>NC_084802.1:265884432-266544432 GCF_963169125.1 Humulus lupulus
CAGATAATATAATAAACACACTCTTGCTATCTTGGGTAATAAATGACATAAATATGATGCAGCCTAGTAGTTAATGAACGTATAAAGAATCCTCGAGTCTCTTGGGATCCTTTAATATGTGTTATATCTGGGTCCTCACGAGCTGAATATCTCATACGAGCTCAAGCTTGACAACTATCTGACTCCAGGCTCGTAATAAGTCCAGGATGCCTAATACTTGATTTGAACACTTCAAGTCTCGAGCTGCTCACATGGTTAATAACTAGATATTCTACTTGGTTATATTTCCATGTATTTAACTACCAGCTGTACCCGAGCTGAGTAAGTGAACTCGTGCTCAAGTTAGGGTACAACATTTGCCTCCCAAGCTCCTGCTTGTGTTTGATGTCGTCACTTTCTAACATACAAGTAGGGGTTTTTAGACTCCCATCATACAAAATCGTGCCTGCTTACTACTCAAGTATTGGACACGTGGTCTCCTGTGGTTGGCGTCTGTTCGGGTTTCGAGGACTGAAATAATTATCCTTTCAACTTTTTGCTGCCATCTAGTCTATTTAATCTTTGTCCTTGGATCTCGTGCTAACCCAATTGGATGGCCCAGTTTAATTTTTGTATTTTACGTATAAATAGGGCGATTAGTCCTCAGACCTCACCACCATTGTATTCAAAAAAATCCCCCTTTTAAAACTTCTCAAGCTTCCTTTCTTCTTCTCCAGAATTCCCAGAACCTTTCATCGTATCCCAGACCTTCAGGAGCTTTTCAAGAGCTTCCCGTGGCCGTGTATACATCTTCTTCAAATCAAAAATATTTCCTGTAAGTGCTTTATCCTCTGGATTGAAAAGTTTTCCTTTTCCTTGTTCTTTATTATCCAATGAATTTTTTTTTAACAATGTTCATTGTTTGGTATCGTTAGGCTGTTTCTATGTACTAATAGGAAATAGGTTTCGGTTTAGGCTCCATGAGTGAACCCAAACGTATTTTGAAAATAAGACATTCATAAAATTGGGCAAATTTCTTGGTTAATCTAGGGTAGCCCTAATGATAAATCGTTTTAAAGAATACCTATATCGGGTATAGAAACCAAAGGGTTCTTAAGTTTAATACCAGGTGGCTTAGGGGTTATGATTCCTTAGGCAGTTTTGCACTAAACCTCTTTCCAAAGGAAAATAGTGGGTCTGACACTTCTGACACATGGATCCCGAAGTATCTGGGATTTTAAGAAACCAAAGCGCGTAGCCTAGGATATCGCGTGCCATCACGCGATGAGGTTAGGACCAATTTTAGCTCGTATAAACTTTCAAATGTTGAAAGTACTTCTCTTCGTCCTCCGTATCTCCATGACTATAGTTATAGACCATCTTAGGTCGCCTTCGAACTAGGCCGCTTTGTCGTCAGGCGATCTGAACTATGGCGCCTCCAAAGAAGATCGTTGTGAGCTCATCTACCCAGCGCAAGCACAAAGGAAAATAGATCGCCTCCGAATATCCTATCCCACATTTTGGTCCTATGGTGGAGAGGGAGGCCGTCATCAATCTCAACGCTTTCTTCGAGGCTGAACACATAGTCTCTAAGATAACGACTCAGGGGAGAGTAAACAAAGTTCTACTGAGTCATAACATCAAGCTAGGAACTGGCCATCTCCTCGCACGACCTGCCTTTGAAAGCGGAGTTATGCCCCCTTTCAAGACGATTATGGGGCCTGGAGTGACGAGCATCTAAAGGTTGGTGCGTTTCTTCCCCTGGACCAACATTTCGTAGATTTTTAAACTATGTCAAGTTGGCTCCCTTCCAGCTCCCCCCGAATTCCTACAGACATCTGGTGGGCCTAAAATATTTGTTTCTGAAGCATGACTGGGACGTCCCCACTCCAGCAGATATTTTATATTTCTTCTGTCTCAAAGCGAGCCCCAACCAGAAAGGGCAAGGTGATGGGTTCTACTACCTTACGCAGTTTCCAATTTCCACCTCAGTCATCGAGCTTTCCAGCCATCCAAACAATTATAAAGACTTGTTCTTTATGTCGAATGGGTTCAAGAACTGCAAACATCAATACTTCAATCGTCCTCATAAGTCCTCTATCTTTGTAATCCCAGTACGTGAACTTTGTCCCTTTCAAAAATATTCTTTTTTTTAGGCTCTGACTGAGTTTGTTCCTTGTGCAGCTATATTTACAAGGACGGGCAAATTTGTGACCCTCGGGGGTCAGTACGAGAAACTATCCAATCTTTCCCTGAGGAAAAAGGTTATCACCAGGTCGTGAAGAATGTCACGATACTGGCATGTAATTTGATCAGCGATGGTCAAACACTAGCCCTGAGGACCCGAGCTTCGTTCCCAGTTATCGTTGAACTTTCTTCTTCTCAAGAGGCCTTGCCAGCCGCTGAGGGCACTGATGAGGAAAAGGACGAGGTGCCTCTCATGCGAAAAAGGCGGGCTCCTAAAGCTGATTAGCATCCCTATACTAACCGAACTGCGTCAGGAGCAACAGGCGGCCTGTCCAACCAAGGTAACCCATACTTGTTTAGAGAGTTAGATCAGGTTGCATCTAGCTTTAGGTTAATGCGTTTTAACCCCAACCAGCTCGTTAGCCGCCATCCCACCGATCCGGACCTAAATGTAACTCTCCTCCAATGCGTGGATCACTTGGTGGTGCACTATGACCACAGCTATCCCAGAGGCACCATTGTAGTTGACAACACGCTAAATTTTAGATCTTCTATCTTTGAAGAATATGGAACTCACCTTAGGACTTGGCCTTCTCTGCTCCAAGGGGCATTTGCTCCTGGGTTTAGGCAGTATGTAGACGAATCCAGCCCCGAGGAGAGACCTGAACCCGCTAGGATCCAAGAAATTGTAGCCTTAGACTCCCTCTCCCCTCCGTTAATCCCAGAGCCGAAGGTCATGCTTAGCCCAATTCATACACCTGAGCTAGTCGTAATAGATTCCCCCCCCCCCCCCCAGCCCGGAGGGTAGGATCGTTATTTCCCCCCTTTTCTTTATTTTTTTTTTTTTTATATCTTTGAAACATTGCTTTTGTGAACTAACTCCCTTTTTTCTTTTCAGGTGAAGAGATGGAATCTACAGGAGCTCCCGACCAAAGGACTGCCTTTCAGGAAAAAAGGTCCAAAACGAGCCCCGTCGTGAAGAGGCCCAGGGTCACGAAGAAGGCCACCCCTAAAATAGGGGATACTACAAAATCCCCCTCTAAGGGTAAAGACGTGAGCTCCGCTTGGGAGCCAGCTCTGGCGACTACTGTCACCATTGGGCAAGTTCCTCCTCCTCCCCCTCGACACATGCCTCCACCTCCCCAAGTAATTCAACCCGAGACCCCCATCGTTCAAATACCGGTTGAGCCACAGGACCTGGAAAAGATCCTAGAGGCCTTTCGGGGTATAGTGTATGAGATGAGTCACATGGTAGGCCACACATATAAAGCCAATGTGAGGGATCTGAGGGCCATTTGTATGATCTCGGGCCAAGGCGCTAACTTCTTGGTATGTTGTTTCAGATATCTGAGGAGCTCCATCAACTACACAAATGGCCCGAGATCATACAAATGGCCCAAGAAGTTGGGCAACACCCCGAGAAGGGGAAGAAGGTGGCTAGTATCAGTCAAGCCCTCATAGTACGAGAGGGCTTCGACCTAGTGGTGACAAGACCCCTTCAATCCTGCCTCTTGCAGGAAGAAGCCAATGCAGGTCCAGTGTCTTCGGACAACACCTACACTGTCGTAGGGTTCGAGGCGGAGGAAATCCCCAGCAAGCTTCAGCATCGAGGTGCCTTGGAGAAGATTCTTGACCACTACAGGGTGGACACCCAAGAGGGTACACGAGAGCATTCATGGGCTTGGGCCCTAGAGTGCCTCTCATCTCTAGGCTGGTGCAACCCTACCACTACACCAATACTATGTCGACTTCCTCAAGTTTTTCGGCATAGCTCCCTGCTAGTTGTCCCCGAATGGATATCGGGTATTGGCTTGACACTACATTCTATACAAGAGATAGATCTAGCCCACCCCTTCCCCTCCTGAGATATTGTATATCTACATCTTTCAATAGTGTCTGAAGAAGCGGGAACAGGATGGGTACTACACCCTGATGCAGCACCCGATCCCAGGGAGAAGCTACAAGGCTCTGAGCGGCAATGAGAACCACGCTTGGAACTACAAGGATGAATTCATCTAGGCAAGTGGTTTCTTGACGAGGACTAATCCCACCCTACTCCTAGACTTTGCTAGAGTTTGTAAGCACCTTCATCCTCACATAGTTTCGTCTGGTAGTATTCGCCTCGTAACTGATCCTTGATCTTAAAAACATCTTTTTTCAGGTCCTTATCGTCGCACACCTTTCATTGACTTCTTTGACGAAAGATTTAGGGCGATGAACACCATTGGTGATGAGGAGTTAGATCTCATCTTCCTCGTCACTGATACCCACCTCGAGTAGTATGGGCTACTGACAGAGCATAAGACCGGTGGTCCTCACCAAATTCCACGACTCGAAGCAATCTTGGCACAAGGTGAGGCTCGTCACGGACTATGTGGCTGCCAAGGCGCAATTTTAATACATGCAATGCCTTCATGAGGAGCATGCAGAAATCATCCTTGCCATCAAGGCAGCTGTGGAGGTGAAGGAAGGTGAAGAGTTCAAGGCGGAGCTTGAGGCGGGGATCGAGTTGTCTTCCATCCCTCAAGGTAAATCCCCAATTGTCCTCCATTATGCTAAGCCTGTAAGGGAGGGAACTAGTCCCGACCATTCATCTTTTTTGCCCTCGCTTCTTGAGTGTGGCCAACTCTCGGGGCATTGTTGGTCCGAGGAAGAGTATCAAGACTATCAGGACCTCGTCGACGTGTTCCTCCGCAATCCGAGGAAGAGACTTCCCTAAGGTTTCGTGCCTCTTGGCGAGATGATAACTATGTATGCCACTTGGTTTTGTCACTACGAGACAAATCTGATGCAAGAGATGGGTCGACTCATTCATGAATTCGCTCATTCCATCCTCCACTCTGAGGAGCCTGATCGTGGTGGGGCTCCCGAGGAGATTTGTACTTAGTCTCGCATGCGTTTTTACTTGTTTTTTGTTTTCCTTCCCTTCCGAGGGACTAACCAATTTGTTCCCTTTATGTAGAAAGCATGGGCATGTTTGAACTAGTCAGGTAAAAGTTTCAGAGGGTGTTGGGACCCTCCCAGATAGATTTCTCGATGGCATCAACCACGGTACCCACACCCCCGACTACTGCAGCTCCAGCCCCAGTTTCCCAAGCAGGCTCTATGGCTGCTCCACTAGTCCTCACCCCGAGGATGGTGGCTTTGGGTGATTTCAATGACCTCGAGGTTTCCTCCCCTCATATGGGGGATTCTCTGGGAAGGGTAAGGAAATCCCTTCTAACGTGCCTGACTCCCCTCCAGTTAAGGTACCTCAGGTGATAGTCTTCCTGAAACACTATGACAGGGAAGACTTGGAGACGCACAAGCGGATCATTGAGTACTACAACACCTACATCGATGAGGGCAATGAGGACTTTAAACTCCTTGTTGAATTTCTACGCGAGGGCTGGCCAAAGGATCCTATTTTTTTTCCTTATCGCAAGGAGTTGGAGCCTATCCTCACGGGGAGAATAGGAGATAGGGTTGTTCCACTTGCCGTGGAGCTTCTTCAAGGGTTAGTGAGTTCTATGCAAGATGCCCTGTAGCATCTTTGCCCACTGTTGTAATGATAACGAGGTTTCATTGTTAGCCACTAGCCGCCATTCTTCCTTGAAGGTAAGTCTCCTAATTTTTACCTCAATTCAGTGTCTATTTGTCCATCTTTTTACTGATTTGATATTCAAATTTTGCAGACTGCGACCCTCAACCACTGACTTGGAGACATCATGCTGATGCAGTCCTTTGAGCTAAAGGGGGCTCAGGAGGAGTTAATCCAAGCTCAGGAAAAGCTGGCATAGCTGCAAGAAACTGCGGTCTCTTTGGAGGAGTATTCGCGACTCCAGAATGAAGTGGAGGACACGAGGGCTCGTGTCCCTGAGGTGGAGGATCTATTGGCCACTGAGCGATCAAAGCTATCAACTTTGAAGGAGACTTTATAGCATCCCAATTTTGCTAATATGGCTTGGGGCCTTGATCAGCACGACAACTGGAGGAGTTTTCCAGCGTGTCCTCGATGCAGGCGATGAAATTAGGGAGAGAGCAGGATCAGGGCCTACTTTATCTGTGGGAGTGTCAATCACTTGAAGAAGGACTGCCCACAAGCCAGGAAAGAGGAGCTGAAGCATAGCGACAACCTCGCTCCTGCCAGAGTATTCACCTTGACTCAAACTAAGGCTGAGGCTAGCCCCTCGATCGTGACAGGTAAGATTTCTAGTGCTGGTTCTTCTTTTACTGCTTTGATTGAATCGGGGGCTACTCATTCATTTGTGTCTACTAGAGTGATAGATTAGTTGTGTAGACCTAGTGAGTTGTATGCTAGGGGATTTCAGACTTTGTTGCCGACTAGGGAACTGGTAGTCTCTAGGAGATGGATTAGGGCATTGCCAGTAGAGCGTTGGATGTTGATCTGATTGAGTTAGCAATGGATGACTTCGATATGATTCTAGGGATGGATTGGTTATCGAAGTATGGGGCGACGATTGACTGCAAGCGCAGGATGGTGACTTTTGAACTAGAAGGGGAGGTACCCTTTGTGTTTGTGGAGACAGTTAGTGGACCGCGGGTACCTATGATTTCGGCACTGAAGGCTACAGACCTAATGCAGGAAGGTTGCATAGGATTCCTAGCAAACATTGTGGATACCTTTAGGGTTGTGTCGGTTTAAGGGCACAATTCCCAACAAGGCCCGTTCCAAGCGTATTGTTGGAGGTGACTCAACTTGATGAGGTTCTCAATCTCATCTTTGAGATGGCAGCACTCATTGGTGTGGTGCCCTATATCATTGTGAAAATGACAAAACTTGTCAGGATCTCGCCTTTCCCTGTCCCTCCGGATGGGTTGTGGCTTTCAATAATGTTTTTCCGTAGCCACAAAGATATAATCACAGGAGACCACCAAGTCATTGTACTCGAAGTACTGCGAGACATACTTCTCGCCAGGGGTAGTTCCCTATTCATCTGGCGCGGTCCCATTTTCCTTGGGCTTTATGCCGTTACCTTTTCCCCCGTGTCTACTACCCAGTGGGTGCCGCTTCATATCCCGTCGAAGCTGCACTGAAACCAGTAGGTGGCATGGTACTAAAGCCAACCGGCGGGACGCTCGGACTGGACTGGACTCCTCCCAAACTCGGTTGGACAAGAGCGTAAGGTGGATATTGCATTCTCGAAATGATGGGGCCAGGCATTGTTGGAGCCAAAAAGGAAAAGAGCACCCCAAACACTCCTATCTGGGTATCCTCCTAGCTGATATATTCTTATGCTCGATGGATGAAGTCGTCGAGCCTTCGACACCCTCTCCGCTGGAGGCATCCCACAATGGGAACCCCACACGGATGTCGGCCTGCAAAGCCATCAGTTGTTGTCTATCGTCAACCCTCTTGGTCCTCGTAGATTCCTTCTTGAAACATTTAATATAAGCCTTGACGGTCTCGAAGGGTCCTTACTTTATATTGGCCAAAGCATTGACCTCGAAGCTCACTTTTCGAGCTACTATAAACTGTCTCCAGAAGGAGGATGACAATTGGTGCCATGATTAAATGGATCTCGGCCTATGTTTCTTGAACCATTCGCCTGTTGGTCCTGTTAAAATTATTGGGGACACATGACATTTGGCATTCTTGGAGACACGATGTACCGGCATCAGCCTGTTGAACTTTGAGAGGTGGTCGGTGGGATCCTTGTTGTCATCATAAGACGTGATGGCAGGCATCTTGAAGCCCTGCAGCGAAGGGGATTCCCATCTTCGTCATCCGAGTCGGAGTCGTGGCCCTGTCGTCGGGCCATTCTAAGCATGATCTTCTTTAGGCTCTCTAACTCCATGCGGAGCGGGTCGCAGTCTTTGTTGGCTCTTTGTGTCAGGTTATCTCTCCTCCGAGCGTTGAGATTATCCCTAAGGTCTGATGGACCTTTCTTTATGGGTTCACACCCATGGGTCATATTGCACTGACGAGCATTAAGGTCGTCCCGCAGGTCAACCTGACCTCAGAACGCGCCATTTTCCTCGAGATGAGCCACCTCCATTTCCCCATCGGACTCAACATTCTCATCGTCAACCAAGATATTGACGTCGCGCTCTCTTCCAATAGGGAAATTTCACATGCTTGCCCCTTGGCCATTATTCCTGTGGTGATGATGAGGTGCCTGGGGGACACCACCTTCGGCCCTCACGCGTTCCGTATTGGCGCACCTGGGCAGAGCACCCCGGGCTCCACGAGCCTTCACCTATGTTAGTAGCCTCGCGATGTCCTCGAGCTCCTGAGCCTTCACCTATGCTAGTTGGCGTCGGGACCTATTTGTCTTTAGGGTCCGATGAGCCTTCTTTGATTTGGGACGAGGGTTATCACCAACCTTACCTTTGCCATGGTCCTGTGGCACAGGTGGGGTTCCTTCTTTAGTTGGGTGCAGAGGAGGCACGCCAGCTGGTCGATCTCAGGCCATCTCAATTGGGTGCTTAGGAGGCACATCAGTCTTTCCGACAGGTGGCATTCCAACTGGAGGCACGGGGGGCACACCAGCTGGCTGCCCAGATGGTACTTTGCCAAGGGGGTCCACTCGCAGCCCTTGGGCTGCTAAAGTAGCCCTTATGGCATTAACCATCTCGTGCAGGGTGGCAATGTTAGCCTCTTGGATGTCGATCTTCTAATGTTGAGTGGCCAACTTATCACAGAGCACCACCACTTCTAGTGTCTCCTCCGCGTCCATGGGATATGGATATTCCTCCTCATAGTATTCATCATCACCCTCATTGTCCATGCTGTTGTACTCGGCATTTTCGTCGTAGTCTTCCACCTCATCAGGGTGGTCTTGCAGCGGCATGTGTCTAGTTTCTCCTTGGTAACGTCTGGTGCATTCGTTCGAGTGGAAAGTTTTCCAAGCTTCCTCCAAGCACTAATTGAAAGCACCAAAATGTTGATTGTCTTTTTGTTGTCAACTTAATTTGAAAAATTAAAGGAAAAACTAGGACAGAACACAAGATTTTACATGGTTCAAGCTGTAAAATAACCCTAGTCCACGAGTCTTTGTTATTTAGTGAGGTTGAAACTTATAGTAGCATGCTTCAATGGTGGTTCTCAGGTAGGATATATATTGCACTGAGTTACAGAGTTTCTCCCTCTAAAAAACCTAACCATTTACAAGGAGATACCCATGCCCTATTTATAGAGGCTCGGGTCATTGATGTTAATCATCTATCCTTAATATCATATTACCCCCATCTTGAGGTATTAATGTTAAGTTAATACATAAAGGATTGTGCTAAAATAAAGACTATGGTCCACGCAGATTCTACGGGGCCCATTGCAGAAAGTCACACACCAACTTTATGGGGGACATATATGTGACTGTCAAGGTGCACCGCACATTTGTCCATGTCAGGCAGCGTTGTGGGAAATGTGAATTATCGAGTGTACAAAATCGACACCACTAATCGAGGCTCACCAAAAGTTGTCAGATGATCCTCTCGAGGCCCACACTCATAGTGACTAACACCTGGCATCAATTTTGGGCCCGAGGACCACAGTCCTGGACTTGGAGAATGGCTGAGTGAGAAGGGGCCCTCGAGGTGTGACCCACCTGGAGACATCCTCTCCCCGAGGGAAGACCTCGGGGCATGTCCTCACCTGGAGGTATCCATGCTTTGGAAACTTGCTCGGGACGTGGTCTCACCTAGATACATCCTCACCTTGAGGGATGACCTCAGGGTGTGGCCTCACCTAGAGACATCCACGACTTGGCTGAACTAGACTTCATCAAGGAACCCACACCCCGAGGACTTCATGGCCTGTCGCTAATTACTCCTAATTTCCACGTGTCGGTCGACCAAAATATGGACAACAAATACTTTTCAAATAATTTCAATGTATTTTGTGAAAAAACATGACATTATACATGAATGCACCATACACTCCACAAAAAAATTGAATAGTTGAAAGAAAGAATAAGACTTATCTTGAGATGATTGACTTTATGCTTTTACATTCTAAATTGTGTTATAATTTGTGGGGTGAAGCTTTGCTTACTATGTGTCATATATTGAATCAAATTCCTATGCAAAAGAACAATGTGTAACTGCCTACTAATCCAGGACCGTACACTATGTATTTTAAAATAGTGCTTAACTCACTGAACAAGTCATTTGAACTTAAAATGTGTAATTAAAGATAACTCGAGGACTAGGTATTAAAAATTTTGGTCGAACAGTAATCATTTCATTAAAAGGGCTTAACTCTATACATAGGATCACAAAACGAAGTTTATAAACTGATACATATACAAAATAAATACAAAGGGTCGGCCTAGGCGGAAAAATCAGGTTCAACCCTAGTTCCAACAAGTAATCTCAGTCGTGGCAGTCGAGCAGACCGTATATGTATACAACACCCCTGAAGCCCTCAAACTCATGGCTGGTCCAACTTTTCTTTACCCTTAACAGCACCATAGAGCACCCATAAGAAGAGGCCTAGCAAGAAAACCTCACAAGGCATAACAATAATCCAAATATTCAGAAGCAATAAACACATGCTTCATAGATAACAGATATATTCATTCCAGACATATAATCTGTAAACACATTTTGCAGATAACAAGAACATTCATTCTAAATCATATAATCAGCTACACGATCAAGGAAAGCAGTCCTGTCAAACAGCCCAACCGAGAGAGGTGCATACTCAGGTAGTCAACTCTTGGCTCATGCTGAGCAAGTGGGGACCACACCCTCGCATTTAACTTGCCCTTCGATCTGTGTTCTACAAGCATTGCTGAGCAGCCCAACCGAGTGACATGCGTACTCATCCATTCAGCTCGCAGTTCTTTCCGAGCAAGTAGGGACAACACCCTCATACTGAATTCACCTTCATAGCCTACGTTCCGTAAACTTTTCCGAGAGAGATGCGCACTCAGCCATTCAGCTCTTGTTCATGTCGGGCGAGTAGGGACAACACCCTCATACTGAACTCGCCTTCAAGGCCTGTGTTCCGTACGCTTTGTCGAGCAGCCCAACGCTCAATGCGATAGCCGAAAATTAGTTAAACCACATATATTCACATATGATTCAAAGCTAATAAGAATACCAACCAATTTCTCAATGTGCATATACCGATTTTCTTTCCTCATGTCCTAAGGAATGAAATGAGGCGACCCCGAGTACGATCATTTTCTCCAGAGCCTTGCGGTAACCTAGCCACAATCGTAAATGATACTCCCGTTCAGACCTAAATCCAAATACTGAATCTGAGACCATTCCCATGCTCCAGGGAATTCCAATTTCATCAATCCGGATGATCGAGTTGTCCCACGAGCACCCAAGCTCTTCCCAAAACCCTAAAGATGACACATCCTAAAATGGTCATAGAGCAGGGGCATCATTCTCAAGGGAATGGGCACCCAAACACGCCTTCATAGCACATGGGCGCCCAACAAATGAGAGACACCCCCAACTCTCCCCTGCATAGCACTAGGGCGCCCAAACCAAGAGCAGGGGCGCTACGTCGCGAACCCAAAATTTTGGGTTGCGTTTTCTACAACATCTCCGACCCATACTTGCCCCATCCAACCTAAGCCCCCAAAAATCACAAAATCAAGTTTCCAGACCAGATTTTTGACCTCATACGACTTAGATAATTAGAACCCAACTCAACTCATAACTTACCATTATTGAGTTCCAAACTCAACTCAAGCTCAAAAATCTGAAATTCAAACCCCAAATATCTAGTTTCAGACCAAGTTTAAGTGTTAAAAAATGTTACCTAACAAACCTTAACCCCCACAAGCTTAATCCCCTCCACAAATTCTCTAAACTCAAGAATGCTTGGTCTACCTTAAAAATGCTCTTCAATGTAACTTAGTGTTCCAGAGATCACCACCAAAGGTAAGATTCAACCTATACACGTGAGAGAGAAACCTTCAGGTGTGGGTTTCCTCTTTTGTCTAACTACTTGGCCAAATGAATAATATGCCCCTTCGTTTTAATCCCACTACATACTAAACCCAAGGGAAATTTTATCAATTGACACCAAATCCCACTAAACCTCAAATTTCACTTATTATTCCCAAATCGAATCCATTAAACCAAAATATTCACCAAATTAATTCCCCTAATTTACCAGTGTTATCCAAAAAACTGGCATAGATGACGTGCCAAGTGATTCCTGGACACGTGGCTGACACTTGGAGGAACTCTGCTAGGATATCGACCAGAAGGCACATTATAAGCAGTAGGCGGCCTAGTCTTACCTGCGACCAGTCTGATCGATGGTTCCGCATGCAACATGATATTTCCATAGAGATCTTTGTAAATCCCGAAATTGACTCCCACAATCTCCTGAATATCCGATTATTTAGGAGAGAATATCTGTAACAAACTCATGTAATCCCCCTTGAGCCTATAAATAGAGAAAGATAGATCAAGGAAAGGACCCCTTTTTTTGGCTTTCGAATTATTTGAGACTAGAGTAATTCTATCTGAGATATTGTATTGTTCTTCAGAGGTTAGTGAAACTCATTGAACCCTAGTTCTTTGATCACTCCTTTGACTCTCACATCAATAACAATCTAAGTGGACATAGGTTATTACCAGATTCTGGGGCCGAACCACTATAAAATATCGTGTTCTTATTATTTTCGTCATCACATCCTTTTCAACGCATTCATCCACGTCAAGCGTATTTTGACTCCGTGTCAGTTGACCAAAATCAGGGTCAACATTCTGGTGCTTTCATTGAGAGCTTGATATATCACCGTTGAAAAAACCAATGGAGAAAACTGCAAGGAAAACTGGACAGGCGGCCCCCGCTGCACCATCAAACTCGCCTCCTCCTCCTCCTCCTCCTGCAAGTGTGGCTGGGGATGAGCCACATTTGGACTTTGAGGAAGAGGAAATGGATGACGCGACGCTAAAGAGTACTCTGGGGGCGTTGCATGAAGAGCTGGCCAGTCTGAGGGCCAATCAAGAAAGTACTGCCGAAATCATGGCGCAGCAGCAGCAAGAGATTGAACGGCAGCACGCGGAGTTAAGCGAAAGGCAGGCGGAGATGGACCGTCGCCAGAGCGAAGCCATGGTAGCCCTCGAGGCAGCCTTGCATTTGGCTAGGAATCAGGCCGCACCTGTCTCGCAACCTGATCAACCTGCGAATGGGCCACCCCGCAGGGGTCCCAATCCTAGCCCGCCTATCCAACCCTCGAGCCCGCAAAGGCCCGAGCAGCCTCAGGTGCCTCATGACGATGTCCCACAGGACCCTGAGGCACAGCCTCCATCCCAAGCTGGTCGCGACAATCCCCCGCATCAGAGGCAGAATAGGACCGAGCATCAGCCTCGTAGTCCTAGACGCCATAGGGGCGACGAGCCGAACCTTCCGAACAGAGGACAGCATCCTCCTGGTAACAGGAGGAACTCAGAGTTGGACTTTGCGGTCTGAGGTCCCCCACGACATGATAATGCACGAGGACACAACGACCAGTGCAGGCCACCCTCTAACACTCGGGACGCTTCAGCCCGGGATGGAAATCGAGGGAACAGTCGATCCCACCATAGCCAATCAAGTTTCAGAGATGGCCATGGGTATAATGAAGCCGACTCAGGCAAAGGAAATGCTGGTCGGAGGAATGAAGAAAGAGGTGGAGGCAGGAGCCAGATACCTCAAGATGACCAACCCAATAGATGGGATGCTGGGGGGCAGCCCAGGCAAAATAATGTCTTCAACTGGCTCGCGACTAGCGAGCAGCAGAGAAGAGATGAGGACTTGAGAGATGTACTCAACGATCGTCGCGAGCGACATGGCGAGAACATCCCCCCAGCGACAGAGGCCACGGTGATTCCTGTCGCTGTGCAGGCCCAGATAGATGCCCTCAACCAGGCAGTACAACAGCTGGTCAGGGGAAGAACATCTCATATCGACCACGACAGGAGGAAAGGCACTCCTTTCGTCCAAAGGATAGCTATGGCAAAGACTCCTAGCAAGTTTAAAATGCCTACGCTTCCGAACTTTGATGGGTATGGTGACCCGGTATCTCACGTTAATAAGTTTGAGATACAAATGGACATTCAGAAAGTGTCCGAAGATGCTCGGTGCAGGATCTTCCCTTCAACACTTTCTGATGTCGCACAGGAGTGGTTTTTTATGTTCCCTCCTGCAAGCATAGTTTCCTAGGAGATGTTCGTAAGGGAGTTTTACGGACAATTCTACGCCGGTCGTGTGCATCCGACCGAGGCAAACCAGCTGGTTGAAATTCGCCAGCAGGTTGAGAATCACTGAAGGACTACATCCAGCGCTTTATGCGAGCAGTAGCTGGAGCAAAGACAGTGGGGGACGAAGGCAAAATGATGGCCATAACCGCAGGGGTTAGGCCACCCTCTAACGCTCGGGACGCTTCAGCCCGGATGGAAATCGAGGGAACAGTCGATCCCACCATAGCCAATCAAGATTCAGAGATGGCCATGGGTATAATGAAGCCAACTCAGGCAAAGGAAATGTCGGTCGGAGGAATGAAGAAAGAGGTGGAGGAAGGAGCCAGATACCTCAAGATGACCAACCCAATAGACGGGATACTGGGGGGCAGCCCAGGCAAAATAATGTCTTCAACTGGCTCGGGACTAGCGAGCAGCGGAGAAGAGATGAGGACTTGAGAGATGTACTCAACGATCGCCACGAGCGACATGGCGAGAACATCCCCCCAGCGACAGAGGCCACGGCGATTCCTGTCGCTGTGCAGGCCCAGATAGATGCCCTCAACCAGGCAGTACAACAGCTGGTCGGGGGAAGAACATCTCATATCGACCACGACAGGAGGAAAGGCACTCCTTTCGTCCAGAGGATAGCTATGGCAGAGACTCCTAGCAAGTTTAAAATGCCTACGCTTCCGAACTTTGATGGGTATGGTGACCCGGTATCTCACGTTAATAAGTTTGAGATACAAATGGACATTCAGAAAGTGTCTGAAGATGCTCGGTGTAGGATCTTCCCTGCAACACTTTCTGATGCCGCACAGGAGTGGTTTTTTAAGTTCCCTCCTGCAAGCATAGTTTCCTGGGATATGTTCGTAAGGGAGTTTTACGGACAATTCTACGCCGGTCGTGTGCATCCGACCGAGGCAAACCAGCTGGTTGAAATTCGCCAGCAGGATGGAGAATCACTGAAGGACTACATCCAGCACTTTATGCGAGCAGCAGCTGGAGCGAAGACAGTGGGGGACGAAGGCAAAATGATGGCCATAACCGCAGGGGTTAGGCGTCGCTCCCCCCTCTGGAAGAGCCTCCGTAAAGATGGGGTTAGAACTACCCAGGAATTCTTGGACCGGGCTGATCGTTACATCAAGCTCGAAGATGCCATTGCCGACAATGGAAAGCCTTCAGGCAAGGATAAGAAAGCAGCCGAGCCCGCTAAAGCAGCCAATGGGTCCAAACCTAACGGAAACGGCAAGGGTAACAGGCACGGAAACGGCAATGGAAAGAATGGTGGAAAACGGCCACACAATGAGCCTTCCACCTCCGACAATAAATGAGCCAAGGGTAACCGTTATGAACCTCGATTCACTAACTACACTGCCCTTGTTGAGTCTCGGGGAGAGGTTTATCAGGCCACAAGTTCCAATGTGCCTTATAAGAAGCATGCCCCCATTCAAAAGGATATTTCGAAAAGAGACACTACCAAGTTCTGTCATTATCATAACGACTACGGACATGATACCAACGAATGCAACCAGCTGAAGGATGAAATTGAGTTCCTTATTAGACAAGGACACTTGAGAAGATACGTACGGGCCTCGGGAAATTCCCAACGAGAAGATCCAGGTGGAAACGAGCAAGCGCCCTCACTCCAGCGCTTGCCACCTTTGCAGCCTGCCCCCGTGACTGTCACACTGTTAACCATTTGCGGAGGCCTGCACCTCGAGGGAAATAGCGGAAAGGCCAGGGAAAGATATGCTTGGACTCTACGCCATGACCAGGACATCGAGATGATGACTGTGGAGGACCGCGCACCAAAAAAGGCTCGGTCAGAAGAGGGCGAGATAACCTTCTCTGATAGCGATGCCGAACATGTCCGGTTCCCACATTCCGATCCGCTGGTCGTGGATATCCAAATGGCCAACATGATGGTGAAGAGAGTGATGGTCGATACAGGAAGTTCGGTGAATATCCTGTATAAATCTTTGCTGGAACATATGAAATTGTCCGTTAAGGACCTGGAGCCCTGCAACCAGACAATATACGACTTCTCTGGAGAGGGACTCGCCCCTGCCGGATCAATCAGACTACCAGTGATGACAGGTACAGCGCCTGCTACCAGGACATTACTCACTACTTTTGTAGTAGTCGATTTTCCTTCGGCGTACAATGCCGTCATTGGGAGGCCTATACTGGTTGATCTACGGGCCGTCATCTCTATGTGGCACTTAGCCATGAAGTTCCCGACAGACGCAGGGGTAGGACGCGTGTTGGGGAACCAGAGGGAAGCCAGAGAGTGCTATAACGCCTCAGTCACGAAGGCAAAAAAGGGAACATCAAAGAGCACTACCTCAGATAGGTTGCAGATGGCAATTGATACACAAGCCCAATCCGGTGATGAGGTCACCAAATAGGGTGTTGCCCAAAGTGAGGATAGAGATTTAGATCCTCCCTTTGGGGATTTTGAAGAGAACGTTGGACCCATCGAGGACCTGGAAGAGGTCCAACACGACGAAAAAGACCCAACCAGAGTCGTGAAGGTCGGGAAAAACTTAGAACCAACCATGAAGCATGCACTGGTGGAATTTTTGCAAAAGAACCAGGAGGTTTTTGCCTAGTCACACAAAGACATGGCTGGGATAGACCCTACAGTTATCAGCCATGTCCTAAACATAGACAAGACTTTTCCACCCGTGCAACAAAAAAGAAGGCTGCTCGATAAGGATCGATCAAGAGCCTTAAAAGAAGAAGTTGAAAAGTTAAAGGAGAATGGGTTCATCAGGGTGGCGTTTTATCCATCGTGGGTCTCCAATCTAGTGCTGGTTCCCAAGCCTAATGGCAAATGGCGAACCTGTGTGGATTTTACAGACCTCAATAAAGCTTGCCCAAAAGATTGCTTCCCACTCCCCAGAATCGACCAGTTGGTCGATGCTACTGCAGGACACGAGATCCTCTCCTTCATGGATGCATATTCGGGCTATAATCAGATTAGCATGCATCCCCCTGACGAGGATCACACCAGCTTTCGAACCGATATGGGCTTATACTGTTATAAAGTAATGCCCTTCGGACTGAAAAACGCAGGTGCGACTTACCAGCGGCTAGTTAACCACATGTTTAAAGAGCTAATCGGAGCAAACATGGAGGTATACATGGACGACATGCTGGTAAAGTCTAAAAAGGCAGAAGGACATGTGAAGGATTTACAAGAATGTTTTGATGTACTAAACAAGTACCATATGAAATTAAATCCTCTCAAATGTTCCTTCGGAGTTGGATCAGGGAAGTTTTTGGGGTTCATTGTAAATTAAAGGGAAATCGAGGCCAACCCTGACAAGATAAAAGCCCTGATTGAAATGAGATCTCCAGAGAGAATTAAAGATGTACAAAGTCTAACCGGGAGAATCGCAGCCCTGAGTAGATTTATTTCGAAGTCAACGGACAAATGTGTCCCTTTTTTCAATCTACTTAGAGGCAATAAGAAGTTTGAATGGACAGGAGACTGCGAACAAGCTTTTCAGACCTTGAAGGCGCATATGGCACAGCCTCCCATTTTATCAAAGCCAATTGAAGGAGAAACTTTGTTCATTTACCTGGCGATCACTGAAGTTGCTGCTAGTGCGGTACTAGTACGAGAGGAAGAAGGCGTACAAAAAGCGGTCTACTATGTTAGCAAGAGGTTGATTGGGGCAGAACTAAGATATCCACCCATTGAAAGGTTAGAATATTGCTTAATCCTGGCCTCAAGGAAGCTGCGTCCTTACTTCCAAGCCCATTCCATCACAGTTTTAACCGACCAGCCCCTTCGGCAAGTCCTCCAAAATCCCGAGGCGGCTGGGCGCTTATTAAAATGGGCAGTCAAACTAGGGCAGTTCGATATCACATATTCACCGCGAGCAGCAGTAAAAGGACAAGTCTTGGCTGATCTTATTGCAGAGTTCACCGAACTCCCAGACAGCGAACAGTGCGAATAGCCTAGTGCGCCTGAGCCTCAAGAGAAATCTCCTTCGTGGAAGTTATTCACGAATGGATCGTCCAATGAATCCCACGCAGGAGCGGGAGTGATATTGATAATGCCGGAAGGGCATCAATTTCACTGCGCCATTAGGTTCGACTTCACCGCGTCAAATAATGAAGCCGAATACGAAGCCCTCCTCGCTGGACTGAGAATGGCCAAAGACATGGGCATAAAGATGCTTGACATTTACAGCGATTCACAGCTGGTGGTGAATCAAGTTCTAGGGGAATATCAAGCACGGGGCTTAAAAATGGTGGCCTACTTGAATAAAACCAAAGACCTGCTAGCCCAGCTCACGAAGTATACCCTCTAGCAAATACTGCAGGATCAAAATTCAAACGCAGATGCCTTAGCCAAACTCGCGATCGCGAAAGATGCTGACACTTTGAACATTGTGCCAGTAAAAAGATTGAGTGAGCCAAGCATACAAGCGGTTGAAGCCAGTATGGAAATTCGAATGGAGGATACATGGATGGCACCTTACTTGGAGTATCTGACAAGCGGTGTGCTACCAACAGGTAGAAACAAAGCCAGAACTCTACAAAGGCAGGCCGCTAGGTACATACTGGTCGATGGTGTTATGTACCGGAGAGGGTATTCAATGCCACTACTCAAATGCGTTACACCAGAAAAAGCTAAGGAACTAATGAAAGAGGTGCATGAAGGCTTCTGTGGAGATCACGCTGGGGGGCAGAGTTTGGCAAAGAAAATTCTAAGGCAAGGCTACTTCTAGCCGACTATGAATGAAGATTCGATGGAGTTTGTACGAAGATGCGATAAATGTCAAAGGTTCTCCAAAATTCCACGAGCAGCTCCAAACGAGTTGAAACAGATGCAGAGTCCGTGGCCTTTTGTGGTATGGGGGATAGATTTGATTGGATCCCTGCCCACGGGAAAAAGTGGAGTAAAGTATGCAGTTGTGGCAGTCGACTACTTCACCAAATGGGCTGAAGCTGAACCACTCGCTACCATAACAACCAAGAAAGTTCTTGACTTTATCATCAAGAACATCGTTTGCTGGTATGGTTTGCCTCGAAAGATCGTTTCAGACAACGGAACCCAATTTGACAGTGACTTATTCACCGACTTCTGCGAAAGGCATGGAGTTATTGAAAGCTTTTCGTCAGTTGCGCATCCCCAAGCAAACGGGCAGGTCGAGGCCGTGAATAAAACTCTTAAGGACACCCTGAAGAAGAGGCTTGAAGACGCTAAAGGAGCATGGATAGAGCAGCTGCCTGAAGTCCTCTGGTCGTATAGAACGTCTCACCGAACAGCGACAGGTCATACCCCATTTTCCTTAGCCTACGGATATGAGGCTATGTTACCTGTCGAGTTAGATCCCCCCTCACATCGACGCATAACATACGACCAGGACCAGAATAGCCAACTGATGATGGAGTCCCTAGACTCAATTGATGAGATACGAGAAAAATCCCAACTCCGAGTTGCTACATACCAGCAAAAGGTCGCCCGGTACTTTAACTCAAAAGTAAAAGAAAGAAAATTCAACGTCGATGACTTGGTGCTACGACGAGTTTTCTTGAATACCCGCGACCCCACTACTGGAGTACTCGGACCTAATTGGGAAGGACCTTACCAGATTGAAGAAGTCCTTCACCCGGGCACCTACAAACTTGCACGCCTAAACGGAGATCTCGTTCCACGTTATTGGAATGGAGAACACCTGCGCAAGTATTATCAGTGAACAGTCCTTTTTAAAGGACTGGCTTGTATTAAATTTTACTTTTTACAAGTTTCGCAAAAAGGGTTAGCCACATTGTATGGCTAATCGCTTATATATGTAAGATCCTTTTTTTAGGATCACTCGTAAAGACATGTTTAGTCCATTTTTAATACGAGATTATAAGGGACTGTGCGTAGCCAGTCGTTCTTGCCAACCTTTGTAAATTTATTTTTACAAGTATTTGTTCATTACATGTGTTGTTTTGCTGTGTTACAAGTATTATGTTTCCTACCAAGCAGAAATGTTCGAACAGGTCGTGGTCAAGGCAAGTGACCCAGGACCTAAAGCTCCTCGATCACTTGGGGGGCATATAAGGCACATCGATAGCAAAGAGGACCATGAGGTATGTAAACACATGAACAAAATAAGTGAAAGCATGCTAAGGTACTTAGAGTATTTTTCAAAATTCATATTTTGTTAAATCAAACCAAAGTACTATGCTAAGTTCGGTCATACGGATAGATGTTATAGTAAATGAAAATACTATAACATTATAATGCAATCTTTTACACCGCAAGCATCACTGCTTGGATGTAATTGTTCGAATAAAAGGAAAGTTTGATGCCCATGCAGCAAATCCAAAAAAGATAGTCTTTACATCATGACCCGTGGGTCGTGTAATTGAAGAAAAATAAAAAGAAAATAAGTTTAAGGAGCAGTAGGAGCAGGAGGGTCTTGCTTAGCAGTCTGGTTGGCCTCATCCTCAACAACTCCTCCTTCCTCTGCACCAGCCGCCAGCTGGATGCTTGGGGAAGCAGGGATCCTTGCTCTTTCCTCCTCTTCGGCCAATCGAGCAGTGCAGCGGGCCAGTTCAACATTCTTGATATCCTCTGAAAGGTAGTCGAAGTTGGCACCCTGGTTGTGTTTCCAGAAGTTATAGAAACACCGAAGCGTCGCATTCTTATACCTTTCTAGATTCTTGGCGTTGTCAAGCTTCAGCTGCTCTATTTGGCTCTCAAGATCAGCCATGGCCTTGTACTTGGCAAGATTCTCCTCTTTGAGTCTCTTGCATTCTCGATATTGGACTCGGCTGGCCTCCTGGTACTCCTCCCTCTGCTTCCTCAAAGTTGCCTTTGAAGCTTCGACCTCCGCCAGCTTTTCTACCACAGCGTCCTTCTGCTGGGTGACCGCCTCCAACTCCCCGGCATGCCTGGCTTCTGCAGCCTGAAGCTCCTCCGCAGCTTTCGCTTGGTACCTCTCGATGGCCTTTGCCTGAACCTGGTCGATGGTAGCCTGGGCACGGGTACGAGCAGCAGTTGCGGTCAGCAAGGCCTGTGGACAAAGGATAAAGTTAGAATCTGTTGCAAAGAATAAAAGACTAAAGCCAAAGAGATAAGAAACACTTACGCTGGCCATTTCGTTTAGGGCCCTGTTCAGAATTTGGTTGACCCCCATTTTCTCTGCCTCAGCCATCGCATCCTTACAATGATCGTATTTCACGATGTGTGCAAGGCGGTCCTTGGCCACTCGCAAGGCGCGGTTCGAGAGTTTGGCCCCAAGAGCTTCGTCCCACTAGGTTTGTTCTTTGGCGGCTGCAGGTGGAGGGTTCGTCGCAGCAGGCAGAGTTTCCTCCTCGACAGGAACCGAAGGCTGGGCAGAAGTTTTCCCAGTTGGCGTATCCTTGGGAGGATCTTCTATTCGACTCTTCTTGGCAGGAGGTCCTTGGCTTGATTCGCAGTTATGCCTCCTGGACGTCTTTCGCCGAACCAGAGGAACTTCTACTTCTTCCTCGATCTGATATAAATCGAAGACGTTGGGAGTGGCCATATCTGCACACAAGTAAACATATGCAAATGATAAGATAAAGGCAGATAAGAACTCTTGATAAAACAGGAAAGAGGTCACAAAGTTTAATACTCGAGCTACAACTACTGGTCGCTATACTATTGACTCTATTAGTCACACACTCACTATCTGGCACGAAGAAGTCTGGCCCTAGATTTGGAGTATACGTAAAGTTGCCCTCCCCGTCAAACAAGTGACAGGGAATTGGCAAGCTATTTAAAAGAAAAATAACTGTACCGTTTTCATCGGAGGATTCCCCCAAGTTCACAACGAATTCTGTTGCCTTTTGTTTCCCCTTGCCTTGGGGTGCAGAAGGCCTTTCTGCGGAAGGATTGCCAGTGGGATCCCTGATTGTAACCCCCGTCGGCCTCCTTCATGGGAGGGACGCAGGGGGTTGCTGCTCGGGAACCCCCTCGGTAGTGGCATCGGCTACCACGAGTCCTCTTGTTTCATGGCGAGGAGCCAGGAGGCTAGATAGCCTCAAATTTTCATCAGTAACCAGGGACTTGACGCTTTTTTCTGCGTCTGTCATCCTGGCCAATGCGGTGGACCTCAACACCATGTCTGGTGTTGGGGTCGGACGTAACCATGGGCCTGAAAGACAAAGTGTACTTTAAGAAAAATGAAGGAAAATTCGCTGATGAAAAGTATCGACCAGTAAAAATAGCACTTACCTCCTCGAGCGAAGGCCAGGTTGTTGCTGGTCATGTCCGGCGTCAAGAAGTACTCCTTGTTGTACTGCCCCACGTTGGATATGTGCGTGGTGTCACTCAGGAACGTCCGGTTTGTCTCCTGGTGACAAAGATGGAAGAAGCCCGTCCCATACTGTTGAGGGTTGGACTTGAGGTCGAAAAGATAATTGACCTCATGGGGGGTGGGTTCTGGCCATTTTTTAAGTTTATATAGGATATAGAGTGCGACCAGCATTCTATATCCATTCGGAGTAATTTGGAAGGGGGCGACACCAAAATAGTTGGCTACCCCCTGATAAAAAGGATGTAGAGGGAGGGTAGCCCTCGCCTCTATATGATACCTAGACCAAGCACTGTATACACCTCCGGGAAGGTTAGCCCTTTGGTCTACAGCAGGAATCTTGAGATTGACCCCTGTGAGAGGATACTTCCTAAGGTAGTTGGAAAGTATCCGAGGAGTGACTTGGCTGGTTGGGGAGAGATACCACTCGACATCAGGCAGATTCTGATGACGAGGGCGGGCTCTAGTTTGGATATTAGGGTCAGGAGTGGGATTTTCTCGACCGCTGGTCGAAGGAACCCTAGCCTGTGAATCAGGCTGGGCAGGAGAGTTTGGGCTATCATCGGAGTTAGGTCTTTTCTTGCCTAAGGATTTAGAACGGGCCATTTGAGGAGGAGATGGGCGAGGTCTAGGAGAAGATCGTGAAAAAGGGATCTCATGAATTCTGTCGGTCGGTTGTTCTTCGCCTTCGAGCAGCTGGGCAAGAAGATCGTCGTCGATGGGTCGTTCACCTCCCCACAAATCTGGCATTAAAGTCTGGAAACAGAAGAATGGGGAGGTGAGGATAGAGAATTTTTAAGGCTTTTTAGAATAACGCTGGTCGAGTATAAAAGTTAAGCTTTTATACAGCAGCATTCTAACAAAAAGCTAAAATTTTCCACACGAACAATTTGAGAAACAGATCAAAGGATGAAAGCAAAAAGTTTTTCATAAAAGCTTTTTCAACTCCCCTTAGGGTGGGAAAAACCTATTTTTCCGGCTAGCCTAAAAATCGAATCTTTACTTCGGTTTTACGTCCTAAAAAGTATGATCTCAACTATCAAACTAACTCGTAACATTTTTTCACCCACAAGACATTCTACTGACAAGCATCTCAACCCAGAAGTAGATAAACTCAACAGTTAAACATACAGGAACATGCATTACAATAATACGAAACATAAAGATTCAAAGACTTACCAGAAAGAAGGTCGAAAAGATTGGCAAACGTTTTCAGAGATCAAGGAACTCTCGGACTGAGTTTTGAGAATGCAAAGGGACGGTTTCCAGAAGAAAATGGAAGCTCTGGTTTTAGGGTTTCTTGAAAGAGTAATGGCGTGTGTAAAAAGAAAAAGGGAACTTCGGAGATGTTATGTATAAGTTTGTCTGTGGCATTAAAAGGGATTAATCATCAGTTTCCCCTTTTTCGAAGTATGGGGAAGTAGGATAGCCGTCGAATTATTACTGGGGAAGCGAAAAGTCATGATTAGACAAGAGTAGGTTGCTTTTTCCAAGAACACACGAAGGGTTCTGACACGTATGGCGAGGTCACCGAAGGGTTGTTTCCTCAAAAGTTTAGTTATTGCTCGTAATAAATAAACTTGGGGGGCAAATGTTATCCAAAAAACTGGCATAGATGACGTGGCAAGTGATTCCTGGACACGTGGCTGACACTTGGAGGAACTCTGCTAGGATATCGACCAGAAGGCACATTATAAGCAGCAGACGGCCTAGTCGTACCTGCGACCAGTCTGATCGATGGTTCCGCATGCAACATGATGTTTCCATAGAGATCTTTGTAAATCCCTAAATTGACTCCCACAATCTCCTGAATATCCGATTATTTAGGAGAGAATATCTGTAACAAACTCATGTAATCCCCCTTGAGCCTATAAATAGAGAAAGATAGCTCAAGGAAAGGACCCCTTTTTTTGGCTTTCGAGTTATTTGAGACTAGAGTAATTCTATCTGAGATATTGTATTGTTCTTCAGAGGTTAGTGAAACTCATTGAACCCTAGTTCTTTGATCACTCCTTTGACTCTCACATCAATAACAATCTAAGTGGACGTAGGTTATTACCAGATTCTAGGGCCGAACCACTATAAAATATCGTGTTCTTATTATTTTCATCATCACATCCTATTCAACGCATTCATCCACGTCAAACGTATTTTGACTCCGTGTCAGTTGACCAAAATCAGGGTCAACAACCAGATTACCAAAATACTCCTAAGCTCACCTTGAGCCAGGTATGTATTCCCATTGTGACTTTTCAGCAAAAATGCCCAAAAGGATTAACTCTTGCTGAATATCTCAGATATATCAACATAATAATGTGGTCTCAATTACATAGCATAGAAAATTGCAATTATTCCCTCAACGGACCAAAATTACGAAAATGCCCTTTTCTAACGAAGATGGGCCCACAAGCATATTTAATTCACATAAACATACATAAGCAGTCATATCATAATATAAATAATTTAATTCGCATAATCACGAACACATAGTCAATTAAAATCACTTAATTCTAATTATGCCCTCCCAGCACCGTAATCAAGGCACTAAGACTTATTAGGAATTTTGGGATGTTATAACTATCCCCTCCTTATAAAAATTTCATCCTCAAAATTTTTCTGAATAGTTCGGGATATTCATCCTGTATGTATGGCTCTAATTCTCAGGTCGCTTCCTCGACCATGATGTTCCTCCATAATACCTTAACCAAAGGTATAATCTTATTCCTTAGGACCTTGTCCTTCTTGTCTAATATCTGAATTGGTTGTTCCTCATAAGAAAAATCTGTCTATAGTTCCAGATCCCTTCCAGGGTCTCAAAAGGTCTCACAGATCTAGGGTCCAACTAGCCTTTCCTTTCAAATTGCTTCACTTCTCTTAAGGTGAAACTCCCCAACTTGGAACTCCATACCCCTACGCTTAAGACCTACGTAGCTCCTCTATTTACTCTGGAAAGAGAGCATCAGAGCCTTAGTCTTTTCAATAACCCCATTGGTTCTTTAAATCATTTCAGAGGAGTGAGTCTAAATTTCTTAACCTAAAACATTCCATATAGAACCACTCCAACCATCCACTGATATAAACCCTTATTCCAAGACCCTTCAATGTCCAATACACACGCCCAAAGCATGTTTGTCAATTTGTAAGTTGTTTCCCTTAGATCATCCATCTGTTTGAGGATGCTAACTGGCATTAAGCTTTAACCGGGTACCCCTAACCTTCTATAAATCCTTACCAAAACTGGGAAGTACAGGTGAAGTCTCTGATCTGACATAATAGACTTTGGAGCCCCACAATGTCACACAATCTCTTTCACTTACAATTCTACATATTTGTTGACGCGGTTCTTCGGCAACAGATAATTAAGAGAAGAAGAGAAAGAGATTAGTACTAAAAGTAGAACCGTCACAGATAGGAAATCTTTGGGGAAAGAACTAGGTGACTCGAGACACGTTTTTAAGTGGTTCAAAGGTTAAAATCCTTCTACTCCACTAGTCAATCTTATTGATATTCTCTGGGTAATTGGTTTACAAAGTATATAGTTCTTCAAAGACTATTTTTTTTCCAACCCCTATCAACTCCCAGGGTCTCCATATTTAAAGGAGAAGGCACGTGGAAGTTGGTAGGGAGGTCATCCCGTGACCTTACCATTTTTCATGTCAAGTCTGTGATATTCATGATTAATTCCTAAACCTGACACACAAGTGTGGTCTAATCAGTATGGAAGGAGATAATGGGCCGCACGGCCCAACCCGTCCGTGGGTGTCTGAATACGCACGTTCCTGCTGCGTGTCCGAGAAGTCAGGGGGATATCGGACACGTGATGGCAGGAATATGCACGTTTATCTTGCGTGTTGACTTCCCATAGGGTCGGAGCTTCCTGAGAAGCTCGCTACCGGAGCAGTTCATAACCCGAGTTTATCTGTCCGTGGCCGTCGGATGTTATTCCCAGCTCCTGGGGCAACAAGTGCGAGCTGGAAACAGGACCCCCTCGAGCTAGCAAGGGCCCGTCCTGGAAATAGAGCCTCCGGCCTATGGGAGCCTCGGGCTCAACCATGTTTAGTCCGAGGCTCGTCCTGCTAAACAGCCCGTGGGAAAACCAGGGCGTACATCTGCCCCCCAAGCTCCTGCTCGTGGTCTATGACGTCAGATATGGGAGACCATAGTAGGGGCTTTTAGACTTCCCCCACAACCCTTCGTATTCCCTGCTTTTCGCAGGCGTCTGATACATGGAACTTCGTGGGGGGGCGACGGTACACTCTACGAGAACCGCATTAAATGGCCTAGCCTACTGTCCAGCCGTCGTTTCACATTTCGAGTGGAGGGTCTCCCAAGAGCCTTTTACACGTGATCCTTCCCTTGTATAAAAGGAGGTGGTCACCCCACGCACATGCCACCTTACCATTCAAAACCTCTCAAATTTCCTTCTTTTCTCTTTGACCTTCCGAAGAACGAAACCCTCATTTCCATTGCTCTCATCTTCTCCGTTCACGAAGCTTTAAGCGTATGAGTTCCTTCAAAGCCTTGG
This sequence comes from Humulus lupulus, assembly GCF_963169125.1. Taxonomy (NCBI): domain Eukaryota; kingdom Viridiplantae; phylum Streptophyta; class Magnoliopsida; order Rosales; family Cannabaceae; genus Humulus; species Humulus lupulus. The sequence continues at coordinate 265,911,562 of NC_084802.1, forward strand.
AGGCCACTGTACCAACGAAGCTCCTACCAGCGCAGCAACCTCGCTCACCATCTAACCATATACTATAAGTCTTCTGTCCCTGTTTATTTTTTGAAAGCATGCCACTGTCGCTTAGGTAAAAAAAAATTACTGTAGCCACATGCAAAGGTTTTCTGGGTCGCGCGGATATGGAGGGTGACAGCCCTTCTTAGATTAGGGCACACTTGCCATGGGACATCGTCTTAGAATATGGGTTCCATGGTTCTCTCTTAGGAACAATTTCTGGGTAGGACCCTTAGGAATTTTGGGTGCAAAAAACCGGGTAGCTTAGGGAATACGCCTCAAAAGCGGTTTTGCCACGCCTTGCCTGTTGAAACTTTCCCCCCAAGGCAATTTTTTACTCTGAGTCCTCTGACACATGAATTCCGAGTAATCTGGGATCTGTTGAGGGCATAGGCGCGTGTTCCTTGGGACGCGTGGCACCACTCTCCACGGGCTGGGCTTACCCCAGCTCGTGTACTTAATATTTGCTTCACTCTCCTGCTTGGGTTGCCTTTTCTAAAGTGTTTTCTTTTGTTCGATAGGCGACCAGATGGCTCCAAAGAGAAATCTACCACAGAAGAACGTGGGAAGTTCGTCTTCCCAACAGGATAAAGGAAAGGCGGTGGTGCCCAGCTCGCCAATTCCTCACTTTGGGCCGGCGGTGGAGAAGCAAGCCGAGGTGGCCCCTGACGCGTTTTTCGAGGCGGAGAGAATTGTCTCGAAGATAACCGACCAGGCAAAGATCACCAAAATCTTCCTCAACCACAACATTCCCCTGGGGGTGGCCTCCGTGATCGCCCGACCTGCTGCGGATGGGGAGCGGAGCTGCACGCCGCTCGACAAGTCGTTCGCGGCCTAGAGCGGTGAACACTTCAAGGCAGGGGCCTTCCTCCCCCTGGATCAGTATTTTGCTGATTTTTTGAACTATGTGGGGTTGGCCCCATTTCAGCTCCCCCCCAACTCATACCGTCTGCTGGCAGGATTGAGGTATTTGTTCCAAAAGCATGAGTGGGAGGTCCCCACTCCTGCTGATATTCTATATTTCTTTTGCCTCAAAGCCAGCCCGGACCAGCGGGGGCGAGGCGACGGGTTCTATTATTTAACCCGCTTCCCTAACACAGCAGCAGTCATCGAGCTGCCGAGCCATCCAAACGACTTCAAAGACCAGTTTTTCATGTCAACTGGGTTCCGCAATTGCGATCATCACTACTTCAATCGTCCTCGTAAGTGATCCTTGATTTAGCTCGCCTTTTAAAGGTTATCTTGTTTTAGCTCCTCCCTTATTCCACTTCTGATTTCAACCAACCCTGCAGCCATTTACGCGAGGACCGGAAAGTCTGTGACCCTCGGGGGTCAATACGATACACTGGCGAACTTGCCCCCCAGTGAGAAGGACTACCGCGTGCTCGTGACGGACGAGACGATGGTATTCTGCAAGCTGATTTTCCCAAATCAGACTTTGAATTTGAAAAGGCCCCGGGGGCCTCCCCCAGCTCGAGACAATAGACCGATCGTCGCGGAGGAGGTCGCAGACGAAGAAGGCGAGGAGGAAGGTGAAGAAGTTCCTCTGGTGATGAACAGGAAGAGGACCTTGGAGGTCGCCCAGGGGATGAGCGAGGAGAGGGCCTAATCCAGAGCAGCCGCGGGTCCTTCCGGTCAAGGTAACTCTTACTTATTTAAGAACGTAGATAGGGCCACTGCAGACCCCCGGCTGGTTAGGTTCAACCCTAGGCAGCTCGTCCATCGTCACCCAAGGAATCCGGACCTGGACACGCTCTTGCTTCACTGTGTTGACCAGCTCATGCTGGACAACCAAGAGAGTCGGCCTAAGGGTACCGTAGTAGTAGATAATACCCTAGCCTTTAGGTCGGTCCTTTTTGAGGAGTACGGGACCAACTTACGCACGTGGCCTGCGCTCTAGAGGGGCATCTATGCTCCGGGGATTAGGCAGTACGTAGAAGAGTCCAGCCCCGAGTCAGAACCGGACCTAGAACCTGCGCCAGTTCGCGAGATAATCGTCCTAGGCTCTTCCAGCTCGGGGGGTAGGGCTCCCTTAGTATTTGCTTACTTACTGCCTTTGAACCTTTTGTCTCTATTTCTGCATGATTGCTACCTTGTAATAACAATGTTTTTTTTTGTTCTTAGCAGAAGAGATGTCTCAGCCCGGAAATAGTCTGCGGGGCGTCGTGTTCGGCGGGAACCCCCCAGCAGGGCCGAGGTTAAAGAGGCTCCGCGAGTCCAAGAGCTCGGCTGGGGCCTCCACCAAATCCCCGGCTAAGGAGAAGGAGAAAGCCCCGCCATCCCAGGTCGCGAGGGCGATTCTCCCTGTTGCCAAGACAGGGCTCATGCACCCACCACCCCAACCATCTCCATTAGCCGCCTAGGACGGGGTAGTAGAGGTCGGGAATCTGGCCGCGGCAGCCCCGGATGTGCGAATCCCGGTCGACCCCCGGGCTCTGGAGAAGATGCCCGAAGCATTCCGGGGTACGGTGTATGAGTCGGCTAGCTACGCCGTCAGCCATTTCTACAATATCAGGGAGAAGGAGCTCCGGGCCATCGAAACAACGAGCCCGGTCCGAGTTATAGAGTCTGCGATGGACATGACCTTAACGGTAAAGTGCCCCCTTCTTTTAAGGTTTTAACACTCACACGCCGCCTTTTTCCTTCCAGTTTGTTAATTTAACATTCCTTTCCTGTAGGGCATTGCTACCGCATACAGAGGCATTGCCAGGACCAAGGCCCAGCTCGAAGGTTTGGAAGCTGAGCGCCAGACCGCCCTCCAGGAGTCTCAGGAGGCGAGAGACGCGCTGGCGGCCTCTAAAGCCAAGCTAGAGAAGATCCGCTCCGAGAACCAAGAGCTTAAAAACTCCCTGGCCGCATCGCGGACAGATCTTGAGGCGGCGAAGACCGAGGCCCAGGCCTCCCAGGCCACCCTGAAAGCCGAGCGGGTCGTCTCGGAGCAGTCCTTACAAGACCTGTTCTATCACTGCTGGTCCCACAATCCGGACGCGGACTTTTCTTTCATGCCGCCGGACCTCTGGGCATTCTTGTTGCCGCAGCTCCAAGCCCGCCTAAATAAGGAGGTTCCTCCATCGGAGACTGAAGAGGCCTCTGTCGTGGCGGAGCAGGATGAGACCGCGACCTCCAAAGGGCCAACTGATGGGTCTTAGGATACTTCTCTTTTAAGTATTTTGAACTCTCTTTCTATTGTAATTCTCTTTTTTATGTGAGGCGTTTCCACCTCGAGACAATTTTCTCAGCCAGTTTGACATATATATATTTTTATGCGTTTGGTTACAATTCATCTCTTTATTTTTATGAACTTAGTTCGGGTTAACCGTTATCTATATCCCGGGCTTTTTAGAGAAGGGCCACGATCTATAAATTTTAGTTAACTTCTAAGTTTTTTGACCTGGTTAAGACCAGGAACTTATTTTGAAAAACTTAGTTCGCGTCAACTTTTATCCGTATCCCGGGCTCTTTAAAGAAGAACCACAGTCAACAAATTTTAGTTAACTTCTAAGTTTTTTGACCTGGTTAAGACCAGGAATTTATTTTGAAAAACTTAGTTCGCGTCAACTTTTATCCGTATCCCGGGCTCTTTAAAGAAGAACCACGGTCAACAAATTTCAGTTAACTTCTAAGTTTTTTGACCTGGTTAAGACCAAGAACTTATTTTGAAAAACTTAGTTCGCGTCAACTTTTATCCGTATCCCGGGCTCTTTAAAGAAGAGCCACGGTCAACAAATTTCAGTTAACTTCTAAGTTTCTTGACCTGGTTAAGACCAGGAACTTATTTTGAAAAACTTAGTTCGCGTCAACAAATTTCAGTTAACTTCTAAGTTTTTTGACCTGGTTAAGACCAGGAACTTATTTTGAAAAACTTAGTTCGCGTCAACTTTTATCCGTATCCCGGGATCTTTAAAGAAGAACCACGGTCAACAACTTTCAGTTAACTTCTAAGTTTTGTGACCTGGTTAAGACCAGGATAGGACTTAGTTTGTGATAACTCTTATCCGTAGATAAAAATTAACACCTAAGTCATTAAGGAGACCTGGTTATATCTAGGTACCATATGCCCCCCAAGTAACTGGGAAAGGGTCTTTCGTGGTTACTTTAAAATTACACTTGCAAATAACGAGAAACATTTAAAATTATACATGGAATGTGACCTTCTAGGCCTTACAAATGGCTCATTGATAGTATTTCTTTAGGTGGATAGCATTCCAAGTCCGCGGGACCGCCCCTCCACCAAGTCGAGCTAACTTATAAGTTCCCTCTTTGATGACTTCGATGACCTGGTATGGTCCTTCCCAGCTTGGCCCCAAAACCCCATCTTTGGGATCTTTCCCGGCCAGGAAAACTCTCCTCAAGACCAAATCACCGACGCTAAAGGCACGTCTTTTGACCTTAGTGTTGAAGTAGCGAGTGATTTTCTGTTGATAATGGGCGAGCTTGAGTTGTGAATCCTCTCGCCTTTCATCCACTAAGTCTAAGGAATGGCGTAGGAGCTCGTGGTTCCCGTCTTGGTCGTAGGACCGGACCCTGTGTGACAAGACCTTCACCTCCACGGGGAGGACTGCTTCACTTCCAAAGGTTAGGGAGAAAGGAGTGTGGCCCGTGGGAGTCCGATGTGAGGTTCTATAGGCCCACAGAACTTGGGGGAGCTGTTCTGGCCAGATCCCCTTTGCCTCATCTAGCCTCTTCTTGAGGCTTGCCTTCAGAGTTTTATTGACAGCCTCGACCTGACCGTTCGCCTGGGGATAGGCCACGGACGAGAAGCTTTTCACAATTCCGTGCCTTTCGCAAAATTCGGTGAACAGATCGCTGTCAAATTGAGTACCATTGTTGGAGACGATCTTTTTAGGTAGGCCAAATCGACATATGATGCTTTTAACCACGAAGTCTAGTACCTTTTTCGATGTTATTGTCGCCAACGGTTCTGCTTCGGCCCACTTGGTGAAGTAGTCAATGGCTACCACGGCGTAACGGACCCCACTCTTTCCGGTGGGCAGGGCGCCTATTAGATCTATCCCCCAAACGGCAAATGGCCAGGGAGATGAAATCATTTTTAGCTCGGTCGGAGGAGCTCGGGCAACCGCCGTGAACCGCTGACACTTGTCGCACTTTTTTACATATGAGATCGAGTCTTTGGACAGAGTCGGCCAATAATAACCTTGCCGGAGGATCTTCAAGGCCAGGCTTTGCCCCCCAGTGTGATCTCCGCAGAATCCATCATGAACTTCTTGCAAGATGGCCTTCGCTTCACTTGGAAGAACGCACCGGAGGAGAGGTAAGGAATGCCCACGTCGGTACAACACCCCCTCGACTAGCGTATACCTCGGAGCTTGATAAAGGACTCGTCGTGCGTCGTTGTGCCCTACGGGTAACTTACCCTCGACGAGATACTCAATAAGGGGAGTCATCCAGGTCGGCCTGATGTCAATCATTTCAATATCTGCTCGATCTCCATCTATGCTAGGTTTCTTCAAGAACTCAACTGGCACCAACCCCAGGGTTTCTGTCTCTCCCGAGGTGGCGAGCTTGGCGAGAGCATCTGCGTTGGCGTTCTGCTCCCGAGGTATCTGTTCGATCGACCCCCGCCCAAACGCAGACAGTTCGGATTTTACCTTTGCCAAATAGGCGGCCATCTTGGGACCCCGCGCCTGATACTCGCCTAGAACCTGATTCACCACGAGCTGGGAGTCGCTGAAGCATTGGACAGAGCTTGCCTTTAGCTCACTAGCTATCCTGAGTCCAGCTAACAAGGCTTCGTACTCTGCCTCGTTGTTAGATGCCTTGAACCCAAACCTTAGCGCCGAGTGGAATCTATGCCCCTCTGGGGATATCAGAATGATTCCGACCCCGGAGCCGTTCTCGTTAGATGAGCCATCAACGAAGATCTTCCACGATGAACCTGAGGAGACGAGCTGATGTGAGTCTTCTGATGGGATCTCATGGAATCCCGCCCATTCTGCCACGAAGTCGGCCAAGGCTTGACTTTTTATGGTAGTTCGGGGAGTATAGAAAATCTCGAACTGACTGAGTTCGACCGCCCACTTTAGCAAGCGTCCTGAGGCTTCAGGCTTTTGCAAAACCTGCCTTAGAGGCTGATCGGTCATGACGTGTACAGAGTGGGAATGGAAGTATGGCCTGAGTTTTCGCGAGGCCGTGATTAGGCAGAACGCCAGTTTTTCCATTAATGGGTACCTTGACTCAGCTCCGAGGAGTCTCTTGCTGATGTAATAAACCGGTTTCTGAGTCTAGTCCTCTTCTCGCACCAGAACGGCACTAGCTGCGTCCTCAGTTACGGCCATGTAGAGGAAAAGAGGTTCTCCTACCTTGGGCTTTGATAGCACAGGTGGTTCAGCCAGGTGCGCTTTTAGGTCGAGGAATGCGCCTTCGCATTCTACTGTCCATTCGAACTTCTTATTTCCCCGGAGCAGGTTGTAGAAGGGTAAGCACTTATCGGTCGATTTGGAAATGAACCGGTTCAGTGCAGCCACTCTTCCTGTGAGGCCTTGGACATCTTTCCGCGACCGGGGGGAAGGAAGCTCGAGCAGTGACTTGATCTTGTCGGGGTTTGCCTCGATTCCTCGGGTATTGACTATGAAACCCAAGAATTTCCCCGATGCGACACCGAAAGTGCACTTCTGAGGATTGAGCCTCATGCCATATTCTCGCAGTATGTTAAAGCATTCTTCCAGATCGGTGACATGGTTGCTGGCAATTTTAGACTTGACAAGCATATCATCAACGTACACTTCCATGTTTTTCCCGATCTGGTCCGCGAACATTCTATTTACCAGCCTTTGGTAGGTAGCCCTGGCATTCTTAAGACCGAACGGCATGACCTTATAGCAATAGACATTAGTCGGGGTCATGAAGCTGGTATGTTCCTGATCTGCTGGATTCATCGCGATTTGATTGTAGCCTGAGTACGCGTCCATGAAGGACATAAGCTCGTGCCCCGCCGTGGCATCCACCAGCTGATCGATCCTTGGTAATGGAAAGCAATCCTTGGGGCAGGCTTTATTCAGGTCGGAAAAGTCGATACAGGTCCGCCACTTCCCATTGGGCTTTGGAACTAACACGGGATTGGCAACCCAAACGGGAAATTTGGCTTTGCGGATAAAGCCACATTTTTTGAGCCGGGCCACTTCTTCTTCAAGGGCTTCGGCTCGGGTTGTCCCTAAACGCCTCTGCTTTTGAGACTTGGCAGGGACGCTTTTGTCTAGGTGGAGCGTGTGCATGATTACGCTCGGACTGATCCCTATCATGTCCTCGTGCGACCATGCGAATACGTCCAGGTTCTTCTTCAGAAACGTAGTTAGCTCCGCCTTTCTTCCATCGCAGAGGTTCTTTCTGAGCTTAACCGTCCGTGATGGGTTTTGTTCATCGATGCTTACCTCCTCGAGCTCTTCAATAGCTTGGAGCTCGGACCTGTCCTCGCCTACTCAGGGGTCAATGTCCTCGCTTAGGGCGAGCTCTTCGCCTTCGGAAATCTGAGGCTTTTCAATCTCGGGAGCCGCCTTGGGTCCCCGAGATTCCTCTTCGTCCTAAACGGCCATCGTCACCTGCCCGGGTTTAGATTTTCCCTTCATGGAAATGCTGTAGCATTCCCTGGCAGCGAGCTGATCGCCCTTGATAGTGCAGATCCCTGTCAGAGTAGGAAATTTCATTGCGAGGTGCCGGACGGAAGTGATAGCCTCGAAAGCAATGAGCGTAGGTCGGCCCAAAATGGCGTTGTAAGCAGCGGAGCAGTCAATGACTACGAATTCGAGTAGTTTGGACACTGTTCGAGACTCGTCTCCAAGGGTGATCACTAGCTCAATCGTCCCTATCGCTGCTGATCCTTCTCCTGAAAAACCGTACAGCATCATCGAGGTTGCCTTGAGCTCGGAGACAGTCAGACCCATTTTCTCTAAGGTGGACCGGAATAGGAGGTTCACCGAGCTCCCATTGTCCACTAACACTCTCCTTACTCTCTGGTTGGCGAGCTGGACTGCTACGACCAAGGGATCGTTATGAGGGAATTGGACATGGCTTGCGTCTTCCTCCGCGAAGATAATCGGTTGTTTCTCTAATCTTTGTTGTTTTGATTGACGCTGTTCCGGGACGAACTCCGCTCCGTTGTGGGCCTTTAATTCATTCACATACCTCTTCTGGGCGCCTCTACTCGTGCCAGCCATGTGTGGTCCTCCAGAGATGGTGGAAATCTCTCCCTCGACCACGGGGGGAAGGACGTCCTGATTTACCCGAGGTCCAGGTTGACTGGCTGGGATCTCCGGAGCGGGTCGACCTGTCGGGACCCTGTTCCGCGAGTATTGTGCCAACGGACCTGCTCGGATGAGAGTCTCGATTTCATCTTTGAGGTGCCTGCAGTCATTGGTATTGTGCCCGACGTCGTTATGAAAACGGCAGAATTTGGAAGCGTCTCTCTTTCCCTTAGGGTGTTTTAATGGCTCCGGCCTTTTCCAGGGGACTCGCGTAGCGTTGGCCAGGAAAATATTCTCTCTGGTCTGGGTGAGCTCGGTATACGTTGTGAACACGGGCTTGAATTTATCCACGGACTTATTCTTCTTTTGACCGTGCTGGCTGTTTTCACCATTTCCTTTTCTTTTGCCACCACCGGGCTGGTTACTCTGCGCGACGTCGGGAGTCGCCACTACGATCTCTGTTCCTGCCCCAGCGGGCTTCTCGAGGACCTGGCTGGTCCCTGCGGCTGAAGCTTCAGCTTCTTCCAAGTTTATCCACTCTTGGGCTCTGTTAAGGAATTCACTAACCGAGCTGACCCCCCTCCTTTGAATATCCTTCCACAGATCCCCGCCGACTAGGATCCCGGTCCTCATAGCCATGAGTTTGGAGCTGTCGTCGGCGTCTCTGGCTCGAGCAGCGACATTTGCAAATCTGCTCAAGTAGGCTTTTAGCGTCTCTCCAGGTTGCTGTCTCACGTTAGCTAGGGAGTCGGCCTGGACCCTGGCGGCCTGAGAGGCGCGGAATGCCCTCTTGAAGTCAGCCGAAAAGGTCTTCCAGGAGCTGATTGATTGCCTTTTACTTTGCTTGAACCACTGCCTGGCAGGCCCAGTTAGGGTGGAAGGAAAGATCAAGCAACGAAGCTCTAGTCCGATGTTATGAGCCATCATTAGGGTGTTGAACATCCCTAAGTGGTCAGATGGGTCTCCATCCCCGTTGAACTTTGACAAGTGGGGCATCCGAAAGCCAGAAGGGTATGCCGTTGCTGCTATATTGGGGGCGAAGAGTTCCATCTCATCCCCTGAATCATATTCGTCTTTTTCTTTTTTTGACAGGAGCTTCTTCATCAGCTCCTCCATCTGAGTTAAGCGCTCTAGGGTTTTGTCCTGAGATCCTGGGTTATTCCGGGGCTGTTCAACAGCTCCGGACCCGTTGTACATATTAGGCGGGTTGTTGCCCCTCCTATCTTGAGATAGGTCATTTGGGGCATTCCCGCCGTTACGTACTTCGGATCGGACCCCCACTGAGCGGGCCTGGCTGCCATCCCTAACTCGATCTTCTCTGTGAGAGTTGAGGCGATCTCGAAGGTCGCCTCCCTGGGCAGTATGGTGACTTTGCGCTGAACTCAGTCGCTGGCGCAGGTCTCCTCCCGAAAGATCACTCCGTGCACTGCCGGTCTAGTGACTCCGGCTGGATAGACTAGGAGTGCGTCTTCAGCGGCCATGACCTGATCCTTCCCCCGGCACCCTGCTGCGCCGGGAAGGCCCGGCCGATGGCGGGTCTCTTCTACTATTTTCGTAGGTCGGGACGTCTCGGACGGGCTGAGGAGACGGATATCTGATGGGAGAAGGGGGATGCCTGACCGGAGAGGCGATCCTAGTGCCGTCAGGACGGACTAAATTAGGTGGGGGCCTCTCGGCCCTGCCAGCTTGCTGGTTTCGCGCTGAGCGAGCTGGACGAGGAACTGGACGTTCTTCGGGGACGGGCTGACGTCTCCGGATCTCCTCGGCCCTCCTTTGGGAACTTCCTCGATCTCTTCTGGGCGTCCTCGAGGAAGGCTGAGAGCTAGGGGTTGACGTCCTAACCGAACGGCTGTACTGCTGCTGTTCGGTCCGAGGCATTTCCCTGAAGTTCGCCTCTTGATGGTGTGGTGAAGGGGTGGAGTTGGCTGCAGGGAGTCTACCCGAACGGCTATGCCTGGATCGATTACTCCGGCGAGACTTAGGAGCCTCGCCTTGCCTCTCTCCAACGTTACCGTTGGTTGTGAGAGGGGGTAGTCGACTCAGAATATCCTGGATTTGCTGACCAGCTGCTGCTAACTGGCTCCTCGGCTGAGCATTCTCCATCTCCACCGCAGTGTAATAACATGGATTCGGATTAGGCGGTCGGGGCGCTGAACTACCAGTGTCGTCTTGGCCCGCCGGCTGCTTTCCTGGCCTCTGCTGGACTTCAGGAACTTGCTCATCAGGGAGGGCAACATGGCGGGCCTCCTGCCCATCATGTTGTTCTATCTCGTTGCCATGTTTGGATCGAGTGGTCACCATAGTTGTATGTTTGTGGTAGTAATAATCGGACTTGCTCTCAATGAAAGCACCAAACTGTTGACGCGGTTCTTCGGCAACAGATAATTAAGAGAAGAAGAGAAAGAGATTAGTACTAAAAGTAGAACCGTCACAGATAGGAAATCTTTGGGGAAAGAACTAGGTGACTCGAGACACGTTTTTAAGTGGTTCGAAGGTTAAAATCCTTCTACTCCACTAGTCAATCTTATTGATATTCTCTAGGTAATTGGTTTACAAAGTATATAGTTCTTCAAAGACTATTTTTTTTTCCAACCCCTATCAACTCCCAGGGTCTCCATATTTATAGGAGAAGGCACGTGGAAGTTGGTAGGGAGGTCATCCCGTGACCTTACCATTTGTCATGTCAAGTCTGTGATATTCATGATTAATTCCTAAACCTGACACACAAGTGTGGTCTAATCAGTATGGAAGGAGATAATGGGCCGCACGGCCCAACCCGTCCGTGGGTGTCTGAATACGCACGTTCCTGCTGCGTGTCCGAGAAGTCAGGGGGATATCGGACACGTGATGGCAGGAATATGCACGTTTATCTTGCGTGTTGACTTCCCATAGGGTCGGAGCTTCCTGAGAAGCTCGCTACCGGAGCAGTTCATAACCCGAGTTTATCCGTCCGTGGCCGTCGGATGTTATTCCCAGCTCCTGGGGCAACAAGTGCGAGCTGGAAACAGGACCCCCTCGAGCTAGCAAGGGCCCGTCCTGGAAATAGAGCCTCCGGCCTATGGGAGCCTCGGGCTCAACCATGTTTAGTCTGAGGCTCGTCCTGCTAAACAGCCCGTGGGAAAACCAGGGCGTACAATATTAAACCACTGTAAAGTTTGGCCTCACTGATAGAAGATGAGCTGACTTAATACATCAATCCACAATCATTAAGGCAGAATTATACTGTCCCACTTTCCTAGGTAGTCCAACTATGGAGTGCATGATAATGTCCTCCAATTCCCATTTAGGAACCCCAGAGTTTGTAATAGCCCTACTAGTCTTTATTACTCAATTCTCCCCTGCTGACATGCTAGGTACTTAGCCACATAGTCAATCATATCCCTCTTCATTTCAAGCCACCAATACAAAAATTTTAAATCCTGATACATCCTCGTGAAGCTTGGAAACAGTGAATAAAGTATAATATAGAATTCATCCAGAAATTCTCATCTATAAACACATCCATCTGAACCCAAATCCGACCCATGTACTTTAATAATTTTGTCTCTGTATCTGTACAATCCTCAGCCACTCCAAAGAGGTAATAAAATCCCATGCTCCATGGCGTGATAACACATAATCTACATATTCTATCTATGCTTGTACTAGATACGAAGAATTACGGAGTACCAGAACCAATCAGTACATTATAAAAGATCGAGAACTAGAAAACTGACTTGTCACTACTGAGGGACTAGCCTTAGCCTCTGACTACATCAAGGTGGACACTCGAGCTGGAGTCAGGCTATCCGCCCTCTTTGGTTCTTCCTTCTTCGACCTCAGGCAATCCTTCTTGAAGTGCCCAACTATTTTACACAGAAAACATGCCTTCGCTCGACATTCTCCCAAATGGCACCTCTTGCACTGAGCGCACTCTGGGTAAGTCTTCCAATTCTCACCCCCGTGCTAGCGGCTAATCCAAGTGCCTCGAAACCCCTTCTCTAGTCTAGGGGTGCTAAATATATCCATATTCTTTCCTTTATGTCCACTGGGGCCTCCGCTCCTACTCGACCCCATTAACAGAGGTACCACTATTCGAGCCTCGTGCCCTACGACGCTCTCCCTCCCTATCTCATCCACTTCTTCCTTAACAGTAAGGGCTCTCTTTACTGTCTGAGAGTAAGTAGAGATCACATGTATTGGGGCGATCATGACGCCATGGGCTACCTCAAAATTCAATCCTTGAACAAATCACTCATTCTGAGCCGCATCCGTTGACACTCAATCAAAAGCGAATTTGGCCAAGCCATCAAATTTATTGACATACTATGTCACTGTCATACTACCCTAAACCAAGTTCATAAAATCATTCATCTTCGCGATCCTAACTACGTCACATTAATACCTTTCATTGAACAATTGTCTTAATTCTTCCCGGCCCATCATAACTACATTTCTGCTCTAGGATACCACTTCACAACAAGTCTGGGCATCCTCCCGTAACACATGCGTAGAACAGATCACTCTATCATTGCCTACCATCCCCATAAAGTCGGGGATGGAACTAATTATGCCTATCCCCATAAAGCTAGAGGATAATGTGTAATGTCCCAAATTACCTAATAAGGCTTAGGGCGTTGATTAGGGGGCCAGGATGGAAAATTATGGAAATTATGTGATTATGTGATATATATGTGTATCATTATATGATTATGTGAGTTATATTATAATATGACTTGATATGCATGTTTAGGTGTATTAAATATGCATGTGGGCCTATTTCTGATTAAAAGGGTAATTTTCATAATTTGGCTCGTTATGGGTATATTTGGCATATATGTGATATTTGTGTGAGACCACATCATTATATGAATATATTTGGGTTACTCGACATGAGATGATCCTAGGGGAGCAGGCTAGTGAGAAAGTCACAACGGGACCAATACTTGACTCGGAGTGAGTCAAGGGGTATATTGGATATTTAGTACATTACCGGGATATTGGGTAATGGGAATAAATATTTGAGGATATATTTGGAGTTATTGAGATCATGAGGGAATTCTGGGGATTTTGACTATTTTACCCCCAGGGATGTTTATGGGTACCCAAGCTTTGGGATTTGCTTAAGGTTACTTAAGCTCGAAGTAACCTGACAGAAACAAAATATGTTCAGTATTCTCTCTCTCTCTCCCGTTTGCTCATTTGATGCCTGTTAGTGTTTTCGAAGGAAACTCGAGTTTTAGGGCTCGGATTCAAGCGAGGTTAGAGTCATAATGATTCTAGGGAAGATTAGAAGCTTGATATTCAGAGGATTTTACTAGAAAGTAACATAATTAAAGGTAATATACGTTTTAAGTTTCTGAGTTTTGTTTCCTTAAGCTTGGATTGGATTTTATGATTTGGATGAGTTTTAATCTAAAGGAAAGTCAGGTTTTGTTGTGCGGGATGTACCATTGATGTTTTGGTATTGAATGGTGGGTTTAGTACGGATTTGGTGCGAGTTTTAAGTGAATTTGAAGCTAGGAAAGTTGGGTTCGCAGGGTCGCACCGCGACCCTCATGAACCTAGGAGCTTAGGCGGCTGCTTGAACCGCTATCATGCTGTGGCCTATGTCTAGAGTATTTTCGGATGGGCTCTCTGCTTGGGGAGAGTCGCGACTCTAAGTGTGGGAGCGCTGGAGCCCTAATTGGATGTTCCACAGCGCACATAGGGGATTTTGGCCAATAAGTGTTTTGAGTGCGGGACCTCAAACCTTAGGGCTCAGGATCGATCCTACTACCCAGTTTAGTAGAGTTCGACGTTCTGAAGGCTAGGATTTGGTCCAGAAGCCTGTGTTTATTTATTATTGATGGGATTTTATACTTGGTTGTGACTAAGTTATTGCTAAGGGCTCGGAACTGGGATCGTGCTAGAGGGTCATTCATTGGTAACCCATGCTTGGACAAAAGGTAAGAAAACTACACCCAGTATGTGATACATGTGATTATAGCTTAGCGCATATTGTTGAATAGGAACATGAATAGGGCATGAACGTGTGAGTATGTGCATGATTATGATTATGCTTATGATAGTTGATTAATCATGTTGAATGCTTCATATCTGGATATTTGATATATGATGAATGCTTGTTAGCATTATATAGTTGAGAAAAGCATTGACTTATTAGTCAAGGTCGACAATAGCGTTGAGCGTTGTCGAAAAGCATTGACTTATTAGTCAAGGTCCACAATAGCACGTTGAGCGCTGGTCATTTTTGTTAGGCTGACCAGGAGCGCATCATACGGTGGGCCAGCTCCAAGGCTGGTTATACAGAGGATAGGGCAATGGGCCCCAGGGTGACTTATTGGTCCCATATCCTAGGGCTGGGCCACAACATTAACTTATTAGTCAAGGACGACCTTAGCACGCTGAGTGCTGGTTGTAAAGCATTGACTTATTACTCAAGGACGACCTTAGCACGCTTAGTGCTGGTCGTAAAGCATTGACTTATTAGTCAAGGACGGCAATAGTGCACTGAGCGCTGGTCGATATGGTTATGCCTAATCAGGAGCGTGATATATGCTTAACCGACCTATTGGTTGTGAGAAAACTATAGCGCCAGGTACGCTGGGCTAGTCCCAGAACTGGTTATACAGAGGATAGGGCAAAGGGCCCCAGGTGACTTATTAGTCCCATATCCTAGGGCGTGGAACCTTGGTATGATTTATTAATCATGTATTTTGGGCATTGGGCCCGGTATGATTCATTGATCGTTTATCTTGGGCTATTGGCCCATATGACGCTGTAGTCATTTATATGGATGGTATGCATGCATGAGTAGGGTTATTACTGCTAGGCATGCTTATTATGATTTGGTAACATACAGTAGTTGTCATCTGTTCTCAACCCTAGGTTGAGCCAAAATCGGTGCCTTTACTAGCAAAAAAAAATGGAGCAACGCTCCCTGGTAGAACATGTTGTCTCAACCACTCGATCTCTTTCTCTTTCCTCTGCAATCTTGCTTGCATGTCAGCTAACATCAACTGCCACTTCCAAGGGGCAGGCGAAGGGTTCTGGCCTTGATTATCATTTTAGGCCTCGATATAAACATTGCTTGGTCCAATTGACTGCCTTGGGTACATAACCTCCGAGTTCGTCTGCAATCAATGACTTGACCTATCAGGCATGATAATCATGTCTAGAAGCCTCATGTCTATAACATTCATGCATTAATTAATATGCTTTGCTCCAACAATATATATATCATACTCTCTATTCTAGCATGCAGATAAGGCTAGACTTGCTAATCAAGTCATTTGGCCATAACACATGTAATTAAAAGTGATTAATGGATTAGAGTTAAAAAAAATTGGTCAAAAGGATTGATCATTTCATTAAAATATTTAAGTTCATACATGGGATCCCAAAATAAACATTTAAATGGTCATTTACAGTTTAAAAAGGACAATTACAACACAAGTCGGCCTAATCGGCAAAATTAGGGTTCAACCCTAGTTCCTCTGTGAATCCCCAACCATGGTGGTCGAGCAAGCTGCATATGTACAAGCCGCCACCGAAGCTCTCCAAATCATGGCTGGTCCAGCTTCCCTTTTCCCTTAACTGCGCCACATAGCACCTGTGAGCTGAGGCTCAACAAGAAAACTTAAACACGCTCATAAGCAGATAACAACATATTACATATCATAATTAGCATGCCTAGTAGTAATAATTCTACTCGTGCATGCATTCTATTCAAATAAGTGACTACAGGGTCATCGGGGCCTATTGCTCTAGAATAGGTGATTGTAGAGTCACATCGGGGCCTGTTTCCCTAGGATAAGTGACTATAGAGTCACCCTGGGGCCCAATGCCCTATCCTCTGTATAACTAGCTTTAGGGCTAGCCAAGCGTACCTGACACTTTATTTTCAAAGCGACCATAGAGTTAGTCAAGCATATACCACGCTCCTGATTAGGACTAACTATATCAGTTTGCGCTCAACGCGTTATTGCTTCCCTTGACTTATAAGTCAATCCTTTCGACCAGCACTCAGCGGGCTATTGCTGTCCTTGACTTATAAGTCAAGCCTTTTCAATTAAATATGGCAGACAAGCATACATCATTTAATAATTATATGAATACAAAGCATTCAAGCATGCTTAATCAAACAATCATTGGCATGCTCATAATCATGCTTATTCACAGGGGCCTGGGCCCTAATCATAACCATGTTCAGCAACTGGGCCAATCCCTAATCACATATATCATGTATTGGGTGCAGTTTTCTTACCCCTCTGGTCCAAGCACTAGCTAAATAAAAACAACCCTCAAGCACGATCCCCTTTCGAGCCCTAGCAATACCCTAGTCACAACCATAATATATGATATCCAGACCGAGTCCTAGCCTTCGGGACCTCGAATTTTACTAAACCAGGTCGTGGAACCCTTCCCCAGCCCTTAGGTTTGAGTCATCGCACTCACAAACCTCTTATGGCTAACTTTCCCAACTAGCGCCGCGACGCGCCTCAAGTCAGAGAGCCCCCATCATGTTTTTCTTAGACGTGACGCAGCACAACCCACTAGGCGTCACGGTGCCAAGAAGATTCAGGGAACCGCCTTGGCCTCTGAGTTCATGTGGGTTGCGGCGCTCCAAGAACAGTGCTGTGGCGCAACTCCGCGAACCCAGATTTTCAAAGCTTTTTCTCCAAGCCAAATTTCACATAATTCACCCCAAAGTTGTACCAAACTCATAATTGAGTCCCAAAACCTCAATACTACACTTAAGGCAACACTAATACACCAAAAACTAAACCAAAACTTAACCACAACTCAAAATTCAAAGAGAACTCTAAAAACTCAAAAACTAAAAACTCGAAACTTAAAACTTGAATTTACCTCCAATCAAATCATTATCTAGCTGCTTCCTTAAGTTTATGAGCCTCAAATTTCAACTAAATTCAACCCCCAACAGGCCATGCCCCAAAATTCAAAGAATCTAGAGTTCCAATCCAAACTGTGTGTGTGTGTGTGTGTGAGAGAGAGAGAGAAAGAAAGCTAACGAGAGAGAGAGAGAGAGAAGAATCGAGGGAACTGAGTGTTTTGCTTTCTTTGGTTTCCTATTTCTGAAGCAATCTAGTGACTAAGTCACTCTTTGAAATGAAAAGACCAAAATGCCCCTACTTATTTCCTTGCTCTCTAATTCCCTTAAGGGAAAATTAGTCTTTTACCACATTCCCGCTAATCTCAATTAACACCTCATAATTCCCCAAGTAATCATCAAATAACTTCCCATTACTCGATAAATCCCGTTAAAGTACTAAATTACAAAAATACCCCTGGGCTCACCTCGAGTCGGGTATTGGACCTCATTGTGACTGAACCACTAACTTGCTCACTAGGATCGTCTCGTGCCGAGTAACCCAAAAGTATCCACATAATAATGTGGTCTAAATCATAAAACACCGTGAGTCGAGCTTTTCTTTAGTGGCGTGTGTACATGCCCAGCCAAACATCAGGAACCCTTAAACCTAGACCATTCTGATACCAAGTTGTAACGCCCTACTAATCCATGACTGTTACACTGTGTATTTTAAAATAGTGCTTAACTCGCTAAACAAGTCATTTGAACTTAAAATGTGCAATTAAAGCTAACTCGAGGATTAGATATTAAAATTTTTTGTTCAAACAGTAATCATTTTATTAAAAAGGTTTAACTTTGTACACGGGATCCCAAAAAGGAGTTTACAAACTGATACATATACAAAATAAATACAAATGGTCGACCTCGGCGGAAAAATCAGGGTTCAACCCTAGTTCCAGCAAGTAATCTCGGTCGTGGCGGTCGGGTGGCATATGTACACAATGCCCCCGAAGCCCTCCAACTCATGGTTGGTCCAACATTTATTTGCCCTTACCAGCACCATAGAGCACACGTGAGCCGAGGCCCAGTAAGAAAACCTCACAAGGCATAACAATAATCCAAATATTCAAAAGCAATAAACACATGCTTCAAAGATAATAGATACATTCATTCCAAACATATAACCCATAAACACATTTCGTAAATAACAAGAATATTCATTTCACAAATCACGTTCCAAGAAAACAGTCCTACTGAACGGCCCAACCAAGCGAGGTGCATACTCAAGCCCTCAAATCTCGGCTCATGTCGGGCAAGTGGGGATCACATCCTTGCATTGAACTTGCCCTTCGACCTGCGTTCCACGCGCTTTGCTAAGCGACCCAACCGAGAGACATGCATACTCATGCATTAAACTCGTAGTTCTTGTCAGGCGAGTAGGGATAGGATCTTCATACTTAACTCGCCTTCACGGCCTACGTTCCACACGCTTTACTGAGCGACCCAATTAAGCGAGATGCGCACTCGGGCATTTAGCTCTAGTTCATTTCGGGCAAGTAGGGACAACCCCCTCATATTGAACTCGCCTTCACGACCTACGTTACGTATGCTTTGCCAAGTGGCCCAATGCTCAATGAGATAGCCGAAAATCAGTTAAACCATATATATTCACATATGATTCAAAGCTAATAAGCATACCAACCAATAGCTCTATGTGCATATATTGATTTTCTTACCTCAAGTCTTAAGTAATGAAATGAGGCGACCCCAAGTACGATCCCTTTCTCTAGAGTCTTGCAGTAACCAAGTCACAACCATAAACGGTACTCCCGTTAAGAACTAAATCCATATACTGAATCCAAGAACAATCCCATGCTATAGAGAATTCCAATTCCATCAATTCGGATGATGGAACCGTCCCCTGAGCCCCCAAGTTCTTCCCCAAACCCTAAAGATGACACATCCTGAAATGGTCATAGGGCAAGGGCGTCATTCTCAAGGAGAGGGGCTCCCAAACCCCCCCTGCATAGCGTAGGGGCGCCTAAAACAAGGGCAGGGGCGCCCAACAAGTCAGAGACTCCCCCAACTCTCCCTTGCATAGCGCAAGGGTGCCCAAACCATGTGCAAGGGTGCTACATCGCGAACCCAAATTTTTGGGTTGCGTTTTCTGCAACCTCTCCGACTCATACTCACCCCCAATTCGACCTAAGCCCCCAAAAATCATAAAACCAAGTTTCCAAACCAGATTTTTGACCTCAAAACACCTCATACCACTTAGATAATTAGAACCCAACCTCATTAGACCACACAAACACACTTAAAACCCAGTCGAGCATAACTTACCATTGTTGAATTCCAAAATCGACTCAAGCTCCAGAATCTGAAATTCAAACCCCAAATCTCTAGTTTCAGACCAAATTTACTAACTTATACAACCCTAGCTTATTAATGTACTAACTGATACAACCCTAGTTTATTGATTAATTAAATTTATTTTAAAAATAATTTTGTTAATTAAAATTATTTTAAAATTTTAATCAAACATTTATTTTATTTTTTTGAATTTTGAAAATATATTTAAATCATTTAAAAATAATAAAAAAAATTTAAAATCAAGTAAATCATTAAAATAAGGGGTAATCAAGAAATATTAAAAATTTAAGCACACGAAAAGTACCAAATATTGTAATTTTTAAAAATAAAAGATATCGATTGATAATTATGAGAAAATAAGAATACTACGTTTATATTTTAATAAAATACAAAATAACAAATGTGCATTTACCCTTTTCTATTTTCCTTTCATTTTATTTTCTTTCTTTCTTAATTGATAAAAAAAACACAGATTCTTTGTGGCCCATCACTAACATGTCACGTGGCAGTATCTTGTCTCCTGCAGATTCAGCGAATCAACGGCTGCCATTTAGTATACGTTATCAAATAAAAAGTCGACATTACTTCGTTGCCAAGAACCCGGAGCGTCGTAATTACCGTAACACCCATAATCACCCGCAGCAAGACCTCAAGCCAAACACGTAATTAGCTAAGATAGTGTAAGGGTATGTTTGAAATAAAAGAAATAAAAGTCCAAACTATTTTTATCTTCATGTGCAGCCCACCTTTATTATTATTTATAATTTTCTTTTGCAGAACGTACTTTTCTCGCCCATTAATACCTCAGTTGTTTTGTTCACCTTCCCTCTTTTGCTTAATCTCTCTCTCTCTCTCTCTCAGATCAAGATAATCTCAACGGAAGTAGAATAAACCAAGCCAAGAAATGGAGCGTAAAGGGTCCGGTGCTGGTACGGGCGGAGGAGATCAGATGATGATGATGACGACGAAGCGAAGCCCGTCGGAGTTGGATTTCGAAGAGTTCATAAAGAAAAGCTTGCGTCCCGAAGATATCGACAACAAAGCCGCCGATTTTCGGTCCGACTCCATTCCCGTTGGCGACAGTTTTAGCTTCGCTTTCAAAAACATGGTTAGTCACTTTCTTTATTTTCTCCTTATTATTCTCTCACTCATTATTATTTTCCCTGTACTGCACAACTTAATTAATTAATTTATTTTTTTTGTGCTCGCTAGCTCTAAAATTTATGGCTTGCTCATAATTTATAACTACATAAAAATATGGAGCATTGCTATCTATGTACAGTACAAATATAAAGACAATCATACAACAAGGTATATATATATTATTTTTTTATTAGTATTTTCCTAACATAAATAACAGTTGATCGCAAGGCCCACACACACACACATATATATATATATATTAGTATTACAAACAAATTAAATTTATATTTAAAATTTACTGCGGCAATAACATTGTGCATGTTGTAGTCTTATTCAAAAATTTATTTTGTAGTGTGTGTGTGTATATAAATATTTGTACGATTACTCTAATAGTTTAGGAAGAACTTAAAATCAAGTATGGTTAAGAACTTAAGTTCAGGGTTAATTATCTTAGGTAGAAGTTCTGATTTTTTATTACATGGCAGTACAAGATAAAGTTGATAGTATTTTTATATATATTTGTATGCATAAAAGGTAAATTAGAAAATAAATATTTAGTCTGACAAAAAAAAAATATTTAGATATTTTTATTTGTAAAATAATTAAGATAACTCAGATAGCTAGCTACATAAATAGAGAGCAATAATAAATTAATAATAACTCACTCACTCGTGTATCACATTATAGTTAATTATAATATTATTAATTAGCTAACTCATTGTACGTCACGATAAAAATAAAGTTGAAAGCCAATTAATGTAAGAAATTCAGCAGCAAATAATAATGTAATTTTAAAAATAAAAAAAAAGAAACCTCTATTTTCAAATGATCATCAATAATATGAGTAGAGGGAAACAAAGCACTAGAATCTGCCCAAATATTAATATATTGTTTTTAACATCTTATTAACCTGGTTGGCTTGTTATGGTTCTCTTTTTTTTTTTTTTTTTTTAATATTGTCTTACATTACACTATTAATTATTATTTTACTATTAATTAACTTGTAACCGCACGCCTTCAAATATATAAATATTTACCTTCAACGGATAGACAAGTTGGTTTGTGAATGTGACATATTATTAGATTATTTTTATCTTTTTAAAATGGACATATTATTAGATTTTTCCATTTATTTTCACATATAATATGAGGATTCGTGGGCTGGGTTTGGAGAGAGAAGAGGGCTTCTACGTGGGTTTTGAGAGAGGTTTGAGAGAGAGAAGAGCGGAATGCTAATTTACAATAGTATTCATGTTTGGTTGATGTGTTTTGATTTTAAATTTAGCTTCCTTTTTTAGTTTGTTAGCAATTATGTTTTCCATACTTTATTTATTTTTTAAATAAATTTTCCCATACAAATTAGTAAAAGTATAATCCTCATATTTTTGCACACTAATGACATAAAAGCTATGGGTGCATAGGGATCAGGTTTTTGGATTTTTGGTACATCGAGTTCGGATTTTGCGAGTTTCGGGTTGGGAAATAGGGTACCGAACCCGCTCCGAATTTTTTGATTTTTTGGGTGATTTTAGGTTTCGGATTTGTTCGGGTCAGGTGGGGCCATGTTTCTGGTGGGATTAGGCCGAAAATGAGTTTTGGGCCGAAAATGGGCCTTGGTAAAAAAAATTCAAAAATACCAATTTTTTGACTCTTTTTTTAATTTTTTTACTTTTCACATGTTTTTTTAAAACTTTGTTGTTAGTTTGGTTCAATTGATTTTTTACAAATTGGCCATTTTTAAAATTTTTGAAAGGGTAGGGGGTTAGGGTTTTTTTAATTTGTTTGAGTTCGTGTTACACCTGAACCTGTGTATATTAATTTACAAAACCCGAACATACTTGGGTTCGGGTCTAATCCGACCCGAAATTAACGGGTTTTATCAAAAACTAAATTTTCGAGTTGCAGGTTGGGTGGGGTTTTCGTATTTTGCGGGTCAAATGTTCACCCCTAATAAAAGCTATATTTTTTAAAAAACTCCCATATAATTTATCAGGAATTTTAAATGATCTCGCACTAACTTCTTAATTTATTTTTGGAAGAAACTATATGTAGTACCCAATTTTACTTAGTCCCATTTATTTTTTCCCAAAATTAAAACTCGTAATTAATACTCACTTTTCTAACCACAATACATATTTTACATTTTTTTATGCTTTAAAGTGTAAACCACAACCATTTAAAATGTCCATTTGAAATGTAAATCACTAAGTTTTGAAAGGTAAACTACAAACCAAAAATGTAAACCAAACGTTCATAAATATAAACCACAAGTCTAAAAATATAAATCAAGTGTATTTTAGTCACTTTTTCTATGATTGTAGATATTAATCATAAAAAATAAATATATGTGACTATTTATGGTTATTGAATGATAAAAGTAGGTAGTTTTCAAAAAAATCTCTAATTTTTGCCTATAAAGGTGGAAAATGTTGCATGAAATATTATAAAAGCGAATATATGCATATTTATAAATTAAAGAAAACTCGGGTAGATCACATATGGGACACCGATGAAACCTCTCAAGACAGAAGAATATCTCATAAAAATAGTGTATATGTAAATATAGGAAAATACTAGTTTGGCTTTTGTGTTTTTTCTGAATATGCGATCAGTCCCTTTGTTTTGTTAATTGACAACTTAGACCCTATGTTTTACAAAATAGATCAAAATGATACCGTAGACCGAATTTTTGTCAAAATACTTTCAAATATAATATATTATTCTCAGCTCTTCGACCACCTTCTCTGTTACTGTGAACTCATCTCATCTCCAATGACCTAAGAACTGATCTTATAATTTAAAATATTTTAACAGAAATTGCGTTTAGGATACTATTTTGATCTATTTTTAAAATATAGGGTTCGAATTGTTATTTAACAAAATAAAAAGGCCAACTGCGTATTCGGGAAAAACAGAGGGGCCAAAATGTATATTTCCTTATAAATATATCTCTTCTATATAAAAAATGTGTAGATAACGAAAATTCTTTGGTTTAACTGTTTGTTTTGTCAACTTTAACAATATATTCTAAATATTTAACGAAATATACCTTTAAAATTAATTAAAAATAGATATTTATTAATTATATTAATATAAATTCAAATATTATAAAATATCACTATTATATAATAATATATAATACAACAATAGATATTTAATAATTATATTAATATAAATTTAAATGTTATAAAATATTATTAAAATAATAATATATAATCCTAATTTTTTACTAATTATATTAATATGAATTTAAATATTATACATATTATTATTATAATAATATTTAATACAAGACTAGATATTTAATATTTATTTTAATATAAATTTAAACATTATAAAATATCTTTACAATAACAATATATAATACATAATCTTATTTTTTGTTAAAAAAAAAGGTTTATACATTTTTGGACCCTGTATTTTGTCTCATTACTTGTTTGGACCCTGTGTTTTGACAAATTATATTTTGGACCCTATGTTTTGTAAAATGATTAAAATAGAACCCTGAACCAAATTTTGGTCAATGATTTCTCAACTAAAATCACAAATAATTTACCAAACTAATAATTCAGAACAAAAATAAAATAATTCTACTTAAAAACTGTGTTTTTATATTCAATTTTTTCTTCATCAAAATTGAGTTTAGGGTTCTATTTTAACAATTTTACAAAACATAGGGTCCAAAAAGTAATTTGTCAAAATACAGAGTCCAAACAGATAATGAGACAAAACACAGGGTCAAAAAAAGTATAAACTCTAAAAAAAGTTATCATTTATGTTTAAAAAGGTTATCATATTATATATATTTAAAAAAATTATAAACAACATTTTAGTTTAATTTTTATTTAATATGATTATGTTATTCTTTTATACATAATATTATTTATTTATATGAAAATGATACAATTTTAATAAAAATAATTAATATATTTTATAAATAAAACTAAGCAAACTTACAATTGTATCTATATATATGTATTTAGGTTACAAATAATTTGTATTATAAATATTGTAATAATAAATAATATTTGAGCCAGCATGGAAATTGATATCTGACAAATCAGCATGATGTGAATCATAAACAATAAAACTTTAATTCAAAGCAAGAAAATTAGGCATGAAAAAATGGGGCGGTAAGGCGGGGTGGGGCTCCAACCCGACGGGGCGTCTTTGCTCTGGTAAAAAATGGCGGAATTTGAGGCGGGACAGCCCCGCCCCGCCCCAAAAACTTTATTTTTTTTCTATACTCTAACTATGTTCTCTCATGCTACTTATATATATGCATAGTATGTAAACTTGACATTTTGTATGTGGTTTAGAATATCATTAATTCTAAATAGATTTTAGGTGTAAGATTTATATAATTTTTTATTCCACAACTACTCTATGAAAGAATTGTAAATATTGAAAACATGTGTTTTTTTTAGAATTTATTATTATTCTTGTATTTATTTTTGTAAATTTTAAAATAAAAATAAATAAAATAAAATATTTGAGGGTGTAGTTGATACAAAGTGTAAAAAATAAGGATTGCAATAAAAAAATAATATTTAAGCTTAGGGAGAATTATAAAATTATAATTTAATGTTTCTTAAAAAAAAAAGTTAAATGAGACAAATAGGGCGGGGCCGACCCGCCCCGATTAAGCCGGAGCAGGACAACCTGCCTCGCTCCAAGAAACTAATCGGGGCGGGGCGGGGCGGAAGGAGGGCGAGACAGACCCGCCTTATTTAGATGCCTAGAGAAAATGTTGTTACGATACCTTGGGGGTTTATATTAACCTATATATCACTGTCAATTGTTTCTGTATCAGTATAGTTTTGTTTTCAGTAGAAATGAGGTCCTAATCTCTACTATATATATATATATATATATTTATATATAAATAAATGTGGTGTGGGGGTGATTAAAACTTTAGGAGATTGTAATGTCCACTAATAAGTTATATATACATCATTAATTAATGTGTGATTAATACGTATCCCCAACTGGAATCACCTAGACAAATGAAAAAATAATACCGAAATTCCTATCTCTTATTTTATTATAAATGTTTTATTCATCATATAATTTGTGAACTCTAAAGTATCACAAATTAGTTTAATATAGCATTCATATAAATTTCCAATGATGGTTTTTAAATAGTAATTAATGTTAAAGACACGAAAATTTCATCATTTAATTTTTTTTATTATATAAATATTGTGTTCCAATTATAATTCTTTCGAACATTATCAAATATAGAAATATGAATTGTTATGATTCAAACAATGTGACAGTGATTCCAATGGACGATGCTGAAATTGTCAACGACATTTTTTAATATGATGTCAATTTTTCATATTTTGATAATATTTTTGATCACTTGCCACCCTCTTGCTTTAATACATGATATGGTAGTTGCCTCTACTGCCCTATGATGTTTAGATTAATTTTTCTATGAAAAAATCATTTAAGTTTCTAGACTTAAAATTTACGAGTTGTAGTATATATGTAAGCTTTAATTTATTCGTGTGGTCCCCACTAAAAAAGTTAGTAAGAGTCAGGGAAATTATTAGTTCAACCAATGTTTTTTTTCTTTCACTTAATTAGTTTTAAATTTAAAAATAAAATTCCACAAAATTAATTTTACATCAAAAGTTGGTGTGAGGATCTCTTAAAAAAAAGTTGGTGTGAGGATCAACAGGTGACATCTAAATTTCAAGCTTTGGGACCAAAATAAATTTCGTCAAAAGCCTAAGATCTAAGAGTAATATAGTATTATTGTTTGTTTTTGCATTTAGTCGTGGTGATTGGGACAAAATAGAGTAAAGATTTTAATGAGAGCCAAAAAAAGATCACGATGGAGATATTATTGAAAATAATATATTTTGTGGGATAAATAAGTACCATTTTACATGTAAATTTATACATAATTAAAAATAGGAGAACCAACCACGCTTTATAGGAGAAATTTTTTCTCAATAATAAGTCTCAAACAAATTATTGATGAAGTGAATAAGCAGGTGGTGACACATCTCGATCAACTAATCTTGCTTAAAATACATAGTATCTGTGTTTTTTTCCCCTAACTTTTTGCTTAAATTATTAGTCTTAATATGGTGTTAGCAAAATTTATTAGTAATGAGTTAAGAATGGCTTATGTTATTATTTTAATAAAATATACATAGATTCTTATAATCACTTTCTAATTTTTATTCATCTTATATGTGACATGTTAATATATATATTTATATATATATATATACTAGATACAAGCAACATGCAATATGCACGTTTGCTTAGTTTTATTTATAAAATTTATTAATTATTTTTATTAAATTTATATTAATGTCATATAAATTTTGAAATAAATATCATATATTAATTAAATAATTTATTTATTTTTGTTTAATTTTATGTTTGTTCTAATTTTTGAATTTGAGAGTACCAACAAGAGATTATATATATTATATATGTATAATGTAATATTAAATATTATACGTGGATTTTAAATTTAAGTTTCTTGCTAGTTTTTAAAAAAAAACAATTTGTTGCTAATTCACAATATATTATATTATATGTTTAATATGATATTATTCTAATAAGTGAGTTTAAGTTTAATTAAATTTTATTTAAGTTATAAAATGTATGATTTTATTATTTTTAAATAATTATCATTTTAAAATATTTCAAAAATATCATATTTTAATTTGTTTAATTATTTATTATTTAAAAATAATTATTATTGTAAAATATCTCAAAAATTTCAAATTTTAATTTGTTTAATTATTTATTATTTAAAAATAATTATCATTGTAAAATATCTCAAATATATTCTATTTTAATTTCTTTTAATAGTTGTTTTATTTTATTTAAGTTTAAGTGTTTATAAACTACCGTTAAATATAAAAATATTCTGTTAAATATAAAAATACTATATTCTGTTAAAGTTAACATTAAAAAATAAAAAATCGTTAAAACTAAAAATATTAATTATCTACACACTTAGATATTATATCTTCAATCGGTAATAATTTTAAATAAATGATTTGTTTCATATGTATACTATATAACGTCGTTCGGCATTTGAAATAATTTAGTAGTATACTGTATACATGAATCAGTTAGCAAGCTGGGTATTTCATTTTATGTGTTTGAAATTATTTAATGTGAATGATGAGTTGTTGTTGCTGTACGGAATTCGCAGGATATAATGAAGGGAGTGTCAATTAGCAGTATTGGAGTAAGTACAGATCAATCAATTTTCTACTCTCAAAATGGGACACCCAAAAATCCCAGCATCTCAGCAACCATGGATTCTCAGTCATCAATTTGTGGTATATATGTACTTCTCCTCAACCATACATCATTCCTATCATATCATGCATAATATTAGCCATTTATATATATATATATGCTATATACAAACAACAACGTACGTTCAACGTGAATGTTTACTTAGTTTTATTTATATAATTTATTAATTATTTTTATTAAATTTATATTAAAGTCATATAAATTTTAAATAAATATTATATTTCAATTAAATCATTTATGTATTTTTGTTTAAGTTTATGGTTGTTCTACTTTTTGAATTTAAGAGTGACAACAAGAAATTATATATTATATGTTTAATGTAATATTAAATATTATACGTGGATTTTAAATTTAAGTTTCTTGCTAGTTTTTTTAAAAAATAATTTGTTGCTAATTGACAGTAGATTATATTATATGTTTAATATGATATTATTCTAATAAGTGAGTTTAAGTTTAATTAAATTTTATTTAAGTTATAATATGTATGATTTTGTTATTTTTAAATAATTATCATTGTAAAATATTTAAAATTATGACATTTTAATTTGTTTAATTATTTATTATTTTTAAATAATTATCATTGTAAAATATCTCAAAAATATCAAATTTTAATTTTTTTTAATTATTTATTTTATTTTATTTAAGTTTAAGTGTTTACAAACTACCGTTAAATATAAGAATATTATGTTAAATATATGAATATTCCGTTAAAGTTAACATTAGAAAAATAAAAAACTATTAAAACTAAGAATTTCCGTTATGTACACACTTATTATATAGAAGATATATATATATATATATATATTTAGGGAGCTTTTTAGGTAGTGACATTACTTTTGCCCGTTTTTTATTTTTCGTTATTTGAAGAAATTATAATCCAATATTTTCTTATATGACAGCGTACATGATAGTTATCGTATGCATCATGCCAATTTTCAGGAAATTACGAATAATTTACCGTGACAAAATCTTAATTCAAATAGTCTTTTTTTCACTCGTATAAAAAAAAAATCAGGCATACGTGTAACCGACTGTTTAAACTTTGATTTCAATACAGTAAATTATTCAGAATTTTATAAAAATTGGTGTGATACATGTTATAAATATAATAATATTGTAAGTAGTGCTTTTCAATATATTTATTTTTTAAAAAATAAAAATAAATAAATAAAGTGTATATATGTAATTACAAAACAAAAACACACGTTTGAGCTGTACATTCATTATTAATCCTTAATTATTACTGATTTTTGTATGGATCGTATATATGTATGTATAATGAATTGTAATCGTCTTTGGTCAATATGTCTTCAATTGATATATATTCTTTATATTTATATATGTATTGTGATTTAAGATTTAAATATATATAATGAAAAGAGAGAGAATTTCAGTTGGGAGTCCAATATCAGCCAGCAATAACCCAAGAGGAAGAGATGAGCAAGCAATAGGAGCAACAAGTGGTTCCTCGCATGAACAATCAGACGATGATATTGACATAGAAGCTGGTCCATGTGAACAGAGCACAGACGGCATTAATCATGACGTTAAACGTATTAGGAGGTTTTATTCATTTTCTTTTTCTTCTTTATATATAATTTACAAATAATATTCCTATATATATATATATATAAATAGACAAGTTATTACTACCTAAACAACAAAATAATTAAAAAAAAATTACTGACACCAATTTTCTAGGATGGTTTCCAATCGGGAGTCTGCTCGGCGGTCAAGGAGAAGAAAACAAGCTCATTTGGCAGATCTTGAAATTCAGGTACTTATACAAGTTTTAATTAATTTGGTTATTTTTCTTTTAAATTATATTATTTAAAATAAATATTTATTTATAATCAATATTAAATAATATATCAAATATATAATCACTCAGGTTGAGCAATTGAGAGGAGAAAATTCATCTTTGTACAAACAGCTCACTGACGCTTCTCATCAATGCCGGGAAGCTGATACAGATAACAGAGTCCTAAAATCTGATTTGGAAGCAATGAGAGCAAGGGTAATTAATAATAATAATTAATATGCTCTTTTATTTATTTAAATATATTAGAACAATTTTGGATAGTGAATTTGATGGGTTATTTTTAGTATTTTTAATATACGAATAAGTGGTTATTATGATTGATTATATATATATAATGGATGATCAGGTGAAGTTAGCAGAAACATCAAGCTTAAACCAACTGATTCAAAGCCATCTAAACACCACAACATCCGCTGCTTCGATATTAGCACATTTCAATACTACTACTAACAGTAGTAGTAGTACTACTACTACTACTTCTAATAATAATAATCCTCCAAATGTGTCGCCAACAATCACCGTCCACGGAAATAGTAACCACCATCACTGTCACCATCGCCACGGCAACGCTGCAGCTTCTTTCCCAGTTGCTGGATTAATTGTGGGACTTAGAAACACCAACAACATCAATCATAATAACAGTATTCCACCTCCAATCCAGTCCCAGATCAATAATATTGCACCTAATTCCGGAATGATGAGTAGTGACTCTGTCAGCTGTGTCTCTGATATTTGGCCTTAATTATTACAAATAATAGTCATTTATTATATTTATATATATATATATGTTGCTACCTACTTACGTACGTTTCAGTATAATTATATATGTTGGTCTAGCTATTATATATAGGTTCTTACGACATGTTCTCTCTCGAGATCGTACCGTATATACATATATATATGTGATATTATTTCTATGTATTCGTCTCTTTAAGAGATTCTAGATAGTAGTGCTGTTTTAATTATTTTCTACTGTATCTTTTCCTTCGTCCACTTTGTACGTGAAATACAGTATTTGTCCTTGCTTAATTTTTAGACCTTTCCTAGTTGTAGTAATGATATAACAAAATTTTCAATTAAGGTTAACGTACGAACTCGGTTCATATTATTTGTCTATTCAATTTTTGGTGTGCGTTTGTTTTATTTATATATATATACTCTCTGCAGTCAAAGTGAAAATTAAGCAAGTTTTGCTTAATTGAATTTAGAATATTTATTAATTGATATAAAACTATTAATAATAGTGAAATATAAAGTATAAAGTAAAGAAATAGACGGAGACCTAGAAAGAGATATAAAGAGAGTAAAATTTTTGTATATTATTTTAATGGGAATCGAACTTTGTTTATACATATAAATATGATATAGGAAAATCAAGTAATTACCACAAATATAATAAGGAATTAATGTCGATATTTAACTTTGGATAACTTGGTGATTCTTCGTTATTGTGGACATTCATATATGTATATATATAAGATTTATAATACTTCCCCTTGGATGTCCATAAATACTTCCTCATTGAAAACCTTATCAGAAAAACCAAGTGGGACAAAAACTCGGTCAACGGAAAAAGAGTCTTATGTGCATTTACTTTCCCTTATTTTGACGTTTTTGTAGATCTTTAAATCAACGCATTCCGGTCTCAAGTACAATCTTATAGAGCGTTGTATATGTTTTTCTTAGTGTTTATGTGTTTTTCTTTGTGTTTATGTATGTTTTTCATTTGTTGTAAAAAAAATTTAAAAAAAAATTATTTATTTGTTTTTCTTTTTGTTTTTATGTGTTTTTCATTTGTTATAAAATTCAAAAAAAAAATTATATTTTCTTTGTTTTGTTTGAAAAAAAAAATATATTGGTGATTTTCATTTTCTAATGATAAAAATTATGATTGAAATTGTTCTTAGTTCTTAGAAAAATATAAATAATTATTAAGCTTTACTTTTAATTTCTAAGTTAATTTTGTTTAAATATATATTTTTCATAATATGTCACGTTTCTATTCTATTCAAATTTGTGATATTTGGATATAGTTTATTTAAACATTAAATTCTTTAAATCTCTAAAAAAAATAATTTTTTTTTTTTTGAAAAATCGTAGAATTTGCTTGATTATCTCTTGAGATTTAATTTATTTTTGTTTGCATAAACTTGTCTAAATGGTCACATGATGATTTAATGTTTTTGTGTTTGTATGTTAAGTATCTATTTTAAAAACAATTTTAACTTTTCAAATTAATTACATAAGCTTTACTTTTATTTGTGATTTTCTTTGAACTATTTCCATTATGTAATTTTTGAGTTAAACATTTGACATCACCAATTAAAAAAAATATATGTGTTTTTAATTTTTACTTTTGCTCGAGGACTAGCAAAATATTAAGTTTAGGGGTGTGATAACTCTACAAAATAGAGTTATTTTACCACTTTTTATGTGCTAATTGTTGCTTAATTCATGAGTTTTTAATTGATTTATTAAGTTTTTAAGTAATTTTGAATTTATTAGGTTTATTTTAATTTTATAGATTTTTGTGTGTTTTTATAGTTATTTTGTTGTAAAATGTTGGAGTTAATTATTTGAATTATTGTTGTTTAATTTGAGGTAAAAAAATGTGGTATTATTGAGCTTAAATGTTAAATATAAATTAAGTTATAATTAATATTTTCAAAGAATTAAATTGATTTATTTTATAGTTGAAAATATTTTATTATGATTTATCTTATATTTATTTTGTAGGGAAATTTATAACACTTTTGCTCTTGAAAAGAAAGAAAAATAAAGGAATTGTGGTATTTTTAAGGAAAGAAAGGAAGAAGAAAATGGCATTGTTAAAAATGCCATGGATCAAGCACTGCAGTCGGC
The DNA here is from genome assembly GCF_963169125.1 of Humulus lupulus. Taxonomy (NCBI): domain Eukaryota; kingdom Viridiplantae; phylum Streptophyta; class Magnoliopsida; order Rosales; family Cannabaceae; genus Humulus; species Humulus lupulus. The sequence continues at coordinate 265,944,119 of NC_084802.1, forward strand.
CCAGCCCGCCAACATCAAGCCCATTCCAGCTGCTGCACCCATCCCACGCCGAAACCACCTCAGCATCAGCACTCCACCGAAGCCACCTTCGGACCAGCAAGCCTCCAAATGCCGCCACCTGTCCAGCTCTCCTCTTCAGCATATAGCATCCTGAAGACTTCCCAGCCGAGCACTTCTTTCTAGCTCCAACTAAATCACATGCTGCCCCACTCCTTCAGCAAATCACCAAGCCAACGTGGGCCAACCTCCTCAGTAAAGGCCCAAGTGCTGCCTCCCTTCCCACCGTGGGCCTGCGCCAACCACATGGCCCAACTCCGAAACTCCACCAAGTTGCCAACACAACCACCACCAAAAGGCCAAAACTCACATTTTTATTCTCAATGTTTTTCACTCAAATATCAATTCACTCTTCCCTATTTTTCTTACCTAAATAAACATTCCTAATTCTTTTTTTTTTACCCTAACTTTTCACTAATCTTTTACCCAACCAAACATTTCATCTTTCCAATACTCTTACACTTACTCTATTTATCCTACCACTTCCCAACACAATTAAAGTAATCAATTTATTTATTTTAATTTGATTAATTTAATCTCCATATTTTGCCTATAAATAGAGTATTGTAAGACCATTTGGGGAGTTCTTCTTCATCTTTTCAACCTCTCCTACACTTCATATTTTTCTCTCTTCTTTTCACTATTTTCTCTACTATTTTCATCTTTTGAAGTATGCTATTTTGTAATTTTTATTTCAATCTAGTTATGAGCTTCTAATCTTTTTCAAGATTATTAAGATGATGATGAAGCAAAATGTAACTAGATAGTATTTTTTTATTGTATGTTGATTTCCCATTTGTGCAACATTGTTTATGGATTTTTTTATCAAAGATATGCATTTTTCATCTATTATTGATTGTTAAAGCATATTACACTTAGTTCTTCATTATGCAAAAATATGATATTCTTTGATTAAATGTTTTTCATTAAATTGTTCACATCTAATTCTTAGAGCATAAGTATCATATTTTGCCTAAACATAATCTCTTTGATTTTTTTTGTAGTTTCATTAGGTTGTAACACAACTAATGCTTAGAAATTATATCTTATATAAGTGAAGAAAAATCCTACCTTTTTTAAAGTAACTTGTGCTTGAATAGAAAATGTATTTTGAAAAAAATATAGTGCGATTTATTTCAACTATATCTAAACTTGGGAATCAATATACTTACAAATACTATTGAACTTGCATTTTGTGGATTCTAATATCTTAATAATCTTATTTGAAAACCATTTTTCTATTTAATCTTAAATCTTTTTATTACTTGTCTTTTATTTTTCTAAAACAAAATCTCATCAAATATTTGAAACTAGGTTAGAATATTCTTGCTTTGTTTGAAATAGTTTCTTTTGATGTTAGTCAACTCCCATGGGTTCGACCTCGTACTTACATGAACATTATATTCCGAAACGATTCATGCACTTGCGAGTTTAAATATTAAAACACCCTCTTTTGGGATTCAACAGAGGGTGTTTTAATATTTAAACTCGCAAGTGCACGAATCGTTTCGGAATATAATGTTCATGTAAGTACGAGGTCGATTCCATGGGAGTTGACACTTTAAGAAATCCTCGCGGCCCTCTATTTGATAATACCACTAAATTAAAGACGAATATACTATATTAAAGACACATTTTAAAGAAATCACTTAATATTTTTTTTACCTGGATCATGCCAAGGAATTGGTCCTTGTATTGTTGAGGCAATGATTCCCATGAATCGAAATATCAGGGTGTTATCCCCAAAAATTAGAGTTTGGTGACGTGGCAATCAGAAGTGACAAGTGGCAATACATGGTCCGTAAACGACATATTAATAGTCAATAAATGTATTGGCTCCTCGGAGTTGTGAAAAAGTGATCTGACTGACCTGGTAGAGATTCTGTCAGACCGATAAGGATTTTTGACTGACCAGTCAAGTGTCATGACCGACCAGTCATGTGCTTGTCTGCCCAGTCATGTGCTTGTCCGACCAGTCATGTGCTTGTCTGCCCCGTCATGTGCTTGTCCGACCAGTGAGGTGTTTGTCCGACCAGTGAAGTATTTGGCCGACCGGTGGAGTGCATGGCCGACCAGTCATTTGTTTTGCCCGACCAGTAGAGTGTTTTGCTAGACAAGAGGTGTGCTAGAGGAGTGATTTTCCTACGAGAGGTGCTTGCCTATTTCCTGAGTAACAGCTTCAACCCGAATCATTCTCAACTACCGCGGGAATCTCTCAGATATCCCGGAATAATAGCCATATTGTTGTAATATTAGATTTATTTATATTTTATTAATTAAAGTTTGTTGGAAGAACAAATGACCCAGTAAAAGGGAGATATTTATGTACAATCCATGAGCCTATAAATAAAGGGCTCATGGCATCATTTGGGGGGATCTGATATTTTGGAGACTGAGAAATACTCTCTAGTTTGGGACTATTACTTGGGGATTCTTGGGGCATTTTCTAAGAAAGTTAGAGAGAGAAACTATGTATTTTCCTACTTACACTTAAGAAACTCAGTTGGCTCAAGTTCATCTGATCTTAAGTGTAGGATATATATCACAACTCCAAGTGGATTAGGCTATTACCAATAAATTGGGGCTGAACACTATAAAATGATCTGTGTCGTATTTTTCTCTTGAAGGTTCATTGTAGTTTTGACGTCTACTCGTCGTTGGCCAAAATCGTGGTCAACATTTTGGTGCTTTCATTGAGAGCCTGAAGAGAAGAAGCACACGACTATCATATCGAAATGGCACCCAAGAATGCCAATGTGGCATCCAAAAAGTCAGGCACGTCAAAGGAGCCTGCTAGATCAAAAGAGCCTGGACCGCAGAACCTAGAGATTGAGCCTAGGGTGTTTCTCGAGGAGACCACTCCAGAAGTTGAACAACTCCAGGAAGCAATAGGTGCTTTCCAAGAGGAGATTGTGCAATTCAATGCTCGACAGGAGTCTTTCGCTGAAGAGATGGCCAGACAGAGAGATGCGTTAGAGCAGCAAAGGCGCGATATGGAGGCCAAAAGCGAAGAGCTCAGACAACGACAGGAGGAAGTCGACCGGAGACATCATGAAGTAGCACTTGCTCTAGAAGCGGCTACCCAATTGGCCCAAGCCAATGCTCAAGCTGCGGTACGAGCAGCCTCCCAGGGAGCAAGAAATAATAATGCTGATCGGAGGACCACTGACAGAGCCAATTCTCGTGGACCGGACAGAAGCAGGAGTAACCCCCCTGGTCGGGAAGATGATGGGGACCGATCCAGAACTGCCTCGATGCAAAGGGAGCACTCTAGAACCCCCTCCAGGAGCCACCGATCATAAACCTCTAGATCAGGGAGTCACCGATCGAGCAGTAAAAAGACTCCACCCAGGCAGGATCAGACCAAGACTCCTCGAGATAAGAGGACTTCACAATTCAAAGATGGGCATGGTCATGATGAGGCTGATAGTCATCACACCGACTAGTCAAAGGAAAAGGAGGGCAATGACCAACAAGGAGGAAAAGACTGCCCGGGGCGTACCGAAAGGCCTCCACTGCACCCCGGCCAACAACGTAGTGGGAAAGCGCAAGTCCCGCGTAGTAAGCCCTCTGAAAAATCGAAAAGTACGATGTTCGATCGGGCAGGAGAGCATGCTTCCCGAAAGGATCTGAGGGACGTTATCACCAACAAGAGAAGGACCGTCTCGGTCGAAGGGAAAAATCTGAAATGCCCTGCCAGTCAAGTAGAAATACTTGACGACAGTGCACCAGATGGTAATGCCCGACCAGGCGGTCAAGACCTTGGAACTTCATTAGTTGCACCAGCCATCCAAGCCCAGCTTGATGTGCTAACAGCTGTAGTGCAAGGTTTGTCAAAACGATCTTCCGGTATAGATGCGATAGACCACCGGAGTGGCAGCCCATTTTGTGCCCGGATTAGAGCAGCCCAACCTCTGGAAAAATATAAAGCACCAGTTCTGCCAATATATACAGAAAAGGCAGATCCCATCAGACACGTCGGGAGGTTCGAGGACCAGATGGAATTGCTCAGAGTAAGTGACGATTATCGGTGGAGAGTTTTCCCGACTACATTGTCGGATATTGCCCAGGAATGGTATTGGAAGTTTAAGCCAAACTCCATTACCTCTAGGGAAGCATTTAGGAAGGAGTTTTGTAGACAATTCAACACTGCCCAGACTCCACCAGTTTATGCACCCCACTTGGCAGATATCAAACAAGGAAAAGATGAGTCTCTAAAGAATTATATACAGAGATTCATGAGAGAAGCCAATAGAGAAACTGCGGTAGGAGACGAGGGGAAGATGGTTGCAATATCCGCTAGGATAACTTATCAGAGCCCTTTGTGGGATAGCATACATAGAAATCCAATTTCAACACTTCAACAATTTCTTGACCGAGCAGACAAGTATATGAAATTGGATGATGCAATCGAGAAAGAGGAGAATGGCATAAACAATCTGGGCGGATCAACTGACCCTCCTAAGGATGGTGGAAAGAAACGTGGAAATAACGGGTCTGACCACCATGAAGAAAAGAAAGCAAAGTTGAGTTCAAATGAAAAGCCAACCAAGTATGAGCCTCAGTTCACTAATTACACCACTCTCTCGGCCAGCCGAGCGGAAATATATCTTGCTATTCATGAAGAGGTTTCCTACAAGAAACCTCCACCCATCAGGAAAGAGATGAGGAAGAGAGGTATGAATAAGTTTTGTTGTTTCCATGGAGATTATGGTCATGACACGAATGAATGCAATCACCTCAAGGACGAGTTAGAATTTCTTCTCCGGTCGGGCAAGTTGAGGAAGTATCGGGCAGAGACACCCCAAGGAGAAGGAGGCAACAACAATCCAGGTTTCAAACGACAGAGATCTCCACCCTGGCAGCCCGGACCTGTGGACTTCACCTTAGACACTATATGTGGAGGACCACACTTGGCTGAGGATAGCAACGAAGCAAGGGAGAGGTATGCTGAGCGGGAGTGCTAGGATCAGAAACCATTGGAGCAGCGAGCATCGGAGGATATATTATCACTAAATACCGCTTTCAGAGTGGTAGTTTAATTTCAAGTTGTTTTAACTTGCTATTTAAATTTGGTTTATGAGCTGGTTATTTGCTGACCAGTCATCTATTTTTGAACAATTTTTGTTGTTTAAGACTCGTTATTAGACACGTTTTGTCCTTTTTAATTTACGAGTAATAAAAGAGACTACGCGCAGCGTGGTTGATTCTTGCTACAAATTTGCATGTGTGTTAATTATTCAAACAGTGTTTAACTGGTCGGTAAAATCGGATAGTGTTCAACTGGTCGATACGTTCAAGCAGTGTTCAACTGCTCGAATATTTTCAATATATTCTATGTGTTTCACGAGTAATTAACTGCTCGAACAGATTCATTCAAGTAGCAAGTGACTAAGGATCTGCAACCCTCAATCATTTGGGGGGCACATGGGGTATAATGGTATGTAATTTAATATAGGCAATAAGAGCACGAGTAAACATATTTGTTTTTAGGCTGACTTGTAAAATTTTGAAGTCAAAAAAGGCCATTAAGCTAACTTGTTTGACAAAGCTTAAGTAACTTGGAATTTTGCAAAATTTCAAGTTAGAAGCAGATATTCGTGTGACAATAAACGTTATGCTCATAAAATGTTAGAGCAATAAGAGTGTGAGAAAGTATACTTAGTATGGACTTATGAAATGTCTAGAATTTCAAAGTAAGAAAACTAAGTACTCATGCAAAAATATAAGGCATACATCAGAGTGACTTTACTATTCACAAAAAAACTTATAACTTTTTAAGTCTAAAAAGACTTAGAATGTTTTAAGTTAACAAAGAAAAGTAAAGTATAAATGCCAACAGCTCGACTGTACAAGAAAAATATCAAAGCTGCTAAACAACAATTGTCTTCACAAGAAAAAAGAGTAAACTACTGGCCAGGTACAAAGTCTAGCTGATCAGGTGCAAAGTTTTCCTAGTCGGGAGAATAGATACAACTTCCCTGGTCAGCTGAGCATATATCACTGGTCCAGTAGGAAACTCTATTGTAGAGCATGACTAACGTCATGAGCGTAGGTCGCCCCAAGATCGCGTTGTATACAGCGGAGCAGTCGATGACCACGAATTCGAGGAGCTTGGAGACTGTCCAAGATCCTTCTCCCAGGGTGATCACCAGCTCGATCGTCCCTATTGCTGCTGATCCCTCTCCCAAAAAACCATACAGCATCATGGAGGTCGCCTTCAACTCAGTGACGGTTAAACCCATCTTTTCTAACGTGGATCGGAACAGGAGGTTAACCAAGCTCCCGTTGTCGATTAGCACCCTCCTCATTCTTCGATTGGCGAGATGAACTGCCACGACCAAAGGGTCATTGTGAGGGAATTGGACATGGCCCGCATCTTCCTCCGTAAAAATGATCGGTTGTCTCTCCAACCGCTGCTGTTTTGACTGGCACTGCTCCGGGACGAACTCTACTCCGTTATGAGCCTTTAGTTCGTTCACGTATCTCTTCTAGGCACCCCTGCTCGTGCCGGCCATGTGCGAACCTCCAAAGATGGTGGATATCTCTCCTCCAACCACGGGAGGAGGGACGTCCTGATCTACCCGAGGCCCGAGCTAACTGGCCGGGACTTCTGGAGCAGGTCGACTTGCTGGAACCCTGTTCCGCGCGTATTGAGCCAAGGGGCCGGCTCGGATGAGAGTCTCGATCTCATCTTTTAAATGCCTACATTCGTCGGTATTGTGGCCAACATCGTTATGAAAACGGCAAAACTTGGAGGTGTCTCTCTTCGCCTTATGGTGCTTTAATGGTTCCGGCCTCTTCCAGGGGACTCGAGTAGAGTTGGCTAGGAAGATGTTCTCCCTAGACTGGGTGAGCTCTGTATAAGTCGCGAAGATGGGCTTGAATTTGTCTATGGACTTATTCTTCTTTTGGCTGTGCTGACCGTTTTTGCCATTCCCCTTTCTCTTGCCTCCACCGGGCTAGTTGTTCTGTGAGACGTTTTGGGTCGCTACCACGACCTCCGTCCCCACTCCAGCAGTCTGTTCGGGGACCTGGCTGGTTCCCGCAGCTGAGGCTTCGACTTCCTCCAAGTTTATCCATTCTTGGGCCCTGTTAAGGAATTCGCTAACCGAGCTGACTCCCTTCCTTTGTATATCCTTCCAGAGATCTCCTCCGACGAGGATTCCAGTTCTCATGGCCATGAGCTTGGAACTATCATCCGCGTCTCTGGCTCGAGCAGCGACGTTCGCAAATCTGCTCAGGTAGGTCTTCAGAGTCTCACCGGGCTGCTGCCTCACGTTAGCCAGGGAGTCGGCCTGAACACGGGCGCCCTGGGAGGCTCGGAATGCCCTTTTGAAATCTGTCGAGAAAGTCTTCCAGGAGCTGATTGACTGTCTTTTACTTTGCTTGAACCACTGCCTGGCAGGTCCAGTCAGTGTGGAAGGGAAGATTAAACATCTCAGCTCGGGGCCAATGTGGTGGGCCATCATTAGGGTGTTGAACATCCCTAGATGGTTCGATGGGTCTCCGTCCCCATTGAACTTTGACAAGTCCAGCATACGGAAGCCAGATGGGTACGCCGTTGCTGCTATGCTGGGGGCGAAGAGTTCCATCTCGTCCCCTGAATCATATTCATCTTTTTCTTTTTCTGACAGGAGTTTCCTCATCAGCTCCTCCATCTGAGTCAGGTGCTCGAGGGTTTGGTCCTAATGTCCGTGGTTATTCCGGGGCTGTTCAACAGTTCCAGGCCCATTGTACACATTTGGTGGGTTATTGCCCCTCCTATCTTGAGATAGGTTATTTGGGACATTCCCCCCGTTATGTACTTCGGACAGGGCCCGTCTGAGTGAGCGTGGCCATCTCCTCCTGCTGGTTCCCCCCTATGAGAGTTAAGGCGATCTCGAAGGTCGCCCCCCTGGGTGGTTTGATGACTTTGTGCCGAACTGAAACGCTGACGCAGGTCTCCCCCAGAGAGATCACTCCGGCGACTGCCGGTCCATTGGCTCCTGCTAGATAGGCTTGGAGTCTGCCTTTGGTGGTGAGGATTTGGGCTATCCCTTGGCGCCCTGCTACGCCGGGAAGGTCCAGCTGATGGCGGGTTTCTCCGACTATTCCCATAGGCTGGGATATCTCAGACGGGCCGAGGAGGAGATGGATATCTGATGGGAGATGGAGGATGCCTGACTGGAGAGGCGATCCTAGTTCCGTCAGGACGGATCAAATTTGGTGGGGGCCTTTCGGCCCTGCCAACCTGCTGGTCCCGCGCCTGGCGATCTGGACGAGGCGCAAGACAGTTGTTGGGGACAGGCTGATTCTGCGAGCCCTCCCCGGATCTCCTTCGGGAATTACCTCGAGCTCCCCTGGGCGCTCTCGAGGATGGTTGGGAGCTAGGTGTCGATGTCCTAACCGAACGGTTGTATTGTAGTTGCCTGGCTCCAGGCACTTCTTCGAAGTTTGCCTCTCGATGGTGTGAAGAGGGAGTGGAGTTGGATGTCGGAAGTCTGTCCGAGCGGCTATGTCTGGACCGGTTACCCCGGGGAGACTTAGGAGCCTCGCCTTGCCTCTCTCCGACGTTAGCGTCGGTTGTGAGAGGAGGTAGTCGGGCCAGCACATCCTTGATCTGCTAGCTAGCTATTGCTAGCTGGCTCCTTAGCGGAGCGTTCTCCATCTCCACCGCCGTGTAATAACACGGGTTTGGATTAGGTGGCCGGGGGGCCGAACTTCCGGTGTCATCTTGGCCCACCGGCTGCTTTCCTGGCCGCTGCTGGGTCTCAGGAACTTGTTCACCAGGGGTGGCAGTATGATGAGCCTCCTGCCCATCATGCTGCTCTGTCTCGTTGCCGTGCCTGGATCGAGTAGTCACCAAAGTTGGATGTTTGTGACAGCACTAACCAAACTTGCTCTCAACGAAAGCACCAAACTATTGACGCGGTTCTTCGCCAACAGGTAATTAAGAAAAGAAGAGAAAGGGATTAGTGCTAATGTTGAACCGTAACAGATGTATGATCTTGGAAAAGTGAAATGGTGACTCAAGACACGTTTTTTAAGTGGTTCGAAGGTTAAAATCCTTCTACTCCACTAGTCAGTATTATTGCTATATACTGGATATTTGATTACAAGGTATTTCTTACAAGAGATAATCCAACCCTTATCAACTCCCAGGGTCTCCATATTTATAGGAGAAGGCACCTGGGAGTTGGTAAGAAGGTCATCCCGTGACCTTCTTACCTATCGTATCAACTCTATGACACTCATGATTAATTCCTAAACCTGACACATAAGTGTGGTCAAATCAATAGGTAAGGAGATAATGGGCCGCACGGCCCAACCCAGTCGTGGGTGTCTAAATACGCACGTTCCTGCTGCGTGTCCGAGAAGTCAGGGGCACATCAGACACATGATGTCTGATATGTGCACGTTTACCTTGCGTCTGTTGACTTTACAAAGAGTCATAGCCTCCAAATCCAGCTCGTACCACAAGCTGGATACCTAACTCGACCTTCGGCCCTCAGAGTCTGGACTCAAGTCTTAGGCAATCTTGGCGAACCCTTGGGATACCTCGATCTATGGAGGTATGATCTTACGACGTCAGCTCCGGTTTTGGGGATATCCACGAGGTAATCATGATTAGGCCGTAGCTCAGCTCGCTAATCAGCCCGTGGAAAAATCAGGGCGTACACTTTGGATTTCAAATTCCACCAACCCCCATAGCTGTTACCAATGTTTAATTGGATTAATATGGAATTAAAATTGAGATTTGAGAGTTATTTGAGTTTTTAGAACCGTTCAACACATTTGGAAAAAACTGAAAATTTGGCCTGAAATGCACCTGTGGCTGCGGCCAGGGACATCAGTGGCCGCGACCACTGCTCTCTGTCCCCCAGGCCGCGGCCACCATCATTCAGTGGCCGCGGCCACAACACCTTTTCAGCACTTGAAAATGTGATGTTTTTCCAAACGGTTCCAAACCCTCCCAAATGATTTTGTAACTCCCAAAACACATTATTGGGGTTAAAATCATATCTCCAACAACCATATTTCATAATGGCTTTATGAAATCCAATCTCAAATGTGTAACATATAATATACACATTATTGGGTAATATTTGGGAGTTACAAATTTGTAACTGATTTTGTAACTCCAAAATATGTCACATTTGGGCACACACATGTGTCCAATTTTGTGACTCTCAATAATATGTTACAAGGTGTGACAAATCACAGTTATGTGACAAATCACATTTTGTCACATTATTTAATCTAATATTATATTATATGAAATAATATAACATTCCCCCACTAGATTAAATAATCACTTTTTGTAACACTTATTTAATCAATCAAACATTATATTAAAATATAATATTCCCTCACTTGATTAAATAATCTCTCTCTATAGAAACATTTGCATTGGTGCATAAAGTAAAATGTCTTTCGACTTGAATTTTACCTTAGTGTAATTATCACAAAGTTTGTTGAAATTTTGGTTGCCGAAGCATTGAACCACTATCCCTTGATAACAAACCGATGATAACACACACACATTTGCTGTGTTCACTTGAGACCTCAATGTCTCGTTTTTTCACCGTTAATGGCCATGTGCACATTCCATTCATAGACTTTTCTTGAGAATGACTCCCAATTCTCATGAGGGGCGGCACCACCCCTAGGTCTATATAGGTAGAACTTTTACAGTATTTTGTTACCCTAAAATACTTGTCTTTTCAAGATTGAGTTCTATTAAAAAACCTTTCGGTTTTAACCCTCATTTTGGTAACACACTAGTACTCATATCTCAGATGGGACAAAATTTGAGTACTACTATGTATTCACTTGATTGACTTGTTATTACCTATTGAACCTAATACTAGTTTGGTTACTAGTATTAAGATAGGTTACCATAAACCGTGAATCTCTTTAGAGAGTCTAAGTCCCACCCCTTGAAATGTAGAAATGATTCCATTTGAATCATTTCTTTTCTCATGTATGCCTACTTAGACACTCTCATTATTTTATTCAAACTTTGTTGCTAGCCATAATTTGATTAAAATAGTTACCTCTTTAAAATAGTGATTTTGACCATAGTCAACACCTCCACTATTTTATAGTTTAATATCCAAGATAAACATTTGAATATTAATTCTAGAAACCTCTTTGTTTCTAAAATTCTCCTTTATGTTTTAAGTTGATTCCTTCTTGAATCAAAATATTACAAACGGTAACTTTAGACACCAAGCATGTCTAGATTTATCCATTCTATATATAGCGAATGTGATTTAGAATGTGGAATTCCAAATCACCTATTTGATAGGATGACCAAATTAATCAATTGATTAACAACAAAATAAATTGATTAACTTTGGAGCATCACCCCCACATTTCTCACATAGTGATAGTAAAATACCACTTTAAAATAGAAATCTCTTTATTTCTAATAAGTCATTTATCCTCCAAGATAAATCTAGACCTATGATTCTCAAAGTTCATCATAAGTCCGTAAGCTTCATGATAAACACTCAATAGATCAAGATAAAAAACCTCAATGTTTATCTTGATTCATTTACTTGCTAAAGCAAGACACACTTATTTGAAAGTAACTTTTACTTGGTTGCTTTCTTTTATATATTTCACAAAATTAAAATGTGAACACAAGTGTAATGTAAGAATTTTTCAAACAAATAATCACAAATTTTCATTTTTAGTTGTCTAAATAATCTTAAAATCACTTAAACAACTTTTGTGTATTTCTTAAGAGTCTCTTTGAGATTCTTTTGAAAACATCAATTTGACATCTATTGATTTTCTCATCAAAATCAAAATGAAAATGTCAATTTTTTTTTAAACACTTTAAATCAAAGAAAATAAATCCTCATTGATTTATTTAAACACTTTAATTTCTTATGTTTTGTTTAAAATTATCTCCTCATTGAGATTAATTTAAACATATCACCATCTTTAACCAAAATGAATAAAGTTCTCTTTTATTCACCATTGGTGTAAAATTCAAAATTGCTTCTCCAATTTTGTAATGTCTCCTCATTGAGATATATAATATTTAAGAATTATTGTCACTAAATAATTCTCAAATATATTTCATTTGACCATACTCTAGACTATAAGTCTAATGAGTCAACATGTCATCCCACAATTTTTTAATCTTCTTTGATCCATTTTTCTTGCAATGGCAAGACACAACCATTAAAAGATGTAACCCCCCTTAGTTTCCTCTTTTCTTATCTCATAAAATGAGATGGTAAAAACTTAAATGAGAAATTTCATTTCTCAAATAATTCCTTTTATTTACCAAATGGTAACTCATCATATTGCAATAATATAGGATAAACATATTAACATCTCACAAATGTTTGCATGATTATAATTTCACATAGTTGTCAAATACATGACTAATATCATACTAATATGGCACTTTATTAATATGAGAACATGAATTGCAAATATCATACACATATTTTCACATTTCTATTGATACACAAAATCAATATATTTATACATGTCATAAAAAACTCATATAGTTGTTATTTTAATAATTTCCCATTAACACAAAATAGGACAATTCTATGACATGCAAGCATATTACCCAATAATCTACTAGATTATTTACATATTAATCACATATCATAAAACTCAAGATGTTGAATTATCTTCTAATCTAACCACTATATTTGAAAAACAAAAGAGATTAGAAAACAATGAACCTCATTTATAAAAGTTTCTTCTTCTCATATCTATCACTATATGAAAACTACTAGATCTTCTACGAAAACCAAAGAAGAACATTACATTATCTTACCATCTTTTCAAGGTTGAATCCTCACAAGATCTCTATGGCTTCTCCTTCCATTGAAAAGGAACTTAAGCTTTTAATTGTTAGAGAATATTATTTTATTGCTCAATGGAAAAAGTGGAAAAACCAAAAATACAACTCTATGCAAAAAATGCAATAGACAAGGTAAATTGATTAAATAAATATTACAACTCAATTGCTAAAAATACAAGTAACTAGAAAGATGTAGGAGAAGAAGATTACAAACTCAAAACAATAATAATACAGGTAAATAAGATCAACAAGATCAAAAGAATGAAAACACAAAGAAACTCTAACACAACCAAAGTGTAGAGTAGTGGGGATCACCAACTTGAACAAGGTTCAAGACCTTTGTCCAAAAGCTTATTTCCCCCTATTCTCTAAGCACTAAGGGATCTCTCAAGGAAATAGCTCTTTGGAATAATCAAGCCTCAAGGAGAATTTTTCAGCCAAGTGCTTTGTGGATGAAAAATGGTGTGTTATACAAGTGAGCATTAGGCTCCTATTTATAGAGTTTGAGATACCCTTTGGATTTCAAATTCCACCAACCCCCATGGCTGTTACCAATGTTTAATTGGATTAATATTGAATTAAAATTGAGATTTGAGAGTTATTTGGGTTTTTAGAATCGTTCAACACATTTGGAAAAAACTGAAAATTTGGCCTGAAATGCACCTGTGGCCGCGGCCAGGGATATCAATGGTCGCGGCCACTGCTCTCTGTCCCCCAGGCCGTGACCACCATCATTCAGTGGTCGCGGCCACAGCACATTTTCAGCACTTGAAAATGTGCTGTTTTTCCAAACAGTTCCAAACCCTCCCAAATGATTTTGTAACTCCCAAAACACATTATTGGGGTTAAAATCATATCTCCAACAGCCATATTTCATAATGGCTTTATAAAATCCAATCTCAAATGTGTAACATATAATATACACATTATTGGATAATATTTGGGAGTTACAAATTTGTAACTGATCTTGTAACTCCAAAATATGTCACATTTGGGCACACACATGTGTACAATTTTGTGACTCTCAATAATATGTTACAAGGTGTGACAAATCACATTTGTGTGACAAATCACATTTTGTCACATTATTTAATCTAATATTATATTATATGAAATAATATAACATTCCCCCACTAGATTAAATAATCACTTTTTGTAACACTTATTTAATCAATCAAACATTATATTAAAATATAATACTGAGTGCTAGGCCTGTTGACTTTCGCTTGAACGAGCTTGAACTTTATCCAGCGAAGTGTATTTGGGAGTTTAGGCCGACCACTCGAAGAAGAGTAGGGTGGGTCGACCACCCATGTGGCTCTTCAGCAGGTCAGGCCGACCACCCCTAGAGGTTGGGGTCAAGCCGACCACCCCTAGGGGTTAGGGACAAGGCGACCACCTAGAGGGTTTTGGCCTAGTCGACTTTTCTATAGGTCCTAGACCTATCTTTTTTGCTCATCGGTCTTTTTTCAATACTTCGTCGTTTTTCCCTGATTTGTGATGCCACGTGTCATTTTCTCATTCACCACATCATCCCTGGAATTTTGAGGGATAACAACGTCTTATATCCTTAGTAACCCATTTGTTGTGTCGCGTTCAACACACCAACAACTATTTGCTTTTTCATACAACATACAAACACATGACATCCATTTCAAACAACATAAAGGAAAACACATGTTGCACACACATTCATCGCAACATTTCATTTTAGATTTCAATACTTCATATTTCATAGTCCTTCACCATACATAGCATATCATTATTCTCATAACAGACCATTCTTACCATTTCATAGCATAAACATAGAAATTCTATCTAACTTCCTTACCTCAGGTCCGAGCAAATAAAAAATGTGAAAAACTTCACAACGAGCCTATAATCATAATCAAATAGTTCTCTTTAGAATCACATGAGATTTCTCATGTCCAAGACATATACCCCATGTGTGCATGGGCGATGCACACATGGCACAAATTGTTCATAAATTCTAACACATGCACATTTTTCACATAAAATCACAAAAGAATAATGTCAATTCTACCTATTATCCATGCATGGTTACAAAGTAAAAATTATATGTTTGAACAATAGGCATATATTTGAACGTAAAAGTACATTTGCATGCGACATGCATACGTGGGAGCATTGTTAAAAAGTGACGCCTAAAATGATAATTTCTACATGCTCAATTCTAACCTCTTCATGTAAAAATCCAGCAACATTTTCTCTTTACTATTATCTATTTAAGTCTCAAAGTTGATTAAACTAATTCATTTAACCTCTTTAAATTTCTCATAAAATAAATAATATTTTCATTTATTATTTTAAATTGCTTAGAATCAATAAAACTTGAAATTATTTAGAAATACTTATAAAATTTCATGTTTCCTTTAGAAAATAACATTTTCTTCTAAATTAACAAAATTACAAGATTAAGTGTGAGAAAATATAATTTTAAGTGTGGAAAAAATATACTTTCACTTGTATTATTTAAGACTTAATTTATGTAGTGTAAACCCATTACTTTTAAACAAAATAATTATTTTTAACTTATTAACAAAAACTTTCAGCAACTATTTATTTTGTTTAAAAATCAAAAGTGAATTTAAACCCAAACATTTTCTCATTAAAAATAAAGAAAAAACCACACTTAATAATAATATGAAAATTCATGGTTACATAAAAAAATATCAATTTAACATATACATAACTTAGGAAATAATTTATTCAATATACTCATATTAATTATTTCATTTAAAATGCATTTCTTTTTTTTAATCAAAACTTCCAGCAACTATTTAATCACTCAAAAATCATAAACTTTGATTAAAAACAATATTTTCTTCATAAAATATATATAAAAAAATTGTAGGTATTAATTGAGTAATAACGCCATCTTATATGTGAATTAAAATACCATTTTATTTACATAAAATCAACATATCATTTGGAACATCACTTATGCATGCAAATCATTGTTTTACCAAATTTACTCACCAATTATACACAAAATCAGCAAGCGTATTTAATCATGAAATTCATCTTTACATCATGCTTCTCAAAACTCATACTATAACCTACATGCTCAAACAACACAAATTCAAACACCAACCCTAGCATGCACCTATTAACATATTTTCAACCTAAGAAAGAAAACTCTAACACCATCTAAATAATTAAATCATTGGCATATCTCAAGATCAAACATTCATAAAGCATGCTACAAGAAAACCCTAGGCCCAAACCTATAGCATACTTTCATTCCTTATTGTTTCCAAAACTCAAGAAAATCCTAGCATATTACTAAGACCACAATTTCCACGATGACACACAAACCAAAATATGAATCCATCATTAAAAAAAGAAAAGGACCCCTAGTTACCAAAAGCATAAGAACAACACATATGAGACTCTAGCATGCCTACCAATAATACATCATAACCAAACACTCAACCTCATAAGTATGTTTATCAATATAAACAAAAAAAAACATCATGAACCTTAGATTAAACTAGGCCAAAACCCACCATCAAAACAATCTCTCAAAACTACAACCAACAAAAAAAAATCATAAACCAAGATTCATCACAACAACAACCAAAATGCTAGATTCACTACCATCTTGATAGAAATCAATATCACAATGTTGATTCTCCTCTTGAGCACCTATGATTTTCGAACCCCAACAAGAACAAAGGAAAAGAAAAAAAAACATCATTACTTTAGATTCAAGAAGAAGAGAATAAAAGAAAAGGAACACCATAATTTGAGTACCTACACCTAGGGATTTCGAATCCCTTCCCTTCTCCTTCTTTCTTCTTCTTTCTTTCTCTCCTCCTTCACATTCTTCCTTCTCTTTCTCTCTCTAGAACTCGGTAGCCACCCAAATGAACCAAGAGGCTTCCTTCCTCTTGCATTTTTATCACCCTTGGCCAAGACCTAGTTTCCCTTAGTGGGAATGGGAACTTTCCCAAACCCAATCCCTTAATCCTTGCCCTAAATTACCCCATTATCCTATCATAAATCAATTATTATAAATTGAAAAAAATAATAAAAGGAATTAGCTTAGGATTAAAAAGGTAAAACCTCTTCTTCCTTTCCCACTCTTGTCATCCACCACTCTTTCTTTCCTCTTCTTTTAATTTATTTTTTTCTAATTAAATAAAAAAAATCTAACAAAAGGAAAATAAAGATGTGTATAAAATCTATTGCATGCACACCATGCAACCATGCACATGCACACACTTAATTACTAAGGTGCATCTCTAATTACCATGCACCTTGGTGCATTCAATCAAAACTCATTTTATTCACAAATTAAATTAATAAATAAATTAACAATTAAATACACACAATTCAAATAATAAAAAAAATAATTCATCACACTTAACAATTAAATAAAACAAAGCACAAAATTAATAAAATAAAATAAAAATTTGTGCGCTACAATATACCCTCCTTAAAAGGAATTTTGTCCCGAAATTCTTTCTTACCAAATAACTCAGGGTATCATTCTCTCATGTGTTCCTCCAACTCCCATGTTGCTTTTCGTTCCGTACTATTCTTCAACAGGACCTTAACTAATGGAATCCTTTTGGATCTAAGTTCCTTTATTCCCTTTTTGATAACATGCTCGAGCTATTCATTGTAACTCTAGTCCTGCTTGAGCTGTAACGACTCATAACTCAAAACATGAGAGGGAACTGACACGTACTTATGCAACATCGAGATGTGAAAGACATTATGCGTTTCAGCTAGTACTGGGGGTAGTGCCAAATGGTACGCAACTTGCCCTACTCTGTCCAAAATCTCAAATGGACCTATATATTTCGGGCTCAACTTCCCTTTCTTCCCAAAACGCATAACACCTTTCATTGGCGAGACTCTCAATAACATAAATTCGCCCACTAAAAATTCAATGTCCCTTCTCTTAAGGTCCGCGTAACTCTTTTGCCCACTTTGAGCGGTAAGCATCCTTTGGCGAATTTTCTCGATCGCCTCGCTGGCTTCCCTAACTGCCTTGGGGCCTAAAATCTGCTTCTCCCCAACCTCATCCCAATGCAAAGGAGATCTACACTTGCACCCATAAAGCATCTCATAGGGAGCCATCCCAATAGTGGATTGATAACTATTATTATTAGAGAACTCCATTAGGGGTAGGTATCAGTTGCAAGACTCTGAAAAGTCCAAAGCATGGAATCTCAACATATCCTCTAGAATTTGTATAGTCCTGTCAGACTACCCATCGATCTGAGGATGGAGCATGGTACTGAACTTTAACCTTGTTCCCATAGCTTTTTGTAATCCCTTCGAAAAGTTCTATGTGAACACTGATCCTCGATCAGAAATTATCGACTTTGGAACCCCATGAAGTCTCACTATCTCACTCACATACAATTATGCATATTGGTCCGCCGAGTAGGTGGTCTTAACTGGTAGAAAATGGGCGGACTTAGTGAGCCTATCCCCTATTACCTAAGCAGAATCATGCTGCTTTGTGGTCGTGGGTAGTCCTACCATAAAATCCATTGCTATATCTTCCCATTTCCATTCCAGAACGTAAAGCGGTTGAAGTAACCCCGCTGGCCTTTGGTGTTCTGCCTTGACTTGGTGGCATGTCAAACATCTGGCAACAAACTCAACAATATCATTCTTCATTCCAGGCCACCAATACAATGACTTAAGGTCTTGGTACATCTTTGTCGACCCTGGATGTAAGGAATAGGGTATTGTATGCGCCTCTTTCATATTACTTTCCTTAATCTCATCATTATTAGGCACACAAATCCTATCCTTATATCGCAACAATTCACCGTTGGACATAGTGAAATCACCGCTACCACTTTCCTATACCAAAGCCTCTTGCTTCATTAGGGCTTCATCCACTTTTTGTCCTTCTCTAATTTGTTCTAGTAGGGAGGATTGTAACGTGAGGTTCACTAGGCCTCTTATCACGAACTCAATACCAACGTTTATAATCTCCTTCTGGAAAGGCACCTCTATTGTGCTCAGAGCTGAGACACTCCCATGTCCTCGCCTACTTAATGTATCCGTAACCACATTGGCCTTACCTGGGTGGTATAGGATTTTACAATCTTAGTCTTTCACTAGTTCCAACCACCTTCGTTGTCTCATATTCAGTTCTTTCTGAGTGAAGAAGTATTTCAGACTTTTGCGGTCGGTGTAGATTTCACATTTATCCCCATAAAGGTGATGTCTCCATATCTTTAGTGCAAAC
Source organism: Humulus lupulus (assembly GCF_963169125.1). Lineage (NCBI taxonomy): Eukaryota > Viridiplantae > Streptophyta > Magnoliopsida > Rosales > Cannabaceae > Humulus > Humulus lupulus. Next base: position 265,963,237 of record NC_084802.1, read on the forward strand.
ACCATTGCTGCCAACTCATGATCATGAGTGGGATACCGTTGCTCATAGTCCTTGAGTTGCCTGGAAGAATAAGCTACCACCTTCCCATCCTGCATCAACACACACCCTAAGCCATTCTTTGATGCGTCACAATACACCACAAATTTCCCGCCCTCTATGGGAACACAAAGGATAGGCACAGAGATCAACTTATCGTTCATGGTCTGAAAGTTTTCTTCACATTTCTCGGTCCATGAGAACTTCTGATGTTTGCGGGTCAAGTTGGTCAAGGGGATGGCAATCTTTGAAAAACCCTCGACATAGTTCCGATAATAACCCGCTAAACCTAAGAAACTTCAAACCTCTGAGGCATTCTTCGGCTGGGGCCAGTCTCTAATGGCCTCGATCTTTGACGGATCCACTCCTATCCCATTCTTGGACACTATATGCACTAGGAAAGTTACTTGTTCCAACCAAAACTCACACTTAGAGAACTTAGCGTATAACTGATGTTCTCGTAGCCTTTTTAGGTTCAACCTCAAATGCTCCTCATGCTCCTCCTTGGTCTTCGAGTAGATAAGGATATTGTCTATAGACACTACTACAAACTTGTCGAAATAGTACTTAAATACCATGTTCATCATGTCCATGAATGCTGCAGGGGCATTAGTGAGTCCTAAAGACATCACTAGGAACTCATAGTGCCCGTAGCGAATGTTGGAAAAACTTATACAGGATCTTTATTTATTTTCATGTATATCTAATATTAAACAAATTAATACGAGATAGCCTAAAACATGTTTCTAAAATTGAATTCAAAGAGAAACAAAAATAGAATACTTACAGTATACGTAGCGGAATTAAGAGTCCTTCCTTCAGTTTCTCTAACTCTTGTATCCTCTCTGTCGCAGAGTATTATCAAGAAACTGAACCGATCTTCTATTTTCTTCACGATCTTCCAATGTATCCTTAGAACCACCTAGACTAGTGTGGGCAATTCTCAACACATGAGATAGATATAGAGAGAAGAAGAGAAAATAAGAAAGTGGCTTAGAAAAGGACTTGTGTTTAGAGAGAATATAAAACTATCAGAAAATCTGACTTATCAAAAACCCCTTGTTTTGACTTCTCTATAAGCACTCCTTTTATAGACTCAATTAGGCCATTTAATTTAATTAAAAAATCAATAAAATAGCAGCCATTTTGAAGCCCTAGGTCGAAATTATCATGGGCTATAGGCCCGTGAAATTTCCCATTTGATTATAAGCCCATTGGACTTAAAATCAAGGCCTGTATTATTTTCTATTGATTTAATTAATTAAATAATTATTTAAATCATTTATCAAATTAATTATTTATAATTTGAACCTTGATTTAAATTTATTTATTAATTTAGATACCAATTTATCTTAATTAATAAATCTGCCATAATTTCTCTTTTCTTCTCAAAATTACACAACTCTATGAAACTATCCAAAATTGACCTGGTCAACTTTGATAATTCTAATTGATGATTAAATCAATTAATTGAGACTATCTAGATGATTTTATCCAAGGTACAATGGGGACCATGGGCCTATGAAATCAAGCTCCAATAAGTTATCATAAATCTAACAAATAAATTTACTAACTTATTAATTCCTCGTGACTCCACTATAGACTTGGAATTGCACTCTTGAATTCATAGAACGCTCTATAACAAATATAGATACGCTATTAATTATCCATTGTTACAACCATAATTGTCACTCAATCCTCTATAGACGGTCTACAATGAGATAGGACTAAAATACCGTTTTACCCCTCATTGTATTTTATCCTTAAAACACTTAGTTCCTTGTAAATGATATTTCAGTAAACTAATTTAATTACTGAAATGAGATCTCTATCATTTATCACCTTGAACCAAACTAAAAGGAAATCATCGTTTCACTTCTTCATCAGAAGCTATAGATGTTCATATCTATGATTAACATTCCCACTCAATTATACTACCGAGTTCCCAAGATGTAAGTATGGGCTAGTCCGTAGGGTAAGCTGGTAACGAACAAGTCAAAGAACTCAAGTGATACAATCAGTTAGAATACCAACCACTCAGAATTGAGATTGAATTGACCTATGGTCAACTATATGATATGACTAGAATAGATAATAACGGTATGTTTACTTATCTTATCAACTGTCAATATCGGTCCTGTCCGATGTAACAAATACATCCGATCTTATCTACTTTGCTAATGTTCTGGAAAGAACATAACACTGTAATGTGTAAGTAGATCATATCGTAGATTGGCAAGTCAGTGTAAATCCGGTGCACTGACTAATCTTAGGACTAACTTATTTTGAACATATAATCATATTTATATTCCACTGTGATTACGTCACTATAAATAAGATTAGCTATATGCTCGGGATTTAATAGAAGTTTATATTAAACAAATAATCATGAAAATAAAACATGTGAGCAAAGTGATTGACCAAGTCAAAAAATGATTTCTATTCTTTTATTAATAATAAAATGAGATTACAAATGTTGACTGCGTTTTTAGCCAACGACGTGAGAACGTCAATAACGACAAGCCTTCAAGAGAAATGAAAACGACACAGACAGTACAATAAAGAAAATAAAGAACACACGAGATTTTTATAGTGGTTCAGCCCCGATTGTCGGTAATAGCCTAATCCACTTAGAGTTGTGATTTATATATCTATACTCAAGATCAGATGGACTGAGCCAACTGAGTTTCTTCAGTGCAGAATATGAAAATACAAGAATTCTCTCTAATTTCAGCACTTTCTCTCTCTAGAATAGACAGACCCAATTTTATCTCTCTAGAAAGAAGAAGCAGAAGGCCCCCCCTCTCATCTCATAAGCTCTCTATTTATAAAGATGGGATCCTCAACTGATATCCCCTTATAATAGGGATATTTTATTATATTTATTACATTTATATTACAAATAAACATTCAAAATTCAAAATGTAACAAATTCCCCATTTGTGGGAAGAATGAGAGATTCCCGCGCATGTTGTTGAAGTTGTGTCTGACTTAGTCTCCTCTAGCTAGTTGGTCCACCTCCTACTCACTACCCATGCAAGTGCTGGTTGAACATGCATGGTGGTAGGATATGCATGGTGGTAGGTTGAACGTGCATGGTGGTAGGAGATGCACTTCTCTCCTCTAACATGCACTCTCCTCTAGCATGCCATGTTCCTCCTTGAACCAATCTCCTTGGCTTCTCCTCGGACCAAGGTGGTCCGAGGCAACCTCCTTGGCACCTCACCTTGAACAACATTGAGGGAACCTCACCTTGGACAATATTGAGGCAACCTCACCTTGGACAACATTGAGGGAACCTCACCTTGGACAACATTGAGGGAACCTCACCTTGGACAACATTGAGGCAACCTCACCTTGGACAACATTGAGGCAACCTTCTTTAGCATCTCCCAAACATGTCCGATCGAACATTGTATAGACTTTCCTTATGAAAGTCTAAGTCTCCATTCTCTTGCATGAGACTCCTCCTCCTTAGCTATTTACCTTGGACACGTTCGAGCCAACACTTAGAAAACCTTGGGAGGCTTGCCTCCTACACACCCTTGAGGTCTCCTAGGACCACACCCTCCTTGGGGTCTCCTAGGACCACATTCTCCTTGGAGTCTCTTAGGACCACTCCCCTTAGCTCTCCTAGGAGGCACTCTCCTAGATGCATTCTCCTTAGCCTCCTAGGATGCATTCTCCAATTTTTGGGTATAACAACAAAGAATTTGGGTTTTAATTAGGGCATAAAACCCCAACAGCGAATCCGATCTGGGTATGCCTACCAATGATACATCATAACCAAACACTCAACCTCATAAGTAATCTTATCAATATAAACAAAAAAAAACATCATGAACCCTAAATTAAAACTAGGCCGAAACCCACCATCAAAACAATCCCTCAAAACTACAACCAACACAAAAAAAAAAAATCATAAACCAAGATTCATCACAACAACAACCAAAAGGCTAGATTCACTACCTTCTCGATAGAAATCAATATCACAAGGTTGATTCTCCTCTTGAGCACCTATGATTTTCGAACCCCAACAAGAACAAAGTAAAAGAAAAAAAAAATCATTACTTTAGATTCAAGAAGAAGAGAATAAAAGAAAAGGAGCACCATAATTTGATTACCTACACCTAGGGATTTCGAATCCCTTCCCTTCTCCTTCTTTCTTCTTCTTTCTTTCTCTCCTTCTCTCCTCCTTCACATGCTTCCTTCTCTTTCTCTCTCTCTCTCTCTATAACTCGGCGGCCACCCAAATGAACCAAGAGGCTTCCTTCCTCTTGCCTTTTAATCACCCTTGGCCGAGACCTAGTTTCCCTTAGTGGGAATGGGAACTTTCCCAAACCCAGTCCCTTAATCCTTGCCCTAAATTACCCCATTATCCTATCATAAATCAATTATTATAAATTGAAAAAATAATAAAAGGAATTAACTTAAGATTAAAAAGGTAAAACCTCTTCTTCCTTTCCCACTCTTGTCGTCCACCACTCTTCCTTTCGTCTTCTTTTTATTTTTTTTCTAAGTAAATAAAATAAATCTAATAAAAGGAAAATAAATATGTGTCGAAAATCTATTGCATGCACACCATGCAATCATGCACATGCACACACTTAATTACGAAGGTCCATCTCTACTTACCATGCACCTTGGTGCATTCAATCAAAACTCATTTTATTCACAAATTAAATTAATTAATAAATAAAACAATTAACAATTAAATACACACAATTTCTCCCAAACAATTCAAACAATAAAAAAATAATTCATCACACTTAACAATTAAATAAAACAAAGCACAAAATTAATAAAATAAAATAAAATTGGTACGCTACATAGAACCTCCCCATTGTCGTGGGAGGAGAAGAGGTTTACCCGCCTCCTACATGTAACATGTCACAATTTCTACACTTGAAATTTAAGAAAAAATAATTAATTAAAAGTAATTTAATTGGAAAATTATGAAAATTAAATCAGTATTGAATTAATTATATGTTGAGATAAATAATAAACGATATTAAATTTATAAATGGAAAATAATTGAAATTTAAAGAGTTTTGTCTTTTAATTTGAATTATTATTATTTATTGGGAAATAAATAATAAAGATATCTTGAATTGATAATTAGAATTTATGAAGATTTATGTTTAAAATATGAGATTTAAACTAAAAGAAATTTTGATATCTTAATTAGTACATTATTTTATGAAAATTGTTGACATGGTTCTTCGCCGACAGATAATTATACGAATAAATAGGATGGATTAGTGTTGATTAGTGAACCGTAATATGAAAATAGCTTAATTCTAGACTTGAGAAATTAATAACATGGGAAGGTGATCACTTCTTTCTTTTTAGGTGGTTCGAAGGTTAAAAATCCCTCTAGTCCACCAGTCGATATTATTGATATCTCTTGGTTAATCCTTACAGAGTACTTCTTTACAAAAAATATGCCAACCCCTTGCAATGCCTAGGGCCTTGGTATTTATAGGAAGAGGATACCTAGGTTGGCAATGGGGTCATCCCGTGATCTCTTTACCCTTCACGTCATCTCCGTGACAATGATGATTAATTCCTAAAACCTGACAGTGAAGTGTGGTCTATGTTATGAAAATATAAATTTGCCTCAATGGAAATAGTAAGAAATTACAACTCTATGCAATATATACCAATAGACAAGGATTGATTAAATAAAGTGTTACAACTCTATAACTGAAAATACAAATAAAAAAGGAAATGAAGAAGAAGAGAATAGTAAAATACAACTCTAAGCAAAAGGTTACAAATAAAGTAAGGTGTTTGAAACAAAAGTAAAGAAAAGATTACAACTCTTGAACAAGAAATACAAGTAAAAAGAACAAGAGAATAAGAAGAAAACGATACAATAGAAAGAAGAACAGAAATACAAGAAACTCTCACTTACACAACCTAAGTGAAGAGGGTTGGGGATCACCAACTTGAACAAGATTTAAAACCTTTGTCCAAAAGCTTATTTCCCCCTAACTCAAGCACTAAGGGATCTCTCTCAGATATTGGAAAAGCTTTCTGAAATTATCAAGCCTCAAGATGTTTCTAGCCAAGTGCTCTAATGGATACAAATGTTGTGTCTTACAAGTGAGCTATAGGCTCCTATTTATAGAGTTTAGAGACGCCCTTTGAATTTCAAATTCCATCAACCCCCATGGCTGTTACCAATGTTTAATTGGATTAATATGGAATTAAAAAAGAGATTTGGGAGTTATTTGAGTTTTTTGAGCCGTTCAATAAAGATTGAAAAAACTGAAAAAATGGTCAGTTTTTGGCCTGTGGCCGCGGCCAGAGACATTTGTGGCCGCGGCCACTGGCCTCTGTCCCACAGGCCGCGGCCACCAACATTCAGTGGCCGCGACCACCGACTATTTTCAGCACTAAAAATGTGTTGTTTTTCCAAACGGTTCCAAACCCTCCCAAATGATTTTGTAACTCCCAAAACACATTATTGGAATTAAAATCATATCCCTAACAGCCATTTCACATATGGCTTTATGAAATTCATCTCAATATTGTGTAACACCAAATTTACACAATAAAGGGTAATATTTGGAAGTTACAAATTTGTAAGACCAAATATGTTACATTATTTGGATATATCTCATATATCTAAATATTGTAACTCTCTATTATATGTTACAATATGTGACACTCTTTGTCACATTTATTTAATCTAAAATATTATATTATAATATAGTATAATATCACATTATATTATAAAATAATATAACATTCCCCCACTAGATTAAATAGTTATCTATTGTAACACTTATTTAATCAATCATTATATTTTAAAATATAACATATCCCCCACTTGATTAAATAAGAACTCTCTCTTATAGGAGTCATTGCATTAGTGCATAAAGAAAAGTGTTTTTCAACTTGAACTTTACTGTAGTGTAATTATCACAAAATTTGTCGAAAATTTGGTTGCACTAGGCATTGAACCATTTTTTCATGATAACAAGTCGATGATAACACACACACCTTTGCGATGTTCACTTGAGACCTTTATGTCTCGCTTTGCACCGTTAATGGCCATGTGCACTTTCCATTCATGGACGTTCTTGAGAATACTCCCAATTCTCATGAGAGGTGGCACCACCCCTAGGTCCATATAGGTAGAATTCTTACAGTATTTCGTTACCAAAAATACTTGTCTTTACAAGACTGAATTCTATTAAAAAACCTTTCGGTTTAAACCCTCCACTTGGTAACACACAAGTACTCAATATCTCAGATGGGACTTGTTTTGAGTACAACTAATATTCACTTGATTGACTTGTTGTTACCTATTGAACCTAACACTATTTGAATAACTAGTGTTAAGATAGGTTACCATCAATCGTGAATCTCTTTAGGGAGTTTAAGTCCCATCCCTCGAGATGATGCAGCCACTAAATCCCTCGTTAGTGGCTTAGTGAAAGGATATGCCAGATTTTTACTTGTTCTCACATAGGATATTGAGATGACTCCTCTTTGAATCAATTCTCTTACATATCCATGTCTTAGACTAATGTGTCTAGACTTCCCATTATACACTCCGCTGTATGCTCTAGCCAATGTCGCTTGGCTATCACAATGTATCGATATAGTAGATACATTATCTTTGATTAGGGGAATCTCTATCAATAGATCCCTTAACCATTTGGCCTCTTTGCCGGTAGCAGCTAGAGCTATGAACTCTGCTTCCATAGTGGAATGCGATATATAGGTTTGTTTCTTGGAACCCCAAGAAATTACACCTCCACCAAGTGTAAATACCCAACCAGTTGTGGACAAGTTGTCCCCAAGATTGGATATCCAACTTGCATCTGTATATCCTTCTAATATCGAAGGAAATTTGGAGTAGTGAAGGCTTAGTCCTTTGGTTTCCTTGAGATATCCTAGGACTCTTCCAATTGCCTTCCAGTGATCCACACTTGGATTACTTGTAAACCTACTAAGTTTACTTACCGCAAATGATATATCAGGTCTAGTACATTGGGCAGCATACATTTGACTCCCTATAGCACTAGCGTACTCCAATTGAGCCACCGCTCTTCCTTCATTCTTCTCTAGTTTTACACTATGATCGAATGGAGTATTGGCATCTTTAACCTTGAGATGGTTAAATTTGTTCAATACTTTCTCAACATAGTGGGCTTGCCCTAACGCAGAACCGCCACTATGTTTCTTTACTTTGATACCGAGTATGGTATCAACTTCTCCAAGATCTTTCATCTTGAAGGTTGATGATAGAAACCTCTTCGTTTCTTCTATCCCTTTCATGTTATTACTTAGAATAAGCATGTCATCCAAATATAAGCAAACAATGATCACATATCCCTTACAAGTTTTGGAATACAAACACTTGTCTCCATTGTTATGTCTAAACCCATTAGACATGATGGCTTGATCAAATTTCTCATGCCATTGCTTAGGAGCTTGTTTCAATCCATATAAGGATTTTACAAGTCTACAAACTTTATGTTCATATTTTGGTAGGACAAACCCTTCGGGTTGTTCCATATAGACCTCCTCATTGAGGTCACCATTAAGGAATGCCATTTTTACATCCATTTGATGAACATACAAGTTGTGTATAGAAGCTAAAGCGAACAAAATTCTTATAGAAGTTGTTCTTGCAACAGGCGCATAGGTATCGAAATAATCGATACCCTTTTTTTTGCCTAAACCATTTAGCTACTAATCTAGCTTTAAAGGTTTGGATAGTGCCATCAGTGTGATATTTTGTCCTAAATACCCACTTACACCCAATTGGCTTAGACACCGATGGGAGGTCTACCAATTCCCAAGTGTTATTGGAAAGAATGGAATCCATCTCATCATTGATGGCTTCTTTCCAAAATGTACTATCTCTCGATTGCATAGTTTCTCTATAAGTCTTAGGATCATCCTCAACGAGAAGTGCAATAGGAATTTTCCTAATTACTTCCTCTCTATTTCCTTCTACCATGTAGAATGAAATCCGTTGAGAGTCTATCTCATCCACTACTAGACTTTTATGATTTTTAAGCCTTTGACTTCTTCTAGGTTCAAAGGGTTGCTTTACATCCTTTTGAGAATTCTCCTCTTGAAAATCAACTTTGGATGTAGAAGCTTGAGAATTGTTCTCATATAACAAATTCTCCTTTAGAGATGTCGAAGCTTGAGAATTGTTGTCACATAACATATTCTCAAAGAATTCAACTTCTCTAGATTCAATCATAATATTAGACTCTAAGTCTAACAGCCTATAAGCTTTGCTATTGTTGACATAATCAACAAAAGCACACTTTATGGCTCTTGAACCTAACTTTGTTCTATTAGGTTCGTTTTTCTTGCAATATGCAAGACACCCCCACACTTTGAAGTACCCTATGTTGGGTTTTCTTCCTTTCCATAACTCATATGGAGATATCTCATTTTTCTTCATCGGTATTCGATTAAGAATGTGACAAGCGATTAAAAGCGCTTCACCCCATAATTTGAAGTTCAACTTAGAAAACACCAACATAGAATTTATCATCTCTAGATAAGTCCTATTCTTCCTTTCGGCAACACCATTGTGTTGTGGTGTATAAGGTGCAGTTCACTCATGAATTATACCATTTTCTTCACAAAATGTATTGAATTCATTAGAGAAGTACTCTCCTCCTCTATCACTTCTTAGCACCTTAATCTTTTTATTTAGTTGATTTTCAACTTCTAATTTATACAATCTAAAAGCATCAAAAGTTTCATCTTTATGCTTTAAAAGAAACACATAGGTATATCTACTAAAATTATCTATAAAAGTAAAAAAATACCTTTTATCACCTCTAGTTAAAACACCATTTAATTCACAAAGATCACTATGGATTAAATCTAGTAAATTAGATGATCTTTCTACACTAGGAAATGGTTTCTTAATCATTTTTGCCTTAACACATGTTTCACATTTACCATAGTTTTTAATATTACATGCAATCATACCACATTTTACTACTCTTTTCATGGTAGAACAACCTATATGCGATAGTCTAAGATGCCACAAAAATAAAGAATCATACTCAACAATATAGGTGGAATTAGCATTTTTATTGATAACATTGAAAGTTACATCATTGGTGCACAATTTAACCATTCCCTCACAAGAGTACCCTTTTCCCAAGCATACATTTGATTTGGTAAGTATAAGTTTACCGGACTCAAAAACGGCTTTAATGCCGCGCTTGCCAAGCAAATCACCACTTACCAAGTTTCTACTCATTTCGGGAACATAAAGTACATTCACTAATGTAACTTTCTTGCCGGAGGTGAAGTAGACTTCACTAGTACCTTTGCCAAGTACCTTGGATTTGCCCTCATTGCCCATTTGTATCTCATGGTTGCCCTTTGACTCTTCAAAGGTCTTGAACAATGATTTTTCATAGGTGACATGGATGGTGGCACATGTATCATACCACCACCCTTTCACCTTGCCTTGGACCGCATTCACCTTACTAAGGGTAGCAACTATGTTTTCCTCTTGAGTTGCGTTCACCTTAGGTCCTTATTGGTCTTTTCTATGCCTACATTCTCTAGCATAGTGACCATTTTTCCCACACACAAAGCAAGGACCTTTTTCGCCCTTAAACTTGTTTGGGTTGGTTTTTGGACCCAAAGGTTTCTCATTACCCTTTTTCCCTTTGGTTTTGGGATGTTTTGGTTGTGACACCGCATTTGCTTTGGAAGTCTCTCCATTAGACCCCTCCGCAAGTTTATCTCTACATATCGATTCCTCTTCGATTCGAATATGCTTTTGGATCTCCTCCAAAGAATAATCCTCATTTTTATGAAGGATTCTTTTCCTATAGTTCTTCCAAGTTGGTGGTAATTTAGCCACTATAGCACCAACTTGAAAGGCCTCGGGAAGCTCAATCTTTAACACTTTCAAATTATTAACAATAATTTGCAATTCATGAATTTGAGGAAGAATAGGTTTATCACCAAAAAATTTGAAATCGAAGTATTGAGATATCAAAAACTTTTTGGTACCTTCCTCTTCTGCCTTAAACTTTTTCTCAAGTGCATCCCATATCTCCTTGGCCGATTTGGTCTCGGTGTAGAGGTCATAGAGCCTATCGGATAGGGCATTGAGGATATGATCCCTACAAAAGAGATTGTCCTCCTTCCTCTTCCTTCTCTTCTCCACCTCCTCGGGAGTGTCTTTGTCGAATGGCTCGACTAGAGGTGCCAAGGAAGACTCAAGGATGTAGGCGATTTTGAGAGTGGTTAATAGAAACCTCACCTTGTCTTGCCACCTAGTAAAATTGGATCCATCAAACCTATCCAACCTTACTAGATCTTGGTTCATGATCTTGATGGTTTCCCCTTCCATTGAAACAAAAAGGGATAAGCTTTTGAATGTTATGAAAATATAAATTTGCCTCAATGGAAATAGTAAGAAATTACAACTCTATGCAATATATTACAATAGACAAGGATTGATTAAATAAAGTGTTACAACTCTATAACTGAAAATACAAATAAAAACGGAAATGAAGAAGATGATGAAGAAGAAGAGAATAGTAAAATACAACTCTAAGCAAAAGGTTACAAATAAAGTAAGGGGTTTGAAACAAAAGTAAAGAAAAGATTACAACTCTTGAACAAGAAATACAAGTAAAAAGAACAAGAGAATAAGAAGAAAACGATACAATAGAAAGAGGAACAGAAATACAAGAAACTCTCACTTACACAACCTAAGTGAAGAGGGTTGGGGATCACCAACTTGAACAAGGTTTAAAACCTTTGTCCAAAAGCTTATTTCCCCCTAACTCAAGCACTAAGGGATCTCTCTCAGATATTGGAAAAGTTTTCTGGAATTATCAAGCCTCAAGGTGTTTCTAGCCAAGTGCTCTAATGGATACAAATGTTGTGTCTTACAAGTGAGCTATAGGCTCCTATTTATAGAGTTTAGAGACACCCTTTGAATTTCAAATTCCATCAACCCCCATGGCTGTTACCAATTTTTAATTGGATTAATATGGAATTAAAAAAGAGATTTGGGAGTTATTAGGGTTTTTTGAGCCGTTCAACAAAGATTGAAAAAACTGAAAAAATGGTCAGTTTTTGGCCTGTGGCCGCGGCCAGAGACATTAGTGGCCGTGGCCACTAGCCTCTGTCCCACAGGCCGCGGCCACCGACCATTTTCAGCACTAAAAAATGTGTTGTTTTTCCAAACGGTTCCAAACCCTCCCAAATGATTTTGTAACTCCCAAAACACATTATTGGGGTTAAAATCATATCTCTAACAGCCATATCACATATGGCTTTATGAAATTCATCTCAATATTGTGTAACAACAATTTTACACAATAAAGGGTAATATTTGGAAGTTACAAATTTGTAACACCAAATATGTTACATAATTTGGATATATCTCATATATCTAAATATTGTAACTCTCTATTATATGTTACAATATGTGGCACACTTTGTCACATTTATTTAATCTAAACATTATATTATAATATAATATAATATAATATTACATTATATTATATTATAAAATAATATAATAGTCTATTCAATAGGTAAGGAGGGATAATGGGCCGCATGGCCCAAACCAGACGTGGGATGTCTGAATACGCACGTTTATACTGCGTGTCTGAGAATTCAGGAATGGAATAGACATGTGATGTCTGATATATGCACGTTTATATTGCGTGGTTGTCTTTACAAGGATTTGGGTGTCAGATCTCTGCCGCATCACGAGCTTGATGTAGCACCAGCTCGTGATATCTATACCGCTGATCCGCTGCCTTCAAGTAAACTGCTAACTCTCTAATCAACTCGGGCTGGACAGACAGAAGCATGTAAAAATAGCTATGGGTGGACGATTTACACGTGGCAGATCGAATTAGGCCCTTTTCCATCTCACCAATAGTGCGCGGATATTTAGGGCGTACAGTATTAAATATGCATGTGGGCCAGCTTCTTATTTGAAGGGCAATTATGATAATTTGGCCTGTTGCTGGCATAATTATATATCTATGTGCATATATGTGATATATGTGAGAGACCACATTATTATGTGGGTTACTCAGCACGAGGCGATCATAGGGAGCAAGTTAGCGGGAAAATCACAATGGGGCTTAATACCCGACTCGGGGCGAGTCGAGGAGTATTTTAGGTATTAGGCATTTAATTAGGGTTATCGAGTAATGGAAATGAATAATTGGAGATATATTTGAAATTAGTGAGTTTATGAGGGAGTATTGGGGAATTTGACCATTTTATCCTCAGGGACGTTTTCGGTACCCCGAGCCTCAGGATTAGCTTAAGCTATTTAAGCCTAAGCAAACCTTCAGAAATACACTAAACCGACTCTTTTTCTCTCCATTCACTCTCTTCCTCTCAAAAGCTTCTTCAAGCTTGATATTGAAAAACTATGGGAATTTGTGGTTAGAAACTACAAAATTGGAGGCTTGGGATTGGGTTTCAGATTGCTTGTGGCTAGAGGGTCTTCACTTACAGTTAAGGTAACCATTTGAACTCTCTTTTACAATTGAATTTCTGTGTTTCCTTTAGTGTGTTATTAAGGTGTTCTTGAACCATCTAGCTTATGAATTGAATTGGTGAATTAATGAGCTTTAGGACTGAATTTTTATTGGGATTTGTTGCTGGGAATATGTTAGAACTATTTTGGTAATTGAATTATAGCTTTGGAGTGAATTTAGGTTAGTATGGAGTGGATTTGGCTGCTGAAAATGGATGAATTCCTGGGTTGAAGGGGCCAAGTGGTGGCTGTGTTCTTGTGAAGTCATGACTTAGCTTGAGTCTAGGGCCTTGGGGAAGCCTCTGCTTGGGGCGCCTGCCGCAACCCGTTAGAGCAAATCGCGGCCCATGCCCTTGATAGAGAGGAGGAGGCTTGTTGATAGAAGGGGCGCACCGCGACCCTCTGAGGTAGGTCGCGGCCCGCCTGGGCATTTTGGCTTCAGAGAGTTTGTTTTAAATGGGAACCTTTTTCTTAGGGCTCGGGATCAATTCCACTACACGATTTAGTGGAACTCGAGGCCCCAGAGGCTAGGACTCGATTCGGAAGCCTTTATTCGATCGTTGTTGATGGAATTCTATTCTATGGTTGTGACTAGGTTACTGCTAGGGGCTCAAAATTGGGATCGTGCTCAAGGGTCATTCTTATTTATGCTTACTCGGACCTGGGGTAAGAAAACTACACCCAATGCGTGTTATATGTGATTAGGGCATGGCCTGATTGTTGTCAATTATCATGATTAGGGCTTGGGCCCCAAGAACATTTATATTTAAGCTAATGCTTCTTTTGTTGGTTGATACTTGCTTAAGTGTTCTATAATTGTTGTATGCATTCCGTGGTTAGGGCATGAGGCCCCATTAAATCAGTATGACCAGTATTGCAAGAATGGTTATTTGATGGTGTTATGTGATTAACATGCATACATGCTTATTCTGTTGGGATATGCCTATCCATATTTGTTTCTGTATTGAGGTTTGTATTCTTGGATCACGGGTTGACTTATTAGTCAAGGACAGAAATATCGTGTTGCGCGCTGGTTGAAAGGCTTAGGCCTAAACCAGCAATGTATTATTACATTGGTCGACCCTATGGTCGATGAAATATTAAAGCGCTAGGTACGCTGGACTAGCTCTATGGCTAGTTACTTAAGGCTAAGGGCAAAGGCCCCAGGTGACTATATGGTCACGTAGTTTAGGCATAGGGCTCCGGGATTGACTCTTTGGCAAATTGTTTAGGACAGCAGCCCCAAATTGGTCTAATGACCACTTATTTGTAACTAAATGACTATTTATGTAGGTTATTATTATTTATGGACGTGCAAGATAAGTATCTGAAAGATTATATTATATGTTTATGCACATGTTGAGTTTTCTTTTTGAGCCTTGGCTCACGGGTGCTTTGTGGTGCAGGTAAGGGAAAAGGAAAGCTTGACCAGCCATGAGTTGGAGAGCTTCAGTGGCAGCATGTACATATGCGGCTACTCGACCACCACGACCAGGGTTATCTTAGAGGAACTAGGGTTAAAGCCTTGTTTTGACCGCTTAGGCCAGCTGAATGTAATTTTTTATGAATATTCACCTTTTTAAAATTTTGGTTATAATGTTTTGGGATTCCATGTTTGTATGAAACTTTTTATATAAAAGTCAATGGTTCATTTGACCAAAAATGTTAACCCTAACCCTTGACACTAACCTTAGTTACACATTTTAAACCAAATGACTTGGTTAGAACGTCTGACATAATTTTAAGTACATAGTGTAACGCTCCTGGATTAGGAGGACGTTACAACTTGGTATTAGAGCTACTAAGGTTTAAGGGTTCCTAAAGACTGGTCGGGCATGTACACTCGCCACTAAAGACAAGCCCGACTTAGTGTTTGGTAACTATTATGTGTTTATATGTTTAAATGCTTAAACATGATATGAAAGCCTGATCTACGTGCCTGTTTAGGAAGCATGAGATAATCTAATAGGGCATGGCCCTTGACTACTGTATGAATGATAAAGAAAGTGCTTATTAGCATTGTTACTGCTTGTGGATGCAAGGGAATCACTTATTAGCGTTATTATTTGTATATAGGCCAAGAAATGCTTATTAATACTGTTAACACTGGTAAGGAATGAAAGAAAATGCTTATTAGCTATGTTAGACTTGTGAAAATACTTGGATATGTTTATGTGCATTATTAGTTGCTGATGGATATCAGGAAGTGCTTATTAGCACCATGAATGAATATATTGCGTGATGGCATGCTCATTAGCATTGCATTTATTTGTTATATGAAGATCTTGGACTGTCAGGCATCAAGAGGTATAGTTATTACTTACCTAACGGTCGATTTGATCTCTGTAGGGTGGATTGGATAACAGTATGAATCCTCGAAGGTTAGAGAGATTAGCTGGCCAAGTATTACAGGCCAGGGAAGGGAATGACCAAGGCTAGGCCCCACTGCCAGCTTCAGAAAACTGGCAATAGGTGCTTGTAGACTTGCGAGCCAAATTAAAGAGGCAGGAAGAAGAGATACGCCTCTTGAGACAGCAGCAGTGGTACAACCAGAGGTACTAGTTGTTGTACAGCCCCATGCAGGGGGAGATAGGTGGGAACCCCTGTATGAGAGGTTTAGGAAGCAACACCTTCCAATCTTTAAGGGCGATTCAGATCCACTGAAGGTTGAGCAGTGGATGACTATGATAACCACTATCCTGGATTTTATGAGGGTAAGTGGTAATGAGAGAGTGGCCTGCGCCACTTATATGTTTCGGGAGGATGCTCGAATATGGTGGGAGGTGGTATCCTAGACCAGAGCAGTTACCACCATGGAATGGGAAGAGTTTAGAACCTTATTCAACGAGAAATACTACAATGACGCAGTTAAAGCAGCGAAGGCTGAAGAGTTCAACAGGTTACATCGGGGTAACATGACATTGACTGATTGCGCCCTGATGTTCGCTAGGTTGGCAAAGTTTTCCAGGGATCTAGTGCCCACTGATGGGACCAGAAGATAGATATTTCTTAAGGGGCTACAACCTATGATAGCCCGGGATGTTTGTATTACTACTGTGCTAGGAGTGACTACCTATGCACAGGTTGTGGAGAAGGTGCTTACAACTGAGAGCGCAGAGAATAAGATCTGGTATGACAATGCAGCCAGAAGGGATTCTAGGAGGCCAGGACCTCCATTCTCAGGTTTTGGTAGTGGGGGAGGCCCCAGTGATCAGAAAAGGAAGACTCCAGATACAGTTTCAGCTACAGGGCTAGATAGGAGGCCACGAGGAATTCAGATCGGGCGCCAGAGTGTCGGTGAGACATGGAAGGCATTCCTAGAGTATACTAGGTGCAGGAGGTGCCATATTGGGGAGTGTCGGGCAAAGGCCTATTTTGTTTGCGATAGTACGGGGCACTTGAAGAGAGACTGCCCAAGAGCCAGAAAGGAGGAGCCAAAGAAGGTGGATAACTTGATGCCAGCTCGGGTGTTCACCCTGACCCAGGCAGAGGCTGAGGCTAGTCCCTCGGTAGTTACATGTTAGCTTTCTAGTCCTGAACCCTTTATATTGTTCTTATTAATTCGGGTGCTACACATTCTTTTGTTGCTAGTAGGATTATAGATGGGTTGTGTAGACCATGTGACTTTTATCCTGTGGGGTTTGGCACGATGTTGCCTACTGGGGAGTAGGTGGTTTCCAGGAGATGGGTTAGATCACTACCAGTTACAGTGGATAGTAGGGAGTTATCAGTTGACTTGGTAGAGCTAAAGATGACCGATTTTGACATAATTCTAGGTATGGATTGGTTAGAGAATTATGGGACAATGATAGATTGCAAGAAGAAGATGGTAACCTTTGAGCCGGAGGGTGAGGACCCTTTTGTTTTTGTTGGCACTGTACATGGACCCTGTATACCTATTATATCAATACTTAGAGCTAGAGACCTATTGCACGGGGGATGCATAGGTTTCTTACCTAGCGTGGTGGATATCACTCAGGTCGTTCCAGTGGGACCAGGACATACCCGATTATTCTGTGAGTTTCTGGACGTGTTTCCAGAGGATCTGCCAGGGTTACCTCCACACAGGAAGATTGAGTTTGTAATTAAATTGGCGCCAGGGACTGAGCCAGTGTACCCTACAGAATGGCTCCAGCTGAGCTGAAGGAACTGAAGGTTCAACTATAGGAGGTACTAGACTTTGGTTTTATCAGTTCCAGTTTCTCGCCATGGGGCGCATCGGTCCTCTTTGTGAAGAAAAAAGACAGTTCTCTAAGGATGTGTATCAATTACATAGAACTGAACAAGTTGACTATTAAGAACAAATATCCTCTGCCAAGGATTGATGATCTGTTTGATCAGTTGCAGGGTAGAATGGTGTTCTCTAAGATAGATCTTTGATCTGGTTATCACCAGCCGAGGATCAAAGAGGAGAATATACGAAAGACAGCTTTTCGCACCAGGTACGAGCATTATGAGTTTTTGGTGATGTCATTTGGGTTGACTAATGCCCCGGCAACATTTATGGATTTGATGAACAGAGTGTTCAAGGACTACCTGGACCAGTTTGTGATCGTCTTTATTGATGATATATTAATATACTCTCGGACAGAGACAGAGGATGAGCACACCTCAAATTGGAACTACAGAGATTGAGAGAACACAGGCTATATGCAAAGTTTAAGAATTTGAGTTTTGGTTGCCACAAGTGACTTTCTTAGGTCACATAGTCAGTAAGGATGGAATTAAGGTGGATCCAGTGAAGATTGAGGCAGTCAGGGATTGGCCAAGACTAAAGAATGCTTAAGAGATTAGGAGTTTCTTGGGATTGGTGGGGTATTATAGACACTTTGTGGAAGGGTTCTCCAAGGTTGCGTCATCACTGACAGAAATAACTTGCAAGAATTAGAAGTTTGTTTGGTCAGACAAGTGCGAAGACAACTTCCAGATGCTCAAGAAGAGTTTGATCACCACTCCAGTTTTGAGCTTTCCTACAGATCCAGATAAGTTTGTAGTTTATTGTGACGCTTCGAGGCAAGGTCTGGGTTGTGTACTTATGTAGACAGGGAAGGTGATTGCCTACGCATCACGTCAGTTGAAGGAATATAAGCAGAGATACCCTACACATGACTTAGAGCTTGCAGCGGTAGCTTTTGCACTGAAGGTGTGGCGACACCACTTGTATGGTGAGAAGTGTGAGATATACATTGACCACAAGAGTTTAAAATACTTCTTCACCCAGAAGGATCTGAACATGAGGCAGAGACGTTGGTTAGAGCTGGTAAAGGATTATAATTGTGAGATCCTCTATCACCTTGGGAAAACCAACGTGGTGGCAGATGCCTTAAGCCGGAAGGGTCCGGAATAGTTATATAGTGCCAGACAGATATCGAGGAGATTGGATGATGACATGACTAGAGCAGGGATTGAGTTAGTAGTGGGTCGGTTAGCCAATATGACTTTACAATCTACTCTCTTGGAGAGAATCAAGGAGAAACAATTAGATGACCCACAAATGGGGCAGATTAGAGGAGATGTCCTAGTTGGAGTAGCTAAGGACTATACAGCGTCAAGTATGGATTATTGAGGTATAAGAATCAGATTTGCATTCCAATGGACACCGAGATCAGACGGGAGATTCTAAATGAATCTCATACTACCCCTTATTCTCTTCATACGGGCACCATGAAGATGTACCAGGATCTGGAAGCTTTATATTGGTGGCATGGGATGAAGAGGGATGTGACTGAGTATGTGGCAAGGTGTCTAACATGTCAGTAGGTTAAGGCTGAGCATCAAAGGCCAGCATGGTTGTTGTAGCCTCTAGAAATCCCAGAGTGGAAGTGGGAGGATATCACAATGGATTTCGTGGTAGGATTGCCTAGGATACTGGGCCAACATAATTCTATTTGGGTCATCGTAGATCGATATACAAAATCAGCTCACTTTCTACCAGTGAGGATGAATTACACAGTTTACCAGTATGCAGATCTCTATGTGAAAGAGATAGTTCATCTTCATGAGACTCCGAGGTCTATCATGTCGGATAGAGATCCTATATTTACTTCCAAGTTTTGGGGAAGTTTTCAGAGGGCGATGGGTACACAGCTGAAGTTCAACACAACTTATCATCCTCAGATCGATGGTCAGTCTGAAAGGACTATCCAGATATTGGAGGACATGATGAGAGCATGTGTGTTGGACTTTGAAGGGTCCTGGAGAAAATATTTGCCTCTGATAGAATTTTCCTATAACATCTACCAGTCTACCATTGGGGTAGCACCTTATGAGATGTTGTATGGTAGGAAGTGTAGAACTCCCATTCACTGGGATGAGATGGGTGAGAGGAAATATTTAGGTCCTGATGCAGTTCAGAGGACCACTGAGGCTATTGAGAAGATTAGAGCTCGGATGCTCGCATCTCAGAGATGACAAAAAAACTATTCAGACCCGAGGCAGAGGAACATAGAGTTCCATGTAGGAGAATATGTCTTCCTTAGGGTTTCACCTCTGAGAGGGGTGAAGAGGTTCGGGAAGAAGGGCGAGCTGAGCCCTAGGTTTGTGGGACCATTTGAGATTCTGAAAAGGATTGGGTAGGTGGCCTACAGGTTAGCCTTACCCCCTGCACTGTCTAGTGTTCATAATGTATTCCATATTTCCATGTTGAGGAAGTATGTGTCAGATGGAACTCATGTATTGAGCTATGAGGATCTGGAATTGGAGGCAAACTTGTCCTATAAAGAACAACCAGTTCAGATTCTAGATAGGAAGGAAAAGGTCCTGAAGAACAATATTATACCTTTAGTTAAGGTATTATGGAGGAATAACAAGGTTGAGGAAGTGACCTGGGAGCTGGAGGCGGATATGCAGACTCAGCATCCCGAGCTGTTCAGGTAGAATTTCATCGTAACGTCCCAAAATTACCTAATAAGGCTTAGGGTCTTGATTAGGGGACCAGGATGGCAATATATGGAATTATATGCTTAAGTGTTATATTTAATTGTAATTATGTGGAGTATGTGATAATATGACTAGTTGTGCATGTTTAAAGCTATTAAATATGCATGTGGGCCCGCTTCTTATTAGAAGGGCAATTATGATAATTTGGCCCGTTGTGGGCATAATTATTTATCTATGTGCATATGTGTGATATATGTGAAAGAACACATTATTATGTGGGTTACTCGGCATGAGGCGATCCTAGGGAGCAAGTTAGCAGGAAAATTACAACTGGGCTCAATACTCGACTCGGGGCGAGTCGAGGGGTATTTTAAGTATTAAGCATTTAATTGAGGTTATCGAGTAATGAAAATGAATAATTGGAGATATATTTGAAATTAGTGAGTTTAGGAGGGAGTGTTGGGGAATTTGACCATCTTGCCCTCAGGGACGTTTTCGGTATCCCGAGCCTCGGGATTAGCTTAAGCTATTTAAGCCTAAGGAAACAAAAAAGGAAACCTTCAGAAATACACTAAACCGACTCTTTTTCTCTCCATTCACTCTCTTCCTCTCAAAAGCTTCTTCAATATTGATATTGAAAAACTAAGGGAATTTGTGGCTAGAAACTAAAGAATTGGAGGCTTGGGATTGGGTTTCGGATTGCTTATGGCTAGAGGGTCTTCACTTATAGTTAAGGTAACCATTTGAACTCTCTTTTACAGTTGAATTTCTATGTTTCCATGGCTTAGTGGAACTCGAGGCTCCAGAGGCTAGGACTCGGTTCAGAAGCCTTTATTCGATCGTTGTTGATGGAATTCTATTCTATGGTTATGACTATATTACCACTAGGGGCTCGGAACTGGGATCGTGCTCGAGGGTCGTTCTTATTTACGCTTACTTGGACCTGAGGTAAGAAAACTACACCCAATACATGTTATATGTGATTAGGGCTTGGGCCGATTGTTATCAATTATCATGATTTGGGCTTCAGCCCCAAGAACATTTATATTTAAGCTAATGCTTCAGACGTTGGTTGATACTTGCTTAAGTGTTCTATAATTGTTGTATGCATTCCGTGGTTAGGGCATGAAGCCCCATTAAATTAGTATGACCATTATCGCAAGAATGGTTATTCGATGGTGTTATGTGATTAACATGCATACGTGCTTATTCTGTTGGGATATGCCTATCCATATCTATTTCTGTATTGAGGTTTCTATTCTTGGATCAGGGCTTGACTTATTAGTCAAGGACGACAATATCGCGTTGCGCGCTGGTCGAAAGGCTTAGGCCTGAACCAGCAACGTATTATTACGTTGGCCGACCCTATGGTCAATGAAATATTAAAGCGCCAGGTACGGTGGACTAGCTCTATGGCTAGTTACTCAAGGCTAAGGGCAAAGGCCCCAGGTGACTCTATGGTCATGTCGCTTGGGCATAGGGCCCCGGGATTGACCTTATGGCCAATTGTTTAGGGCAGCGGCCCCAAATTAGTCCAATGACCACTCATTTGTAAAAGAATGGCTATTTATGTAGGTTATTATTATTGTTGGATGTGCTAGATATGAATCTGGAAGTTTATATTATTTGTTTATGCACATGTTGAGTTTTCTCGCTGAGCCTTGGCTCTCGGGTGCTTTGTGGTGCAGGTAAGGGAAAAGGATATCTTGACCCGCCATGAGTTGAAGAACTTCGGTGGCTACGTGTACATATGCGGCCGCTCGATCATCACGGCCGGGGTTATCTCAGAGGAACTAGGGTTATAGCCCTATTTTTGCCGCTTAGGCCAGCTAAATGTAATTTTTGATGAATATTCACCTCTTTAAAAGTTTGGTTATAATATTTTGGGATCCCATGTTTGTATGAAACTTTTTATATAAAATTCAACAGTTCATTTGACGAAAAAATTTAACCCTAACCCTTGACATTAACCTTAGTTACACATTTTAAACCAAATGACTTGGTTAGCAAGTCTGACACAATTTTAAGTACACAGTGTAACGGTCCTGGATTAGGAGGACGTTACATAATACTTGGAGTTTATGTTCCTAAAAGGATTTAGTTGTTTAATTGCATGTCAATGGTAATAAAAATGCAAAATTTGATGTTAGAAACATGCACATATGGTTCGACCTATGATATTCTACAAAGGTTGTGAGTTGTGTCTTTGGTTTCTTGATTTTATTCTGAAACTTTGAGTTATGAGCTAGTTGTTAATTGTGACATTTCATGTTATTAGGATGTATATAATTTGACCATGAACATGCATTGTGATTTAGGCTTGTGGTGAATTGTGTTAGTCTTACATGTTTAAAGTGTGTTCTTGAATTTGTTCAAGTATAGAAACTGTAACGCACAAATTTTTTATTTTATTTTATTTATTTATTTAAATTGTGTGCTTTATTTAAATTTATAAGTGTTAATTGTATTTAAATTGTTTGGTAGAAAATATGTCATTTTTATTTTTTAATTGAATTATTTTATTAATTGTAAATGTAAGCTTTTGAGTTTTAGTTGTGTGCACCAAGGTGCATGGTTAGTAGAATTCCACCCCTAGCACTTGTGTGTGTGCATGTGCATGATTGCATGGTGAGCATGCAATAGTTTTTTCCCATAAAATATTCTAGATTATTCTTTTATTAAATTAGTTTTTTTTAATTTAATTAAGAAAGGGAAATAAAAGGGAGAATATGCTAGAAGGTAATGTTCAAGTATGAAATGGGAAATAATAAGAAGGGGAAAGAGAGAAGAGTGGGCGTGGGGAAGAGAGGGAAAGGGTGAGATTTATTTTCCCATTTATATTTTAAATTTAAATCAAATAGATTAGTTGTCTTTTTTAGCTATATTGGGAAAGTAGACTTTGGAGAATTGATGGTGTGTGTGTGTGTGCTAGCTGTGTATAGAGAGAGGAGGGGGGAGTGAGGGTGTCGGTCAAGGCAAGAGGATTTAGTTTCCTCTTTTGTGTTCCATCACTTGAATTTGGGGAGAGGATCAAGGGAGAGGATAAGGGGTTGAATTAGGAGATTTCCTCATAGGGTTAGGTCTTGTGGAGATAAAAGGAAAGGGAGGTATTTTCCACAACCATGTGGAGATTGGCCGACTACATTGTGAGAAGGAGAGAAGGAGAGTGCGTGAGGTAGAGAGAGAAAGAAAGAAAGAAAGGAGAAAGAGAGCTTGTGGGAGAGGAGAGAAAGGAGAAGGAAGAAAAGAGAAGAAGGGAAATAGGGTAAGCCTTTGATTCATGGTGATCTTTAGTTTTTTTTTCTTCTTCTTGAATATAAGAACATGTTATTATTTCTTTTTCTTCATCCTTGATGTGGGTTTCAAAAACCCTAGGTTGATCAAAAAGGGTGGCCATTGTTTTGGGTATTGAGTTTTAGCAAGAGATGAAATGGGAACCTTTACCTTATTATGGTTGTTGTTTTGTCATTTTGCGTCTTTTTGTTTTGATGACATATATATTTTATTTATGTTTTGAGATTTTGTTTGTCAAAGCAAGAATGTGATGAATGGAGATTTTAGTGCATTTGTTACCTTTGATGTTGTGGTGTTTTGATTCTTGTTTAGTTTGTAGGATCATGGATGTAACACCTTAGAAAACCAAGACCCTTACATTGTGTGTTTATAAAAGTGCAAGACTTGCTAATCAAGTCATTTAGTTAAAAATGTGACACTAAAACCATAATCGAACTAGGGTTAAAATATTTTGGTAATAAAAGATAAATTTAATTTAAATAAATGTTTGATACACGGGATCCCAAAAACAGGGTTAAAGAACAGTTTACAAAATTTCAAAGGTTACGAACAACCACAAGCCACTCTAATGGAAAAATAGGCATTTTAGGTTCTCCTGTCCCTGTACCATCCCTCGGCCGTGGCAGCCGAGCAACCGACTATGTACATTTCGTCCCCAGAGCTCTCCAATTCAGGGTGGGTCTAGCTTACCTTTGCATTTACCTGCACCACGTAGCACCCGTGAGTCAAGGCCCAGCAAGAAAACCATAATATACCTTTAGGGCTTGTGTTAGTCCAAGATCCTTAGTCCAAGATCCTTAGTCCAAGATCCTTCAAAGTCGATCACACAAGCCCTAAGCATATCCTCCAACACCTGAATCGTCCTCTCAGACTATCCATCAGTCTAAGGATGAAAGGTCGTGCTGAACTTCAACTAAGTCCCCATAGCCTTTTGCAAACTACCACAAAACTTGGAGGTAAAGATAAGATCCCGGTCTGACACTATAGACTTAGGAACCTCGTGAAGATGTACGATCTCCCTCACATGGAACTCAACATACTGATCCATCGTATAAGTCGTCTTCACTGGAAGAAAATGAGCTGACTTGGTGAATCTGTCCACTATCACCCACACCGAGTCATGAAGCCCCACTGTCCTGGGTAAACCTCCCACAAAGTCCATCGTAATATCCTCCCATTTCCACTCAAGAATACCCAAAGGCTGAAGCGACCCCGCTGGTCGCTAATGCTCAGCTTTCACCTGCTGACAGGTCAAACACTTGGTCGCGTACTCCACCACATCCTTTTTCATCCCAGGCCACCAATACAACGTTCGGAGATCCTGATACATCTTCGTGGTACCCGGATGAAGTGAGTACATCATAGTATGCAATTCATCTAATATCTCTCGTCTAATTCCCACATCAGTTGGAACACAAATCTGACCCTGATACCGTAGCAAACCAACCTCAGAAATAGAATAGTCCTTAGCTACTCCCGCTAAGACATTCTCTCTAACCACCTGTAACTATGCATCCACCAACTGACCCTCCTTGATCCACTCTAGTAGGGTTGACTGCAAAGTAATGTTGGCCATTTGGCCCACCACCAACATTATCCTCACGCTGGACATCTCTTCAGCCAACTCCCTTGAAATCTGAGTAAAACTAAATAACTGACCCAGGCCCCTCTGTCTCAATGCATCTGCCACCACATTGGTTTTCCCTGGGTGGTAAAGAATATCACAGTCATTGTCTTTTACCAACTCCAGCCAATGCCTCTGCCTCATGTTTAGGTCCTTCTGAGTGAAGAAGTACTTCAAACTCTTGTGATCAGTGTATATCTCCCACTTCTCCCCATATAGATAATGTCACCAAACCTTCAGTGCGAAAACCACCGCTGCCAATTCTAAATCATGGGTAGGATACCGCTGCTCATACTCCTTCAGCTGCCGTGATGCATAAGCTATAACCTTCCCGTTTTGCATCAACACATAGCCCAAACCCAACCCCAATGCATCACAATATACCACAAGCTTCCCTTCCTCCAAAGGAAGACTCAACACAAGTGCCGTAATAAGTCGCCGCTTCAATTCCTAAACTGTTCTCACACTTGTCTGACCAGATGAACTTCAAATTCTTCCGTGTCAATTATGTCATCAGTGCAGCAATCTTCGAAAACCCTTCTATAAACCGTATGTAGTAACCTGCTAACCCGAGGAAGCTTCTAACCTCTAAGGCGTTCCTTGGCCTCAACCAATCTCTCGCTGCCTCCACATTAGATGGATCCACCTTAATCCCATCCTCACCAACGATATGTCAAAGAAATGTCACTTCTGGTAGCCAAAACACACACTTCTTAAACTTAGCGTACAACCGGTGTTCTCTTAATCTCTGCAAGACCTGTTGAAGATGTTGCTCGTGCTCTGACTCTGAACTGGAGTACACTAAGATGTCATCGATGAAGACAATTACAAACTGGTCTAAGAAGTCCTTGATCACCCTGCTCATTAAGTCCATGAAGGCTGTTGGGGCATTGGTCAAACCAAACGACATGACCAGAAACTCATAGTGCCCATACCTCGTTCGGAAGGTTGTCTTTGGTATATCCTCATCCTTGATCCTCAGCTGGTGATAACCAGATCGAAGATCAATCTTCGAAAATACCATATTTCCCTGCAGCATCAAACAAGTAATCAATCCTTGGTAGAGGGTACTTGTTCTTGATGGTCAACTTGTTCAACTCTCTGTAGTCTATACACATCCTCAAAGTCCCGTCTTTCTTCTTCACAAACAAAACCAGAGCACCCCATGGCGAGTAGCTAGGCTTGATAAACCCTAAACTAGAAGTTCCTGTAGCTGTATCTTTAATTCTTTCAAGTCTGTCGGTGCCATTCTATATGGTGCCCTCGACACTGGCTCTATCCCCGGTGCCAACTTAATGACGAACCAAATCTCTCTGTGTGGCGGCAACCCTGGTAATTCCTCAGGGAATACATTTAAGAATTCACGAACCAATCTAGTCTCTCCCGGCCCTGTTGGCAAAACTCTAGTAGTATCCACCACACTAGCCAGAAAACCTATACATCCTCCCTATAATAGATCCTTGGCTCTCAGCACTGATATCATAGGTATGCGAGGTCCACATACCGCACCCACAAAAACAAAAGGATCTTCTCCCTCCGGCTCAAAGGTCACCATCTTCTTCCTACAATCAATAGTAGCTCCATATCTAACCAGCCAATCCATCCCCAAAATCATGTCAAAATCCTCCATACCTAACTCAATCAAATCTACTGATAGCTCCCTACCGTCAACCATCACTGGCAGTGCTCTAATCCACCTCCTAGAAACTACTAGTTCTCCTGTAGGCAATATACTCCCAAACCCCGCAATACAATACTCACTATGTCTACACAATTTATCAATCACCTTACTAGAAACAAATGAATGTGTAGAACTAGAGTCAATCAATACAGTAAAAGGAGAGCCAACGCTAGAAAGCTGACCTATCACCACTGAGGGACTAGCCTCGGCCTCTGCCTGCGTCAAGGTGAACACTCGAGTTGGAATCACGCTGTCCACCTTCTCTGCTTCCCCTTTCCTCACTGTTGGGCAGTCCTTCCTGAGGTGTCCCACCACCCCACACACATAACAGGCCTTGGCCCGACATTCGCCCAAATGGCGCTTCTGTACCTTTTGCACTCTGGATAGCTCATCCATGTGTCACCGCCCCCTGGCGGCCACCCTTAACACCCTGACCCCTCCTATCAAGACCAACAGCGGTCAAAGTGTCAGGGGTCTTCCTCTTCAGATCACTAGGGCCTTCGCCCCTACCAGATCCTGAATATGTAGGCAGCGCTCTACAAACCTCCAGTCTCGCAACATTCTCCCTCTAGATCTTGTTCTCCGCTTCCTCAGCGGTAAGAGCCTTCTCAACAGCCTGAGCACAAGTCTTCCCTCAGGTATTGTTGTAATTCTCACATCTCGGGCTATCATAGCATTAAGCCCTCTGATAAATCTTCCTGCCTAAATGCATCAGTAGGCACAAGAACTGGTGCGAACTTCGCAAGTCTATCGAACTTCAAGGCATACTCTGTAACTGTCATGTTGCCTCAATATCATCACACAACAGTCAAGGGTCAGGCCCTATCAGTATCTCATGCTCCCTATTAATCAAACAGATAACACCATTCATATTCCTTTCCAATCACTTAAGCATATAAACACAAATACACAATTACCGAACCCTGAGTCGAGCTTGTCTTTAGCGGTGAATGTACATGTCCAGCCATTCTCCAGGAACCCTTAAACCTAGACCACTTTGATACCAAGTTGAAACGCCCTAGATAACCAAGACCGTTACACTGTGTGTTTATAAAAGTGCAAGACTTGCTAATCAAGTCATTTAGTTAAAAATGTGATACTAAAACCATAATCTAACTAGGGTTAAAATATTTTGGTCATAAAAGACAAATTTAATTTAAATAAATGTTTGATACACGGGATCCCAAAAACAGGGTTAATGAACAGTTTACAAAATTTCAAAGGTTATGTACAACCACAAGCCACTCTAATGGAAAAATAGGCATTTTAGGTTCTCCTATCCCTGTACCATCCCTCGGTCGTGGCAGCCGAGCAACCGACTATGTACATTCCGCCCCAAGAGCTCTCCAATTCAGCGTTGGTCTAGCTTACCATTGCCTTTACCTGTACCACGTAGCACCCGTGAGCCAAGGCCCAGCAAGAAAACCATAATACAAAGCATAACCAATAATAGTAATAAAATAATGCACAAAACATTAACCAGATATTCGACAGACCATAGTGTTCACATAATCAGTAATATCAATCAACAAATGAACAATCAACCATCCAGGTAATTAACATGCCATAATCACCAGATTAACAACAGTAAATCATTCATACAATTTCCCAAGGTCGGCGCCCTTAGAACGCACCCTCTATTTATCCCACTGGCTCCAACTCACTTAGGCCGAGCTCAGTGATTATATAGTTAACCTCAGCTACAAGTGGCCGAGCCGCGTAGTATCAATTCTGGAACTCTTAGGGCGTTTATTTCATGCTCACATGGCATAACACAATCATACAACATTGTATACAAATATAGGGAACCCTTAGTCCCAACATAGCCACACAAACGGGTGCAGTTTTCTGACCTTTGATTCTGAGCGGAGAAAGTGAACTAGTTCTTAGCACGATCCTTAGCCTCAGGCCTCGGCGACAAACCTAGTCACAAGGGCCATTGATATCCATCAACTTCCAATCAGAAATAAAATACTTTGGGAACAAAACTAGCCTCCCGGGACTACAATTTCTACTAAACCGAGTAGTAGAAATTTTCCCTTGCACCTAGGTTCGAACCCCTGAGCCCTAAAAATTCTTAAAACACTTCCAAGGACAAAATTCCCAAGCGGGTCATGACTTGGCTCAGCAAGTCACGACTTGCCCCAAGTCAGAGAGCAAACTCCCAAGCCAAAGGGGAGGCGGGTCGAGGCGTGCCCCCAAGTCAGAGAGCTCCCTAGGCCAGAAGGGCCACACGCGCCGCGGCGCACCCTGCGAACCCAGAGAAAACCTGGGTTTTCTCCTCCTTCTCCCATCCAAGAACACTCAAACTCAGCCCCGAATTCTACCTCAAAACCTCCCTAATTCATTCATCAAGCAAGCTACGAATTTTAAGAATAAACCACTTATCTTAATCCTCAAAACCTCAACAATAAACTTGAAGTCACCAATCAAATTCATCAACTATTAACACCCCAAAAACTTGGTCTAATTCCATCATCCAATTCAAGTTCAAGAGTCCAAACTTACCTAGACAACCCATCAGAAAAACCAGAATTGAAAGCCAAAATTCTTACCTCAATATAGGAGTCTTCTCCTCTGAACTTCCAGCTCCAACATCCAGCTAAATTCCCCTTCAATTCCCTTCTATTTTCCTCCAAAAATTCCCAGCCCAAGCTTAGCGCATGCTCTCACCTTGAAGAAAAGCTTCAATATCCCAAATGGAAACAAGAGAGAGAGATGTGTGGGAGAGAAAGAGAGAGAGAAGTGAGCTAAGGGAGTATTCTATTTCCTTCTTCTAATTTCCACCACTTTTTGTCTTAGCTCTAAAATAACTGAGTATATCCTTTGTTTAGGAAAGGACCATTTTAGCCTCCCAAAATAAAACTAACATTTAACTTAATCTAGAGGTAAAATAGTCATTTGTTCCCAATTCCCTCTAATTCCTTGAGTGTTCCTAATATTTACAACTTAAATTCCACCATCCAATTAATCACCAATTATTTACCCAATGTCTAATATTCTCCAACATATTTCCTAAATTCTCAAAAATACCCCCAGGCTCCCCCGAGCCGGGTATAAATCCCCGCCTTGACTATTTCGCCATACCACTCACTAAGATCGTCTCGAGCCATAAGCTGCAAATATATCCACATAATAATGTGGTCTCAACAATTTACCACAAATAATCACATTTATGCCCTCAATGAATCAAAATTACAAATATGCCCACATACGCTAAACATGGCCCACATGCATATTAATACTCATAAACATGCATTTCACATATCCATATAATCATATAACCATACATATCACATAATCATCCATTTAATCATTTAAATCACATATCACATAATCGTGGTTTATGTTTTATTGGTTGCCTCCTAGAATTTGCTTACTTTATTTGTTATGATGATATATATTATGATAAAGTGCATGGTTTTGATATGAGTATGATCTGATAAGATATGTTGTGAGCATACATTATGAAGTAGACAATAATGTGTTTCTTTGTAATTGATGTATTTTATTTGTACTTCTTATAACTCTATGTATATAGAGTTATTTAGATATTTTTGTGCATTAAATTAGTTTTATTCTTAAGCATTTTTAGTTTATTTTGATAGTTTTTCATTAGTTTTGAATAAATTTTAATTTTAGTATTTTTTAGATTAGTTTAAAATCATTTCTTTTAATTTTTAATTAATTTTATTTAGTTTTCCATTAAGTAATTAATTTTGTTCAATTATGTGTGTTTTTGTAGGGGCTTAAATGTCAACTTTTGAGTTATAATGGCAAAATTAAGAATAAATAAAGCTGCCTATGGTTTCAATCCAGTGTATCGTGCTTCGCAAAATAATTGTGCACCTTCATCCATCATCCACTCAAAACGTGCCACGTGGTAATCTTAACTTGCATCCAACAAGCTTTTGCCAAGTGTTCATGTGTTTTACACTCCTCCGCATGAAACAAAATGCTCACCCTTTATTGTTTCATTATCCAATAAATAAAAAATTAAGAAAAGGGAAACAATGACGTGGAGGAGTTAATGGGTATACCCAGCATATATATACTTCTTTGATGACTGTGGAGGGGAGGGCCGAAATCAACAACAGCTGCTCCTCGGAGGCTGCGCCGACGGCAAGAGAAAAAAAAAGAGAAAAACAGAAAAAAAAAGTTTTATTTATAGTTTGTGGTATTAGTTTTGCAATTTTATTTTGAGATTTGGCAACAAATCAAGAGGAAAAATGAGAGGAATTTAGAGGAGGAGCTTGGAGTCTTGTGACAAACTCCAAATGAGATTTTCTTTCTATCTTTTTCTAATTTGGAATTTTGTAATTTTTGTACATTCTATTACGAGCTAATTTTCTCTTTTGCTATTATTATTTTGTTGACTTGAAATCGTGATTTTTGGTGCTTTGTTGTAAGTGTGTTTTGGCAAATTGGTTTTGTTCAATCAAGTGATTATAATTGTTGAATGCTTGCTTTTGTTTGGCCATCATTAGTATGTAATTGAATTAGTATTAATTCTAGAAAGGTTAATATTAATTGATAGAAAGTTGATTGATGCAAATTCTTAATCACTTAGATTTGGATTTGTGATGGTATATGAATATATTATCACATTGTTTGACTTAGAGAAATTGTGCCTAAATTAGTGTTCTTGAAATTAATTGGGCATAGAAATATGTTAATTAATTAGATAATCAAACCATAAACACTTTGGAAAAATGATTATGACATTTAAATTCCTAGTAAACTTTGGCCATTTATCTGCAGCATTGTTACCAGACTTGCATTTTTAGGACATTTTAATAATTCTAGCTTGTTTCTTCTCTTAGTTTTTGTTTGTTAATTTTATTTGCTTTTCATTAATTTAGTTTTGTCCCCTTGTTTTATTTTCATTGAAACCAAATTGTGAGTAATTAGTTTTGTGAATTAAATTCCAATTTCCAATTCCTGTGGAGATGATACTTACTTATCACTTTATTACATGTTTGACGACAGTGTACACTTGCACACACTATTAATTTCGCAACAACTTCCTTAGTGGGATTTTAACCCACCCCCTTACTTTCCCCCTTTCAGGTAGGCAATAAGGTTTCTTCTCGACATGCACTGTGATGTGGGGAGTTCCAACATCTAAGTATGTATGTCGTGGGGCGTCCATGAACGATTAAACGATCTAGTTTAATGCCAATAATACTTATGGAGTTATTTATTTTATGTTTCATTAAGCTACAGTAGGACTTATTCTTTTATTTTTAAAAACTGCATGAAAGACACTATACTTTTTATTTTAAACAATTGGGTCTAAATTGCATGTTTTGACAAGGCCACACTGAACTGTTCTCAATAATGGTATTTTTCTAATAAATATAAACTGAGTGACGTTTTTACAAAGAGAATAGAATAGGGCGTTGTTACATAAACATGTTAAAGTGATTAGTTAAAAAAATGGTGTTAAAAAGGAATGATGGGTATATTTTGGGTGTTTATGGCTTGCTGATTTTCTTTTATAAATTATGGCAATTTGTAAATAAATTAAGAAAGAAAGCAAACTATGTCTTAAAAATCTATATTTTAAAACTAATACAAGTAAAAGATGAATTTCATACATAAATATTGTATTTTCCATTAATAAGGTTTATGCAAATTTTTTTGTTTGAAATATTATGTTGAAAGAAATCATGTCTATAAATTGATTTATAAATTTGTGTGAGTAATATTAGTCCTTGTACCAATTTTTAGATAATTATAAATAATATGAATTTTGCTATCTAGAAATGTATTTTTACAAGAAATAAAATATGTCGCATTTTATTATCTATTTTATTTTGCCAAGATAAAATAGTACTTCTATTAAATTAATTAATTATGCCAAATTATTTATTTATAAGTAACTATAAAATTTTGTTACATTTTAATTGTTATTAATGCTAAAGAATTATTTTAGTAAATTAAATTTTTGTAATAATATTTATGAATATCAATTGTATGATTTAAGGGAATAAAATAGTAGTAAACAAATTATAGTACAATATTTTATGCTTGTTAAATTTTTATTAAACAAACAATAAAATAAAGGAATAGAATTTACAGACTTCAAAGCGAGTTTTAAGAACCCTCCTGTGTATGCATGTCACATGCAAGTTTATTTTTACGTTCAAATGTATGCCAATTAATCAAATTCATGATTCTTGTTTTGTAACTATGGAGAATTATTTAGTAGAATTGGTATTATTCATTTATGATTTTATGTGAAATTGTTATATGTTTATAGTTGTGGTGCAACTTGTGTCAAGTGTGCATGGCCCATGCACACGTGGGGTATGTCTGTAGGGTGTGTTGGTTTCATTTGGTATTAAGACGAGTGTTTGATTGTTATTCTAGGCTCCTTCTGAAG
This sequence comes from Humulus lupulus, assembly GCF_963169125.1. Lineage (NCBI taxonomy): Eukaryota > Viridiplantae > Streptophyta > Magnoliopsida > Rosales > Cannabaceae > Humulus > Humulus lupulus. The sequence continues at coordinate 265,996,670 of NC_084802.1, forward strand.
TATACCACTATTTAATTTGCTTGGACTTGAGGTAAGGAAGTTAGCTAGAATTCTTATGCTAGTATGTTGAACTATATGAGATATCAGTTGTGAGATAAACTGTTATGTATGCATGTGATGTATGACTGTATGAAAAATAGAGTGTTGTTAGTATGCTGAGTGCGACACAACAAAGGAGTTACTAAGGTATGACGTAACTCATGAGGCGGACGCACCGAGGTTATTCTGGGACCTAAGATCCTGATTACCTCAGAGAGTAGGATTTTTTTGGTTTATGCTTTACTCTTTATCTCATAGAATTATTTGTTTGATTTGTTATGATGAATTTTCAGATAAAGTGTATGAGATTATAATATGTCTATGATATGTTATTTTAAGCTTATGTATGATGAAAATAGTTTTGTATTATACTTATGTGAATTGTTGTTCTTATTTGTACTTCCTTATTAGGCTTTTAGCTCAACCCCTTACTTTTCCTTTCAAGTAGGCAATAGGTTTTCAAATTGGCATGCATGGTGATGTGGGGTGTTCCATGGTCTAAGTACGTATGTCGTGGGGCTTTGATGAATGGGAAACTGTAACGCCCTACTTCCTTAGAGCCGTTACTAAGTGAGTTTTAAGACAAAACAGTGTGCAATAAACTCGCTAACCTAGGTTTTTAAACAAAAGTGTGACTAATTAGAAGTTAAGGCTGTAATCTTAGAAAAATGCGTCGTTTCAATTAAAACTTCTAGTATTAAACATTTGGGATCCCAAAATAAAGTTTGAAAACTATTTACATCTCAAAATAAGTTTACAATTGATCAGTTATAAAAATCATAGATTATTACAGCCATTTTCGAATAAACCCCCAACCAAAGCAGTCGGGCAGGCCAAACATGTACGCGTCGCTTCACGCTCTCCGTACTCATGGTTGGTTGACTCAGTCCTTGCAACTACCTGCCACACGGAGCACCCGTGAGCCGAAGCCCAGCAAGAAAACCCAAATAACACATAACATATGCAAATCAAATAGCTGGCATAATTCACTGATACATAGGAAAAACCATCATAATAAACAAGTACGGCCATGCCGCCCCCAAGGCCTTACCAAAGCCTGGAGTTTCGGTTCTCACCGCGAGGATAACTCATGTATCCCTTGGGTCCCACCCTGAATATAAGCATCCCATGTGCTGTGTGTTACTTTCGGCCCCACGGCCGCCCCGGCCTACGCCGTACTCGGCCCCACGGCCGCCCCGGCTTACGCCGTACTCGGCCCCACAGCCGCCCCGGCTTACGCCGTACTCGGCCCCTTGCCGTTCAATTCATCATAATCACACATATAGTACATTCAAAATAAACATTCACACACATCACGGTTCATTTAAGGTTAAGCATTTGCACGTAATACAATCCGGGGCCATGCCCTACAATCACACAGTGGGGCCATGCCCTAATCTCGGGTGTTACGGTTTTCTTACCTGTATTCCGAGCCTCCTGATGCACTAAAGCCGCGAGCACGATCCTCTAGCACGAGCCTCACCAAAACCTAGTCACAACACACAAGAAACGTCCCTCAATACTAATCAAATCAAAAACCGCCTCCCGGGACCAAACCCACACTCTCGGAACTCCCAAATTCCTAAAACAATTTATCGGAAACATCCCCCGAACCCCCGGAGCAAAAGCTGAAAAATGCAAATTTCCAACCCCTGAAAATGGCCTAGCGCCGCGGCTCAGACCTACAGGGCCGCAGCGCTAATCAAGTCAGAGGCCCCATCCCCTCCTGCCTTCAGCCTTGCGCCGCGGCGCCCAAGAACAGGGCCGCGGCGCCCCAACGCGAACCCAGAAAAACTGGGTTTTTCCCCTGCATTTCATCATCCAAAACATCTCCAAAACAGCCCAAACAAAACCTAAACCCCCAAAACCCAATTCCAAACTTCAAATAGACCATTTAACAACTCAGAAACACAATCAAAGAAACCAAACACACAATCAAATCCCCAAAATCCACATCTTTGATTTTCAACTTCAGAAAATATAAAACCCAAAACCAAACTTAAACCATGCTTAAATTCATCAAACCATAACAGAAACAAGCCTTAAATGTGTATAAAATTCCTTACCTCAAATGGAGAATCCATCCCTAAGCTTCCTTCATCTCCTAAGTCTCCAATTCAGCTCCTCCACTCATCTTTTTCTTCTTCATGCCCTAACTTTTCCTTCTCTTTTCTCTTCTCTTCCAACTCTATCAAGACCAACAAATGCCCCTAAATACCCAAACCGTGACCCACTAAAACCCAGCTGAGAATTGCCTATTACCCTTGCCAAATGACCATGTTACCCCTCCAAATGATCCTTTCCCAACTAAGTCCTCAAGGGTACTCTAGTCCTTTCACTAATACTTCAATTTTACCATTTTCCAACTAAACTTGTTACTCACAGCAGTAACTAATGGTTACCCAGGTTACTAAATCTCCAATAACCATTACCCGCTAAATCTCAACTTAATCATAAAATTCCCGAGGTACCCCTAGTCTCCTCCCAAGCCGGGTACAAAATCCCGTTGTGACTCTGAAGTTAACTAGCTCTCTAGGACCGTCTCGGCACGTGCATCACAATAATAAAACCACACTCACGTGGTACAATTCACGGAATACAATTATCACATACCAACACAGTTATGCCCAACATGGCCAAACTTACAATTACGCCCTTCTAACACGATCCGGGCCTACATGCATACTAGTAAACATAGCCATGCATCTCAGTTAAACAAATAGCCAAATAACATGCTTTAAATCATAACCATGCATTTAACTCATGAAATCACACATGAATCCCTTCGTGCCCTCCTGGCACGCTAATCAAGGCCCTCAAGCCTTATTAGCGAATTTGGGTCGTTACAGAAACGGTCTAGCAACGCCTAAGAACATTTTTATGAGTTATCATGGTTAATTATATTTTCAGTGGGACTATAACATTTTATTTTAAATTGCATGAAAAAAATTATGATTTGTTTTATTTTAAGAAATGGTCCCATATTTCATGATTTGGTAGTTATCGTTTGCAAAGATAGTAGTATAGAGCGTTTAACATTTCACCCTTTTCAGGTGTGGCTTGATAGTTGGATGGCTTGTGGAATCTGGACTCTGTAGCAAGGACTTTGGTCAATAGGATTTTTAGAAGTCTTGTATTATTGTATAAGTTTAATTTACACTATACTCGAACTTGAGGTGAGAAAACTGCACCTTATAGGTATTATATGTGATCAGGGCTTGGTCTGACTGTTAATAACAATTATGATTAGGGCTTGGGCCCTTGAGAACGTTTATGTTTAAATTATCATTTTCACTTATTGGTTAAACATACTTGAATATTCTTACTTGCTTAAGTGTTGCATGATTGTTCGCGTTATTTGCGTGGCTAGGGCGTGGTCCCGTTAAATAAGCATGAATATTACTATGATTACGATTACCTGATAATGTTATGTGATTAACATGTGTGTGCATTTATCTTGTTGGGGTATGCCTATCCATATCTGCTTCTGTATTGATATTCGAATACCTGGTTCAGGGCTTGACTTATCATTTAAGGACAACAATAGCGCGCTGCACGCTGGTCGAAAGGCTTAGGCCTAAATCAACAACACACTATTACGTTGGCCGACCCTATGGTCATTCAAAAACCAGAGGTGTTTGGCTAGCTCTATGGCTAGTTACTTAGAGTTGAGGGCGAGGGCCCCAGGTGGCTCTATGGTCACTGTAACGACCCAAAATAGCTAATAAGGCTTAAGGGCCTTGATTAGCGTGCCAGGAGGGCATGATGGGATTTTTGTGTGACTTTGATGAGTTAAATGCATGATTATGATTTAAAGCATGTTATATGACTATTTGTTTATCTGAGATGCATGACTATGTATATTAGTATGCATGTAGGCCCGGATCGTGTTAGAAGGGCATAATTGTAATTTTAGCCCGCTGAGGGCATATATGTGATAATTGTATTCTGTGATTAGTACCACGTGAGTGTGGTGTTATTATTGTGATGCACGTGCCGAGACGGTCCTAGAGAGCAAATTAACTTAAAAGTCACAACAGGATTTTATACCCGGCTCGGGAGGAGCCTAGGGGTACCTTGGGAATTTTATGGTTAAGTTGAGGTTTAGCGGGTAATGGTTATTGGTGATTGAGTAACCTGGGTAACCGTTAGTTACTGCTGTGAGTAACAAGTTTAGATGGAGAAATGGTAGAATTGTAATGGATAGGAAATGACAAGTGAGCCCTTGGGGCTTAGTTATGAAAGGATAGGTAGGGAAGGGTAAAATGGTCATTTGGCAGGGGTTTAGACAAATTTGAGCTGTGTTATAGGGGTACACGGTTTGGGCTTGGTCATTGTTGGTTTTGATGAAATTTGAAGAGAAGGAAAAGAAACTAGAAGGAGGAAAGTTAGGGCAATGAGAAGAAGAAGAAGAAGAAGAAGAGGGGTGAAGGAGCTGAAATTGGAGACTTAGGAGATGAATCAAGGAAGCTTAGGGTTGGATTCTTCATTCAAGGTAAGGATTCTATGTAATTTAAGGCTTGTTTCTATTATGGTTTGAGGAATTTAAGCATGGTTTAAGTTTGAGTTTTGGGTTTTATATTTTCTGAAGTTGAAAATCAAAGATGTGGATTTTGGGGATTTGATTGTGTGTTTGGGTTTCTTTAATGATGTTTCTGAGTTGTTAGATGGTCTATGTGGGGTTTTGAATTGATCTTGGGGTTTGGGTATTGGTTTGGTATGATTTGGAGAGGTTTTAGCTCGGGGAAAACGCAAGAGAAAACCCAGAAAATCTGGGTTCGCGTATGAGCGCCGCGGCGCAAGGTTGCATCAGGAGGAGGGCAAGCTGTTGGGCGCCGCAGCCCTTGAGGGGAGTGCCGCGGCCCTAGGCCATTTTGGCAGGCAAAAATTCTGGTTTTTAGGGCTTTTCCCGGGGACTCGGGGGATGGTTCCAATGTATTGTTTTAGGGAAATAGAGGTCCCGAGAGTGCGGGATTGGTCCCGGGAAGTGGTTTTGGGTTGGTTAGTATTAAAAGTGTTATATGTGTGTTGTGACTAGGATTTCGAGGAGGCTCGTGCTAGAGGACCGTGCTTGTGGCCTTGGTGCATCGGACAGCTATTGAATCGGCAGGTAAGAAAACTATAACACCAGTAGGATAGGGCGTGGGCCCATAGTGTGATTGCGGGGCACGGCTCTATATTGCATGATGAGATGATTGTCGGGCACGGCCCTATATTGCATTACATGTTAGGGTGCTGATTTAAATGAATTGATATTTGTTTGAATGTTGTTTGATTTATGCTATATATGATTATAGTGAAATGAACGGCTATGGCCGAGGGCGACAAGGCCGAGAACGGCAGCGGGGCCGGAAGTAACACTTAGCACATGGGATGCTTATAGTCAGGGTAGGACCCAGAGGATACATGTGAGATCCTTACGGTAAGGACCGAGACCCCAGGCTGTGGTAAGGGTTCTGGGGCGGCATGGCCGTGTTTGCTTAGTCTAATGGTTGACTTGTTTATCTGTGGACTATCTTATATGATTAACTGTATATTTTGCATATGTTATGTACGTCATGAGTTTTCTTGCTGGGCTTCGGCTCACGGGTGCTCCGTGTTGCAAGTAAGGGCAAAGACTGAGTCAACCAACCATGAGTATGGAGAGCGTGAAGCGACGCGTACATGTTTGGCCTGCCCGACTGCTTTGGTTGGGGGTTTATTCGAAAATGGCTGTAATAATCTATGATTTTTATAACTGATCAATTGTAAACTAATTTTAAGATGTAAATAGTTTTCAAACCTTATTTTGGGATCCCAAATGTTTAACACTAGAAGTTTTATTGAAACAGCGCATTTTTCTAAGATTACAGCCTTAACTTTTAATTAGTCACACTTTTGTTCCAAAACCTCGGTTAGCGAGTTCATTGCAAACTGTTTTGTCTTAAAACTCACTTAGTAACGGCTCTAAGGAAGTAGGGCGTTACAGTCACATAACTTGGGCATAGGGCCCCGAGGCTGACTCTATGGTCAACTGTTCAGGCCAGCGGCCCCAAATGTGTACGATGACCATTTATTTGTAATTGAATGACTGTATGAATGGGTTATTACTGCTGGACAAGCTAGATAAGTATCTGGGAATCTGTATTTTCTGTTTATGCACATGTTTACGTTTTATTACTCAGCCTTGGCTCACGGGTGCTTTGTGGTGCAGATAAGGGTAAAGGAAAGCTTGACCAGCCATGAGTTGGAGAGCTTCGGTGGCGGCGTGTACATATGCGGTTGCTCGTCCACCACAGCTACGGATATATCAGAGGAACTAGGGTTGTAGCCCTGATTTTGCCACATAGGTCGGCCAATTGTAATTTTGAAGTATATACACCTTTTTAAAAGTTTGGTTGTAATATTCTGGGATCCCATGTATGTATAAAATTTTTAAATAAAAGTCAAGAGTTCCTTTGACCAAAGTTTTTAATCGCAACCCTTGACATTAACCTTAGTTACATGTTTATAACCAAATGACTTGATTAGCGAGTCTGACACAATTTAAAATACATAGTGTAACGGTCCTAGATTAGGAGGACGTTACAACTTGGTATCAGAGCTGCCAAGGTAAGGGTTCCTGAAGATTGGCTGGGCATGTACACTGGCCACTAAATACATGTTCGACTCACAGTTTGGTAACTATTATGTGGTTATATATTTAACTGTTTAAACATGATATAAATGCCTTATCTGCATTCCTATTTAGGAAGCATGAATGATAAAGAACGTGCTTATTAGCAATGTTACTGATGGTGAATGCAAGGGAACCGCTTATTAGCGTTATAATTTGTATATAGGCTAGCAAATGCTTATTATCACTGTTAACAATAGCAGGGATTAAAAAACATGCTTATTAGCCATGTTATTGTAACGCCCTACTACCTTAGAGCCGTTACTAAGTGAGTTTAACTCGCTCAGCGAGGATTTTAGAACAAAAGTGTGATTAAACAAAAAGACAAGGCTGTAATCTTTAAAAGTACTCCATTTCACTAAAAGCTCCAACAGTTTAACATTTGGGATCCCAAAACGAGGTTTGTAAAATATTTACAACTCAAAATAGATTTACAGCTAACTAATTATCAAAAACAGAGTTTAGTACAGCCATTTCTCAAAATGCCCCCAACCAAAGCAGTCGGGTAGGCCAAACATGTACGCGCCGCCCCCACGCTCTCCGTACTCATGGTTGGTTGACTTTCTCTTTGCCCTTACCTGCAACACAGAGCACCCGTGAGCCGAAGCCCAGCAAGAAAACTCATACAATACATAACATATGCATATCATACAACCACTATAGCAGATAACCCATATCTAACCAGACAGTACATAAGATTTAAACACATATACCGCCATGCCGTCCCAGAAGCGTTACCAAAGCCTGCGAACTCGGTCTACACCATAAGGATATCCCATGTATCCATTGGGGTCTCACCCTAACCACAAGCACTCCATGTGCTAAGTGGTATCCCCGGCCCCACTGCCGTTATCGGCCTTCGCCGTTCCTGGCCCTTTTGTCGTTCACCTTGCAATTACCACATTTAGCATTCTCAAATAACAATCAAATATATAATCATTCATTTAATGCTACATCCTAGCAATAATACAATCTAGGGTCGCGGCCTGCAACAAAACTATGGGCCCAAGCCCTGCTCTACGGGTGCTACAGTTTTCTTACCTTTATCCCGAGCTTTCCGATGCACCAAGGCTGCGAGCACGGTCCTCTAACCCGAGCCTCTCCAAAGACCTAGTCACAACACATATAAAACACCCTTTAATGCTAACCAATCCAAAACCACTTTCCGGGGCCAATCCCACACTCTCGGAATCCCCAAATTCCTAAACACAATACATCGGAAACATCCCCCGAACCCCCGGAGCAAAAGCTCAAAATTGAAAATTTTCCATGTTATGAAAATAGCCTAGCGCCGTGGCGCTGCCCTAGAGGGCCGCGGTGCCCAACAAGTCAGAGAGCATTCCCCTGCCCAGAAGCAACCTCGCGCCGTGGCGCCAAAGAACAGGGCCGCGGCGCTCCTTCGCGAACCCAGAAATCTGGGTTTTCCCCGAGCCAAAACACTCCCAATTCACTCCCAACACATACCCAAACCCCAAAATTAGTTTAAAACCCCACACAAACCATTTAACAAACTATAAACCTCAACAACAAGCTCAATTACTCACTTACACTCAAAATCCACACTTGAGTTTAAGATTTCAGAAATTTAACATTAGCTCTCCAAACTCAAACCAGAATTTGAGTAGGATGTAAATCAGACCTCCAAATTCCTAAACCTTATTAGATATGAAAATTCAAACATATTTAAAATCCTTACCTCAATCAAGATTTCAACTTTGAGCTGCTCTTCCCAATCATGTCCCAAGCTCAAACCACAACCTCCTGCTGAACCTAACCTCAATTTATCCCAAAAGTTCCAAGCAAAGCACATAACTCAGTTCCAATTCCATGATACTCTTAGCTGAATCCCACAACACATACACATAATTTTACTTACCTCAATTCACTGAGTAATCCTCCAAGTTCCCTTAGCTTAAGTTCTCTTCTTGATCCCAAGAGGTTTGCCCTTAGTTTTCCCTTTCCTCCTCTAGGTTTCCTTTCAATTTCAGCAAGAACAAGATAATGCCTAAGTGTAAAACGTGGATGACTCTTTTCCCTCAGCTGAAGGTTCTTTACCTTGCCAAATTACTATCCTATCCTCCCATAGTTATCCTCTCCTAACTAAACCTCAAGGGCACTCTTGTCCTTTCCCCTATATTACAATTCTACCATTTCTTCCACCTAAACTTGTTACTCCCAGCAGTTACTAATGGTTACCCAGGTTACTCAATCACCAATCACCAATAACCTTTAACCACAAATCCTCAACTCAACTCACAAAATTCCCCAAAGTACCCCTAGGCTCCTCCCGAGTCGGGTATAAAATACCGTTGTGACTTTTGAGTTATCTAGCTCTCTAGGACCGTCTCGGCACGTGCATCACATTAATATCACCACACCCACGTGGTACAAACCACATAATACAGTTATCACATTTATGCCCTCAACGGGCTAAAATTACCAATTTACCCCTATCAGGCAAACGGGGCCCACATGCATATTTATACCACCTAAACATGCATTCTAATCACATATTCATTTAAATTCATATATTATCATATTAATTCACTTATTGCCCTCCAGGCACGCTAATCAAGGTCCTAAACCTTATTAGCAACTTGGGGTGTTACAATTATCCCCTCCTTACAAGAATTTCGTCCTCGAAATTACTTGAACAACTCGGGATGCCGCTCCCGCATATCGGACTCAAGCTCCCACGTCACCTCTTCAACCTTCCTGTTCCTCCACAGCACTTTAACCAAGGCGATGGTCTTGCTCCGCAAGACTTTGTCCTTCCTATCAAGGATCTGAATAGGCTTCTCCTCGTATGATAAATCCTTATCCAACTCCAAGTTCTCATAGCTCAAAACATGAGTAGTATCTGATACATATTTCCGAAGCATGGACACATGAAACATGTCATGAACCCCTGATAGAGCTGGAGGCATTGCTAACCTATAAGCCACTTCACCAACTCGTTCCAGAACCTCAAAGGAGCCAACAAACCTGGGACTCAGCTTGCCCCGAACACCGAATCGTTTCACTCCTCTCAGGGGCGAGACCCTGAGGAACACATGTTCGCCGACCTGAAACTCCACTTTTCTGCGTCTCAGATCTGAGTAACTCTTCTGGCGACTCTGGGAGGCGAGCATACGAGCTCTAATCTTCTCAATTGCCTCATTGGTCCTCTGAACCATCTCAGGACCTAAATATCTTCTCTCACCGGTCTCATCCCAATGTATCGGTGACCTGCACTTCCTTCCATACAGCATCTCATACGGAGCCACTCCGATAGTCGCTTGATAGCTATTGTTATACGAGAATTCAATCAATGGGAGATATTTGCTCCAAGATCCCCCAAAATCTAACACACAGGCTCGTAACATGTCCTCCAGTATCTGAATTGTCCTCTCAGACTGCCCATCTGTCTGAGGATGGTAAGCGGTATTGAACCGTAACTATGTGCCCATTGCCTTCTGCAGGCTCTCCCAAAACTTGGAGGTGAAGGTGAGATCTCTGTCGGATACTATTGACCTCGGAGCCCCATGAAGTCGAACAATTTCCTTTATATAAAGCTTAGCACACTGCTCCACAGTATAAGTTGTTCTCACAGGTAAAAAGTGGGCGGACTTAGTATACCTGTCTACAATTACCCACACCGAATCATGCTGACCCACGGTCTTCCGTAATCCAACCACAAAGTCCATCGCAATATCCTCCCATTTCCACTCAGGAATCCCTAGAGGCTGCAACAACCCTGCTGGCCTCTGATGTTCAGCCTTAATCTACTGAAAAGTTAGGCACCTTGCCACATAGTCTACCACATCCCTCTTCATGCCTGACCACCAGTACAAAACTTTCAAGTCTTGGTACATCTTCGTAGTACCCGAGTGTAAAGAGTAGGGAGTGGTGTGAGCCTCATCTAGAATCTCTCGTCGAATATCCGGATCAATCGGAACATAAATCAGTCCTTTGTACCTCAACAGGCCCATCTCTGAGATAAAGAAGTCCTTAATCATTCCAGCTAGGACATTCTCCCTACGTTCAACTAACTGGGGATCCTTTCTCTGTGCTTCCTTAATCCTCTCAAGGAGCGTTGACTGAAGAGTTATGTTGGCTAACCTACCAACCACTAACTCTATTCCTGCCCTGACCATCTCCTCAGCTAGTCTATCTGATATCTGCCTCGAACTAAATAACTGTCCTGGGCCCTTCCGGCTCAATGCATCAGCCACGACATTAGCCTTCCCAGGATGATATAAGATGTCACAATCGTAATCCTTTACCAACTCTAGCCACCGTCTTTGGCGCATATTCAGATCTTTCTGTGTAAAGAAATACTTTAAACTTTTGTGATCCGTGTATATCTCGCACTTTTCACCATATAGGTAATGTCTCCAAACCTTAAGTGCGAACACCACTGCAGCTAGCTCCAGGTCATGTGTGGGATATCTCTGTTCATACTCCTTTAGCTATCTTGATGCATAAGCTATCACTTTCCCAGCTTGCATCAACACACATCCTAAACCCTGTCTAGAAGCATCACAATAAACCACGAACTTCTCATTGTCTGTCGGCAGGCTCAACACTGGTGCAGTAATCAACCGCCGCTTCAACTCCTTAAAGTTATTCTCACACCGATCTGTCCACACATACTTAGTCTTCTTTCTTGTCAACTCTGTCAATGGAGTAGCAATTCTGGAGAATCCCTCTACAAACCGTCGGTAGTACCCTGCTAATTCGAGAAAACTTCTGACTTCAGGAACATTGCTCGGTCTAGGCCAATCTCTCACCGCCTCTATCTTACTTGGGTCAACTAGTATCCCGTCCTTACTAAAAATATGGCCCAAGAATGTAACTTGCAGTAACCAGAACTCGCACTTGCTAAACTTAGCATATAGCTTGTGCTCTCTCAGTCGCTGTAACACCAGGCGCAGATGATGCTCATGCTCTGTCTCTGACTGGGAGTACACCAGTATATCATCAATAAATACAATCACAAACTTATCCAGGTAGTCCTTGAAAATTCTATTCACCATATCCATGAAAGCTGCTGGGGCATTGGTTAATCTAAAGGACATAACCAGAAATTCATAATGCCCGTACCTTGTCCGAAAAGCTGTCTTCGGTATGTCCTCCTCCTTAATTCTCAACTGATGATAGCTTGACCGAAGATCGATCTTTGAAAACACCGTACTGCCCTGAAGCTGATCAAATAGATCATCAATCCTAGGCAGTGGATACTTGTTCTTAATGGTCAGCTTATTCAACTCCCTGTAATCAATGCACATCCTAAGCGACCCATCCTTCTTCTTAACAAATAACACTAGAGCACCCCATGGCGAGAAACTCGGTCTGATAAACCCCAAATCCAACAATTCTTGTAACTGGATCTTTAATTCCTTTTAACTCCGCTGGAGCCATTCTATAGGGTGCCCTGGAAACTAGCTCTACCCCCGGTGCCAACTCTATGACAAACTCAATCTCTCGTTGTGGCGGAAACCCTGGCAGATCCGCTGGAAATAAGTCTGGAAACTCACATACCAACATGGTTTCATTCGGTCCAACTGTCACCACCTTAGAGGTATCTACAACACTCGCTAGGAATCCTATGCAACCTTCTTGCATCAGGTCTCTAGCCTTCAGTGCTGAAATCATAGGCACTCGCGGTCCACCCACCGTCCCCACAAACACAAAAGGTACCTCACCTTCTGGTTCAAAAGTCACCATTCGCCGCTTGCAATCAATCGTTGCTCCATACCTCATTAACCAGTCCATCCCTAATATCATATCAAAGTCATCCATGTCTAATTCAATCATATCAACAAACAATTCTCTACCATCTACCTCTACTGGTAATGCTCTAACCCATCTCCTAGAGACTACCAGTTCCCCTGTTGGCAACAAAGTCTGAAAATTCCTAGCATACATAATACTAGGTCTACACAACTGGTCTATCACCCTAGCAAATACAAATGAGTGGGTAGCCCCTAAATCAATCAATGGAGTATACAAAGAACCAGCGCTAGAGATCTGACCTGTCACAACTGAGGGACTAGCCTCCGCCTCAGTCTGAGTCAAATCGAACACCCTGGCAGGAGCAAGAATGTCTCCCTGCTTTGGCTCCTCTTTCTTAGCTTGTGGGCATTCTTTCTTCAGATGGTTGGCACTCCCACAGATAAAACATGCCCTAATCCGGCACTCACCCTGATGTCGTCACCTACACTGAGGACACACTGGAAAACTCCTCCAGTTGTCACCACTGCCCTGACGGCCACCAACAGAACCCCGCACTCTCCTATCAAAACTAGGAGGAGTAAATGAATCTGGAACCCTTCTTTTTGCTCACTGGGGCCACTGCCCCGACTAGACCCAACGAAAGGAGGCACTGTCCTCCTGGCATCGCGCCTAACAGCGCTGTCCTTCCATATCTGATCCTCAGCCCTCTCTGCAGTAAGGGCCTTATTCACATCACGGGCGATCGTCACATTCAACCACCGTATAAATCTATCCCTCCTGGACGCATCCGTCGGCACTAAATCTGGCGCAAACTTCGCCAGTCTGTCAAATCTCAGGGCATACTCAATAACTAATAACCTGTTCTGAGTGTGGTTGATAAACTCATCAACCTTTGCAGCTCGGATTGCTATGCTATAGTATTTCTCATTAAAGATAATCTTAAATTCTTCCCGTGTCATGACTGCAACATTCCTCCGCTGACTTACCACATCCCACCAGATGCGGGCATCCTCCCTAAGCATGTAGCTAGCACAAGCTACCCTTTCACTTCCTTCGACCCTCATAAAGTCTAAGATCAAGGAAATCATGTTCATCCACAGCTCTGCCTGCAGTGGGTCGGATCCACCCTCAAAGGTAGGAGGTTGTTGCTTCCTGAATCTTTCGTACAAGGGTTCCCACCTGTTCTCAGTCCCAGGTTGAACCGGCACTGGCGCCACATTCTGCTGTATTGGCAACCCTAGAACCTGTGGAGGGGACTATTGCCTCATCTGACGGAGTTCTTCCTCTGTTCTATGCAGTCTAGCCTCCATTTCGGCCAATTTCTGTTGCCAGTTCTGCGAGGCAGGTGGAGGGTCCTGACCCTGATTGTCATCCTCGGCCCGACTGCCGCGGAGTCTAGACGATTGCCGAGGCATTACAACTATATGCCTGCAATCAGTGACACTACTAATCAGGCATGACAACAAAATCCAATTCCACCTCCCAATCTCAACAACAAACCAAGATCAACAATCCAAATAACATACAGATAGCATATAACACACAACGGGCCTTGCCCTGGCATCATGCATATGTTATTTCATTCACCATGCGCTTTATAAACTAAGCAGGCAGACAGAAAAACCAAGCACATATTCAAGCATAATAATCAACCATACCAATCAACCCTGAGTCGAGCTTTTCAATGGCAGCGTGCGTACATGTTCGGTCAATCTCCAGAACCAATAAACCTTGGCTCGCTTTGATACCAAGTTGTAACGCCTACTACCTTAGAGTCGTCACTAAGTGAGTTTAAAATGTGCGATTAACTCGCTCAGCGAGGTTTTTAGAACAAAAGTGTGATTAAACAAAAAGACAAGGCTGTAATCTTTAAAAGTACTCCATTTCACTAAAAGTTCCAACAGTTTAACATTTGGGATCCCAAAACGAGGTTTGTAAAATATCTACAACTCAAAATAGATTTACAGCTGACTAATTATCAAAAACAGAGTTTAGTACAGCCATTTCTCAAAATGCCCCCAACCAAAGCAGTCGGGTAAGCCAAACATGTACGCACCGCCCCCACGCTCTCCGTACTCATGGCTAGTTGACTTTCTCTTTGCCCTTACCTGCTTCATAGAGCACCCGTGACTCGAAGCCCAGCAAGAAAACTCATACAGAACATAACATATGCATATCATACAACCACTATAGTAGATAACCCATATCTAACCAGACAGTACATAAGATTTAAACACATATACGGCCATGCCATCCCAGAAGCATTACCAAAGCCTGGGAACTCGGTCTACACCGTAAGGATATCCCATGTATCCATTGGGGTCTCACCCTAACCACAAGCACTCCATGTGCTAAGTGGTATCCCCGACCCCACTGCCGTTCTTGGCCTTCGCCGTTCCCGGCCCCTTTGCCGTTCCCGGCCCCTTTGCCGTTCACCCTGCTATTACCACATTTAGCATTCTCAAATAACAATCAAATATATAATCATTCATTTAATGCTACATCCTAGAAATAATACAATCTAGGGCTGCACCCTGCAACAAAACTATGGGCCCAAGCCCTGCTCTATGGGTGCTACAGTTTTCTTACCTTTATCCCGAGCTTTCCGATGCACCAAGGCCGCGAGCACGGTCCTCTAACCCGAGCCTCTCCAAAGACCTAGTCACAACACATATAAAACACCCTTTAATACTAACCAATCCAAAACCACTTTCCGGGGCCAATCCCACACTCTCGGAATCCCCAAATTCCTAAAACAATACATCGGAAACATCCCCCGAACCCCCGGAGCAAAAGCTCAAAATTGCAAAATTTCCATGTTCTGAAAATAGCCTAGCGCCGCGGCGCTGCCCTAGAGGGCCGCGGTGCCCAACAAGTCAGAGAGCATTCCCCTGCCTAGAAGCAACCTCGTGCCGCGGCGCTCCTTCGCGAACCCAGAAACCTGGGTTTTCCCCGAGTCAAAACACTCCCAATTCACTCCCAACACATACCCAAACCCCAAAATCAGTTTAAAACCCCACACAAACCATTTAACAAACTATAAACCTCAACAACAAGCTTAATTACTCACTTACACTCAAAATCCACACTTGAGTTTAAGATTTTAGAAATTTAACATTAGCTCTCCAAACTCAAACCAGAATTTGAGTAGGATGTAAATCAGACCTCCAAATTCCTAAACCTTATTAGATATGAAAATTCAAACATATTTAAAATCCTTACCTCAATCAAGAGTTCAACTTTGAGCTGCTCTTCCCAATCAAGTCCTAAGCTCAAACCACAACCTCCTACTGAACCTAACCTCAATTTATCCCAAAAATTCCAAGCAAAGCACATAACTCAGTTCCAATTCCATGATACTCTTAGCTGAATCCCACAACACATACATAGAATTTTACTTACCTCAATTCACTGAGTAATCCTCTAAGTTCCCTTAGCTTAAGTTCTCTTCATGATCCCAAGAGGTTTGCCCTTAGTTTTCCCTTTCCTCCTCTAGGTTTCCTTTCAATTTCAGCAAGAACAAGATAATGCCTAAGTGTAAAATGTGGATGACTCTTTTCCCTCAGCTGAAGGTTCTTTACCTTGCCAAATTACTTTCCTATCCTCCCATAGTTATCCTCTCCTAACTAAACCTCAAGGGCACTCTTGTCCTTTCCCCTATATTACAATTCTACCATTTCTTCCACCTAAACTTGTTACTCCCAGCAGTTACTAATGGTTACCCAGGTTACTCAATCACCAATAACCATTAACCACAAATCCTCAACTCAATTCACAAAATTCCCCAAAGTACCCCTAGGCTCCTCCCGAGCCGGGTATAAAATCCCGTTGTGACTTTTGAGTTATCTTGCTCTCTAGGATCGTCTCGGCACGTGCATCACATTAATATCACCACACCCATGTGGTACAAACCACATAATACAGTTATCACATTTATGCCCTCAACGGGCTAAAATTACCAATTTACCTCTATCGGGCAAACGGGGCCCACATGCATATTTATGCCACCTAAACATGCATTCTAATCACATATTCATTTAAATTCATATATTATCATATTAATTCACTTATTTCCCTCCAGGCACGCTAATCAAGGTCCTAAACCTTATTAGCAACTTGGGGTGTTACAGTTATACTTGCGTAAATGTTTATGTGCATTGCTATTTGTTGATGGACATCAGGAAGTGCTTATTAGCACCATGAATGAGCATATTAAGTGTTGGCATGCTTATTAGCATTACATCTGTTTTTTGTTAATTTTATCTTGGACTGTCAGGCGGCAAGAGGTATGGTTACTACTTACCTAACGACCAATTTGATCTCTACAAAATAGATTTGATAACAGTATGAACCCTCGATGGTTAGAGAGGTTGGCTGGCCAAGAGTTACAGGCCAGGGAATGGAATGACCAGGGCCAGGCCCCACCGCCAGCTCCAGAAAACTGGCAACAAGTGCTTGCTAGTATGCACGCCAGGCTAGAAGAGATAGCAACAGGTTCCCACAAGGAACCCGCAGCCCGTAGGGCCGACAGTGATACAACTAGAGGTACCAGGGGTAGTGCAGCCATAGTTAGGGGGAGATAGTTGGGAACCCTTGTATGAGAGGTTCAGGAAACAACATCCTCCAGTTTTTTTGGGCGACACAGATCTACTGAAGGCTGAGCAGTGGATGACCATGATAACCACTATCCTAGATTTTATGAGGGTGGGTGGTAATGAGAGAGTGGCCCTACGCCACTTACATGTTTCGGGAGGACACCTGAATATGGTGGGTGGTGGTATCCCATACCAGAGCACTAACCACCATGGAATGGGAAGAGTTCAAAACCTTTTTTAATGAGAAATACTTCAACTACGCAGTTAAAGCTGCGAAGGCTGAGGTGTTTAGCAAGTTACTTTAAGGTACCATGACAGTGACTGATTATGCCCTGAAGTTTGACAAACTGGCAAAGTTTGTCGGGGATCTGGTGCCCACTGATGGGACCAGAAGAGAGAGGTTTCTTCAGGGCTATGAGCTATGATAGCCTGGGATGTTCATGTTACCATTGTGCCATGATTGACTACCTATGCACAGGCTGGAGAAGGCACTTACAGCTGAGAGCGCAGAGAACAAGATCTGGCGTGACAATGCAGCCAGAAGGAATTTAGGAGGCCGTGGACCTCCATTTACAAGTTTTGGTAGGGACAGAGGACTCTAGTGACCAGAAAAGGAAGGCTCCGGATACAATTTCAGCTCCAGGACTAGATAGGAGGCCACAGGATGGCAGGGAATTATCAGTTTACTTGGTAGAATTGGTAATGACTGATTTTGATATAATTTTGAGTATGGATTGGCTATAAAGAAGTATGGGGCAACGATATATTGCAAGAAGAAGATGGTAACCTTTTGAGCCTGAGGGTGAGGACCCTTTTTGTAATGACCCAAAACTACTAATAAGGCTTAAGGGCCTTGATTAGTGTGCCGGGAGGGCATAATTGGAAGTTATGTGAATTAATGGTGTGTTATGCATGATTATGTGAAATGCATGTTTATGAGTATTGGGTAAGCATGCGGGCCCTGTTTGGTTGCAAGGGCATAGTAGTAATTTTTGCCCGTTAGGGCATAAACATGATTATTTGTGATAAACTGTTAGGACCACATTATTATGTGGATATATGTGCTTGCAGTTTTCTTACGAGACGATCCTAGGGAGCAAGTAGCGGGAAAGTCACAACGGGACCCAGTACTTGACTTAAGGCAAGTCAAGGGGTATTTCAGGTATTGGATGGTTATTTGAGTTATCGGGTTTGGAAATAAATAATTGGAGATATATTTGAGGTTAGGAAGTCTAGGTGGAAATACTGGGAAATTTTACCATTTTTCCCTCGGGGACGTTTTTGGTACCCCGAGCATTGGGATTGACTTAAGTACCTAAGGATAGACTAAGTAAATTTTAGAAAGCAGTGGAACAAAAGCTAAACCGACCTTTCTCTCTCTCTCCTCTCTTAAGGAAAACTTCTGAAAAACAAAGGGGATTTGGCTGGAACTCAGTGATTTGAGCTGAGGATTTGGAGGATTAACTCAGTTGAAGCTAGGGAAACTAACTAGAATCTAAGGTAAGCTGTAAGTTTTATGTATGGTGGTTAGAATTCTATGACTTTGGTTGAATTCTAAGAGATTTTTGGATTTTGAAATTGAAGACTGAATTGAAGCTAGGAACTTGGGAGTTAGCCCAGAAATTGCTTGGAGAATTGGTTCTACAGTGAAGGTAAGCTCGAAATTATGATTTAATGCTTGAATTCCGGTGTTTTCATGGCTGGTTTGAGTATTCTTGAGTTTGTGGGTTCAAAGATTGAAATATTGTTTTGATGAGTTTCTAGACTAGATTTCTGTTGGGTTTTTGCTACTGGAAGCATGTTAGAGAGTTGTGATAATTGAATTGTGTTATTGGGATGGTTTAGGGTGGATTTGGATGAGGTTTGAATATTAAAAATGGTGTTTTTTCTTGGTTCGCGGGGCTGGGCCGTGGCTCTGTTCGAGAGTGTCGCGGCCCTACGAAGTAAGGAAGAGCCAGGGAAGCTCTACGGTAGGGGAGCGCCGCGGCGCCACAGGGCAGGGCCGCGGTGCGTGTTTGTGATCAGAGAGGCCTAGCCTCTGTTTTTGGGGGCGAGCTGTAGCACAGGTTTTTATGGCCGCAGCCCTAAAGAGCATTTTTAGGCTAAATGGAGGTTTTAAGCGCGGGGACTTAACCTAGGGTGCTCGGGATCGATTCCACTACCGTGTTTGGTGGAATTCGATGTCCTGGAACCTAGAACTTTACCCGGAAACCTTTATTTGAATATTAATGGAATTCCTTATTGTGGTTGTGACTAGGTGTACGCTTGGGCTCGGGGTAGGATCGTGCTCAGGGGTCGTCATTCCTAATTAAAGCACTTGGAATTAAAGGTAAGAAAACTGCACCCGGTTGTGGTTTTGCATTGGGACTAAGGGTTCCCTATTTTGTATGCTCTTTAAGAGGATGGTATTATGCCATGTTAATTGTAAATGGATGGTATCACGCCATATAAATAGTAAATGAACGGCCTAAGAGTGTCAGAGTTTAGACTTGCGCACAAGGCGCAGCTCGGCCACTAGTAGCTGAGGACAGCTTATTATGCACTGAGCTCGGTTTAAGCGGGCCAGAGTCAGTGGGATAAATAGAGGGTGTGGCCTAAGTTGTCGACCCTAATTATCATGTGATTTGATTGTTATTACTCTGATGAATATGATATGCCGGTTATTTGAATGACAGATTGTTAGTTTGTTGATCGTATTATTGAATAGGTGAATGATGGGTACTGTCGAGTACCTGGTTGCGTCTTTTGAGATGGCTGGTTATTAATATTGATTGTGTTTTAAATATTATGTTTTCTTGCTGGGCCTTGGCTCATGGGTGCTACGTGGTGCAGGTAAAGGCAGGGGTAAGACGAGCTGACCATGGGTTGGAGAGCTCTAGGGGCGAGGTGTAGATTGTCAGCTGCTCGGCCGCCACAGACGAGGGATTGTATAGGAACGAGAACCTAAAACAAGTATTTCGCCATTAGAGTGGCTTAATTATTTATAAAGTCTAGAAATTCTGTAATTATGCTATTGAAACCTTGATTTGGGATCCCATGTACCAAACACTCATTTTAATGAAAATTATTCGTTTACAACAAAAATCTTTTAAATCTAACCTATTTGTGTCGTTAGATTCACGTTTTTATCTAAACGGCTTGATTAGCAAGTCTCGCACTATTTCAAACACACTGTGTAACGGTCTTCGTTATTCAGGGCATTACACCTTTGTATTCGTTGGAACTGTGCATGGACCCCGAATACCTATGATATTTGTACTTAGAGCTAGAGACCAATTGTAGGGAGGATGCATAAGATTCTTAGCTAGTGTGGTGGATACCACTCAGGTCGTGCCAGTGGGACCAGAACAGACCTGATTAGTCTGTGAGTTTTTGGATGTGTTTCCAGAGGACCTGCCAGGGTTGCCTCCACACAGGGAGATTGAGTTTATGATTGAATTGGTGTCAAGGACAGAGCCAGTGTCTAGGGAACCTTATAGGATGGCTCCAACTGAGCTGAAGGAACTAAAGGTACAACTACAAGAGTTACTGGACTTGGGTTTTATCATGCCTAGTTTCTCTCCATGGGGAGCACCAGTTCTCTTTGTAAAGAAAAAGGGCAGTTCACTGAGGATGTGTATCGATTACAAAGAACTGAACAAGTTGACTGCCAAGAACAAATATCCACTGTCGAGGATTGATGATTTATTTAATCAGTTGCAGGGTAGGACAATATTCTCCGGGATTGATCTTTGATCTGGTTATCACCAGCTGAGGATCAGGGAGGATGATATACCGAAGTCAACTTTTCGCACCAGGTACGGGCATTATGAGTTTTTGGTGATGTCATTTGGATTGACTAAAGTGCCAGCAGCATTTATGGATTTGATGAACAAGGTGTTCAAAGTTTACCTGGACCAGTTTGTGATAGTCTTTATTGATGATATATTGATATAGTCAGAGACAGAGCACGAGCAACACCTCAGATTGGTACTACAGAGGTTGAAAGAACACAGGTTGTATGCAAAGTTCAATAAATGTGAGTTTTGGTTGCCACAGGTGACTTTCTTATGTCACATAATCAGTAAGGATGGAATTAAGGTAGATCCAGCAAAGATTGAGGTGGTTAGAGATTGGCAAAGACCGAAGAACGCTTCAGAGATCAGGAGTTTCTTGGGATTGGCAGGGTATTACAGACGCTTTGTAGAGGGGTTTTCCAAGATTGCATCATCAATGACAAAGTTAACACGTAAGAATCAGAAGTTCATATGGTCAGAAAAATGTGAAGACAACTTCTAGAAGCTCAAGAAGACTTTGATCACCGCTCCTGTTTTGAACCTTCCTACAGATCGGGACAAGTTTGTAGTTTATTGTGACGCATTGAAGCAGGGTCTGGGTTGTGTTCTTATGCAAACAGGGAAGGTGATTGCCTATGCATCATGCCAATTGAAGGAGTATGAGCAGAGATACCCCACACATGACTTAGAACATGCACAGTGGTTTTTGCACTGAAGTTGTGGCAGCACTACTTGTATGGTGAGAAGTGTGAAATATACACTGACCACAAGAGTTTAAAATACTTCTTCACCCAAAAGGATCTGAACATGAGGCAAAGACGTTGGTTAGAGCTGGTAAAGGCTTATGATTATGAGATCCTCTATCACCCTGGGAAGGCCAACTTGGTAGCAAATGCCTTAAGCCGGAAGGCTCTGGGACAGTTATATAGTGCTAGGCAGATATCAAGGGAATTGGTTGATGATATGGCTAGAGCAAGAATTGAGTTAGTGGTGGGCCAACTAGCCAACATCACCCTACAGTCTACTTTTTTGGAGAGGATTAAGGAGAAGTAGTTAGATGATCCACAATTGGGGTAGATTAGAGGGAATGTCCTAGCTGGAGTAGCTAAGAACTATACGGTATCAAGCATGGGCTTGTTGAGTTACAAGGATCTGATCTGTATTCCATGGACACCGGGATCAGACGGGAGATTCATGATGAATCTCATACTACCTCTTATTCTCTACATCCGGGCACCACAAAGATGTACTGGGATCTGAATTTTTTATATTGGTGGCCTGGGATGAAGAGGGATTTGATTGAGTATGTGGAAAAGTGCCTGACTTGTCAGGAGGTCAAGGCTAAGCATCAGGGGCCACCAGGGCTGTAACAACCTCTGGATATCCCAGAGTGGAAGTGGGATGACATCACGATGGATTTCTTGGTAGGTTTTCCCAGGATGGTGGGCTAGCATGATTCTATTTGGGTCATCGTGGATCGATATACGAAATCAACTCATTTTCTACTAGTGAGGACGAATTACACGGTTGACCAGTATGCAGATCTCTATGTGAGAGAGATAGTTCGCCTTCATGGGACCCCGAGGTCTATCGTCTCTGATAGGGACCCTATCTTTACTTCCAAGTTTTGGGGAAGTTTATAGAGAGCGATGGGTACACAGCTAAAGTTCAGTACAACTTATCATCCCCAGACCGATGGTCAGTCTAAGAGGACTATTCAGATATTGGAGGGCATGCTGAGAGCATGTGTATTGGACTTTGAAGGGTCCTGGAGTAAATATTTGCCTCTGATAGAATTTTCCTATAACAACAGCTACCATTCTACCATTGGAGTGGAACCTTAGGAGATGTTGTATGGTACGAAGTGTAGATCTCCCATTCATTGGGATGAGATGGGTGAGAGGAAATATTTAGGTCCTGAAGCAGTTTAGAGAACCACTTAGGCTATTGAGAAGATTAGAGCTCGGGTGCTTGCGTCTCATAATGGACAGAAGAGCCATTCAGACCCAAGGCGGAGGAACGTGGAGTTCCAGGTGGGAGACTATGTCTTCCTTAGGGTTTTACCTCTGTGATGGGTGAAGAGGTTCAGGAAGAAGGGCAAGCTGAGCCCTAGGTTTGTGGGACCATTTGAGATCCTAGAGATGATCGGTTAGGTGGCCTATAGGTTGGCCTTACCCCCCGCATTATCTAGTGTGCATAATGTATTCCATATTTCCATGCTGAGGAAGTATGTGTCAGATGGAACTCATGTACTGAGTTATGAGGATCTGGAACTGGAGGCAGACTTGTCCTATGAGGAGCAACCAGTTCAAATTTTGGACAGGAAGGACAAGGTCCTGAGGAACAAGACTATACCTTAGTTAAGGTATTATGGAGGAACATCAAGCTCGTAGAAGCAACCTGGGAGCTGGAGGCAGATATGCAGACTCTAAGGAGGGGATAGTTGTATCGTCCCAAAATTACCTAATAAGGGGGCCAAGATGACAATATATGGAATTATATGTTTATTTGATATATTTGATTGTGATTATGTGAGTTATATGATAATATAACTAGTTATGCAGGTTTGGGGGTATTAAATATGAATGTGGGCCCATTTCTTATTAGAAGGGAAACTTTTGTAATTTGGCCTGTTATGGGCATAATTATACATATGTTCATATATGTGATATATGTGAGAGACCACATTATTATGTGGGTTTATTTGGGTTACTCGGCACGGGACGATCCTAGGGAGCAAGTTAGCAGGAAAGTCACAACGGGACCCAATACCCAACTCGAGGCGAGACAATGGGTATTTTGGGTATTTGGAATTAAATCGGGTTACCAGGTAATGGGAATGAATAATTGAGGATATATTTGGAGTTAGCGAGATTAGGAGGGAATACTGGGGATTTTGACTATTTTGCCCTCCGGGAAGTTTTTGGTACCCCAAGCCTCGGGATTAGCTTAAGTCACTTAAGCCTTAAGGAAAAAAAAACACTAAAATACACTCTCTGAACCGACTCCCTCTCTCTCTCTCTCTCACTCTCTTTCTTTCTAAGCTTCCCTAAGTAAGTTCTTGATGAACTAAGAATATTGTGGCTGGAAAACTAAGGAATTGAAAGCTCGGGATTAAAATTCGAGAATTGGTTGTGGCTAAGCGAGCATCACTCATAGCTACGGTAATACCTTAATCCTTGTTTCATTTGACTTCTGCTCTATTTTCCTTATAGTTTATGGTGTTCTTTAGCTTGTGGCTCAAGTATGAGAGTTTGATTTTTGGTGGGTTTTTAAGTTGGATTCTAGTTGGGTTTTGTTGCTAGGAAGATATTAAAACTATTGTGTGGATTGAATTGTTGTTTTAGGGTGGAATTGGGATGGTTTTGGTTGGTTTTGGCTAAGGAAAATGGAGGAAATCTGGGTTCGCAGGGCCAAGTCGTGGCCTTGTTCTTGAGGGATTGCGACCAACTCGAACCTAGGGCTCTTGGGAGCCTCGGTCTAGGAGGCGCGCCATGACCCTCAAGAGGCAGGTCGTGACCTGTGTCCATTATCATGGGAGGAGGGCCTCTAACTTGAGGGGCGCGCAGTGACCCTCAAGGGAAAATCATGGCCCACCTGAGCTATTTTGACCGTGGTGAGTTTTTAGTGACAGGAATTTTTTCCTTAGGGCTCGGGATCGATTCTACTACCCGGTTTAGTAGAGTTCGAGGTACCGTAGGCAAGGACTCGGTCTGGAAGCCTTTATATTCTCGTTATTGATGGATCCTATATTATGGTTGTGACTAGGTTATCACTAGGGGCTCGGAACCAGGATTGTGCTCGAGGGTCGTTCTTATTTTACGCTATACTCAGACCTGGGGTAAGAAAATTTCACCCAATACGTGTTATATGTGAGCAGGGCTTGGCCCGGCTGTTAATAACAACTATAATTAGGGCTTGGGCCCTTGAGAACGTTTATGTTTAAGTTATCGTTTTCACTTATTGGTTGAACGTACTTGAATATTCTTACTTGCTTAAGTATTGCATGACTGTTCGCATGGTTCACATGGCTAGGGCGTGGTCTCGTTAAATAAGCATGATTATTACTATGATTATGGTTGCCTGATAATGTTATGTGATTAACATGTGTGCGTGTTTATCTTGTTGGGGTGTGCCTATCCATATCTGCTTCTGTATTGATATTCAAATACCTAGTTCAGGGCTTGACTTATTAGTCAAGGACTGCAATAGCGCACTGGTTGAAAGGCTTAGGCCTAAATCAGCAACGTAATATTACGTTGGCCGACCCTATGGTCGTTGGAAAACCATAGGTGTTTGGCTTGCTCTATGGCTAGTTACTTAGAGCTGAGGGCAAGGGCCCCAAGTGGCTCTATGGTCACATAGCTTGGGCTTAGGGCCCCGGGGTTGACTTTATGGTCAACTGTTAAGGGCAGCGGCACCAAATCTATACAATGACCACTTATTTGTAATTGAATGATTGTATGTGCAGGCTATTACTGCTAGACAAGCTACATAAGTATCTGGGAATCTGTATTTTCTATTTATGCACATATTTAAGTTTTCTTGTTGAGCCTTGGCTCACGGGTGCTTTGTGGTGCAGGCAAGGGTAAAGGAAAGCTTGACCAGCCATGAGTTGGAGAGCTTCGGTGGCGACGTGTACATATGCGGCTGCTCGTCCACCACGGCTGATGATATCTCAGAGGAACTAGGGTTGTAGCCTTGATTTTGTCGCTTAGGTTGGCCAGTTGTAATTTTGATGTATATACACCTTTTTAAAAGTTTGGTTGTAATATTCTGGGATCCCATGTATGTATAAACTTTTTCAATAAAATTCAACAGTTCCTTTGACCAATGTTTTTAACTGTAACCCTTGACATTAACCTTAGTTACACGTTTATAACCAAATGACTTGATTAGCGAGTCTGACACAATTTAAAATACACAGTGTAACGATCCTGGATTAGGAGGACGTTTCACCCGTCATGGTAATTAACTTCATTTTTCAAACCACATGGTCATCTTCGATAATTTAAAGTCTAAGGGTGATTTCAGCTAGGAGCTAAGAAATCCTGTTAAGTTAATCTTGACTTTTTTGGCTACAACATGAAACATGCTAGTGTATTGTTTGTTATAGTTCTTTGCACTAGATTGATTAAGGGATGAATTAGTAATGGCTAGGGGCTACTAGTAAGTGTACAGAATGTTCCAATGAAATCTAGTGAGTACTAGATAATACTGGTATTTGAGCTGATGACCAGGGTAAGGGGAAGCACGGTTGATTGGCTATGGACTGATGGGCGGGGCAGCGGGAAGCATGCTCGATTGACTATGGACTAATGACAGGGCTAGGGGGAAGCACGGTCAAATGTCTGTTGATTCGTAACCCGGGTACTCAAGGGGGAGTCTGGTTGGTGTGTGAATTTATTATGGTCATGTGAATCCGGTAAGCTACTGGGATGAATTATTGTGAAATCCAGTGTGTGTACTGGGACTGCACTATTGTAAATCCAATGATTACTAGGTAATACTGGCACTCGAGCTAGCGACTGGGGTCAGGGAAGCACAGTCGGCTAATGAAATGATTAAACAAGTAGAAAGTACCTCGTGAATTTAGAAGTTGCAATCTAAGAGGTTCCCGAATTCATCTTTATATTTTTGTAGATCTTCAGTGATTTTTGTAGCCATTGTAGAATGGTGTTATGCATGTATATCTTATATCTACTTGTTCTGGGATTTTCGCGTGCAAGTTGATTTTGAATTTAGTTGGTTGTTCGGTACAACTAAGCTAATGATCTAGTTTGAATTGTTATATCTTGTTTGATAGGGTTCAAAATTATCTAATACCCTAGTGACTTATGCTTTGGTTACTCTTAGTAGAACCCCATTTTTGGGTCGTAGTAGTTTTTGTTTGAAAGATTAATCATACTAAGTGTTTTCACTTACCTAGTTGTTTCATGATGTAGGTATGTGCAAGGGAAAAGAAGAGCAGTGAGCGCTGGAGTCTGTTTGCAGGAGTGTACATGTGGCCTAACCTTTGGGGTATATCTTGGGAAAATATCTTTCGGGGCTAACACTGTTTTATTAGTTATGTT
The DNA here is from genome assembly GCF_963169125.1 of Humulus lupulus. Classification (NCBI taxonomy): domain Eukaryota; kingdom Viridiplantae; phylum Streptophyta; class Magnoliopsida; order Rosales; family Cannabaceae; genus Humulus; species Humulus lupulus. The sequence goes on from NC_084802.1 coordinate 266,023,527, forward strand.
TAAGCTATTTATGTTTACTTTAAATGTTTAAAAACAGTTGTAACTGGTTAAGCGTGCGCACACGAGTTTTTAAAAGTTTTTTTATGGGAATTTTTGGGAGATGTTTATAATTAAAATGTTGTTTTTTGCAATATTTTTGGTCTTGTACTTTCAGGTCTTTACAAGTGGTATCAGAGCTCAAGTTGAGTCGGTTTTGTAGAAAAACCCACATGTACATTCTTAAAGATAGACCGACACTCACTGTAAGTATTTTTCTTTTAAATCTTTTTGTTGGATTCTTCCATTCACCTTTGTGTCTATAAATTGTAGGTTAGTATGCCTATTCATATTGAGGGAGTTTTTCCTGGGCTACCTGTTCCACCCACATTGTATACTTGATTATAGACCCTGCATTTTTATTGACGCTTCATGAGTAGGAAGCCTCGTGCAATTCATAACACGTACCATTTTGACTCAAACTACAGGCCACGGGAAATGTGCATATGGACTTAGTCACATCAACTACCATTTACTACAGGTGGATTTTCTGAGGTGTATGAGGTGATGGCTTGGCATAGGCACACGCAACAGACACGAACTTTCACAACCTAGCCCGTGCTTCAAGAAGCACTGGAGGTAAAGTTTGGGCCTCCTCTTTTTCGGTTAGAATGGTTAGGCCAGTACTGGGCAAACAAGTGGCTTCAGGCGGTGGTAGACATGAGAGGTGATCATGACCCTCTAAGGGTTCACTTTAATTATTATGATTCCAACACTGAGATCAAGTCTGATGAGGAGGATCAAGGAGACGATATGAACATATAGTAGGTTGTGACACTAGGCACCGTTAGTAGGATAGTATCACTATTTCCTTTTGTAGATGGGAACCATTGGATATTCCAGAGTGGAAATGGGAAATGATTACCATGGAATTTTTCACAGGTTTACCCAACACTCCGAAGGGGCAAGACACGATTTGGGTTATCATGGATAGGTTGACTAAATCTACGCATTTCTTGCCGATCAAGAAAATTGACAGCGCAAATAAACTAGCAGATTTGTATATTGCGAAGAATGTGCGGCTTCATGGAGTTCCCATCTTTATAGTGTCTGATCGGGATGGATGTTTTACTTCAGCTTTCTAGAAGAGAATGCAAATAGGATTAGGAACTAAATTAAAATTTGGTATCGCCTTTCACCCACAGACGGGTGGCCAAAGTGAGCGAACAATTGGAACTTTAGAGGATATGCTAAGAGCTTATGTACTAGATTTTCAAGACTCGTGGAATACGAAATTTCCACAAATTGAGTTCACTTACAATAACAGTTATCATGATTCTATCAAGATGGCCCCGTATGAAGCACTCTATGGGAGAAAGTGTCGATCCCCAATTCACTGGCATGAGATTGGTGAGCGGAAATTCATAGGAGTAGAAGAGGTAGATAAGGTTACAGAGGACATTAAGCAGATACGCCAAAGATTGCAAACCTCAGTAGACCATCAACGCAAGTATGCAGACCGATGAAGGAGACCTCTTACATTTGAAATTGGGGAGATAGAGTGCCTAAAGATAATTCCATTGAGAGGAGCCATGAGGTTCGGTAGAAAGGGAAAGCTTAGTCCAAGGTACATTGGACCTTTTGAGGTTTTGGAAAGGTTCGGGGAAGTAACGTACTGCCTTTCTCTTCCACCGGCCTTATCCTTAGTACATGACATTTTTCATGTATCTATACTGAGAAAATATATCAAAGACACCAATCACATACTCAGTTACGAAGAATTGAACGTGGATCCAAAATTATGCTGCGAGGAGAAACCATGGCACCTCTATCTCCATTTTCTTCTCTTATTTTACTCACTTGTGTCCACGGTTCTAAGGTATAGAGGTTCATAGAGCAACCCCCAAGTCGTTCAAGCTCATCTAATTGCATGCATGCAACCTTGAGCACCAAAAGAGGTAATTTCTTTAAGGTTTGAAATGTCAATCCCTCTCTATTATTTTCCTCCTTTCCTTGTGGTATAATCTGACCTTGTGGTGTTTGTAAAAGGTTTGAAGGTATTTGAAGCTAGTGGTGGGATTCAAAACTTAGGAGAACACAAACCCAAAACTTAGAACAACAAAGAGTAAAAATCATGTGATTTTGGTTAACTTGGTGTATGATTGGTAAATCTGAGTTGCATGTGTAATTTTTGTTGTTCATCCTTCATTTGGTATGTAGTAATGTGTTTAATGTGAATGATTGATGCATGCAGGGTAGTGTAGTGTTTAAAAGTAGTTATGTATGATTTTAGGTGAAATTTGCTTGCTGCCATTTTCGTGGTCTGACTTCCAATTGGCAAACCACACCTTTATGCCTTTGTTTGTAAAAAGGGTTGCTGCATTTTTGTAGTACTCAAAGAGTACTTGATTTTAGGCTTTATAAAATCTTATAAAGGCATTGTAAAGCTCAACTTATAAGCGTTTTGGGAAAATCCTGGCAGTTTGTAAAAAAATTTGGAAAGGTTTACTAGTGCAAAAATTATGAAATTTTGTTGGATGATTGGTAACATAATTATAAAGGTCCTTGTAAATATTTAGGGTAAAACACATTGTGGTTTAAGAGGTACAAGTTTTCTAAGTTGCCCGAAAAAATCTCTCAAATAATTGACAATAAAAATTCAAGGTTTTGGCAAGGTTGGTTCTCCCAACCTATAATGAATTTTGACATGGGATTTTCATGTAGTTCTAGTTATTATGATGCGTTTTAAAACTGTAAAGTTTCAAGGAGTGTGGTTATATACAGAGAAAATTATAGAAGTTGAAAATTAGCAAATTATCTCTAAATTGTTAGTTCTAGAAAGCGAAAAGGGAAGTTAAAGAAAAAAAATACTTTTCTAGAAAGAAATTGGATAAAGTAACACTAAACATGGAAATAAATTTAATAATGAATTTAAAAGGGATTTGGATGGATTCAAATAAATTAGGGTCCAATGCCCTACTTTTCAAAAATACCACAAAAGGGGTTTCCTTTTTCTTAAATAAATTTAGAGTATTATCAAAAAGATCTATAAATAAGACAAAGAATACTTGAGTATTTTCTAAAATAAGGAAAAAATGGTAATTTTATAAATAGGACGCCTAAGTTGCATTTTTACAAATTAAACAATTGGACGTCGATAAGTTAACTCGTTATTATCTAGGGACTTAGGTCTCGGGAAAGGGGACAATAAGATTTAAATTCGCTAATGCCCTAGCATTATAGAAATATTTAGAGTAGCAATAATGAGTGGATTCCATAGATTAATCTGAGTATACTGTATCATTTACAATATTGGCTAAAGGGGGAAAAAGGTCAGCGGTGACCCAAGGATTTCAGCTAGGAGCTAAGAAATCCAGGTAAGTTAATCTTGACTTTGTTGGCTACAACATGAAACATGCTAGTGTATTGTTTGTTATAGTTCTTTACACTAGATTGATTAAGGGATGAATTAGTAATGGTTAGGGTGTACTAGTAAGTGTACAGAATGTTCCAATGAAATCCAATGATTAGTAGATGATACTGGTATTGAGTTGATGACCGAGGTAGGGGGAAGCATGATCGAATGTCTGTTGATTCGTAACTCGGGTACTCAGGGGGGAGTCCGGTTGGTGTGTGAATTTATTATGGTTATGTGAATCGGGCTAGCTACCGAGATGAATAATTTTTGTATTATTGTAAAATCCAGTGTGTGTACTAGGACCACACTATTGTAAATCCAGTGATTACTAGGTAATATCAGCACTCGAGTTGGCAGTCGGGGTAGGGGGAAGCACAGTCGGCCAATGGAATGACTAAACAAGTAGAAAGTACCATGTGAATTTAGTAGTTTTGATCTAAGAGGTGCTCGAATTCCTCTTTTTATTTTTTTAGATCTTCAGTGATTTTTGTAGCCATTGTAGAATGGTGTTATGCATGTATATCTTATATCTGCTTGTTCTAGGATTTTCTGCATGCAGGTAGTTGGTTGTTCGGTTTGATTAAGCAAATGATCTGGTTTGAATTTTATACCTTGTTTGATAGGGTTTGGAAGTTATCTAATACCCTAGTGAGTTATGCTTTGGTTACTCTTAGTAGAACCCCGTCTTTACGTCATAGTAGGTTTTGTTTGAATGATTAACCTTACTAAGCATTTTCGCTTACCTAGTTGTTTCATGATGTAGGTAAGTGCAAGACCAAAGCGGAGCAGTGAGTGCTGGAGTCTGCTTGCGGGAGTGTACATGTGGCCCGACCTTTGGGGACTATATTGGGAAAGTATCTTTTGGGGCTAACAATGTTTTACCAGTTATGTTTAAGCTATTTATGTTTACTTTAAATGTTTAAAAATAGTTGTAACTGGTTAAGTGTGCGCACACGACTTTTTAAAAGTTTTATGGGAATTTTTGGGACATGTTTGTAATGAAAATGTTATTTTCCGTATTGTTTTTGGCCTTGTACCATCGGGTCTTTACAGGATATGTGTGCCCAGTGACAAGGAGATTAAGGATAGTATCATGAAGGAGGCACACACTACACCATATTCCCTACATCCTGGGTCTACCAAGATATATAACAACCTGAAGACATTGTATTGGTGGCCGGGAATGAAGAATAACATAGCTCAATATGTTGCTAAATGCCTGACTTGTCAGCAAGTTAAGGTCGAGCATCAAAGACTAGTTGAGTTGTTACAACCTATTAGTATCCCAAAATGGAAATGGGAAGACATTGTCATGGACTTTGTGGTGGGATTTCCAAGGACCACAAAGCAACATGACTTAGCTTGGGTGATTATTGATCAACTCATGAAGTCCGTACATTTTCTTCCATTTAAGACAACTTATACTGTGGATCAGTGTGCAGAGTTGTATGTAAAGGAAATTGTGTGACTTCACGGAGTACCAAAGTCCATCATATCAGATAGAGGTTCAATTTTTACCTCAAATTTCGGGAAGAGTCTAAAAGGGGCCATGGGTACCAGGCTGAAGTTTAGCACCACATTTCATCCTTAAACTGATGGACAATCTGAGAGGACAATTTAGATCTTAGAAGACATGCTAACATCATGCGCGCTTGACTTTTTAGAGTCCTAGAGTTGCTACTTACTGCTAATGGAGTTTTCTTATTACAATAGTTACCAATCGACTATTGGGATTGCGCCCTAGGAGATGCTTTATGGAGGGAAGTATAGGTCACCTCTTCATTGCGATGAGGTAGGTGAGAATCAGATACTAGGTCCTGAAGCAGTTAGGGAAGCCAGTAAGGAAAAGGATGCTAACTGCCCAGAGTAGGTGACCTTGTGTTTCTAAGGGTATCGCCTAGGAAAGATGTGATGCATTTTGGCAAAAAGGGTAAGCTAAGCCCAAGATATATAGGTCCATTTGAGATACTGGACAAGGTTGGGTAGGTTTCCTATTGCTTAGCATTACCACAAGCCCTAGCAGATACGTGCAATGCTTTTTACATTTCTATGCTGTGAAAGAACATGCCAGACCCATCCCATGTGTTGAGTTACGAGTTGTTAGAGTTGAGACAGGACCTAAGCTATGACGACCAGCCGGTACGAATCATAGAAAAGAAAATCAAGGAACTAAGATTCAAGAAGATTCCACTAGTAAAGGTTCTGTGGAAGAACTGTTCGGCAAGGGAAGCAACTTGGATGTTGGAGGATGACATCAAAAAAAAGTATCCTGAGCTTTTTGCTGAGTCATATTTCAAGGACGAAATTCCTTTTAAGGAGGGTAGATTGTAATATCCGGACAAACACATTTTAATTATTTATTGTTTATTTTAATTTATTTAATTGTTGTTAATTCACTTTTTTTTTATTTAATTATTTTATTTTAATACTCTTTTATATTTTATTGTTTACTTGTTTAATTAGTTGTTAGCTTATTTACTATAATAGTTATTCTTTTATTTATTTATTTATGTAGTTATTTATATACCTTTATTTTATTCACTTATTTATGCTTTGATTTAATTATATGATAATGTGTGAACATGTGTGTGTGTGACTAAGCCTTGGGCGTGTGGTGTGTGTGAAAGAGAAGCGTGGTAAGATCTTGATGATTTGCATGAATTAAGGCTTGAAAGATTGAATTGAATTGTGGTGATTTAATGTGGATTTTCTTGTTCACACTACAAGCTAATTTTCAAACTATAAAATAGAAGTGTGAGCTAAATTTTCGAAAATTCAAGAGGATGAGGAAGACGATGTGAACAGCAAGAAATTTTTCCTTGATTGAGTGGAATCAAGAGCTGCCTTTGATGAACCAATTTTGAAAATCAAGCCTCTATGATGTTCTTGATTGATTTGGTGATATAAAAGGAAAGATTGTCTCTTGATTCTAGTTTGGAGATTTCGGCATTCATGGGATTTTATGATGGGAAATTAATCATGTGTAGAGTGCAAGATTAATGCTAGGTTCATAGAAAATTAAGAGGGTTTAATGGTGATTGATTCTAGAAGAACATGGATGGGGATAGTGTTTGATGAACGTGGCTAGAATAAGGACTAGTTTCATGCTAATGTGAATAGGATATGATCAATCAATAGTGATTAGAAATCAATTAGGTTATGTTGATTGGAATATTGGAATCAATTAGCATTAATTGGGAGGATTTGATGTGTGTCCTTGAAGGTTATAAATAGAGAGAGCCTATCTCTCATTTTCACACAACACAAAGAAAGGAAGAGAGAGAGAGAGAGGGCATGAGGAAAGAAAGAAAGAAAGAGAGAGAGAAGGCATGAGAAAGAAAGAAAGAAGGTCGAGGAGGTGGAGGTTTAGCTGAAGGGCTTGGGATTTTCGTGAAGGAAGGGAATAAAGGTTTAAGGTAAAATGTTACTTTATAGTTTAGTCTTCAAGTTCATTCTCTTCTTGTTCATTTTATAATTATCGGATAGACATGATTCTTGGTTACGGTTCGTAATCTCTAAGGTAGTGTAGTGGTTCGGCCTACACATCTACTCGAGGTATTATTGGTTATTTTTTAAGGTTGTTTGGTGTTGGTATCAAGTTAAGTTAGATTTATGGGAATGAAATATTTATGATTAATTAAATAAGGCTACTTGTTGCATGGCTCATGCAAATGGGTTCTTGGGCGTGTAACTTAGCTATTTAAGCATGTTATGGTCTAAATAGCATTATTGTTATTTTGTGGATAGGCTTTGATCATTAAACAGGATCATTTTCTCCTTTTTCAAAGACTACACACACGCCAAGGTAAATAGGTTAAACATGTTTGCTTGATTGTTAATTTTTATGGAATGCATGTTGTATGCTATATGTTTCAAGGCATGTACTTGGGAAGGTAAAACGTGGACAAAGGTAGCCACAAATTTGACCATGGAGGTCGTAGAGAGGACCATGAGAACTTCGTCGTAGTTGATTCTCCTTACTAGGCTTTAGCTCACCCCATTTTTCCTCTCCACAAGTAAGAATTGATTATGTAATGGAATGGTGAGCGGGGACCGTAAGTGTATGTGCTCTGTGAGGGGACCGCATGGACGAAGACGGTCCTAAGAGCACCATACTTTATTATTAGAGCTTCCAAGGTTAATGGTTCCTGAAGATAGGCTAAGTGTGTATGCTGGCCGCCAAAGACAAGCTCGACTCACTGTTTGGAGAATAATGTGTTATATTGCTTAATTGTGATGTGTATACCTTATATGCATGCTAGAATAGGAAGCATGAAATATACTGATAGGGCCTGGCTCTTGACTGCTATGTGAATATAAAAGATGTGCTTATCAACACTACTATTACTTGTGAATATAAAGAATGTGCTTATTAGCACTACTGTTGAATGTGTATGCTTTGATTGTTCGATTTTGGAACTCGGGGTGGTTCCTAGATACTATTATCATTGCCTGATAAGCCAAGTCATTGATTGCAGATATACTTGGGTAATTATGCCAAGGCGATCAAATTGACTAGCCGGAACGAAGATCAAGGCTAGAGATGATAACCAAGGTCAGAACCCTCCACCTGCACTTCAGGATTAACAGCAAGTGCTTACTGATATGCATGCAAGACTTTAGAGACAGGACAATGAGGTCAGACTTCTGAGACAAAAGGTTCCGCAAGGGAATGCTGCACTAGTTGTGCCGCCTGCTGTGGCAACATTTTTACCACAGCCGGAGATTGAAAATAGATGGGAGCCATTATATGAAAGGTTTATGAAGCAACATCCTCCTAATTTTGAGGGAGGGCCAGACCCACTGCGAGCTGAGCAGTGGATGAGTATGATCGCCTCTATCCTTAACTTTATGAGGGTAGTAGGCAATGGAAGAGTGGCATGTGCCACATATATGCTACGTGATGATGTTCACATCTGGTGGGAGGTTGTGTCTCGAACCCGAGATGTCGTTGTTTTGAGTCGGGAACAATTCTGGAAGTTGTTCAATGAGAAGTATTACAATGACATAGTTCCAACTGTGAAGGTGGTTGAGGTTACCAGGTTAGTACAAGGCAACATGACTGTGACTGAGTATGCCCAGAAGTTGTACAGGTTGGCCAAGTTTGCTTCTGACATGGTGCCAACTGATGCTACCGGGAGAGAGAGGTTTATTCGGGGATTAAACCCCATGATAGCACGGGTTGTTAAGATCACCTCAGCTCTTGGAGTTACCACATATGCTCAGGTAGTTGAGAAGGCCCTTACTGCTAAGGGCATAGAGAATAAGATATGTCACGAGAGTGCCGCGAGATGTGGTGTCAGGACGGTGGTACCTCCATTTACTGGATCTGGTAGGGGCGGAGGCCCTAGTGACCAAAAGAGGAAGACCTCAGATACTTCTACTACTCTTGGTCCTGACAGGAGGGTTCAGGGTGCTCAAGGTGGCCTCCAGGACGGCAATGAAGATTGGAGAAGTTATCCAGAGTGCGCTAGGTGTAGGAGATGCCATTTGGGAGAATGTCGCGCTAAGGCATGCTTCCTATGCAGGGTGGTAGGATATCTTAGGAAAGACTACCACTAGTCGAAGAAAGAAGAGCAGAAGAAGAGTCACAGTTTGACTCTAGCTTGACTATTCACACTGACCCAGTCAAAGGCTGAGGCTAGTCCCTTGGTAATGACAGGTCAGATATCTAGTGCTAGCTCTACTTATACTGTATTGATCGATTCTGCTGCTACACATTTGTTTGTTTCTAGTAGAATGATTGATATATTGTGTAGGCCTTGTGATCTATATGTTGTGGGGTTTGGGACCTTATTTCCTACTGGGGAGTTGGTATTTTCTAGGAGAGGGATTAGATCCCTACTAGTAGAGGTGGATAGTATGGAATTGTCAGTGGGCTTGATTGAGCTAGCTATGGAGGATTTTGATATGATTTTTTGTATGGGCTGGTTAGCCAAGTATAAGGCAACTATTGACTGTAAGAGGAGGATGGTGACTTTTGAGCCTGAGGGAGAGGACCCATTTATGTTTGTGGATTCCATGAACGGACCTCACATTCCTATGATCATGGCACTAAAGGCTAGAGACCTATTGTAAGGAGGTTGTGTAGGCTTCCTACCGAGCATAGTGGATACCACCAAGGATGTGCCAGTTAGGCCGGTAGAGACCATATTGGTCTGTGAGTTCTAAGATGTGTTCCCAGAGGATATATCAGGGTTACTGTCAAATCGGGAGATCGAGTTTATGATTGAGTTGACACCAAGAGCAGAACCAATATCTATAGCACCTTATAGGATGGCACCAGAAGAATTAAAGGAATTGAAGATTCAGTTGCAGGAATTACTGGATTTGGGGTTCATCAGGCCTAGCTTCTCACCTTGTGGTGCACCAATGTTGTTTGTGAGGAAGAATGTTGGGTCATTGAGGATGTGTACTGATTATAGGGAGTTGAACAAGATGACTATTGTGAACAAATATCTGCTGCCGAGGAATGATGACTTGTTTGACCAATTGCAGGGTAAGACGGTGTTTTGAAAGATTAATCTTCGTTTTGGTTAACACCAACTGAGGATCAAAGGAGAGGATATCCCGAAGACGTCCTTCCGCATGAGGTATGGACATTATGAGTTCTTAGGTATGTCATTTCGATTGACTAATGTCCTAGTAGCATTTATTAATTTGATGAACAAGATGTTCAGAGACTACTTGGACAAGTTTGAGATTGTTTTCATCGATGACATACTGGTCTATTCTCAGTTAGAGAAAGAGCACGAGTTGCATCTCCAATTGGTACTTCAGAGGTTGTGGGAGCACATATTGTATGCCAAGTTCAAGAAGTACGATCTTTGGTTAGCTCAGGTGACATACCTTGGTCACATTGTTACTAAATATGAGATTAAGGTTGATCCGGGCAAGATTGAGGTAGTGAGGGATTGGCCAAGGCCAACAAGCGCTTCGGAGATTAGAAGTTTCCTTGGATTGGCAGGATAGTATTGACTTTTTGTTAAGGGTTCTCATGGATTGCAACACCACTAATAGAGTTGACACGTAAGAATTTGAAATTCGTTTGGTTAGACAGAAGTGTGAACAACTTTCAAGAGTTGAAGCGGCGATTGATCACTACTCCAGTATTGAGTCTTCATTTAGATCAAGAGAAGTTTATGATTAATTGTGATGCATCGAGACAGGGGTTAGGTTGTGTTCTTATGTAGGCTGGGAAGGTGATTGATTATGCTTCACGATAGCTAATGGATTACGAACAACGATACCCTACTAATGATTTAGAATTGGCAGTGGTGGTGTTCGCACTGAAGGTGTGGCGACACTATCTGTATGGGGAGAAGTGTGAGATTTATACTAATCATAAAAGTTTGAAGTAATTTTTTCACATAGATGGATATGAATATGAGGCAGAGACATTGGTTAGAATTGGTAAAGGATTATGATTGTGAGATCATTTATCATCTAGGGAAAGCCAACGTAGTAGCAGATGCTATGAGTCGGAGAGGTCCAGGACAGTTGTATAGCTTAAAGTAGATATCCAGAGAATTGGCAGAGGATATGACCAAAGTTGGGATAGAATTCATTGTGAGTATATTGGCCAACATTACACTTCAGTATACACTCCTTGAGAGAGTAAGAGAAGCTCAAGGGAATGATCCTCAGTTGGAGAAGCACCGGGAGGACGTCCTAGCTGAAGTGGCTAAGGACTTTACCATTGCTGAGACAGACATATTGAGGTACAAGGATCGAATTTGTGTTCTGATGGATGCTGGTATTAGATGAGAGATTATGGATGAGTCTCATACCACTCCTTATTCATTGCACCCAGGCACGATAAAGATATATCAGAGTCTAAAATCTATATATTGGTGGCCAAGGATGAAGAGAGATGTATTGGATTATGTGGCAAGGTGCCTAACTTGTCAGCAAGTGAAGGTTGTTGGATTGTTATAGCCTTTAGGCATTCCTGAGTGGAAGTGGGAAGACATCACTATGGATTTTTTGGTGGGCGTTCCTCGAACGGTGGGGCAGCATGACTCGGTGTGGGTGATTGTAGATAGATACACCAAGTCAGCCTATTTTTTGCCGGTTAGGACAAATTGTACAGTAGATTAGTATGATGAGTTGTATGTTAGAGAGATTGTATGTCTCCATGGGGCTCCAAAGTCTATAGTATCGGATCGGGACCCCACTTCTACTTCCAAGTTTTGGGGGAGCCTATAGAAGGCTATGGGTACTCAGTTGAAGTTTAGCACAACATATCATCCTTAGACAGATGGTCAATCTGAGAGGACGATTCAGATACTGGAGCAGATGCTTAGTGCATGTGTATTAGATTTCGAGGGGTCTCAGAGTAAATATTTCCCCTTGATTGAGTTTTCCTAGAACAATAGTTATCAGTCAACGATTAGAGTGGCTCCATATGAGGCCCTGGGTTCACGCGCGACCCTACGAACCCAGATTTTCCCCAACTTTTCCTGCGTTTTCCCCGAACCAAAGTCACCAAAGCAATACATGTACCCAAAAACTAAACCAAAAACCTCATCACAAGCCCAACCTAATTCCTTGAGTTCAAAACTCAAAACACTTCAAGAAAACCCGACCAAACTTAATCAAGACAAGGGTTAGAGCTTACCTCAGTTGATATAAACGACCCTAAGCTGCTGGTAATCCACTCCTAGCTTGATTCCCTAATTAACATCCTCAAATCTCAAACCTTCCTCTCCAAAATCACAAAGCCTCAACCAAGCTATGAGAGTGAGAGAGAGAGAGAGAGAGAGAGAGAGAGAGAACTAACGTAAGAGAGAGAGGGAGAGAGTAATTGAGCTAAAAGTATTTTGGTGTTTCTGGTTACTTCCTAAGTTATCCCTTGGCACCAAAATGACCAAAGTGCCCCTAGGTCAAATCTTGCTCTTTAACGCCCCCAAGGGAAAATGGTCATTGGCCATGTTTCCCGCTAATTCCTCAACTAGTCCTATAAATCCCCAATTATTCTTGGCATATCCAAATAATCACCAAATGACTACCCATTACCAGATAAATCTCGAATGCGCACTAAGTTCCCCAAATACCCCTAGACTGAGTCGGGTATTTGACCCTGTTCTGACTATACCGCTAATTTGCTCACTAGGATCGCCTCGAGCCAAATATTGCAAATATATCCACATAATAATGTGGTCTCAATTAGAAAGGACACATATATTCAAATATGCCCTCAACGGGCCAAAATTACAAAAATGTCCTAATAATAAACGGGCACACATGCATATTTAATACACCTAAACATGCATATCTAGTCATATTATAATATGACTCATCACACAATCAAATAATGATACACATATATCATAATTAAATCACATAATAGTGCAATTAAATCAATTATGGCCCTCCCGGCACACTAATCAAGGCACTAAGCCTTATTAGCAGATTTGGGATGTTATAATTCCTCTCATTTGTGAGCCATCACATGTTTGTGTTTCTTTCAATTTTCTCCTTTTGTTTGCCCATGGTTTCTTTCTGGTTGTCTCCATTCTTCTCTTGATAAGCGTCCTCAAACAAATTTTGAAAATGTTTGAGGTCATAATGTTCATCTGAGGCATAATAAACCTCTACTAGTTTGATCTTTTTGTTATCATCATGAGTAGACTCTACTAGGAAATGCATAAGAATCTTTTGATAGAGTCTTCTCTATCCAGTTCCTTCGCATATCCTGTAACGACCCAAAAATACTAACACCGATTTTACGAAAATTAAACCATTTTCATAAATTAAAAGGTCTCAAAAATCCATATAAAACACTTTTAAACATAATGTGTGCACACATTAAAAATATTTACATTTTAAACTTTAAGTTTTGCAGTGAACCAAAAGAGTTTAAACATAACTAAAAGTAATATTTCAAAAGTGTGGACTCCCCACAGGTTGGGCCACACATGTACATCTTTGCAAGCAGACCCCGATGCTCACTGTCCCAACTTCTCTTTGCTCTTACCAACAACATGAACCACTAGATAAGTGATAACACTTAGTAAATCAATCAGACAACACAGAGCAGAATAAAAACAACAGTAACCAATGACCATGTCATTTTCTGTACAACAAATATCTTACAACACATAGGGTTTTAGATAAATCTAGGCCCTAAACAAAAAACTTAAGAATGCCTAAGTGCCCTAGAGGTATCACCATTCCTTAAGCATAAATGGCGAAACATAAACCCTACAGAAATACAAACCAGAGCAGAAACAAAATAATAACCAATAATAATAATGACCCTAGAAGCCATCTCAGGAGTTTCTAAAGGTATCCCTATTATATCTTGCAAACCGTAGTGGAGACCCGAGTCTCTACACTGGTATCCAAATCATAAATCTCTCTCGAGGGTAACCAATGGTTACCTAGAGAATTCATACTAACACACGGGGTAGGTGAACCCACACCGGCTCATTGAGACTCCTAGGTTTTACTAGTAATACTTACCTCCTGGACAATTGTCACGATAACTAACTAGAACAATAAATAACATCTCACAATGGAGCATAAGCACCCCTAGGATCGTTCAGACTCCAAAGTTTTACTGCTTTACTTATCCCTTGGCCAAATCTCATAGTCATGAATCAGACTAAAACAACATATCACAACGGAGGATAAGCACCCCTAGGATTGTACAGACTCCTAAGTTTTACTGGTATACTTTTATCAAAGGTCACGGGAACGACATGGAACATGAATAAACAACATCTCATGTGGAGCGTAAGCATCCTTAGTCATTGTCTCTGAATAAGCCTTCTCTCACTAACGTATAAGTCCTACTTCTAGTAAGAAATACACTAGTTAATTCATGTTGTGGACATGTAAATCACAGACTGACTTACCAGTTATCCTTCCTGCGTATGGGCAATCCTTCCACAGACCGTCCCATCTCATTAGCCAATACTCTCATTAACATACAGTATACTCAAATTAATCATGAAATCTATAGTATATTAATCTACCTTGGGCAATAAGGTCATAAATTGAATACCCACTAAGGGTATTATCGTCATCACACTTTTTAAGACATAAAACGGCACTCAAGGTTCTAAGAAAAATTCCCACAACAGATCTAATTATTTTTACGTTGGCTTTTATACAAATTTTTTTCTTCGTTCCCTCTATTGAATCTAGCCGAAAAAATATAGTTTGGAAGCACTTTCGCTATACCAAATTTACCATTTATTTGATAAATTATCACGAATCTATAATTTTTGGTAAAATCATTAAATTGTAAAATTTGATAAACTAAGTTAATTTTATTTGATTAAGAAATAATTATAAATATGGTAATAAAAATTTATTTTGTTTTTAATAAAAATTAGGAGAAAGTTAATTTGATTTTGACAAGGTAATTCAACAAATTTTCTTTAAAAATTAGGGCTTTGGACCCTTTTTATTTTCTTTAAACAAAATACATATAAATTTCTTATATCCAAATTAACCCTAATAAATATTTAGTGTACCAAACTTAAGTCTATAATTAGTAAGATTAAATTATATTGAAAATCTACTCTTATAGAAAAATTCCAATTTTTATACTAAGTATGAAAATTGTCCATTTTAGTTCTAAGTTACTAACTTTACAAAATTTTATTTTGAAAACCATTATTCTAAAAATTCTCAAACTTTTAAGAATAAATCTTGGATATTCCAAGAAGTCCCTTGCCAAATTTTGTACAAAAATAACTAATTTTACTTAGTAAAAATTATTTTCAAAGATAGTCATTTTAAAATTGTCCAGGAAAATTTTAACATTTTTCTTAAACTTTTAGAGACCATAAAATCCAATAGGTTCATTATTTTGGTCTGGAATTTCTTAGGTCCATATTATGGTATGTGAAAATTTTCCATACGAAAAATTAGATGAAAGAATAATTTTTACTTAATGAAAAGCGTTCACAAACATGGCTATCCAAAGAGCTATTTTGAAAATATAAATTTTTACTCAACTTTGAAAAATTATATCTCCTAGTCCTTTTAATATTTTTCTTTGAAACTTTACTAGATTTATTAACAATATCATAAGAGTATTTAGTCCAAAATTCAACCAAAAATACATTAATTTACTCATGGAACTCGCTATCCAAATTCTGCTGTTTTTACAGTTTCTAAAAACCATTTTTCCAAATTCCACAACAATTTTGTAAAAATCATAACTTGGTCATTTCAAAACCTTTTTGAATGTTTATATACTATGAACATTTAATCTTCCTAAACTACACACAGGAACTAGGAAAATCCAAAAAAAAAAATGTATAATTTTTGCTTGACCCTTTGGAAGTCAAGATTTAAACATTTTTCACATAAAATTACACTAAACCTATGGAATGTTGGATTCCACTTCTAAACATTAAACCAAACCTCCATGCATGCATGATTAGCCAATAATTACACAATATTACAATCCTAATAATGAATTTAAACACATTAAAATACAAATGCAAGGCAGGTTATACAAAAATTGAGCATAAACATATCTAATGTGACCATATACCTCTTGTAGACTCTTGCACGGGTTTGGGTTGTCTCTAACACTTCTAGCTTTTGCTCAAGCCTCAAACCTTCATTGTCACACTCCCCAAAAACTCAATAATCAGTTTAATACAAACTAACAAATGAAAAAACTAAAGAAATGAACTAGCAAAACTAACTACAAGGGCTTAGGACTTTACCTCTTGTAATTTTTCTTTTACAGTTCCTTCTATCTCTTAGAAACTAACAAAAGGAAGTGGGATAGTGTTTGTTAACGCGGTTGTTAGCCAACAGTGAATTATGAAAATAGCTGGGATGGATTAATGCTTACTGATAAACCGCAATAACAAAATAATACTTAAGAATACCAAAAAAGAACTCTCAACAACACTTGTCGTTTTTTTACGTGATTCGAAGGTTAAAATCCCCCTAGTCCACGAGTCTATATTATTACTGTCTTCCTCTCTAAATTTTTACAAAATTTTTATATTATAGAAGATAGCCAACCAACCCCTTTCCCTATCCAAGATCTTAGAATTTATAGAGAAAATCCCTGGATAGGCCTTGGGGTCATCACGTGACTTAACCCCTCTGTGTGACCTGTACCACACTTAAATTATAAATATTACAATTTATCCTAAGGAATGGTCATATCATTAGATAGAACTAATCATGGATCCTCAGAGATAATCGGACATGCGATGCCTGATCATCCATGACTATATTACATGTCCGGGATTTCAGGGATTTGCGGACATGATATGTCTGACCATGCACGTCTATATAACGTATCCGGGTTTATAGAGATCCAATGATACGTTAGGTCTCTAGCATACCACGAGCTAAATGCATCGTCTGCTCGTGTCGTAGATGCTATGCCTTATAAACGTTACAAGCTCGTGCTTGTCACTTTGCATTCCCCAACTCGTGCTATTAACTTGGGGTACCACGCTGCCTTTGTGGAGGAAATACGGACTTATGAGTCATCTACTACAGTTCTTTACTTACCAGCTATACACGAGCTAGAAAAGACTCATGCTGAATCTTAGGATACACATTTGCCCCACAAGTCCCTGCTCATGTTTTTATGATGTCACCTTTTGACTTACATGGTGGGGACTTTTAAACTTCCATCGCGGTTGCCCAGGCTTGCCCACTATTCGAGTACTGGACACGTGGAACACTACGACTGGCGTCTGTTTGGGTTTCAAGGACTGCAATAATGGCCTGGCCAACTTTTTTACGATGTTTCGCCTTTCAAAACATTACCCTCAGATCTTGAACTGGTTTGATCAGATGGTCCACGTTGTTTTATGCCTTTTACGTATAAAAAGGGGCAGATCAATTCCACAGTTTACACCTTTCATTCGAAAGCTTTCCTCGTCTTCTATCTTCTGTGTTTTCAAACCTTCTTCCTTTTCAGAGAAAAGAAAAACATTCAAAAATCCTCTGTGCCCAAAATATTTCGAAGACCTAGTCGTTCAGCTGCCCAGGAGTGAGTTTTCCAAATCGTACGAAGCACACCTCTTTTATCGACGATCATACTGTAAGTCCTATCACTTCTTATGGGCTCTTTCCTTATAGATTTCTGCATTTTATTTATCATATTCTTTCATGTTTCGTCGTAGTCAGTATTAGGGGCTCTTCTTGATGTTTGGCACATAGGTCTCAATTTTAGGCTTAGACAGAAGGTTTGTAACCTTTCCTAAGATTATGATATTCACGACATAGGATATTTTCTGGGTAGATTTTGGTATCCTTTGACAACTTTAGGAAATACCCATTCGGTGCATAGAAGATGAAAGGTTAGGGATCAAAGAAAAATCATAATTACTTAGGGGACACATTTTTTTTTTAATTTCTGGGTGGTTTTTCTCTAAACCGCCCCCAAGGACAATAGTGGCCGGATTTTCTGACACACGGATCCCTAAACACTAGGGGTCTGTTGGGAGACCTAGGCGCGTAGCATAGGTAGCGTATGGCACCACGCCGCGGGCTGAGATTAACTCAACTCGGCCATGAAAAGCACCGATCTTCCTTCGTGCTTTCTTGCCTTTATAAAATTCTAGGTAGCCTACTAAGTGATTCGTCGTTCTTGTTCGCTAGGCGATCTAATGGGACCCAAGAAAAGCATACCCAAGAAGAGTGCAGCTGGCTCCTCATCTCAACAAGCTATAAAGGGAAAGGAGATCGCCTCCGAATCTCCTATTCCTCAGTTCAGCCACGTGGTGGAGAAGGAGGTCGTGGTCGGACCTAATACATTCTTCGAGGCAGAGACAATTGTCTCCAAGATCACGACCCAAGGAAGGGTCAACAAGATAATGATGTCCCATAACATTGAGGTTGGGACCGACGTCCTTATAGCCCAACCTCCGTATGAAGGGGAAAGGAGTTGCATGCCTCTCCAGGATGACTTCGCGGCCTGGAGCGGAAGAGCATCTGAAGGTGGGGGCCTTCCTTCCTCTGGACAAGTACTTCGCTGACTTTCTCAACTACGTGAAGTTGGTGCCGTTTCAGCTTCCCCCGAACTCATACCGACTGTTGGCGGGGCTAAAATATCTCTTCCTAAAGCATGAGTGGGAAGTCCCCACTCCAGTGGATATTCCTTATTTTTTCTGCCTCAAGACCATCCCAGAAAAATGAGGGCGAGGTGATGGGTTTTATTATTTGACCCGATTCCCAAACTCACCCTTGGTCATCGAGCTCCCCAGCCATCCCAAAGACTATAAAGATCAGTTTTTTATGTCGAATGGGTTCCGCAACTACGAGCATCGATACTTCAACTGTCCTTGTAAGTCTCTTTTCCTTTCTTAGTTCGTGAAATCATTCTCTTTATTCCTGGATCTGCTTATCGTGTATATACTAATTAAGTAGTATTTTTGTGAAGCCATATTTGTGAGGACAGAAAAATCTATGACCCTCGGGGGTCAATACAACACGCTATCTAGGCTTTCACCTAGTTTGAAGGATTATCGCCAGCTCGTGACTGATGACACGATGCTGGCGTGCAAGTTAATCATTGTAGGCCAGAATCTGGCCTTGAGGAGGACATGAGCTAATCTCCCGGTGGTCCACGAACTCCCGCCTATCCCCGAAGGGGATGCTGAGGCCGCCGAAGCCGAGGAGCAAGAAGAAGTGGAAGTACCTCTTGTGCTGAAGAGGTGGGATCCCAAGGCAGCTAAGGACCCTGTGCTAGAGCGAGCTTCTTCGGGGGCAGCAGCTGGCCCCTCCGGCCAAGGTAACCTATACCCCTTTAGGGATTTAGAGAGGGTTTTCGCAGGCCTTAGGTTAGTTAGGTTTAATCCAAACTAGCTTGTGCATCGCCATCCTAACAACCCATACCATAATATAACCCTGCTCCAATGCATAGACCACTTAGTGTTACGCCATGACCTGGGCTATCCTAGAGGCACCGTAGTTATAGATAACACCCTATCCTTTAGGTCAGTCTTTTTTTAAGAGTATGGGACCAATCTCAGGTCATGGCCCTCTTTGCTCCAAGGTATCCTTGCCCCTAGACTTAGGCAATACGTAGAGGAGTCCAGCCCCGAGATAGAACCTGAACCTGAACCTCCCCTAATTCAAGAAGTTGTAGACTTAAGCTCCCCCTCTCCTCCAGCGGTTCCAAGGCCGGAGGTCGTGGCAATAGAGTCCTCCTCTAGCCCGAAGGGTAGGACTTATTATTGTACTGTGTATGTATACATATATGTATATTGACGTCCTTCTCATTCTTTTTAGGTGAGGAGATGGCACAACCAGGGGTTCCCGATATCCATACGATTTTCCAGGAGGGAAAATCCAGCTCGGGGCTAGTCGTAAAGAAGCTCTGATATACAACAAAGAAGGTGCCTCCTGCAATAGGGACTACCTCAAAATTCCCGGCTAAGTGGAAAGGCCAGAGCTCGGCAGCTCCGGCTGCTGCTGCTCAGGATAAAAGGGTTCCACCTTGTCTCCTCCTCAATTTCCACCCGCCTCTGCTTGGGATCAGGCAGCACCATCTGATCCCACAGCGTCTATTGTCCCCGCCACCACCGTACGTATCCCAATCAATGCCCAGGACTTGGAGAAGATCCATGATACCTTTCGGGGGACTCTCTACGAGATGGAAAACCATGTGGTGGAGCATATCTACAAGGCCAATCTGAAGGACTTGAGGGTAATCGAGGAGAGGAGACCGGGCCTGGAATCTGCGCTGGAGAAGAATCTCACAGTAAGCCAACTTTCCTTAGCTAAACATACACTCTTTTGATTTTTACCCCAGTATGCGCCTAACTTGTTTCCTTACATTTTACAGTCGGTCTTGACTCAGCACCGCAACATAGCTCGGGCCAGGGCTAGGAATGAAGAGCTTCGGGCTGAGCTCTAGGCTGCTCAGACCGCCCTGATTGCTGCCCAAGCTACCCTCGCAGTTGCTCAACAAGGCGAGCTCGATGCCAAGGCTGCCCTTGCATCGTGTCAAGAAAGCGAGCAGGCTACAAAGGATGCCTTAGCCGCTCTTCAAGTCGAGGTTGTGGAGGCCAAAGCCAAGCAGCTAGAGGCCGAGATTGCTACTAAGGAGGAGAAGGCGGCCTCGCTATCCTCCATGGAAAACATGCTATATCACTGTTGGGCCTTCAACCAGGATGGCAACTTCTCTTTCCTGGATCCTGAAGTGTGGGATCCATTCCTCGAGAAGTTCAAAGCTAGGATCCTACAAGAGCTCTCTGAGACTGGGGATGCTTACACTGTGGGCGAGCAGGAGATCGAAGAGGTTACATCCTCAGAGCGCCCTAGAGGGGCTTGATTTTCTTTTTTCATTTTTATTTTTGTAAACATTTGCTATTTTGCCTTGTGCGAGGTTATTTTTCCTCGAGACAAACTTGTATTCGGTTTTTACGCTTATCTATTTGATCTATTTATCTTTTCCTTAACTGTCTTATGTTTATGCCTTCTCAAACTCATACATTTGAGATTAATCAATTTTTAGATCGGGATAGACATTTTTAAGCTCGGTTATATCCAAACTTATTTTGTTTGATTTATATCATACCTGTTAGGTTATATCCAAATTTTCAAAACTTAGTCCGTGTTAAATTTATTGATATCTCGAGCTTCTAGGGAAGCTATCGAATTTTCAATTTTGCTAACTTCTAAGTTTTGCACCTGGTTGTATCCAGGGCTTTAAACTTAGTTCGTGCTAGGTCTATTGACATCTCAAGCTCTTTAAAAAAAGCCGTCAAATATCAATTTTCCAAACTTCTAAGTTTTTGACCTGGTTGTATCCAAGATTATAAGTAATTTAAACTTAGTTCGTGCTAGGTCTATTGACATCTCAAGCTCTTTAAAAAAGCCGTCAAATATCAATTTTCCAAACTTCTAGGTTTTTGACCTAGTTGTATCCAGGATTTTAAGTAATTTAAACTTAGTTCGTGCTAGGTCTATTGACATCTCGAATTCTTTAAAAAAGCCGTCAAATATCAATTTTCCAAACTTCTAAGTTTTTGACCTAGTTGTATCCATGATTTTAAGTAATTTAAACTTAGTTCGTGCTAGGTCTATTGACATCTCGAGCTCTTTAAAAAAGTCGTCAAATATCAATTTTCCAAACTTCTAAGTTTTTGACCTGGCTGTATCCAGGATTTTAAGTAATTTAAACTTAGTTCGTGCTAGGTCTATTGACATCTCGAGCTCTTTAAAAAAGCCGTCAAATATCAATTTTCCAAACTTCTAAGTTTTTGACCTGGTTATGTCCAAGTTTTTTAATGATTTAGATGTTCTGATCCACCTCGGGTTATATGACCCCCCAAGTAACCAGAATGTGAACTTTCTCAAGTGCTTGGACAAATGCTATCACACAAACTAATATCTAAATGAACTACATAAAAGACAAGAAGTACATAATGATCCCTTCATTTCTTAATGAAATGGCTTTTATGACTAAGCCTTACATAGATGGATGGTATCGTTATTGATAATATTTCTTCAAGTGCATGGCGTTCCAAGTCCGTGGGACTATTTCTCCACTAAGTCGAGCTAATTTGAAAGTTCCTTCACGCATGACCTCCACTATCTGATAGGGCCCTTCCTAGTTTAGACCTAAAGCACTGTCTCTGGGGTCCATGTTTGCCAAAAATACCCTTCAGAGGACTAGGTCGCCCAAACCAAAACTATGCCTTTTGAACTTGGAATTAAAATAACGAGTGATTTTTTGCTAGTAATACGCGAGCTGTAGCTGTGAATCCTCTCATTTCTCATCAATTAGGTCAAGAGATGCATTGAGCAACTCATCATTCCACTCCTGGTTGAACGTCTGGAGCCTATGCACTGTTACTTTCGTCTTGAAGGACAGCCTCACTCCCGAAAGTCAAGGAAAAAGGGGTGTGTCCCGTGGAGGTCTGGTACGCCCATAGTACCTGCGGGAGCTGCTCAGGCCAGACTCCATTGGCCTCGTCTAACCTTTTCTTAAGGCTTGCTTTGAGGGTCTTATTCACAGCCTCGACCTAGCCATTGGCCTGCGAGTATGTAATCGAAGAGAAACTTTTAATTATGTCGTACCTCTCACAGAACTCGGTGAAGAGATCACTGTCAAACTGAGTTCCATTATCTGACACAATCTTCTTGGGCAATCCAAATCAGCACACAATATTCTTAACTACAAAGTCGAGGACTCTTTTTGAGGTTATTGTTGCCAGAGGCTCGGCCTTCACCCACTTCATGAAATAATCAATGGCCACCACCGCATAGCGAACTCCTCCTTTTCCCGTAGGTAAAGCTCCTATTAATTCGATTTCCCATACGGCAAATGGCCATGGGGATGAGATCATTGTTAGCTCGACTGGTGAAGCTCGTGCGACTGTGGTGAATCTCCGGCATTTGTCACACTTCCGAACATGGGAGATGGAATCCTTTGTTAAAGTGGGCCAATAATAACCCTGCCTTAATATTTTTAAGGCCAGGATTTGCCCCCCAGCATAATCCCCACAGAAGCCTTCATGCACCTCCTGTAAAATAGTTTTGGCCTCCTCGGGCATAACACATCGTAGAAGAGGCAGGGAATGGCCACATTGGTACAACGCTCCATCCACGATTACATACCTTGGAGCTTGATAGAGTATCCTTCTTGCGTCTTTTCTTTCATCAGGCAACTTCCTTGTTGTGAGATATTCTATTATAGGGGTCATCCAGGTCGGCCTGGGGTCGATCATCTCGAACTCCATCGTGCTTCCTGCCACGCTTGGGCTCTCAAAGAATTCCACAGGTACTATGCTCAAAGTTTCAGCTTCCTTGGAGGTGGCGAGCCTCGCCAAAGCGTTCGCGTTAGCTTTCAGCTCGCGAGGGATCTGTTCGATGGTTCCATATTCAAATTCTGATAGCTCTTTCTTCACATTGGCTAGGTAAGCTACCATCTTGGTCCCCCGAGCTTGGTATTCTCCTGACACTTGATTTACCACGAGCTGAGAATCGCTATAACAATGGACGACCCTGGCCTTCAACTCCTTTGCCACTCTAAGCCCGGCCAACAAAGCTTCATATTCGGCTTCGTTGTTGGATGCTTCGAATCTAAATCGTAGCGCGGAGTGGAATCGATTCCCTTCTGGAGAGATCAATATGATCCCAGCTCCAGACCCGTTCTCGTTAGATGAACCGTCCATAAATATTCTCCACAACACCTGTACTGGTTCTCTCAAAAGTTCCTCCTGAAACCCGGTGCATTCAGCCATGAAATCAACAAGGGATTGGATTTTGATCGTAGTCCATGGTATGTACAGTATTTCGAACTGGCTGAGTTTGATTGCCCATTTTAAGAGATGTCCCAACACTTCAGTTTTTGCAATACCTGCCTTAAAGGGTGGTCAGTCATGACGTGGATTGAATGGGATTGGAAGTACGGTATAAGCTTCCTGGATAATAGAATAAGGTAGAACGCCATCTTTTCCATTAAGGGATACCGTGATTCATCTCCGAGAAGTCTTTTGCTTATATAATATACCAGTTTTTGAACCCGGTCTTCTTCCCGGACCAACACGGCGCTGGCTGCATTTTCCATAACAGCCAAATAAAGGAAAAGTGGCTCCCCCACCACCGGTTTAAACAATGCTGGGGGTTTGGCCAAATGTGTTTTTAGATCAAGAAATGCCTGTTCGCAATCCTCAGTCCATTCAAACTTCTTATTTCCTCGGAGCAAGTTGTACAACGGCATGCACTTGTCCGTGGATTTTGAGATGAACTGATTAAAGGCTGCCACTCTCCCAGTCAAGCTCTGACATCCTTACGCGACCTGGGCGAAGGGATTTCTAATAATGACCTAATTTTTTCTGGATTCGCCTCTATCCCCCTTGTGTTGACTATGAATCCCAGAAACTTTCCTAATGCCAATTTGAAAGTACACTTCTGGGGATTCAACCTCATGTTATATTTCCTTAGGATCTCAAAACATTCATTCAAATTGGGAACATGGTTATCGGCAGTCCTAGATTTGACTAGCATATCATCAACATACACTTCCATGTTTTTCCCGATCTGATCAACGAACATTCTATTGACCAATCGCTGGTAGGTAGCCCCAACGTTCTTCAGCCTAAAGGGCATAAATTTATAACAATAAACATTCGTTGGAGTCATAAAGCTAGTATCCTCCTGGTCTGCAGGGTTCATCGCGATCTGGTTATATCCAGAATACGTATCCATGAAGGACATGAGCTCGTGCCCCGTAGTGTCATCTACCAACTGATCAATTCTTGGCAATGGAAAGCAATCCTTGGGACAAGCTTTGTTTAGGTCGGAGAAATCGATGCATGTCCACCACTTTCCATTCGGCTTCGGGACCAGGACAGGATTTGCGACCCAAATCGGATATTTAGCCTCATGAATTGTGACAGTCAGAATCCCGTGATCCGTAAGGGGAAAGACCGGGTAAGCTGTGCAATCCCACACCGCCTGGGGAAGGTCAAGTGTAATGATTCTAAGACTGTGTAGGTATGGGACTACACAGTTGAAGAGGGCTTAAATGGATTGATGGGTACTACCTATATCAGGAAGGTGCATCTTCTTTTCGGTAGCCCATCACTTGAGAACTCCATGGTTAAGCGTGCTTGGCTTGGAGTAATCTAGGGATGGGTGACCTCCTGGGAAGTTTTCCCAGGAAGTGTGCGAGTGAGGACAAAGCACGCTGGAAAGACTTGTCTTGGTTTGTAGGGCCAGTCGTCATTCCAGAAAGCAGCCATAGTGATGTGGGGCGTCACATGAATAAACCCGCATTTTAATAGCCGACCTACCTCTTCTTCCAGGGCCTCAGCTCGGATTGTACCCAAACGCCTCTATTTTTGGGATTTTGCAGGCACGCTTTTATCCAAGTTCAGGGTGTCCATGATCACACTCGGGCTTATCCCCACCATGTCTTCATGAGACCAGGCAAAAACATCTAGATTCCCTTGCAAAAAATTTATCAGCTCCACTTTCCTCTCATCGCCAAGATTTTTCCCAAGCTTAATGAATCTCGAAGCATCTCTGGGATCGATATTTACCTCTTCGAGCTCTTCAATAGCTCGGAGCTCAGATCTAGTTTTGCCCACTCGCGGATCAATATCATCACTTGGGGTGATACCCCTGCCATTGGTTTGCTGACGTTCTTCTGTTCCTGGGTCTCCTTGCCTTCGTCCTATATGGCCATCGTTTGTTGCCCAGGTTGTGATTTTCCCTTCATGGAAATGCTGTAGCATTCCCTGGCAGAAAGTTGATCGCCTCAGATAGTGCATATTCCCGTACATGAGGGGAACTTGATCGCCAACTGGTGGATAGATGTTATGTCTTCGAATTCCATCAACGTAGGTCGACCCAAAGTTGCATTGTACGCATCTGGACAATCGACGACCATGATAACTCTAGGAATTAGAGTTATTTTTATGCTTTTAAACTTATAATTTTATCAAGAAAGAGTGGTTTAGGGTGTTTTGTAGTGTCTTTATTCTAGTTTTGTCAAATATTAAATATAATAAGATAATGTTAAATATTAGTATATTGTTGGAAAAATATATCCTAAATTGTGAAATTTTTGCCTTGGCAGATGGTTGGTAGAATTTTGGTCATTTCGAAAGAAATTGAAGCTTTAAATGGTTTCAGCAGGAGGGAATGCTGCAGCATTGCATTCTGCCAGCCAATCTACTTGATGGCCCATGTGGGAGCTACCATTTAATTCTCTAGCTCACTTTGGGGATTATTTAAATTGGGTTGCATGATAAATAGATAAATGCTTATTGGGCTTCATTTTGCCTTGGACCCATTTATGGTAAAGAGGAAAAGAGAGGCCCACATGACCCATAGAGAAGCAAGTGACCTAACAAAAGAGTGTCTTCTTTTCCAATTGGGGGATACACGGCTGATAGATAGAAACAAGAAGGCAACCGCCTGTGCAAGAGATATACCCATTTTGGCAGCCATTAAAAGAGGAAAGAAGGAAAGAGAGAGAGGACTTTAAGGAAGAAGACAAAAAGATAAGGGTTATTTGGGAGACACTCCTTAATATTCTTGGCTTGTTTTTCTTTCCCTTCTCTCTTGGAACTTAATTCCTTTTTTTTTTTTTTGCATTTATTTTGATTATGGATGATTATCAGCTGGGTTACTTTGTGTTTAAAGTTCTGAACTGATTCTCTTAAAGTTAGGATAATTAAGAAACTTTGTTATGCAATTGTGGAACTTTGCTATTGATACTTAATGCTAATTGAGGTTTATTCATTCAAGTAATTTTCATGCTTAATATTTACTATTGCTTGATCACCTTTAGTAAATGATTGAAATAATTAAGATTGCTGAAAAGGATTATGATTATTGGACAAAATACTTGAATGGTGCAAGATTAATTTCTTTCATTTTAATTTTGTGAGGGTATAGACATATATCTTTGCCTTGCATAATCTAATAGAATTGGTGCTTGATATGAAATTCTTGAAATTAAATTAACTTAGACATAAGTAATTTAATTAGAGAGTTAAACCCATTTGATTTCGACAGAAACTTATCGACTTGATTAGAATTCTTGATTAGTAAACTGTCAGTGTGCCATAGCATTTTCATATCATTGCGTAAAGTAATTGCAAAACAAGGGGAATTAATTATCCTAGCTTACCATTTCATTATCAATTGATTTTCATATTACATCCCATCAACTTAGATTTTAAATTCAGCTGTTAGTTATTTTTAATTGCATATAAAAAAATCAACTTCCAATTTAATTTGAGTTTGGTTCTTTTGTTTTTAATCATTTTGCTAAACTCTAATTTCACAATTTTAAGCTTAAAAACAATCCTTGTGGATACGATATTGGGTTCTTATCACCTTATTACTTGTTGACAGTGTACACTTGCACTCACATTAAATTTTACACAACAAGTTTTTGGCGCCGTTGCCGGGGATTGTTTAAAGTCATTTATTGTGAAATTAAGTATATCACAATTTGGTTTAAATTGTTTTTGGTACTAACTTGGGGGATTCTCGTGCAATTTCAAGTTTATACAGTGTATGAACGAGAATCAAGACCCTGAATTACTTCCCATTGATCTAGAAATTGAGCGTACCTTTAGAAGAAGGCGAAGAATACAAAAGTCAAAAAGGGAAGTAGTAGTGATGGATGCTGAGCAAGGGGCTCAACAAGGAGATGCCCAGAGGGCAGCAAATCTATCAGGAGTCACTCATGATCCACCAGTAAATATAGCAGGAGTTGCTCAAGATCGAGTAGCTCAAGGGGGAGTAGCTGCCAACAATGGGCAAAATGCAGTTATTGTGGCTGATGACAGATATCATGCTATCAGGCACTATGCTCTCCCCCTCTTCAATGAGCTCAATCCAGGCATCGTTAGACCAGAAATTCAAGCAACACAGTTTGAATTGAAGCCATTCATGTTCCAGATGCTTCAAACTGTGGGTCAGTTTAGTGGGATGCCAACAAAGGATCCTCACCTTCACCTTCGCTTGTTCATTGAAGTAAGTGACTCTTTCAAGTTGCCTGGAGTGACAGAGGATGCATTGAGACTAAAGTTTTTCCCATACTCCTTGCAAGACAGAGCCAGAGCTTGGTTGAACTCTTTGCCATCTGATTCTGTGAGTACTTGGCAAGAGTTGGTTGAGCGGTTTTTGATGAAGTATTTTCCTCCCACTAAGAATGCCAAGCTCTGCAACGAGATTACTTCATTTCAGCAACTTGATGAAGAATCTTTATATGAGGCATGAGAGCGGTTTAAGGAGTTGTTGCGCAAATGCCCTCATCATGGCATTCCTCATTGCATCCAGATGGAGACATTTTATAATGGTCTAAATGCCTACACTAGAATGGTGGTTGATGCTTCAGCGAACGGGGCTCTTCTTGCTAAGTCCTATAATGAGGCATATGAAATACTTGAGAGGATATCCAACAACAACTATCAGTGGCCCACTTCTAGATTGTCTACAGGTAGAAAGGTGGTTGGTATTCATGATGTAGATGCCATCACTTCTTTGGCAGTCCAAGTCTCATCTATTTCTAATATTCTCAAGACAATTAATATGGGAATGAATCAGCCAATGGGGCAGCCCATGGGGACACAAATGGGGCTTATGGAGAACATTTCTTGTGTGTATTGTGGTGAGGGCCATACTTTTGACAATTGTCCTTCCAATCCAGCAGCTGTGTGTTACATGGGGAACCAAAATAGGAATAGCCCTTATTCTAATTCCTACAACCCATCATGGAGGCAACATCCCAACTTCTCGTGGAGTAATCAAAGGGCTGGCCCTAGCAATTCTTCTATGCCAAGACCAAATTTCCCACCGGGTTATCCCCCACAAGCACCACAACAAAGGCCACAACAACAAGCAATGCAATCTAGCTCTCTTGAGAACATGTTGAAGGAGTATATAGTGAAGAATGAAGCCATGATCCAAAGCCAAGCTGCATCATTGAGAAACTTAGAAAACCAAGTTGGGCAGCTAGCTAATGAGCTTAGAAATAGACTGTAACGACCCAAATTCAGTGTTTAGGCTTAAGGGCCTGGGGAAGTGTGCCTGG
Source organism: Humulus lupulus (assembly GCF_963169125.1). Taxonomy (NCBI): domain Eukaryota; kingdom Viridiplantae; phylum Streptophyta; class Magnoliopsida; order Rosales; family Cannabaceae; genus Humulus; species Humulus lupulus. The sequence continues at coordinate 266,052,431 of NC_084802.1, forward strand.
AGGGCATAATGGGATTTTGTGTGTGACTTTAATGAGCTTAATGCATGATTACGATTTATTACACGTTATGTGATTAGTTGATTAATTGAGATGCATGACTATGTGAATTAGTATGCATGTAGACCTGATTGTCTTAGAATGAGCATGATTGTAATCTGGCCATGTTTGGGCATATCTGTGATAATTGTACTATGTGAATTGTGCCATGTGAGTGTGATGTTTTTATCAGGATGCACGCATCGAGACGGTCCTAGTGAGCCAGTTAGTCTAAAAGTCACAACGGGATGTTGTACCCGGCTCGGGAGGAGCCTAGGGGTACTTCGGGAATCTTATAAGTTGAGTTTAGAAAGAGTGATTAGTTATTGGTATTTTGGTAACCATTTGTAACTGCTGTGAGTAACAAGTTTTAAGATAGGAAGTGGTAGAATTGAAATGAAAGTGTTAAGACTTAAGTACCCTTGAAGGTTTAGCTTAGAAGGATTAGTAAGGAGGGGTAATTTGGTCTTTTGGCAAGGCAAATAGACATTTTGCAGCTGGGATTTAGGGGGTACGGTTTGGGCATTTGGGTTCACTTGTGGCTTTGATAAAATTAGAAGAGAAGGAAAAGAAGAGGAGAGAAAGGCTAGGGCAAAGAAGAAGAAAGAAGAAGAGGTGTAGAAGGGGGCTGAAGTGGGAAGCTTAGAAGGAGATCAAGGGAACTTTTAGGGTGGATTCTACTCTTGAGGTAAGGATCTTATGCTTATTTAAGTTTGTTTTCTGTGTTGGTTGAGGAATTTAATGCTTGAGTTAAGATTTTCATGGGTTTTGGTTTGGGTTGTTGAGTTTGAAATCAAAGGAGTGGATCTTGTGTGTATTGATGTTTTGGATTTGATTCTAGTGTTTATGGGGTGTTAGATTGTTCATATGAGGTTTGGACTTAAGTTTTGGGGCTTAGGTTTTGGTTTGGGGTGATTTGGAGAGGTTAAAGCTCGGGAAAAATTGCAGGAAAAACCCAGAATTCTGGGTCTGCGAAGGTGTGCCGCGGCAGGGTTTTTGTGTGCCGCGGCAAGGGAGCTTCTGCCTGATGGGTGCCGCGGCACAAGGATGTGGTGCCGCGGCACAAGGCAATTTTTCAGGATAGCTTTTTTTGGCAATTTTAGGTCTTAGCTCCGGGGGTTCGGGGGATGCCTCCGGGGTGTTGTTTTAAGGTTTTAGAGGTCCCGAGAGTGCGGGATTGGTCCCGGAAAGTGGTTTTGGGTTTGGTTAGTATTAAAAGTGTTTTATGTGTGTTGTGACTAGGATTTCGGAGAGGCTCGTGCTAGAGGACCGTGCTCGTGACCGTGGTGCATCGGAAAGCACGGATTACAGGTAAGAAAACCGTAACACCCGAGATTAGGGCATGGCCCCACTGTGTGATTGTAGGGCATGGCCCCGGATTGTATTACGTGCAAATGCTTAACCTTAAATGAACCGTGATGTGTGTGAATGTTTATTTTGAATGTACTATATGTGTGATTATGATGAAATGAACGGCTTAGGCCGGGGCGGCCGTGGGGCCGAGTACGGCGTAGGCCGGGGCGGCCATGGGGCTGAAAGTAACACACAGCACATGGGATGCTTATATTCAGGGGACCCAAGGGATACATGAGTTATCCTCGCGGTGAGAACCGAAACCCCAGGCCTTGGTAAGGCCTCAGGGGCGGCATGGCCGTACTTGTTTATTATGATGGTTTGCCTATGTGTCAGTGAATTATTGCCAGCTATTTGTTTTGCATATGTTATGTGTTATTTGGGTTTTCTTGCTGGGCTTCGGCTCACGGGTGCTCCGTGTGGCAGGTAAAAGCAAGGAGTCAGTCAACCGGCCATGAGTATGGAGAGCGTGGGGGCGGCGCGTACATGTTCGGCCTGCCCGACTGCTTTGGTTGGGGGCATTTTGTATATGGCTGTATTTAACCATTTGTTTGATAGCTGATCAAATGTAAATCTATTTTTGAGTTGTAAACATTTTGTAAACCTTATTTTGGGATCCCAGATGTTTTATATTTAACGTTTTCAATGACGTTGACCATTTTAAAAGAATACAGCCTTAAACTCTGGTTTAATCACACTTTTGGTTTTAGAAACCACTTTGAGTCAATTAAATGCACAATTTCTGTTTTAAACTCACTTAGTAACGGCTCTAAGGTAGTAGGGCGTTACATAGACCCATGGTACATTACCAAGTGACACCGAGAATCCAAGAAATAGGAGCAAAGAACATCGTAAAGCCGTCACTTTGAGAAGTGGGAAGGAGTTGGAGAATTCCAAGGCCAACTCTGGGCATGAGGGTGAGCCCTCTTCAATCCAAATAAATGAGGAAATTCAAAAAGACGCTGAAATTCCTAGTGTAGAAAAATATGCCTCTGTCCAGAATGCTGCAGGAATGCCACAGCATCAGCTCCCAGACAGCTCGAGTACAAGGCAGCCACCTCCATTTCCCCAACGTTTTCAGAGGCAAAAGTTGGACTCTCAATTTTAAAAGTTCCAAGACATCTTGAGGCAGCTACATATTAACATTCCCCTTGTCGAAGCCCTAGAGAAAATGCCCAACTATGTGAAGTTCATGAAAGACATCCTTACAAAGAAGAGAAGATTGGGGGAATTTGAGACAGTGGCTCTTACCAAGGAGTGTAGCTCATTCTTACAAAACAAGCTGCCACTGAAGATGAAAGATCCTGGGAGTTTCACCATTCCCTACACCATTGGTAATTCTTATTGTGGCATGCCTTTATGCAATTTGGGTGCAAGCATTAACTTGGTGCCAATGTCTATTTTCAAGCAATTGGGGATTTGAGAAGTTAGGCCTACTACAGTTACTCTTCAATTAGCAGATAGATCTCTTGCTCATCCGGATGGGAAGATTGAAGATGTATTGGTAAGGGTAGACAAATTCATATTCTCTGCTGATTTTATTGTGTTAGACTATGAGGCAGACAGAGAGGTGCCCATTATCTTGGGGAGGCCGTTTCTTGTGACAGGAAGAACTTTAATAGATGTGCAGAAGAGAGAGCTGACTATGAGGGTCCAAGATGAAAAGGTGACTTTTAATGTTTTTAAAGCTATATGATTTCCTGATGAGGTTGAGGAGTGCTCAGTGGTTTCAGTGGTAGATTCTTTGGCATCAATGGAGTTTGAGACGAGTAATGTTGGTGATCCATTAGAGAGGTTATTGTTGTCCAATTCACACAATGAGGAAGACGAGGAGGAGTACTTAGCTTGGTTGGAGGCTAATTCTCAAGGGTTAAGAACAAGAAATCGATTTGATTCATTGGAGTTGTCGTCTAGGGAGTTCAAAGCTCCTAAACCATCCATTGAAGAGCCACCTGAGTTGGAGCTGAAAGTTTTTCCATCGCATTTGCGATATGCCTACTTGGGTCCATCACCCACTTTACCTGTTATTATTTTAGCAGAGTTGAGCCATGATCAAGAAGAAAAGTTTCTCGAAGTATTGAGAAATTTCAAAAAGGCCATTGGGTGGAGTATTGCAGATATTCGAGGTATTAGTCCTTCTTTGTGTATGCATAAGATCTTGCTTGAAGATAGTGAAAAAAGTTCTGTTGAGGGGCAAAGAAGACTAAATCCTATCATGAAGGAAGTAGTGAAGAAAGAAATCATCAAGTGGTTAGATGCTGGCATTATTTATCCTATCTCTGACAGTTCATGGGTGAGTCCTGTACAGTGTGTACCAAAGAAGGGTGGGATCACAGTGGTGCAGAATGAAGACAATGAGTTGATTCCTACTAGAACTGTGATTGGATGGAGGATTTGCATGGACTATAGGAAATTAAACAAGGCCACTAGGAAGGATCATTTCCCTCTTACTTTCATTGATCAGATGCTAGATAGACTTGCTGGGAGAGAGTACTATTGCTTCCTTGATGGGTACTCTGGTTACAATCAGATAGCAGTGGCCCCATAAGATCAGCACAAGACTACATTCACTTGCCCCTATGGTACCTTCGCATTTAGAAGAATGCCCTTCGGTTTATGCAATGCTTCTACTACATTTCAGCTATGTATGATGCCTATCTTTACTGATATGGTTGAGCAGTTTCTAGAGGTGTTCATGGATGATTTTTCAGTCTTCGGGGATTCTTATGATGATTGTCTGAATAACTTGTCTAAGGTGCTGAAGAGATGTGAAGAGACAAACCTAGTCCTTAATTTGGAAAAGTGTAACTTTATGGTTAAGGAAGGTATTGTTTTGGGGCATAAGGTATCTAATCAAGGGATTGAAGTTGATAAGGCAAAAATTGAAGTTATTGAGAAGCTACCACCTCCTAATTCAGTGAAGAGCATTAGGAGTTTCCTTGGGCATGCCGGTTTCTACAGAAGGTTCATCAAAGACTTCTCTAAGATCTCCAAACCACTTTGCAATCTTTTAGAGAAGGATACACCTTTCCACTTTGATGGTGCATGTTTGAAGGCATTTCAAGAGTTGAAAGAGAGATTAATTTCAGCCTCTATCATTGTTGCACCGGATTGGAGTTTGCCCTTTGAATTGATGTGTGACGCTAGCGATTATGCCGTTGGGGCTGTGATGGGGCAGCGAAGGAACAAGGTGTTTCACTCTATTTATTATGCTAGCCGCACCTTGTCTTTGTCTTTGCACTGTAATTGAGAAGGAGCTACTAGCCATTGTCTTTGCTTTCGACAATTTTTGCTCCTATCTTGTGGGAACTAAAGTGATTGTCTACACCGATCACTCAGCCATAAAGTATTTGATTTCCAAGAAGGATGCAAAGCCCAGATTGATTCGGTGGGTGCTTTTGCTTCAAGAGTTTGATGTTGAGATTCAAGATAGAAAAGGGGTAGAAAACCAAGTGGCTGACCATTTATCAAGAATGGAGCGTGAAGAAGATTCTAACTCTCTTGTCCCCATCAAAGAAACATTCCCCGATGAACAAGTGTTTGGGGTTAACCATTCTCATGAACTCCCTTGGTTTGCTGATTTTGCTAACTATTTGACTAGTGGGTTGATGCCACCAGAGATGACTAGCCAACAAAGGAAGAAATTCCTGCATGATGTGAAGTCTTATTTTTTGGGAGGAGCCCTTTCTATATAAGCAATGTTTGGATCAAATGATTAGAAGATGTGTAGCAGATGAGGGTATTCTGTTCCATTGTCATGCATCTCCATGTGGTGGTCATTTTGGGGGAGCGTGCACTGCTGCCAAGGTTCTCCAATCAGGTTTCTTTTGGCCTTCTTTGTTTAAAGACTCTTATGCTTATGTGGTAAGATGCGATCGTTGTCAAAGGGTAGGAAACATCTCAAGGAGAAATGAGATGCCTCTTACTAGTATCCTTGAGGTTGAGTTGTTTGACGTGTGGGGCATTGATTTCATGGGCCCCTTCCCACCTTCATATGGCAACTTGTATATCTTGGTGGCTGTTGATTATGTTTCTAAGTGGGTTGAAGTCGCTGCCTACCCGACTAATGATTCCAAGGTGGTCATGGGGTTTTTACACAAGCATATTTTCACTAGATTTGGCACCCCAAGGGCTATCATAAGTGATGAGGGAACCCATTTTGTGAACAAGGTGTTGGCTAGTTTATTGGCTAAGTATAGTGTGAAGCATAAGGTGGCTATGGCATACCATCCTCAAATCAATGGCCAAGCGGAATTGTCTAATAGAGAAATAAAGGGTGTGCTTGAAAAGGTGGTGAATCCGAATCGCAAGGATTGGTCTAAGAGGTTGTATGATGCTTTGTGGGCCTATCGAACGGCATTAAAACTCCATTGGGGATGTCTCCTTATCGCCTAGTGTTTGTAAAAGCATGTCACTTGCCAGTAGAACTTGAACATAGAGCTTATTGGGCACTCCAACAACTCAATCTAGATTTGCAACTTGTGGGGGAGAAAAGAATGTTACAACTTGATGAGTTGGAAGAAATGCGGCTGTTTTCATATGAGAATGAAAAGCTTTATAAGGAAAAGACCAAGAGGTGGCATGACAAGCATATCCAACCCCGGTTCATTTGAGGAAGGGCAACAAGTTTTATTGTTCAATTCTAGACTCAAGTTGTTTCCTGGGAAGCTCAAGTCTAGGTGGTATGGGCCATTCACTATTACTAAGGTGTATCCTCATGGGGCTGTGGAGTTGAGAGGAAATGAAGGAGGTGAATTCAAGGTTAATGGGCAGAGGTTGAAACACTATTGGGGTGGTGAGGTTGACCGCAACAAGACCTCACTCACCTTGGTTGACCCTTGAAAAATCATGCTCTTGAGCTGCTGTGCTTAAAGCTATATTTGGAGAGCAGCAAACAAATTATATATATAGTATTTTGTTTTTTTTTCTTGTTTTTCACCTTTTTCCTTCATGGTCTATGTTGTGGATTTGAATAAATTCATGTTCTAGGGTGGCTGTGAGGATTCAGGTAGTTTTAATGGTCAATTGCAGCGTATTTGGACATGTTTTAGGTCAGGACTTGGTGATGTTTATGGCTGGTTTGCGAATCATTTGATTTTGGAAGGTTTGGAAGTAACTGCAGAAATGCTGCAGCATTGGAGATAGGTGAAATTCTGGGAAATTTTAAGCTCTGAGACATTTTAAGAAAATTTGGGAAACTTTAGAAATTACCCCCATAATGAAAAATTAATTCTTTTACATATCCCTAGTTTCACCATCACTTCCAGCCACAACCCGAAACCCTCCTCAGCTGCACCTCACGGCCGAGCCCACCACCCCAGCCATCTCCTGCCGCCGCGCCTCCGAGTCACCCAGTCGACCCACGACCCCAATGCCCAAACTAGCCACCACGACCCAGAGAACCCACTCCGACTTCTCCATCTCACGAAACACCATCACCCCTGTAACCCACATCAAACCCACTTTATCATGAACCCAGCCACCACAAAACCCACAGCCTCCGCCTCACCACCCATCGCCAAACCAACCCAACAAAGCCAGAGCCCCCACCCACCATAACCCCACCACGACCCACAGCCGAGCCACCCAGTCGACCCACGAACCCAGTCAAACCACGGACCCACAGCCCACCTAGTCACACGACCCGAACCCCAGCTCCATCTCACTAGCCCACGAACTCAAACCCTCGACCCCGACCTCTAAACAGTGACCCAGCCACCACGGAACCCACGCACCACCTAGGCCAAATGGGCAGCAACACCACACTCAAGCATCCACGAGATTCACGGCCTCCAGCTTCCCCATATATATTTCAGGGTACTCTCTTATATTTTGGCTCACACTAGTCTTCTTGGAAAAATTTATTGTGTAATTTTCATGGAGTTTGGTACTTTGAGCTGCTGATATGCTGTTGTATTATCTTGTGATCTACTGTGAAGAACTTCTCTTTGTGGGGAGGAGATTATTTGGGTTGAGTCTACTTGAGATTATAGGCTGGTTTATTACTGATTGGAACGTGGGGTTGAAATTTTGTGGTGTTATTGGTCAAGTTCTAGAGCTGTGGTGATATTTTCTTGGATTTTTTTTGTGTTTCATTGTCGTTATCATGCCGAAAGCTAAAGGTTCCAAGGCTGCCAAGGCTCGACAACCCAAGAAATTCCACTGTGATGAAGCTGAGCAACGCTTCCATGATTTGTTTTCCACTAAACAGTTGATGTGTGAAAGAGATTTTCAGGTTTCTAGCTCTAATTCAGAAGCCTTGCCGAATTATGTTGCCAATGTGATAGCTCAGAAAAATTGGACAGCTTTTTGTCAACAAAAATCTAATCCCGATGAAGAAGTGGTTCGTGAGTTCTATGCTAGTCTGATTTCATCAGACCAAGTGACTGTTATGGTGTGCGAACAGCTTGTCCCGTTCTCTGCTGCTGCCATTAACCAACTAATCAGATTAGAAGATATGGAAGATGACTATTCAGCATTCTTAGATAATGAGGACCAGGGATTGAGATCCCAAGTACTGAACGTCATCGCTGCTCCTAGCATCAAGTGGAAAATTCTTCAAGAAGGAGCTCATAAGTGCAAGCATGGCGATCTGACCCCCGCTGCTTCGGTTTGGTTTTATTTCATTCGGTACAGCTTCATGCCTACAACCCATACCACCCACTTGTCGTTCTCGAGCTCTCTGCTCCTTTACTGTTTGTTGGCTAGAAAAACAATCAATGTGGGGCGCATACTTGAGCAACAAATCAGGGAGTGCTCGCACAAACGTGCTGGAGAGTTATTCTTCCATGCTTGATCTCTAACTTGTGTTTGGCAGCAGGGGTGCCCTTGTCTACTTCTGTTGGTCCCAGTCATCGTAAAGACATTAGTCCTGCTTGCATTCAGAAAATCCTTCATCTGAGTAGTCACTCTACTTCAGCACCAGCCTCCTCTAGTTCTGCCCCAAGTATTAGTCCATCGAACACTCAAGTGATGGACCTGCTGCATACAGTCTATGCCAATCAGCAAGCCTATTGGAAGTATGCTAGGGTGCATGATGGCTCCTTTCGGGATGGGCTCGAGAGACAATTTCCTAACGCCTTGGGCACTTGGTTTCCATTCCCCGAGTACATTCTGGACCCTCATGAAGAGTATGGCAGTCAAGAGAGCGATGATTCTGATGAGGGAGCTGCTACGGGCAGCAACTAGTGTGAGAGGGAGTTTCCCTTTACCCTTTTTGTTATTGCAATTTATGTTGTTTTGTTTTGTTTATTTTGCTCTTTGTTTTCTGTTCTGTTTTGTTTATTGTCATTGTTGTTGTTAGTGTTTGGCAGCAATGAGGACATTGCTTTCCTCTAAGTTTGGGGGGGAGTGTGTTTGATTTGCTGTTTTTGTTTTACTTTATGTTATTTTCTTAATTTCTATGTGTGGTTAAGTGTGTAGTTTGTCTAGAGTCTAGAGTTAAATGGAATCAATGAATGTAGTGTTGTGCCTAAGTTTAGGGGTTGCTCAATGATAAAAATTCAAAAAAAAAATGATAGCTTTTGTGTGTGAATGAGCCTTTAGTACTTAAATTTTTTTATGCTAACCGAACTTTAGTGAAAGTGTGTATCCAAATCAATGCACATAGTTCAACCTTGAAAATTCTGAAGTCCTTAGAAAAGTTAAGGTTGCATGAAGGTTCAAGTGTTTAGAATTGGTTCGATAATTCCCTTGAGGCGAAATCCTAGGAGGCTTAGCAATTTAGAGAGGATTTAGGCAATTTTGTTGGACCGTTTGAGCCTTTCAAGCATACCTTGTTAAATATTATCCCTAGTTAACCCATCTTGAGCTTAATGGCCTATTTTTTTTTTATCACCCATGAAATTAAATAGCCCACTCCTTTGGGAATATCTCTTTTTTCTTCTCTACCAAACCTTAGGCTTAGTTTTTCTTGGAAACAATTTTGTGTGAGTTTGGGGAGTAAAAATTGGGGTATCATCTTCTTGTTTATCAATGTTATTCATATACATCCATATGCTCAATTTTTATTTAGTTAAGAATCCTTTTGTTATTTTATTTTCATTATTAAAAAAAATATCAGAAAAAATACAAAAAAAAATAATAAAAAAAAAAGAGAGAGAAAAAGAAAAAAAAAAGTGTGTTGTAAATAAATAAGTTGTTTTATATAGGTTGTAGTTGTAATAATTGAGCATATGTTTTGTATTCAAAGAAGTGGGAAAATTAGAATTATTGGGTGAGTTTGAGGGTTCATTTTATTGAAGAAAAAAAAAGAGGGGCAATATGTTTGTGAGGTCAAAGGCAAACTAGGTTGATGTTTTAGCTTACAAATGTCTATTTCATCCATACCTTTAGCCTAGCCTACATTACAACCAAAAATAAAGACCTATTGATCTAGATTTCTAAGCTAACTACATTAGTGGAGAGGGGTTACCGAGTTCAACATATGAAAGCATGAATTGAACCTTAGGATTGTTGTTTAACTTGATCTGGGGATTTGGGATGGATTGGAAAGGACTATTCACACACTCACTAGAATAACATTCAAATCTTGGTTTTATTAGCATTTTAACACTTGAGAAATTTGGTTTGTGAGCACATTTGAGTTATCATTTGCATAATTGATTTGAGAGCTTTGTCCCCCTACTTTGGCATGACCTTTGAAAGAATTGGTTCCATTTGTTTGTTGTGTTTCTGTCCGTGTGAATTTGGGTTGTTTGTTGTGTTGTTTGGGTTGTGTTCTTAGGTTCATTAGTGTCATCACTCGGGACAAGCAATGAATTAAGTTTGGGGGTGTGATAACTCTAGGAATTATAGTTATTTTTATGCTTTTAAACTTATAATTTTATCAAGAAATAGTGGTTTAGGGTGTTTTGTAGTGTCTTTATTCTCGTTTTATCAAATATTAAATATAATAAGATAATGTTAAATATTAGTATATTGTTGGAAAAATATATCCTAAATTGGGAAATTTTTGCCTTGGCAGATGGTTGGTAGAATTTTGGTGATTTAGAAAGAAATTGAAGCTTTAAATGGTTTCAGCATGAGGGAATGTTGCAGCATTGCGTTCTGCCAGCCAATCTACTTGATGGCCCACGTGGGAGCTACCATTTAATTCTCCAGCTCACTTTGGGGATTATTTAAATTGGGCTGCATGATAAATAGATAAATGCTTATTGGGCTTCATTTTTCCTTGGATCCATTTATGGTAAAGAGGAAAAGAGAGGCCCACGTGACCCATAGAGGAGCAAGTGACCTAGAGAAAAGAGTGTCTTCTTTCCCAATTGGGGGATACACGGCTGATAGACAGAAACAAGAAGGCAGCCGCTTGTGCAAGAGATATACCCATTTTGGCAGCCATTAAAAGAGGAAAGAAGGAAAGAGAGATAGGACTTTAAGGAAGAAGACAAAAAGATAAGGGTTATTTGAGGGACACTCCTTAATATTTTTGGCTTGTTTTTCTTTCCCTTCTCTCTTGGAACTTAATTCTTTTTTTTTTTTTTTGCATTTATTTATGGATGATTATCAACTGGGTTACTTTGTGTTTAAAGTTATGAACTGATTCTCTTAAAGTTAGGATAATTAAGAAACTTTGTTATGTAATTGTGGAACTTTGCTATTGATACTTAATGCTAATTGAGGTTTATTCATTTAAGTAATTTTCATGCTTAATGTTTACTATTGCTTGATCACCTTTAGTAAATGATTGAAATAATTAAGATTGCTGAAAAGGATTATGATTATTGGACAAAAGACTTGAATGGTGTAAGATTAATTTCTTTGATTTTAATTTTGTGAGGGTATAGACATATATCTTTGTCGTGCATAATCTAATAGAAGTGGTGCTTGATATGAAATTCTTGATATTAAATTAACTTAGACATAAGTAATTTAATTAGAAAGTTAAACCCATTTGATTTCGACAGAAACTTATCGACTTGATTAGAATTCTTGATTAGTAAACTGTCAGTGTGCCACAGCATTTTCTTAGCATTGTGTCCAGTAATTGCAAAATAGGGGGAATTAATTATCCTAGCTTACCATTTCATTATCAACTGATTTTCATATTGCATCCCATCAACTTAGATTTTAAATTCAGCTGTTAGTTATTTTTAATTGCATATAAAAAAATCAACTTCCAATTTAATTTGAGTTTGGTTCTTTTGTTTTTAATCATTTTGCTAAACTTTAATTTCACAATTTTAAGCTTAAAAACAATCCTTGTGGATACGATATTGGGTTCTTATCACCTTATTACTTGTTGACAGTGTACACTTGCACTCACATTAAATTTTGCACAACAGACCGCAAACTCGAGAAGCTTGGAGACAGTCCGTGGTCCTTCACCCAAGGTTATCACTAACTCGATTGTTCTGATAGCTGCCGACCCTTCACCAGAAAACCCATACAGAATCTTGGAGGTTGCCTTCAGCTCGATTACAGACAATCTAATGTGGACCTGAATAGTAGGTTCACGGAACTTCCATTATCCACTAGTGTCCTCCTAACTCTCCGGTTGGCGAGCTGGACGGTTATGACTAAAGGATCGTTATGCGGGAGTTGGACATGGCTGGCATCTTCCTCAGTAAAACTAATTGGTTGTTTCTCCAATCGTTGTTGCTTAGACAAATGCTGCTCCAGGATAAATTCAACTCTGTTGTGAGATTTCAGCTCATTGATATACCTCTTCTGGGCACCTCTGCTCGTGCCTGCCAGATGAGGGCCTCCAAAGATGGTTGTTATATCTCCTCCTGTTATCGAATGAGGGGTATCTTGATTTACCTGAGCTCCAGTGTGATTCGCTGGGGCCTCCGGAGCTGATGAAATGTTTTGTCCAGTGGGCTGACTAGGAATTATTCGATTCCGAGCATATTGAGCCAATGTTCCTGCCTTGATGAGAGTCTCGATCTCATCCTTTAATTGCCTGCAGTCATCAGTATTATGACCGATATCATTGTGGAATCGCCAAAATTTCGAGGGATCTCTCTTCGCCCTTTGATTCTTTAACGGTTATGGCTTCTTCCACGGAAGGTGAGCAGAATTCGCTAAGAAGATGTGCACTCTAGTATCCATGAAGTCGGAATAAGTCACATAGATAGATTTAAACTTCTCCACAAACTTGTTTTTCTTTAACCCGCTCTGACTTCCTTCACCGTTTCCCTTTCTTTTGCCACCCCCTTGGTTATTCTAGGCAATGGTCTGAGCTGTAGCACCAGCCACAGTTGTTGCTGCTCCAATGGGTTGAACAGAGGTCTGGCCAGTTCCTGCAATAGAAGCTCGCGCTTCTTCTATATTAATCCACCTTTGAGCTCGGTTCACGATCTCATCCATAGTGCTAACTCCCTTTCTTTGCAATTCCTGCCATAGGTCGCCTCCCACAAGGATGCCTGTCCTCATTGCCATAAGCTTGGAACTTTCGTCGGCGTCTCTAGCTCGCGCGGCAATGTTGGTAAGCCTACTCAGGTATGCTTTCAAAGGTTCTCCTGGCTGTTGCTTTACATTTTCCAGGGAGTCGGCCTTAATCCGAGCTGCCTGAGAAGCCCTGAAAGCTCTCTTGAAATCAGAAGATAAATTCTTCCACGAGCTGATAAAGTGCTTTTTGTATTGTTTGAACCATTGCCTAGCCGGCCCGATCAGAGTCGAGGGGAATATTAGGCATCTTAGCTCGGGTCCAATGTTGTGGGCCATCATCAGGGTGTTGAACATTCCCAAGTGGTCGGACGGATCTCCATCTCCATCAAATTTTGATAAATGGGGCATCCTGAAACCCAGCGGGTACGTGGTTGCTGCAATGTTTAGGGCGAAAATCTCAAGCTCATCCCCTGAATCATATTTATCTTTTTCCTTTTCTGATAGGAGTCTTTTCATTAGCTCCTCCATCTGGGCTAACCTCTCGAGGGTTTGGTCTTTGATTCCTTGGTTATTCTGGGGCTGTTCTCCAGCTCCCGTCCCATCGTACACTTTCTGCGGGTTGTTGTCCCTCTAAGCTCGAGCTTGGTTTGGTGGGACATTCCCGCTATTCGAAAGGATCTCCCTCTTGACGAGGGTAACTGACTCCATTTTGGGCCGAATTTCTCCTCTGTGAGTTTAGGCGATCTCAAAGATCGGCCTGGGGATCGACTTGAGGGCTTCGAGCCGAACTCAGTTGATTTCTCAAATCTATATCGGACCTACCACTTCAACGGCCCTCAGTCCAATAACTCCCATTGGAGAAACTTAGGGCCCGCGGCTGAGGATGAGGATCTGGGATATCGCCACGTGTCTGCGGGGCATAGGTAGGGGCAGCGGGAGGAGGATTTCTCCTGCTGTCCCCATAAGCAGGAACATTTTGACCTGAACGAGGCAGTGTTGGATGTCTTATGGGCGATGGGGGATGCCTAATGTAACGCCCTACTACCTTAGAGTCGTTACTAAGTGAGTTTAAAACGTGCAATCACTCGCTAATCGAGGTTTTTAAAGCAAAAGTGTACTTAAGCCATAATCAAAGTAAAAGCTTTAGAAATAACTCCATTCCATTGAAAATCATAAAAGTTTAACACTTGGGATCCCAAAATACTGTTTAGAAATATTTACAACATATAAATATAACCAAGTCAGCTAAACGACAAAATCTAGGTTTTATTACAACCATCTCCCAAAACCCACTGCCTATGGCAGCCAGGCAGACCAAACATGTACACGCCACCTCATGCTTGCTACACTCAAGGTTGGTTGACCTTCACCTTGCCCTTACCTGCACCACAGAGCATCCGTGAGTCGAAGCCCAGCAAGAAAACCCACAAACAGATAACATATGCAAAAATCAACACATAGCATATAAACAGGCCATCAATAGGCTAAACACATACGGCCAAGCCGACCCAGGCGCTTTACCAGGCCCTAGTTTTGCGGTCCACACCATGAGGATATCCCAGGTATCCTTTAGGGTCCCGCCCTAGCAGCTCGCACTCCACGTGCTCAATACTGCTCCCGGCCCCTTGCCGTACTCGACCTTGCACTCAACATGCCCAACGCCGTTCCCGGCCCTTCGCTGTTCCTGGCCCATGCTGACCTCGGCCTACACCGTTCCTGCCTCTTACCAATCATTCACATAATTGCACTCATAGCATAATAAACATATATTGAACACTAACAATTCAATCAAAGGGCTACACCCTGCAATTCAAACATATTGGGCTTAGCCCTGCATACAAGCTCTATGGGAACAAGGGTTTTCTTACCTGCATCCCGAGCTTCCCGAGCACCGATATCCCGAGCACAGTCCCTTAACTTGAGCCTTGTCGAACCCTAGTCACAACACATCAACAATACTCATCCATCAAGTTCTAGTCCATTAAGTAACTTTGAATCATGACTCTAACCTCCGGGACCTTGAATTCTATCAATCTGGGTGATAAAATCCATCCTAAGCCTTAACCAGTGAGTTTCCAAGCCTAGACACACTTAAAAACTCAAACTGGCACTAAGAGCCACGACCCTACCCACAAGCGTCGCGGCTAGCCTCGAAATAGTGGCTAGCACTTCACTGAAGCACGCACGGGCCGCGGCGCGCATCACCAAGCGTCGCGGTGCGCCTCAAGCTTCTCGGGCTCCCATGGCCGCACGCGCACACGGGCCGCGGCATGTCCCTCTTAGGGTCGCGGCCCTAGCCTCCAACCCAAAAATATTCATCCTTTTCCTACATTTTTTTTCAAACCAATTCACCCAAAACCAAACTAGCAATCCTAGATAATTATCACAAAGGTTCTAGCCCAGTTTTAACATCAAAACCTATCAAGAACCAGCCCCCAAAACTCAGCCTAACAATCAAATCCCAATTCAAACTTAGCCCACATGCAACTTCAATATACAACCTTATACCAGCTGCAAAATTGGCTCAAATCAACATATTAAGAACTTACCTTGATGAATTATACTTCTGTGCAGATTCTCTAAATCCTAAGCTCAACTTAAATCCTTAGTTCTTGGCTAATGGCCACCCAAAGCTTAATTCCCATGAGTTTGTCTTAGAGAGTGAAAGAGAGAGAGATGAGAAACTATCTTCAGCTGGGAAGGAAAGGTGAATGTTGGTTTCTAAGTCTCCACTAGCTTCCTAAACTTTGTTTTATTTAACTTAAGCTTTAAGGTTACCTCAAGGCTCGGGGTACCAAAACGTCCCTGAGGGCAAAACGGTAAATTTCCCCAATATTCCCTCCTACACATTCTATCCTCCAATATATCTCCAAATATTTATTTCCATACCCTGATAACCCAATATATTAACTAATGCCCAAATTACCCCTCGACTCGCCCTGAGTCGGATTCTCAACCCCGTTGTGACTTTCTGGCTAACCGCTCCCCAGGAATGTCTCGGGCCGTGCTACACAGATAAATCACATACATATCGCATTTATCACATTTATCATAGTTATACCCCTACTATCCAAACGGGGCCCACATGCACATTTAACTCAACTAAACATGCATCTTTATCATATGTTCACATAAATTCACATATTAGCATATTAATTCATTTATTGCCCTCCAGGCACGCTAATCAAGGCCCTAAGCCCTATTAGCAAATTTGGGTTGTTACACCTAACTGGCGAGGCGATTCTTGTCCCATTTGGACTAACCAAATTAGCACGCGGTTGCTCGGCTCCACCGTTTCTAGCTCTCTGCGTCTGGTGCTCTGATCGTGGCGGAGGAGGGTTGGCTGGAACATGCTGTCTTTGTGAGTTTGCCCTAGACCTTCCCCGTGGGCCGCCATGGGAGATTTCAGGCGCATACGACGGTGATACTGAACTTGGGGTCGAGGTCCTAACCGACTGACTGACTTATCGATGACCCCTGGGAGGGATATCAGGCTGAACATTTTGGTGATCTTGCGCCATGGGCACAGAACTTGGGGTCGAGGCCTTAACCGATCGACTTTGTCTGGATCGACTATCCCGGTGGGACTTATTAGACCCACCTTGCCTCTTTCCAACATTAACGTCGGTTGCAAGAGGGGGTAGCCGAGCCAAAACCTCCTCGATTTGCTTGTTCGCTCTAGCCAAATGGCTTCTTAACTGCCTATTTTCCAGTTATACCGCAGTCAAGTAATTCGGGTTCGGATTCGGCGGCAGTGACACTGAACTCCCAGTGTCTCCGTAGCCCATCGGTTGCTTTCCCAATCGTTGCTGGACTTCAGGGCTATGCTAACCGGAAACAGCAGTGTGGTGAGGCTCCTACCCACCAGGCTGATCCATTTCATTGTCGTGCCTCGATCGGGTGACCACCATGTTGAACTCCGACTGGGATTTTGATGGAAGCACTAATCTGCAGCTCTCAATGAAAGCACCAAACTGTTGACGCGGTTTTTAGCCAACAGTGAATTATGAAAATAGCTATGATGAATTAATGCTTAATGATAAACCGCAATAAGAAAGTAATACTTAAGAATACCAGAAAAGAACTCTCAACAACACTTGTCATTTTTTTATGTGGTTCGGAGGTTAAAATCTCTCTAGTCCACGAGTCTATATTATTACTGTCTTCATCTCTAAATTTTGACAAAATTTTTATATTATAGAAGACAACCAACCAACCCCTTTCCCTATCCAAGATCTTAGAATTTATAGAGAAAATCCCTGGATAGGCCTTGGGGTCATCACGTGACTTAACCCCTTTGTGTGACCTGTACCACACTTAAATTATAAATATTACAATTTATCCTAAGGAATGGTCATATCATTAGATATGACTAATCATGGATCCTCAGAGATAATCAGACATGCGATGCATGATCATGCATGATTATATTACGTGTCCGGGATTTGCGAACATGATATGTCTGACCATGCACGTCTATATAACGTATCTGGGTTTATAAAGATCCAATGATATGTTAGGTCTCTAGCGTACCACAAGCTGAATGCATTGTTCGCTTGTGTCACGGATGCTATGCCTTATAAATGTTACAAGCTCATGCTTGTCACTTTGCATTCCCCAACTCGTGCTATTGACTTGGGGTACCACGCTGCCATTTGTGGAGGAAATACGGACTTATGAGTCATCTAATACAGTTCTTTACTTGCCAGATGTACACGAGCTAGAAAAGACTTGTGCTGAATCTTAGGATACACAGTGTTTATAAATGAGTAGAGATGAGACATTCAAAGAGTTGTGTGGAGAATTTGTGAAAAATTTCAGAGAACACCCATGGAGGGTCTCACCCAAACTAGAGATAAAATGAGAGAATTTGAGTTTTAGAGAGAAAGTTATGTGAAAAATGAAGACTTTGTTGACTTTTTCCTATTTATACTAACTCTAAGAATATGTAAAATGGCCATAATGTTCTCCCCTAGCTGCCACCCCTTAGCCCTTAATTAATCTCAAATTTTTCTTAATTAACCCTAATTAACTTACTAATCTCCCACTTAATCATATACTTCAAAAATAATTACCAAGTTGTAATTTTTTTCTTACTTCACCAAATTGAATTCTTAACCTAGGGTAATTAAATTAAATGTGTCTTTCCATTTAATTTAAGTGATCATGCTCCAATATTTATAACTTATGAAATTTAATTAACCAAAATTCAATTTTTGGCTAAATAAGCATTTTTCACAAAAATGCATTTTTAAAGATTTTTCACACATAAATCAAACTTTTTAGACCTTACAATAAAATAATTAAATAATTTTATGCCCATTGATATTTTTTTTCCATAATTATGCTTCTCCAATAATATTTTATCTGATAATTTACCCGGTTAGGGTTTCCATTTCGGTCCAAGACCAAAATGCTCGGTTTATCACAAAACCGCACATTTTACACTTTGGCTAACAATAACAACATGAAATTTTATTTTTAAGCATATATTATTACTCAAAATAATATTCATACATATCTCACCTCCCTGTTCTAGATACTAGTAGGTGCCCGAAACTTAGGGCGTTACAATACCTACAATTTATAGAAATTTCGACCCAAAACTTAAAATAAATGGGGATAATACTCTTTCATTTTGGCTTCTGTCTCCCAAGTGTCTTCTTCAACGCCATGGTTAAACCACTGAACTTTAACCAATGGCACTGACTTGTTCCTCAACACTTTGTCCTTCCAGTCTAGAATTTCCACTGACTTTCCTTTGTAATGCAGTTGAGGATCAACGCTTATCTGATCGTAATTGAGCACCTGCATGGGGTCATTCATGTATTGTAATCATTTCCCACTTCCATTATGGGATCTCCAAAGATTGTAATAACCTATCTAGTCACTAATGTTCTACCTTCGTTTCCTGGCAAGTTAAGCAGTAAGTAGTGGTACATTTTGGTACTACCTGGGTGCACGACGTAAAGGGTCATTATGAGCCTCATAGAAAATCTAGCTCTTGATTTTGTCATCATCTGGGATGCAGATTCTACCCTTCAACCCTAGTACCACATCATCTGAAATATGGAATCTCGACCTCACATCCTTCTTCACCTCATGATCCAGTCTTTGTAGCTATGGGTCAACAAGTTGTCCTCCCCATGAGCCAGTCTTTATCATCTCAGACATTGCCCGAAGCTTCACTGGGTCAGTCACCATTCTAATCGGTCTAGGCACTTCATGCTACTACTATCCAAACATAAGATTAAACATTCACATACATATAGCCTTCATGCAAAAAATGACTAAAAATATCTTCTCAATTAAAACATGAATTTACCTTTGAACATTCAATCATTGCATATAATTGTTTTTGAAAACTTTACTCACAACATAAAATTCTCAACTAATTACATATCATCGTCCTCGATAACATTAAATTCTCAAAACTTGCTTGCCAAAAATACTATATAAACAAGAAAATTCAAACGATTGCATAAAAACTTACTAGGATAATTTCTTAACATTCAAATTCTCGATCAACTATGTAAAACTTGAAACTTTGCTAGCAATATTAAAAAATATTCATAAACAACTAATATGCCTTTAACATAAAACATGACTCTGGCATAATCAAAGCGAGTCTTAAAATGCTCACTAACTCCTTATTAAACTACCAAAATTCTTAAGCAGAAAAAGATGATTCGTTCTAACTTTCACCACTCATCCCTAAGCATCCTGCCTGTGAGTACTGGGTAATCTGGATCTCTACTTCCGGCATAGTCTCTTTCAGAAGTGATAGGAATGGACCTAATAACTTTATCTTGTATATCTTGGCTGAGCTTAAATCGCACCTTCTGCCTCGGTCACAGTTTCATCTTTCTCTACCATAGCACTCATCTCATCTACATAATATTTATATTGTTCAGCTAGGTGAGCAATTTGTAACACCCTACTTCCTTAGAGTTGTTACTAAGTGAGTTTAAAACGTGCAATTAACTTGCTAATCGAGGTTTTAAGAGAAAAGTGTAGTAAAACCATAAACAGAGTCTTATACTTTGAAAATAATTCCATTTATTGAAAATCTTAAAGCATTTAACATTTGGGATCCCAAAATACTGTTTAGAAATATTTACAACTCAAAAATATAACCAGAGTCAGCTAAACGACAAAATCTAGGTTTAGTACAATCATCTCCCAAATCAAATACCCCTGGTCGTGGCAGCCAGGCAGGCCAAACATGTACGCACCGCTTCACGCTCTCCGTACTCTTAGTTGGTCGACTTTCCCCTTGCCCTTACTTGCACCACAGAGCACCCGTGAGTCGAGGCCCAGCAAGAAAACCCTCACAAGCAGATAACATAAGCACATTTCACATTCAACATATAATCAAGCCATCATCAAGCTAAACATGTACGGCCATGTCGTCCCAGGCGCTTTACCAGGCACTGGGTTCGCGGTCCTCACTGTGAGGATATCCCAGGTATCCTTTAGGGTCTCGCCCTGACAACTCGCACTCAACGTGCTAAACGCTGCTCCCAGTCCCTTGCCGTTCTCGGCCTTCGCTGTTCCCGGCTCTTGTCGTTCATTCACATATATGCACACATAACATAATTAAGCAGATACTTAAACATGTATAAGTTTAATCAAAGAGGCTACGCCTTGCAACACAATCATATTGGGTCGTGCCCTGCAACACAAGCTCTATGGGTACAGCAGTTTTCTTACCTGTGTCCCGAGCTTTCCAAGCACCGATGTCCTAAGCACAGTCCCCTAGTCCGAGCCTCGCTGAAACACTAGTCACAATGCACCAACAATATCCATCCATCAAGTTCTAATCCATTAAATAACTTTGGGTCATAATTCTAGTCTCCGGGACCTTGAATTCTATCAATCCGGGTGATAAAATCCATCTCGAACCTTTACTTTTGGATTCCCAAGCCTAAAACTTCTTTAAAGCCCAAAAATGCACTAAGCGCCGCGGCCCCATGAAGCCATGTCGCGGCCCGCCCCCAACCAAAGACCTCCAACCCCAAAACAGGTCTGGCGCACCGCGGCCCAAGCAAGGGCATGCCGTGGCCCACCCTACTTATTGGCCACCAAAATGCTCTAGAGGGTCGCGGTTCAACAAGAACAATGTCGCGGGCCGACCCTTAGAACCCAGAAAAATCTTCCATTTTTACCACGAAAACCCAACCAATTTACCCCAAAATCAACCTAACAATCCCACTCAATCATCACAACATTTCCAGAGCAATCCCAGTAGCAAAACCCAACAGAAACTAACCCCAAAACCCACCCAAATAATCAAGAGCAATTCCCAACTTAGCTTACATGCAACACTCTAAAATACCAGCAGCAATTCAACATAACTCAACACATTTAAAAGCTTACCTTGAGCATAAATGAATCCCTGAATTAGGTCCTTAAGCTCCAAGCTTCTAGCTCCCAAAATCCAAGCTCAAAATCCTTAATCTTTGGTTAGTTTCCACCAAAACTCAGTAAGCTTCCAAGAGAGAAAAGGAAACCGAGAAATAGAGAGAGAAAGGGTCGGTTTAGAGAATTCTCAATGGTTCTTATGTTTTGTTTTATTTAACTTAGTCTCTAAGGTTACCTCAAGGCGCGGGGTACCAAAAACGTCCCCAAGGGAAAAATGGTAAATTTCCCCAATATTCCCTCCTAAACATTCTATCTTCAAATATATCTCCAAATATTTATTTCCATAACCCGATAACCCCATAAAACGTCTAATACCCGAAATACCCCTCGACTCGCGCCGAGTCGGGTTTTCGACCCAGTTGTGACTTTCTAGCTAACAACTCCCTAGGACTGTCTCACATCGTGCAACGCAGATATATCACAAATATATCAAAATTATTACAATTATCACATTTATGCCCTTAACGGGATAAAATTACAAACATGCCCCTAACAACCTAATGGGGCCCACATGCATATTTAATTCACCTAAACATGCATCTCTAATCACATATTCATACAAATTCACATATTATAATATTAAATCACTAATTTCCCTCCAGTCACACTAATCGAGGCCCTAAGCCTAATTAGCAAATTAGGACGCTACAACTATCCCCTCCTTACAGAAATTTCGTCCTCGAAATTACCTGAACAACTTGAGATACTGTTCCCGCATCTCTGATTCAAGTTTGCATGTTGCCTCCTCAACTTTACTGTTCCTCCATAGCACTTTCACCAAGGAGATGGTCTTGCTCCGCAAGACTTTATCCTTCCAGTCAAGAATCTGAACCGGCTTTTCCTCATAAGACAAATCCTGGTCCAGCTCCAAATTCTCATAACTTAGGACATGCCTCTAATCTGATACATACTTCCGGAGCATGGATACATGAAAAACATTATGAACCCCTGATAAGGCTGGAGGCATCGCCAGTCTGTAAGCTACATTTCCAACCCGCCCCAGAATCTCGAAGGGGCCAACAAACCTAGGGCTCAGCTTGCCCCAAATACCAAACCGTTTCACTCCCCTCAAAGGTGAAACCCTAAGAAGACCATGGTCACCGACCTGAAACTCTACGCTTCTACGTCTCAAGTCCATGTAACTCTTCTGGCGACTCTGGGAGGCGAGCATTCAAGCTTTAATCTTGTCAATCGCCTCATTGGTCCTTTAAACCATCTCAAGACCCAGATATCTCCTCTCACCCATCTCATCCCAATGGATAGGTGACCTGCACTTCCTCCCATAAAGCATCTCATACGGAGCCACTCCGATAGTCGCCTAATAACTGTTATTGTACGAGAACTCAATCAAAGGGAGATATTTACTCCAAGATCCTCCAAAATCTAGCACACAGGCTCGTAGCATGTCCTCCAATATTTGAATTGTCCTCTCAGACTGTCCATCTGTCTGAGGATGATAAGCGATACTAAACCATAACTGCGTGCCCATAGCCTTCTGCAGACTCTCCCAAAACTTGGAGGTGAAGGTGGGGTCCCTGTCGGATACCATCGACCTTAGAGCCCCATGGAGTCAAACAATTTCCTTCACATATAACTCGGCATACTGCTCCACAGTATAAGTCGTCCTGACAGGTAAAAAGTGGGCGAACTTGGTATACCTATCCACAATCACCCACACCGAGTCATGCTGTCCTACGGTCTTCGGCAAACCAACCACGAAGTCCATGGTGATATCTTCCCACTTCCACTCTGGAATCCCTAGAGACTGCAACAAACCTGATGGCCTCTGATGTTCAGCCTTGACCTGCTGACAAGTTAAGCACTTGGCCACATAATCCACCACATCCCTCTTCATGCCCGACCATCAATACAAAGCTCTCGGATCCTGGTACATCTTCATCGTACCTGGATGTAAGGAATAAGGAGTGGTATGCGATTCATCTAAGATCTCCCGCCGGATATCAGAATCCATCAGAACATAGATCTGACCCTTGTACTTCAGTAACCCCATCTCCGAGATAGAGAAGTCCTTAGCCGCTCCGACTAAGACATTCTCCATGTGACCTCTCAACTGGGAATCCTTCCCCTGCACCTCCTTTATTCGCTCAAGGAGTGTAGACTGAAGAGTGATGTTGGCTAACTGACCAACCACGAACTCTATACCCACTCTAGTCATCTCCTCTGCCAACTTATCAGATATTTTTCTCGAACTGAACAACTGTCCTGGGCCTTTCCGACTCAATGCATCAGCCACCACATTAGCCTTCCCAGGATGGTATAGGATGTCACAATCATAATCCTTAACCAACTCCAGCCACCATCTCTGGCCCATATTCAGATCCTTCTGAGTAAAGAAGTACTTCAAACTCTTATGGTCGGTGTATATCTCGTACTTCTCACCATATAGATAATGTCTCCAAATCTTAAGTGTGAATACCACTGCTGCGAACTCCAGATCATGCGTGGGATATCTCTACTCATACCCCTTTAGTTGTCTCGATGCATAGGCTATCACCTTACCAGCTTGCATTAGCACACACCCTAAACCCTATCTGGAAGCATCACAATAAACCACAAACTTCTCATTATCTGTCGGCAAACTTAACACTGGTGCAGTGATCAGTCCTCGCTTCAACTCCTTGAAACTGTTCTCACATCTGTCTGTCCAAACATACTTTGTCTTCTTCTTTGTCAGTCCTGTCAATGGCGTAGCTATCCTGGAGAACCCCTCAACAAACCACCGATAATATCCTGCCAATCCCATAAAACTCCTCACTTCAGGAACGTTGCTCGGTCTAGGCCAATCTCTCACTACCTCAATCTTACTTAGGTCAACCAGAATCCCCTCCTTACTGATGATATGGCCCAGAAATGTAACTTGCGATAACCAGAACTCGCACTTGTTGAACTTAGCATATAACCTATGCTCCCTTAACTGCTGTAATACCAAGCGTAGGTGCTACTCATGCTCTGTCTCTGACTGAGAGTACACTAGAATGTCGTCGATAAACACAATCACAAACTTATCCAAATAGTCCTTGAAAGCCCTATTCATCATATCCATAAAAGTTGTTAGGGCATTGGTTAATCCGAAGGACATGACCTGGAATTCATAATGTCCATACCTCGTTCGGAAAGTGATCTTTGGTATGTCCTCTTCTTTAATCCTTAACTAGAGATCAATCTTGGAAAACACTGTTCTTCCCTGTAACTGGTCAAATAAATCGTCGATCCTAGGCAGTGGATACTTGTTCTTAATGGTCAACTTGTTCAGCTCCCTGTAGTTAATACACGTCCTAAGAGATCCATCCTTCTTCTTGACAAACCACACTGGAGCACCCCATGGGGAGAAACTTGGTCTGATGAACCCCAAATCCAGTAACTCCTGCAACTGAATCTTCAACTCCTTCAGTTCAGCTGGAGCCATTCTGTAAGGTGTCCTAGATACTGGCTCTGCCCCTGGTGCCAACTCTATAACAAACTCAATCTTCTGCTGCGGCGGAAACCCTGGCAGATCTGCTAGAAATAAATCTGGAAACTCACATACCACTCTAGTCTCCCCCAGTCCAATCGACACAACCCTAGAGGTATCCACAACATTCGCTAGGAATCCTATGCAACCTTCCTACATCAGGTCTCTAGCCTTCAGTGCTAAAATCATAGGTATTCGCGGTCCACTAATTGTCCCTACAAATACAAAGGGTACCTCCTCTTCTGGATCAAAAGTCACCATCCTACGCTTGCAGTCAATCGTCGCCCCATACCTCGATAACCAATCCATCCCTAGGATCATATCGAAGTCATCCATCGCAACTATTCTTATAGCACTTTGCTAGCATACACTTTGATGTCTTAACATGCACATCTATCAAAAACACAACATTTAAACTCATCATAGACTATCATCAACTTGGCATGTCATAACATCAAACTAGTCATAGCATAAACACCACAAGGTCATAAAATGCATTCTCGGACATAACATATGTCAAACTTAGCATTCATACATAAACATTAAAGGCAACAAGTATTATGGAATAGAAGCTGGGTGAGGAAAATTATCCCCCTGGGACCACATTGGTTAAATTCTGGGGAAACCAATGCCAAATGTTTATACATGGTAAACTCATCTGCTCAAATACTTGTACCTACAATTATCATCGTAAACATAGCAAATAGATAACACATCACATCATAACCAACAACCATAACATGGAACTACCATCATAACTCATGAATACATAACCACACATAAATGGGATAGAAGTTGGGAGGAATAATTGTCCTCAAAAGACCACCTTGGTCATTGTTTTTGGGGCATCTACTGCCATATATCTCATATTCCCTACTACTTACCTGAAAAACATTGGCATACACATACGCAACATAAACTTAAAAACAAATTCAACTTCCTTACCTTTGCATGAGTGATTTTGTGAGAAAATGATGTGGGAAACTTTACGTCCAAAACCTTATAAAAATCAAATAACTTCTTTGAATACCCATCAAAATAATTAAAGTCAACCCTTAAAGCAAAACCCAAAAGCCCTAGTTCAAAATTAGAAACCTTCCTTACAATACTACTTTTATTCTAGCATAGATCTAAAAATAACAAAACCCCAAATAGTTACATTTCCATGTGGTGACCGAAACCCTAATGAATCATCCTCCTTTGAAGTATTTGAAAACCCTAAGCACCAATATCACATCTCTTAGAAATCCACAAAGATGAAGTGAATACTAAAAAATTAATGGGGAATACTTACTTGTAAACCTTGATCCTCCTTTCTTTCTCTTCTCCTAATTTTTTCCCCTCTCTTCCTTTCTCTCTATGTGTATTTTGGCCTAGGCCCTCATTTTCTATTTATGTAACGCCCTAGATAGCCAAGATTGTTACACCCTGTGTTTTAAATAGTGCTAGGCTCGCTAATCGAGTCATTTGGCCATAAACGTGCGACTAAATGTGATTAACGACTTAGGGTTAAAAAATTTGGTCAAAAGGAATAATCACTTCATTAAAACATTAAGTGCGTACTTGGGATCCCAAAATAAACATTTAGAAAGTTGTTTATAGTTCCAAAAAGGGTAATTACAACTCAAAAATTACAAATAGTCGACCTAGGCGGCAAATTAAGGTTTGACCCTAGTTCCTCTGAGAAACCTCAGTCGTCGTGGTTGAGTAGCCGCATATGTAAACGTCACCACCGAAGCTCTCCAACTCATGGCTGGTCCAGCTTCCCTTTCCCCTTACTTGCACCACATAGCACCCGTGAGCCAAGGCTCATCAAGAAAACTTAAACATGCTCATAAGCAATCAATAATATATCATAGAATCATAATAAGCATGTCTAGCAGTAATAACCCTACTCATGCATACATTTTATGCAGATAAGTGACTATACTATCACATAGGGGGCCCACTGCCCTAAATAAATGACTAATAAGTCACCCTGGGGCCCGTTGCCCTATCCTTTGTATAACAAGCCTTGGAGCTGCCCAGTGTACCTAGCGCTTTAATTTTCCAGACCATTGGGTCAGTCAAGCGTATGTCACGCTCTTGATTAGGCCTAACCATATCGACCAGTGCTTAGCACACTATTGCCGCCATTGACTTATAATTCAATGCTTTTCAATCAGATAATACAAACATGCATACAGCATATAACAATTATCCACATACAGAGTATACAAGCATGCTTAATCAAGCAATCACAAGCACAATCATAATCATGCTCATTCACAGGGTCCCAAGCCCTAATCAAATCTATGTTTAACAACTGGGCCAAGCCCTAATCACATACATCATGTATTGGGTGTAGTTTTCTTACCTCTGGTCCAAGCACGAGTTAATTAACAACGACCCCCGAGCATGATCCTGTCCCGAGCCCTAGCGGTACTCTAGTCACAACCATAGTAAGAGATATCCATCAATATCAAATAAATAAAGACTTCTAGACCAAGTCCTAGTCTCTAAGACCTCAAATTCTACTAAACCGGGTAGTAGAATCCTTCCCGAGCCCTTAGGTTTGGGTTCTCGTCACCCGAAACCTAATTTGGCCCCATTTGAGTCGCGGCACCCCTCAATAAGCATCATGACTCTCCACAAGTCAGAGAGCCTAGCCCTCGGTTACACTAGACATGCGCCATGGCGCACCTTGCCTAACGTCGCGATGCCAAGGCAGTTTAGGGCACTCCCTTGGTCTCTAAGTTCATGAGGGTCACGGTGCCCGAAGAATAGGATCGCGACGCGACCCCACGAATCCAATTTTTCAAGCTTTTATTCCCTGAGCCAATTCACCCCAAAGTGATACCAAACCCATAATTCAGTCCCAAAACATCTTCACTACACTCAGAGCAGTACATATATGTAACAACCCTCAAAACATACAAGACCAAAACATGCGAAAATTTAAAACTTTTTACTTTTAACTTGTTGTACCGAAAAATCCATATAAAAAAACTTTTAAAAGATCGTGTGTGCACACTTTTAGTTTTAGCAAACAGAATTACAACTACTCTTTTACAGAGTTAAAGCAAAACAAATGTCATAAAATAAATAACAAGCTCCCAACGTTTCTTTTTTAAAATGGTGTTCTATCAAAACCTCCCCAGGTCGGGCCACATGTACATATCCACAAGCAGACTCTGGCGCTCACTGCTTCACTTTGCTTTTGCACTTACCTACAACAGGTAAGCGAAAACGCTTTGTAAGAATAGCCTTGCACACAAATATACTAAACCCAGTAACGGGTTGCCCTAAGGTAGTTACCACTACCGGTCATAGGGTATTGGATGAATTCAAACTATATCATACAATTCTCAATAATATTCCTAACAGAAAATCAAGTACATTGGTTGTGCCCAACAACCAATGTTCATACATATCAAAATCACCTGCATTCAGAAAATCCCAGACATTCAAGATATATAACCATATCCAAAATAAATACTCTAGTTGCTTCAAACAACCAAGTTCACTTATATCACAATAACCTGCACTCAGAAGATTCTCAGAATATTCAATTATATTTAGCACACATCATCACTAAGAAATTAAATTATCAACATGGGATACGAGCCACAACTCGGCTCCACCATATTTGTCTTGGCTACAACCCAGACTATATTATCATTGTCCTGGCTTCAACCCGGACTATATACTTACCATGTCCTGAATACAACCCAGACTATAATACCATTGTCCTGGCTCCAACTCAGACTATATACTTACCATGTTCTGGCTCCAACCTGGACTATATTACCATTGTCCTGGCTTCAACCTGGACTATATACTTACCATGCCCTGGATCCAACCCGAACTATATACTTACTATGTTCTGGCTCCAACCCATACAATATTACCATTGTCCTGGCTCCAACCCAGACTATATTACCATTGTCTTGGCTCCAACCTAGACTATATTATGCTAAGGTTATGGCTTCAACTCGAACCTACTTACCATTTATCCGGAGAATGCCAAAGCATTGCAAGAGTAGGCATTAAGCATACCCTAGTCTTAATGACCCAAACAAAACTAGTGTAATCTACTACTACAAGCACACACTAGTATATTCATGTTTTAACCAAGAAAGAGAAAGGATAACTTACTTGGAGTCCTTAGTTCCCAGCTAGATATTTTAACTCTGCTATACGCTTTTCCCTTTGTGGTTACTATAATTAATACAGTGTACTCGAATTAAACTATAGCATACTCGTATAGCTAATATTCTATGATAGCTACATTCAATAAATTTCTCTCAGAGACTCTATACTAAAAATTTCTCTTATACACTTTACAGTGTATAAGACTAGATTCTGCTTTAATCAATTTACGATTTTCCTGAGAAAAATCGTCCTTACCGCAACATGCTCTCCGTGCTGTGCATTTTAATATTCTATCTCTAGATTACTCTCTCAATCGTATTACGTGTATTTTGGTTACTGATAAAAGGAGTTTTAAACACCTCTTAATCTTAGAAAACTACCAACATTTTACTCAAGTACGGAGTTTACCATTTTCCATTCTTTATCCAAAAATACTGTGTTTCAACCTTTTACAATTTATTATCCATTAACGATAAAAAAAAAATTATTTATGGTTTTATAAAACCTAACTCCCTTACCGTCTTTAATCCATAACCTAGGATCTCTATTACATCATTTTCGAAAAGAAAGGGCAATTGAACCTCGTGTTTAGAAAATGATAAAAATGAATTCTTAATAACCTTAAGCTAATTTGGGATTTGTTAGATATCCAAAACTTTAGCTATTTTTTAAAACAACTTCATTTCCAATTCTGAACATGACTTTTTTTTCACTATTCATTTTAACATGATAAAAATCCCTCTTTTAAGCTCATATTCTATGTTAGGTTCTCTAACCACAACCCTTTAAAATATCATCCACGTATTATGCATTCTAATGACGGGAACTAGGCGAAAGATCATGTCAAAATTCAATTTAGATTAGGAGAACTAACCTCCCAAAAACTCATTTTTTGTTAAGGTTACATATTTTATTCTAAAATTTTACCAAGGCCTTGATACATATCTTAAAAAATTTCTCACCATGTTTTATAATTTTTGGGATGGTAAAACCCATTAAACCATTTAAAGAAATCTGGGCAGTGCCTGCTGCCCAAGAGTTTTTTCTCAGATTTTTAGGGTTCTTTGAAAAATTATGTCTCTTACACCGTAGCCCAGTTCTTTCTGAAATTTTACTAGAATCCTTACTCATATATAATTTAGTTTCTCTCAAAATTTCATAATTTTAGGATAGGGTAACCCATTCAAAAATGTAAGACAATCTGAGCAGTGTTTGCTACCCAAAAATTTCATTTTCATATTATTAGAGAAAACTTTGAAAAACCATTACTCTTTAACCATTTTGCATTTTCCTCTAAAACATTTCTGTGATCCTTATACATATTTAAACTAACAATTTACTGAATTTCATGGCTTTTGGCTCTAAAACGTGTTCAATTTTCAAAACAATCTGGGTAGTGCATGCTGCCCAGAAATTTTCCAAATTGCATCAAGATGCCAAAAAGTTCATAACTTAGGTTTGAAAACACCTTTTTTCAATTTTCCAAAGCCTAAACTCAAGTACTCATGTAGAACTATGCAACCATCTGACCCGTTGAAAGTCAGACCATGAAAACTTGGCAGCATGCATTTTTACACATTCTAGCAAAACCCTAGCCACATGCATGCATGCAAATCAACAAATCAACCAAGATAACCCTCAAGCATAAAATAAACTTCAAAAACCAACTAATTATCCTATACAACTAGATATAACATCAATAAAAAAAAACAACTCAAAAACCAATCAAAAACTCTACCTTTGTAGTTCTAGCTTGGAGATGAGATTCCTTAGCTTTTCAAACTTCCTCCTTGGATTCTATACACTCAAACCGAGCCCCAAAGGTTCCGCATGAGGATTTTTAAAAGAGTGTTAGGGTAGAAGATGGAGATGAGTGGAAAAATTACCAAAACTCTAAAATCCTTACCTTTGTTCTCACAAAAACATAAAAAATAAATTAAAAAAAACCTCAAATCTTGAGATCTTCTTAGAACAACTTCCCTTTAGACCTAGAACACAAGATCCATGCCATGCATGTATTAGAATCACATGAATGCATAGTAAAACCCCTTAGGATTCCAGGTTTGAAAGAAAAAAAGAAGAAAAGAAATGTACTAGGTTTGAAACTTACACTTGCCTAGATATCTCTTGAGTTTCTTCCTTCTTCAATGGGGAGAAAGTGTTCTTGCTCTTGGAGAGAAAATGACAGCAATGGAGAGTGAGGAAGGACTAGGGCTCCAATTATGGGGAGAAAGAATGGAGAGAGCTATTTTCTTGAGG
This sequence comes from Humulus lupulus, assembly GCF_963169125.1. Taxonomy (NCBI): domain Eukaryota; kingdom Viridiplantae; phylum Streptophyta; class Magnoliopsida; order Rosales; family Cannabaceae; genus Humulus; species Humulus lupulus. The sequence continues at coordinate 266,083,440 of NC_084802.1, forward strand.
AAAAGAAAATATTAAAAAAATATAATGATTGGATGTGTAAGAGGGAAATGATTGGGGGTTTAGCCAATGGGTGGGTAAGTCTCTTACTCTTCCTAGGGTAGGTGTCTTAGACATTTGAGTACACTAGGGCATAGCCTAGCCGCCCATCACACCCTCTCTCCACCTTTGGAAATGACTAAAATGCCCTTTATCCTTTTAACTCACTTCTAATGCACTAAAGGGCCCTTTGGTAATTTCACTCTCTAAATTTAATCAAATTTTTACCCTATAGTTTTCAAATATCTCCAAGCTAAATTAAATAAAATAAAGGTGACCAAAAATAAAATTTTGTCACATAACACATAATTTTGGTAATTTACTCAAATTGATCAAAATGCCCTTAGAGGCTTGAGCAAGAATTTATATTCTTAAGCCCAATACATTGAAATTAAACCAGCAATCAATTTTTCTTAATTTTATTGGCTCGACTATACAATCCCAGTTGCCAAATATTTTTATGTCATAGTATTCCTCATTTTACCTAATCCGAGATTTTTCCGTTATTAGGATTTGCCCCTCGGTCCAAGACCAATTTTCTTTGCATAGACCTAAACCATTTACCAAATTAGCACAATGACTATAAAATTCACAAAATCATATAATTTCACATAATATTATTTATCAAAATAATATGTCACATAATTCTTCACCAGCTTCAACCGACTACTAATAGTGTTCAAAACACGGGAAGTTACAATATACTTGAAAACTTAACCAAAAACCTCATCACAATTCAAATTTAATTCCTTGAGTTCAAAACTCAAAACACTCAAGAAAACCAAACCATAATTTAATCAAAACAAGGTTTAGAGCATACCTCAGCTATGAATTACGACCCATAATTGTTTGATATTCTAATCCCAGCTTCAATCAACAATTTTCCAAGCTTCTCCCTTCCCAAAAATCAAAACCCACTAAGGCACCAAGAGAAGAAGAGAGAGAGAGAGAGAGAGAAGTGGATGAGTGAGGAAAGTGTTTTCTAGTTACTTTTGAGGTTCTAGTGACTAATCTATCTAAGGGCATAAAAGACTATAATGCCCTTAGGTCCAAGCTTCCCTATCAAAGCCCACTAAGGGAAAGGTCGTCTTTTCCCACATTTCTCGCTAATCATAGTTAACGCCTCATAATTTCCTATTCGCCCCAATTTCCTCAAATAATCACTAAATAATTTCTCATTACCCGATAAATCCTGGTAATGTACTAAATTACTAAAATACCCATAGGCTCACCCTGAGCCAGGTATTTGACCCCGTTATGATTAAATTGCTAACTTGCTCCTAGAATCGCCTCATGTCGAATATCTCAAATATATCCACATAATAATGTGGTCTTAATCAATATGCACACATATATATACAAATATGCCCTCAACGAGCCAAATTACAAAAATGTCCTTCTAATAAGAAACGGGCCCCCACGCATGCTTAATTCACCTAAACATGTCAATATAGTCATATTATAATATAACTCACATAATTCATATAATCATGCATATCATCACAGAATAATGAAATTAAATCACTTATTGCCCTCTTAGCCCCCTAATCAAGGTACTAAGCCTTATTAGGGAAATTGAGACGTTACAATTTATATGCTCACAAATTCACCAACCACATCTCCATCGAATTTCCAAATAAAACCTAATTTATTCAAATCTTTCTATTCACATGTATTTCAAACCTAATCAAATCATATCTTCCTATGATCTCTACCCAAATATTAAATCTAGAAAAAATTCCTACTAGGTTCATCCACCAAACTCTATCATCCTATAGATTTCAAAATCCCCTTTGATTTTTGTTGTACCCTGAAATTAGCACGAGTTCAATTACTCAACTCGGGTATAGCTGGCAGATGAATGTGTGGAAAAATATCCAAGTAGAATATTTGGTTAACAATGATGTGAAAAGCTCAAGTTTGGGGGTTTAACAGCACGATACACAATTTATTATCAGACTGCCTCTCAGGATAACAGTTAAGTTTGAGACTTATAATGACTAGATCCAACTTTGGGCGCTCTGAATTTAATACGAGCTAGGGTTCAAATAGTTGTTGAACACGAGCTCGAGCAAGATATTTAGCTTGTGGAAACCTGGACAGAACGCATACTAAAGGATCCTAAGAGATTCGGAGACTCTTTATACGCTCATTAATGCCCATGCTATATCACATATCTATCATTTATTATCCGAGATAGCAGGAGTATATTTTATTCTATTATCAAATCATATCCCAATGTAAATGGGAATAATCTGTATTAATTATATACCTTATTTAATCACGCGGTTACCCAAACTTGTCCATGGAATTCCCCTATAAATACTAGGAATATTGGCCAGGGAAGGGGAGGGTCATTTTTGTATTGCTAAAACTCTGCAGAAATTGAGAGAGAATATTAATAATATTGACTTGTGGACTAGGTGGATTTTAACCACCGACCCACGTAAAAGTTGTGTGTGTTCGAGAGAGTGTTTATTACTTCATTACAATTTATAATCTAGCACAAATCTACCTATTTAATTTCTTAATACACTGTTGGCGAAAAACCGCATCAACAGTGTGGTCCTTTCATTGAGAGGAAATTAGTGCTTTACAAGTTTCAGTCAACTTTCAACATGGTGCTCACTCGATCAATGCATGAGAATGAGATGGAATAGCCTAGTAGACAGGAGGCCCATCATACTGTTGTTCCCAAGGAAAGGGGCTCAGATGTTCAACAACATCTTGGAAAACAACCGGTGGGTCATGGCGACGTTGGGAGTTTAGTATCACTCCCACCAAATCCTAATACAAGATACTTGACTGCCGCTGAGATGGAAAACACCCAATTAAGGAGCCATCTTGCTAGGGAAAACAGGAAAATTGAAGAGGTCTTGGCTCGATTACCCCCTTTTGCAACTGACATTAATGTCAGAAAAAGGAAAAGTGGGTCTCATAAGTCCCACATGAATAACCGATCTAAACTGAGTCATTCTGTCAGAACCGCCACTCTGAGTTCTATGCCTTCAGAGCGAAACCACCAAAGTGCTCAACCCACTGGTCATCATCAGCATGTCAGTCGGTCGGTCAAGACTGCGACCCCCAGCTCTGTGCCTTCTTCATAGATTCCCAGAGATGCCCATAACAACCCACAGGGAGGGGCTGGGACAAGGTCACAAAGGAAAAATGCTCCAGGGAATCCCCCTGTGCCACAGTTAGAGCCCTAGGCAAAGAGAACTGGGACGTTGGAATAGAATCGAGCCCCGGGCTAATTTGGTTCGTCCTGATGGAACGAGGATAGCCTCGCCAATAAGGCATCCTCTGTCACCTGTAAGACATCCAACACCACCTCGCCCTCAACTAGATGCTCCAGCTCGTGGGAACAGTAGGAGAAATTCTCCCCCATCTATAAATACTTACGCCCCACGGGCACGTGCTAAGAATCCAGGTCCTCGATCTCAGCCACGAGTCGTAAGTTTTGCAAATGGAAGTTATTGGATGGAAAGCCAGCGTGGAGGCAGGTCTGAGAGCGACCTGAGAAATCACTTGAGTTTGCCACAAAGTCCTCGATACAATCCACAGCCTGACTTGTGCCATCATTTGAACTCACAAAGAAGGTATCCAGCTTAGAATGAGGATGTTAGCTATACTCAGTAAGAGGGATGTCAATCCATTGTACGCAACAATGGGAATGTCCCACCTAACCAAGCTCGAGCTTGGAGGGACAACTACCCATCAAACATGTATAATAGGATGGGAGCTATTTAACAACCCCCAGTTAGCCTAGGGACCAAGGACCAAACCCTTGAAAGACTGGCTTTGATGGAAGAGCAAATGAAAAGACTCTTATATGGGAAGGGAAAGGACGATTGCAACTCAGATGAGGAGCTCGAACCTTTTGCTCCAAACATTGTAGCAGCAACATATCCTATTGGATTTAGGATGTCACACATGCCGACGTTTGATGGAAACACAGATCCGTATTATCACCTCGGGATGTTTAACACCATGATGATGGCCCACAATGTCGGGTTTGATCTAAGATGTATCTTGTTCCCTATAACTCTGGTCAGATCTTCCAGGCAGTGGTTTAAACAATACAAGAAGCATTCGATAAACTCGTGGAAGAAATTTTCCTCTGAGTTTAAAAGAGCATTCTGAGCTTCACAGGCAACTCATGTTGAAGTCAATTCATTAGCCAGTGTAAAGCAGCAACCTAGTGAGACACTAAAAACATACCTGAGCAGATTTTCCAATGTTGTTGCGCAAGCTAGGGACGTTGATCACAGTTCCAAGCTCATGGTAATGAGAACGGGAATCCTGGTGGGAGGCGACCTGTGGCAAGAACTCCAAAGAAAAGGAGTTAAAAGCATAGACAAATTTCTAACCCGACCTTAGGAGTGGATAAACCTGAAGGAGGCATGAGCTTTTGTCGTAGGAACCAGCCATGCCCCTATCCAACCCATCGGAGTGGTGACGGATATTGAAACTATGCCTCAACTCGTTACCCAGAATAACCAAGGGGAAAATAACAAGAGGAAGGGGAATGGCGAGGGCGACCAAAACGGGACGAATAAGAACAAGTCTGTGAAGAAATTCAAGCCCATTTACGCCACCTATACCGACCTAACAGACACCCGATAGCGTATCATCCTGGCTAATTCTAATCGCCTCTCATGGAAAAATCTAGAGCCTTTAAGGCACCAGAGGGAGAAGAGAGATTCTTCAAAGTTTTACCGATTCCACAATGACATCGGTCATAACACTGATGATTTTCGGCAGCTGAAGGGTGAAATTGAGACTCTCATTCGAGCTGGACCATTAGCCCAATACGCCCAAAATCAAGTAGTTCCCAATCAACCTACCAGGAAGAATCCTCAGTCAGTTCTAGAAGCTTCGATAGGTCAACCTGGAGCTCAGACGAATCAGGTTACCCTCCCCCAATAGTAGGAGGAGATATAACCACTATTGTCAGAGGACCTCATTTGGAGGATATGAGCAGCAGGGCCCAAAAGAGGTATATCAATGAGTTAAAGGCTCATAACAATGTGGAGTGTGTCCCAGAGCAGTGGTTATCGAAGCAACAGCAGTTGGAAAAAAAAAAACCAATCATTTTTGTGGATGAGGATGCTAGCCACGTCCAATTCCCACACAATGATCTGCTGGTGGTAACCGTGCAGCTCACTAACCGAGGGTACGGAGAATACTGTTGGATAGCAGAAGTTCCATAAATTTACTTTTTAGGTCCACCCTGGAAAAGATGGGATTGTCTGTATCCGATTTGAAGGCGACCTCAATGACTCTGTACAGGTTTTTGGGTGAAAGAGCAGCGGCCATAGGGACAATCGGACTAGTGGTGACATTAGGAGAAGAGTCACAAACTGTCTCCAAAATACTCGAGTTCGTGGTAATCGATTGTCCGACCACATATAACGCGATTTTGGGCCAACCTGCACTGATGGCATTTGAAGCTGTCACTTCGATCTGACACCTGGCAATGAAATTCCCCATAACCTCGAGGATATGCACAGTAAGAGGAGACCAGCTCGCTGCAAGAGAATACTATAACATTTCTATGAAGGGAAAATCATAACCCGGGTAGCAGGCGATGGTCATAAATGAGGGAGGTGAGGATCCTAGGTAATGGAAGTCACTCATGGGACAGAAGAACCTCAAGAAGAAGATGGTGAGGCCGCCCAACGTGATGACATTGATATTTGAGTAGGCGAAGACATGTCTGAGCTTAAAGCCATAGAAGAGCTTGAGGAAGTAAACATCGACCTGAAAGAAACTTCAAGGGATGTAAAAATTGGGAAAAATCTTGAAGTCAAAAGGAAGAAGGAGTTGGTTGAGTTCTTACGGAAGAACTTGGATGTTTTCGCCTGGTCGCACAAGGATATGGTGGGAATCGGTCCAAGTATAATAATGCATACCTTAAACTTGGACAAGAGCATGCCTGCAAAGTCCCAAAAATGGAGGCTTTTGGGGACAGTACGAGTTGAAACATTAGAAGATGAAGTAGCTCGCCTACTAAAATGCGGGTTTATCAGGGAAGCAAAATACCCGATCTGGGTTGCTAACCCTGTGCTGGTCCTGAAGCCAAACGGGAAGTACATATATCGATTTCTTCGACCTCAACAAGGCTTGTCCCAAGGACTGTTTCCCATTACCAAGAATCGATCAGTTGGTAGACACCACGGTAGGTCACGAGCTCATGTCTTTCATGGACGCGTATTCTGGATATAACCAGATCGCAATGAGCCCTGCAGACCAAGAGCATACCAGTTTCATGACTGAGCATAACATATATTGCTACAAAGTTTTGCCATTCGTACTGAAAAACATCGGGGCAACATACTAATGGTTGGTCAACAAGATGATCACTAACCAGAGCGGGAGAAACATGGAGGTGTATGTCGATGATATGCTCGTCAAGTCAAAGACTTCCAATAACCATGTATCCAACCTGGAAGAATGTTTTGGCATCTTGAGAAAGTACGACATGAAGCTGAATCCCCATAAATGCACTTTCGGGGTGGCATCTGGAATGTTTCTAGGGTTCATAGTCAACACAAGGGGGATAGAGGCAAATCCGGAAAAAATCAGGTCGTTCCTAGAAATGCTTTCGCCAGGTCGCGTAAGGAAGTTCAAAGCTTAACTGGAAGGGTGGTAGCCCTAAACCGCTTCATTTCAAAATCCACTGACAAGTGTCTACCATTCTACAACTTGCTCAGGGGAAATAAGAAATTTGAGTGGATCGAAGAATGCGAACAGGCATTTCACGATCTGAAAATGCATCTTGTTGAACCCACCGTACTATCAAAGCCGACGTCTGGAGAGGGTCTGTTTCTTTACTTGGTCGTGACAGAGAATGCATTCAGTGTCGTGTTAGTTCGAGAAGAAAATTGGGTGCAGAAACCCATATATTACGTAAACAAGTGGCTTCTCAGAGCTGAATCACGGTACCCACTGATAGAGAAGCTGGCATTCTATCTCATTTTGGCTTCCAGAAAGCTCAGGCCATATTTTTGTGACAATTATTATTCGTTTTGGTTCAAGTCCGTAACATTTGGCCATTATTCGGTCTGGTTCAAGCCTGTGACATTTGGCAAAGAGATAAGTATGCCGGTAAACCTAGGAGTATTGATGAGCCAATGTGATTTCATTTGCATCTGTGATAGTGCTAATGCCTTTGGTAACCCACTCTCGTTACCCTCGATAGGGATTTATGGTTGGGATACTATTGCTAAGACTCGGGTCTCCACTACTGATTTTATATGTATATTATTGGGAACGCCTTTTGGCAACTCCCAAGTTGGCTTCTAGGGTTAGAATTATATTCTATATCTGTTCTCTAGATTGGTTTTCTGCACAGTTGTGGCTATTATGTTTCTGTTATCTGGGTTAGTATTGATATTGTAATGTCCCAAATTCACTAATAAGGCTTAGTGCCTTGATTAGCGTGTCGAGAGGGCATAAATGGATTTATATGTGAATTTAATTGAATATATGTGTGATTATGTGAAATATATGCGTTGTATTATAATATGACTATTTATGCATGCTTATGTGTATTAAATGTGATTGTGGGCCCATTTTGGTATAAAAAAAAAGGCATTTTCGTAATTTTGACTCGTTGAGGGTATAATTGTAAATATATGTGTTATATGCTTTAGACCACATTATTATGTGGATATATTTGAGATAATTGGCTTAAGTTGATCCTTTAGAGCGATTTGGCGGAAAAGTCACAACGGAGACTTATACCCGGCTCGGGGTGAACCAAGGGGTATTTTGGTAATTTTGCGTAGGTTGGGAATTAGTGGAGCATTATTGGAGGAAATTTCCATATTTGAAGGGTTAGTAATTTAATTGGAAATTAGGGGTTTAAATTGAGGTTTAGTGGGATTAGTGGCAAAATGACCAATTTGCCCTTGGGATTAAGCTTTGAGGTTTAGTGGGGCAAAGGGTAAATGGTCAATTGACCATTGGTTTAGACCCAAGGTAGTTGCAGCCTCTTCTCTCTCTCTCTCTCACTCTCTCTCTCTCTCTCTCTCTCTCTCTCCCCCCTTTGGTTTAGTTTCTCTTGTTTTCTAAGGAAAAACCCTTGAAGTGGAGGAGAGTTTGTGGAATTGGAAACTAACCTTGATGGATTCAGCTGCAAGGTGGGAAGGTGAAGAGATTTGAAGAAACAATCAGCTAAGGATTCATTTAGATATTTCAGATTTTGGCACAACTGAGCTGAGAAATTCTCAGGTTTCTTTATGTGCTCACCATGTTCTTGAAGTTTATGAATTTTTTATTTGAAATTTGTGGTTTGGGATTTCTAGGTGATTTGAGAATGTTAGTATTGAAGAGGCATGTTTTGGTGGCTAAGCTAAGCTTGAAGTGACCATTGATTACTGCCCCGGTATTGAGCCTTCCTTCAGATGGGGGTATGGGGGTAAGTTTGTGGTGTATTGTGATGCATTGAGACTTGGGTTAGGTTGTGTGCTGATGCAGTCTGGGAAGGTGATTGCCTATGCATCACGACAGTTGAAGGAATATGAACAGTGATACCCTACTCAAGATTTGGAGTTAGCAGCGGTGGTATTTTCACTAAAAGTGTGGCGGCACTATTTGTACGGAGAAAAGTGTGAGATATACACCGATCATAAGACTTTGAAGTATTTCTTCACTCAGAAGGACTTAAACATGAGACAGAAATGTTGGTTGGAGTTAGAAAAATATTATAAATGTGAGATTCTTTATCACCCAAGGAAAGCCAACGTAGTGGCAAACGCTTTGAGTCGGAGAGGCCCAGGATAGTTGTTCAGTTCAAAGCAGATATCGAAGGAATTGGAAAAAGACATGACTAGAGCGAGGATAGAGTTAGTGGTGGACCGATTAGCCAATATTACCTTGCAGTCCACTCTTTTGGAGAGAATAAAGGAAGTTCAGATGAGTGATTCTCATTTGATAAAGCTTAAAGGGGATGTCCTAGCTAAAGTAGCTAAGGATTATTCCATTTCAAGACGAGTTTGCTGAGATACAAGGGTCAGATTTGTGTTTCGATGGACGTGGGTATCAGACAAGAGATCCTTGATGAATCTCATACCACACCATATTCCTTACATCCGAGCACCACGAAGATGTATCAGGACCCAAAGACCTTGTATTGGTGGCCTGGGATGAAGAGAGGTGTGATTCATTATGTAGCGAAGTGTTTAACATGTCAGCAGGTGAAGGCTAAACACCAGCGACCAGCGGGGTTGTTACAGCCTTTAGGTATTCCCAAGTGGAAGTGGGAAGACGTCACTATGGATTTTGTAGGAGGTTTGCCTAGGGCAGTCGGGCAACATGACTCGGTATGGGTGATTGTAGACAGATATCCCAAGTCAGCTCATTTTCTGCCAGTGAGAACAAACTTTACCCCAGTATGCGAAACTGTACGTGAGGGAGATTGTGCATCTCCATAAAGTTCTGAAATCTATAGTGTCAAACTGGGATCCCATTTTCACCTCTAAGTTTTGGGGAAGTCTACAGAAGGCTATGGGGACCCAACTGAAGTTCATTACAACTTATCATCCTCACACCATTGGACAATCTGAGAGGGCGATTCAGATACTGGAGGACATGCTTAGGGCATGTGTATTAGATATTGAGGGATCCTAGAGTAAGTATCTTCCGTTGATTGAATTTTCATACAATAATAACTTTCAATCAACAATAGGAGTAGCTCCATATGAGATGTTGTATGGCAGGAAATGCAAATCACCCATTCATTGGGATGAGATGGGAGAGAGGAAGTACTTGGGACCTGAGATGGTTTAGAGAACTGGTGAGGCTATTGAGAAGATCAGAGCTTGAATGCTTGCCTCACAGAGTAGACAAAAAAGTTACGCTGACCGTAAGCGTAGGAACGTGGAGTTCTAGGTAAGGGACCACATTTTTCTTCGAGTTTCACCACTACGAGGAGTAAAAGGGTTTGGAAGTAAGGGCAAGCTGAGCCCTAGATTTGTAGAACCTTTCGAGATCCTAGAAAGGATTGGGCAGGTAGCCTATAGATTGGCTTTGCCCCCGTCATTATAAGGAGTCCATGATGTGTTTCACATCTCAATGCTTCGAAAGTACGCGTCGAACACGACCCATGTGTTGGGTTATGAGGAGCTGGAGATTCAGACAGATTTGTCTTATGAGGAATGGCCAGTTCAGATCCTAGATAGAAAAGACAAGGTTTTGAGGAACAAGACGATTCCTCTAATCAAAGTTCTATGGAGAAACAATAAGGTCGAGGAAGCGACCTGGGAGCTAGAGTCGGATATGCGGGATCAGTATCCCGAGTTGTTCAAGTACATTTCGAGGATGAAATTTTCATTAGGATGGGATAGTTGAAACGTCTCAGATTTGCTAATAAGGCTTAGTGCCTTGATTAGTGTGTCGGGAGGGCATAAATTGATTTATATGTGAATTTAATTGAAGATATGTGTGATTATGTGAAATATATGAGTTGTATTATAATATGACTATTTATGCATGCTTATGTGTTTTAAATGTGATTGTGGGCCCGTTTTGGTAAAAAAATAAAAGGGCATTTTCGTAATTTTGACTCGTTGAGGGTATAACTGTAAATATAAGTGTTATCTGCTTGAGACCATGTTATTATGTGGACGTATTTGTGATAACTGGCTTAAGTTGATCCTTTAGAGCGATTTGGCGAAAAAGTCACAACGGGGACTTATACCCAGCTCGGGGTGAGCCAAGGGGTATTTTGGTAATTTTGCGTAGGTTGGGAATTAGTTGAACGTTATTAGAGGAAATATTCATATTTGAAGGCTTAGTAATTTAATTGGGAAATTAGGGGTGTAAATTGAGATTTAGTGGGATTAGTGGAAAAATGACCAATTTGCCCTTGGGACTAAGCATTGAGGTTTAGTGGGGCAAAGGGTAAAATGGTCAATTGACCATTGGTTTAGACCCAAGGAAGTTGCAACCTCTTCTCTCTCTCTCTCTCTCTCTCTCTCTCTCTCTCTCTCTCTCTCTCTCTCTCTCTCTCTCTCTCTCTATATATATATATCTTCCTTTTAGTTTAGTTTCTCTTGTTTTCTAAGGAAAGGACCCTTGAAGTGGAGGAGAGTTTGTGGAATTGGAAGCTAACGTTGAAGGATTCAACTGCAAGGTGGGAAGGTGAAGAGATTTGGAGCAACAATCAGCTAAGGATTTACTTAGATTTTTTGAATTTTGGCACAGCTGAGGTGAGAATTTCTCAGGTTTCTTTAGGTGCTCACCATGTTCTTGAAGTTAATGAATTTTTTATTTGAATTGTGTGGTTTTGGGGTTCTAGGTGATTTGAGGCTGTTAGTATTGAAGAGGCATGTTTTGGTGGCTAAGCTATGCTTGGACTGAACATAGATTTCACATTTTCAGGCTTGAATTTTTGGATTTGGGTAAGTTTCTAAACTTTTGGCTCCCATTTGTCTTCTTGTTGGTTTTTTTTTTTTTTTTTTGATGAGTTTGAGTAAGTTTTTGTGGTATATTAATATTGGTATTAGGTTGTTAGGAGTGTATGGGACATTTTGTTGTCATAAACCTTCTAGAAATACATGTGTTGGTCGATTTTCTAGGTCTAGTATGCAGGGGAGTCGCAGGGGCTCGGTTTGGGGAAGAACATTGAGTATGAGGGTAATTTTAGGTTTTTGGCAACCTAGCGCAACCGCGCTAGGTTGTGGCACGACTGCGCTAGGGTCCCCAAACCTTAGGAATTTCGTTTTAATTTTGGGTTTCGGAGTTAGTGGCACGTCCTCGCTGGGCTAGGGTGCAACTGTGCCAGTACCACAGAAAGCCCAAACTTTCAAGGGGCGCGACCATGCCACGTGCCCTGAAAGGTGGTTTTGCAGTTTTTAGGACTAGGGCTCGGGGACTTCGGGAACCCTTTTGGTGGCCCACTTGGGGGCTCGGGGGATGTTTCTAACGTCCCGACAACTAGGGAATAGTAATCTAAAGTATAAGGTCTGAGGTGAGGCTCAGGATTTGGAATTAATCCCTAATAAGAGTATGTTTTTGTTGTGACTAGATTACCGCAAGTCTCGAGATTAGGATCGTACTTGAGCTTGTGTCGTCTATCGCACGGAACTCGAGGTAAGAAAACTGCACCCTTGTTGAAATTCTTGCTTGAGCCCCTGTGATTGAATTAGTTGTAACTCTGTCTTGAACTGTTTGTTTGAGTGTGAATAAGTGTGCCTTACATAGCTGAGTTATGTATGCATTTTATGTTTATTCATATTTGGAAGTGCGGTACGCACTAGTACGACCCTATGCCCGCTTGAGAAGGGATTGGAGCGCGAGTTACGCTAGCCTGCTTCTATATCTGTCTGAATGAAACAAGTGTGGTGCACACTTGGGTGGCCCTATGGTCGCATAAATAGATTGAATATTGCTTAGCATGTTTATGATTACTAGGAATGCTATTTATATTTGTATCAGGTTGATTGTTTGTTATGCTTGATTGAGTTTTCTTGTTGGGCCTTGGCTCACGGGTGTTGCGTGGTCCAAGTAAGGGCAATGGGAAGTTGGACCAACAATGAGTTGGAGAGCTTCGAGGGCGGCGTGTACATAGGCAGCCTGCTCAACCACCACGTTCGAGACTTCTTTTGGAGATCTAGGATTTAGTGGTTTTACTGCTTAGGTCGGCTGTTATGTACCTTTCTTGTTTTCACATGTATCAGTTCTAAACTCTTATTTTTGGGATCTCATGTATATACCAAAGCTCTTAATGAAAAGTAACAATTGTTTGACCAAAATATTTTATACCAAATTTTAATGAACCCTAACTACACGCTTCAATCCAAATGACTTGCTTAACGAGTTATCACAATTTTAAACACACAGTGTAACAGTCCTGGTTTAGTAGGGCATTACAGATATTGTCAGGTCGCTTAGGCTTTTTGTAATTGTTTGCTTATGGCCTGAATTTATCCGTAGCCCTAATTCTGGTATGTTGTCTAATGCTAGGCTAATGACTTGGTCATTGAACTTTTGTTTCTATTAAGCTTGTATGTTGTAAGATTGATTTACTAAGCGTAATCGCTTACCTAGTTGTTCATGTTGTAGGTAAGTGTAAGGGAAAAATGGTGCAGTGTGCGTTGGGGTCTCCTTGCTAGATGAACATGTGGCCTGACCTTTGGGGACTATCGACTTTTGAAAAAGACGTCTTGCATGACATTCATTACTTTTGGTCTACTTTAAAATGTTTGAACAATGTTGTTGCATCATTTTAAGTATGCGCATACTTCTGTTTTAAAAGCTTTTTTTATATGGATTTTTGAGACTTTGTAAAATGAAAATCTTTATTTTTTCCGCAATATTTTGTGTTGATATTTTTGGGTCTTTGCATGCAACGCAAATAATATCTATTGAATATTCTATCATCTTTTTTATCATTTCTTTTAAGTTAAATTTTAGTACTCAATTGCTCATTTTTAGTTATTAGTTCTTCTTTTTAAATTCAAAATATTGATTTTAATTTTGTTAATTAGTATTATTTTTTCATTTAAATTGACATTTTCTAATCCCTGTGGAGATGATCTTACTTACTATTTATTTCTTGATCGACTGCGTATACTTGCATAATTAAAAATAACTCGATGCATACAAAAAGAAATTGAAACTATTTTAATGAATAGTGAGCTTCTTAATTTATATATCAAGCACGACCTATGTGTTTTTCTAAAAATTTATTATCTTATAAATTTAGCAAATTATTAATTTATCACATTGGCCCTGAGTCGAGACCAAACACAAATATAATATAATTGAGGTTATTAATTTATCGAGGTTATATTATATTTTTTTAGGTAAAAAAAAGATGCTTAATGATGCTATAATGATGATGCTATGAAAACTTGATTTTTTTTAGGCAAAAAAAACCATGCTTAATGATATTTTAACAATGGTGTCAGGAAAACTTGATTATTAAAGGAAAAAATGATGGTAAATCGTTGGTTAACAATGCTCTAGCAATAGTCCAATGAAAACTTGATGTTTGAGGAAAAAATGATGCTAAAAACGATGGTTTTGTAATGCTTTGCGATAAGAACTTTGGTAAGGCATAACTTTTCACTCTATTGTTGGTTTGAATATCAGTATTTTGTTTAAGATCTACATGTTTAGAATATGTAGAACCTTTTGTAGAACAACAAATTTTGAGGTCTATCTATTTAAGGCCACAACGAAAATTGAGACTTAAATAATCAAAATTTGTTGCTTTACACACTCCAAATTTAATATTCAATGTGAAAAGTTATGTCTCACCAAAATTTTATAAAGTTTTCATCACAAAACTATCATTTTGCATCATTTTTCCCTCAAAAATTAAGTTTTCATGGAATCATTGCTAAACCATCGTTAAACATTGATTTACCATCATTTTTTGCTTAAAAATTCAAATTTTTATAGCACCATCGTAGGAATCGTTTTTTTACCTAAAAAATCAAGTTTTCATGGCATCAACATTGAAGCATCAATTTTAATCAAAACTATGCAATTTTCAGAATTCGAAATTCAAAGAAAAAAGCTAGTACATTAGTATTTGAAATCCATGAATTAATTTCTTAAGTGAATATATTATTTGGTTTAAATTTTGGATTACATTTTCAATTATTAAAACATAAAAATGTTGCTTCGATAGTGTTTTTTTATGGCCGTGGAGAGAGCTCTTAGAATAAAAAGGGCTTTTTAGTCTAAAATTTTTAAATGTGGCATATTTTGTAATTTTTTTTTTGAAAGGGCATATCTTATTTTCAAGGGCAATGAGGAAGCATACATCCTCAAATTTCCCTTTGCATACTGCATCAGACAACATCAATGCCACGGCTGAAAGGTTTCACTTTCTAATTTCTATCCTAAAATAATAACTATACTTGCTGGTTCTTTTTATAGCTACTTTACCTCTGTCCCAACAAAACATACCCAAACAAAAACATATAAACAGAATAATTATAACACTTTTTAAATAATATATCACCAAAATAAAAAATTACAAGAGGACAAGTCAAGGTATCCTCCAGAGACGAAAATAATAGCAAACCAAAAGGAAGTACCAAAAATAGAAAAAGTGAATCTAGGCAAGTGTTTTTCCAGCCAAGAGTGAATAAGGATATGATTTCTCAATTGACATGAATATTGTTCACTTGTGTGTGAATATAAAATAATACATGTGTGTATTTGTATGTGCTTGTATACATAAGCTGTAAAGCGAACAGGCCAAGTAATTATTATATCATTTTCTTTTGAGATACGAGGGAAAAAATGATGATTAGAAAGACTAGTCCAGTTTCTCAGTTAATCAAAGGCCTACCTAAATTTAGTTGTGTATCGGCTCCAATCTCTGTTAAATTTGAATAATCCTCTGGCGTGGGGATATTCAACTCTGAGCAAACAAAATGAATGATTCTGGCAGTCACACCACCAAATGACATTTTGTTCAAGGTCACAGCAATAGCAAACCTATTCTTCACATCACAATATCCAGTTGATCCACCCATTCCAGAGTGCCCAAACCCAATAACCGAACCATCCTTTGCATTGTACCTCTTAAAACCCAGTCCAAACTTCCCATCTGGCCTAGCCAAATTCGCATACTCACCAACACCCATGAATGCATCATGAATTCTGGGGTTACTAAAAATCTTACTGTTACTTCGAGGACTCTTTATTCCACTGCTGTCAGTCGTATTAGTGTCGTTTCTGTTGCTACTGCTAGTTTCACCAATAAGCCCGGTGTTACTATCACTACTAGGATATCTACTATGGTTACCACCATCGGAGTCTTTGCTACAATTTGGGTTTTGTATGTTGTCGCTGTGTTTGGTCTTTGAAGTAGCAGCTGGCTCCTTTCTTCTAGCTTTATGTTTTTTGAATGACTTCAGAGGGGGGAATTTAGGGATGTGTTGGTGGCTACCCAGTGGTGGCATAGAGGAAGAGGAATGTGGAGGTGGAAGCACACCATCGTCAACTAAGGCTGCATAATACCGTGCAAGCGCACGTGCTGAGCAATGTCCATTAGCAGCAGGTATGATAGCTCGTCGAGTATGAAGCATGTTGAATATGGCAGGCACTGTGGTGGCAAGTTGAGCAATGTTGCCTGGTTGAAAAGTCGATGGCAAGTCTGTACGGCTGCTAAACCCAGAAAGATTGTTTAAATCATTTAAATCTACGGTAAGTGCTGCAAGGCGAGATTCCACCCCTGTGGAGGAGCAACGTTGCATGGGTAAGGTAATTGCCAAAAACCATATCTCCAAAAGTTCTGTTAGGAGGTTGGCAAAATTTATACTTCCAACACTCATTTACTATGCATGATCAAACATTAGGCAATCATGTGGACAAATATTAAAGTTACAAGCCCAATGAATGAAATATTGGGTGCTTCTTTGGTGTAACCCCCACTTTGGGGTGTACGGTGCACCCCTTCCTATTTTTGGTATTTGGATATTTTTTGCGCAATTTTTTTATGATTGTATACATTGTAGTTATTTAAGGCATCCTGCAAATTTTCAAAAAAATTCGGAATAATTTACAGTGCAGAAAACAAAGTTCAAATAGGCTACTTTTCACGCGCATAAAAAAAATAGTCACCCGTGCAACAAACTATTTGAACCTGTTTTCAACACTAAATTATTCAAAATTTCATGAAAATTTGCAGGATGCTCTAAATAACTACAATGTACGTGATCATAAAAAAATTACGTCGAAAATCATCCGGGTACCAAAAACAAGAGGGGATGTACCAATACACCCAAAATAGGTGTATTGTAGAACTTCCCTGAAATTTTAATTCCAAGTTCATAACATATAAAAGGACCATCGCATGGTGACAATTGAAATTTGTAAATGCAGAAGTTTAAATTTTAAACCTCGTCCTCTGTTGTCGTGAAAGTATTCTAACATTTTGGTTGAAATAAGAGCCTGGCTTAGTTATTATGTACCATTACAATTTTCTTACCAACGAAGTAAATTTTGTAAGAACAAGTAACAAAAAGTAATTTGCAGATAAATGAAGAAAATAAGAATGTGTGGCCATTATCATGTAAAGAATGTGCATTCAAAACACACTTGCCTGGAGGAATTCCAATGTATAGTTCTCCTTCTATCTGAAGGGGTTGAATGATGGCTTCTTCAAGAATCTCCTGAAGTTTTCTCCCAGATGCATGCTGTTCACCATGAATTCATAATTAGAACTTGAAAAGTGGGAATGAGAACAGATAAGTAGCTCGTGATTCAAGCATTCTTCTACTTAGATTTGCAAAAAAGATTAATTTGTGCTTAAGAACCTTAGAGTTCACTACATAATCTTCCTTTAGTAACTACAAGGTAATCTAAGTGAAGAAAGCAGGAATCACGACTACCAACCAGACTCTGACAAAGAATGATTAGTGAAACTCCTAAATAGAGATTATTTTAAGATTGCCTCAAAGATTTTAGATTTGGATATATGAGTAATAAAATGTGTACCCATTCTAACCAGCTCTTTCATTGATGGATGAGTCTCAGTCTATAGAAACGGTGTTTCCAAATTAAGAGAGAAGAACCATTAAAATGGAAATATACGTGCAGGTGTGAATCTTGATAAAAAAGATGGTAGCTACTCTATAAGTATCCTGGAATGGTCTTCTGCTTTTATTGGTCATAAGCATTAAATTTAAAACAGAACAAGCATAATAAACTACATCAGAATACATATTATGAACTCTAAATAAGTATATATTATGCCCACTTAAGTAGAAGTAAATTCAAACCAAAGCGTCATAATTTCCTAAATTAGGTCATTGATAAATTGATTTCTTTTTCAAGTTCACAATAAGATATACTTCTAATAAACTGAAGTCAAATCAAATGATCTGAAAAAAGCAATCAATTTTACCTCAATAATTCCACCACATAACCAGCCAAAAGATAGATAGTGGTACAACTGCTCCTGGCCAGGTTCAGTTTCAGGGGCTGCCATAGCAATGCAATTAAGACATTCATTCCAGTCAGAAAACAGCAGGAGGTTTTCTTTGGTAACATCTGCCATGGCATTGTGCAGACCAGATGTGTGATTAAGCACATGATGCACCTAATTGAAAAAAAAAACCAATTAAAAACAATCACAGATAAAATATACAAGGAACAAAGAACTTGAATGCATATGGAAGAAGTATATCTAGAGCTTAAACAAAACATTTAATAAACCTTTATGAGATCTTTTCCATTCCGTTGAAATTCTGGCCAGATATTTGCTACATTTTCCTCAAGCTTCAATTTACTGCAGAATTGAAAGATTATAATTCGGATTCACATACATATGAAAATCTTTTTTATGGACAGTAAAAGTGCACAGATTCTATATCTATATCAACATCTGAAAAAAACAAGAAAGCACAGGATGCATAGTTACAGTAGTACAGCTGAAAATTTCAGCTTACCATCTAAATATATGTATGGAGAAAGAAATTCAGAATTCTTTAATGGTTAACCATCTAAATATATATATGGAGAAAGAAATTCAGAATTCTTTAATGGTTAACCATAATCATCTAGGATGACATTCTTGGTTTTGCTGGTGTTTTGATAATAACTTATAGTACAACCTAAATGAGAATTCCAATCTCCATTTATCTTATCAAAATCTTTGTACAACATAAAAGAATTCCTAAATCCATGTCTTTTGGTTCACATATATCTTTCATAACAGCGTCAAAACAAACTAGGACAAAGTGACAGGGAAAAAATATTATAAAATAAAATAAAAACCACCAAAAAAAAGGAAGAATATAGGGATGTAAGAAATGATTGAATCTGTAAGCTGTATATTAGTTGTATTTAGCTACCTAATTAGCTTAATTCTAGTTTCTTTATTGTATAGTTTCCTAAGATAGATTCCTAGTTGTGTATATTTATGTGCATCACTTTTCAATAAATAATTAAGAGAATACAATTATTTTTACCTCACATAACATGGTATCAAGAACCTTAGGGTTATATAATTACGGTTTTGTTTTGGATCTTTTGCATAAACACAACCTAGGGTTTAGTATCTTTTTGGATTCCATTTCAAAAAATCCAATTTAGAGTGGTTTTTGGTTATCACAGCCACACAAGGAGGTTGCCCAGCCGCCAATCTGCAGTTTCTCGGAGTCCATCCTCCAGCACCCCTGCGCGTGGGGCTCACTTTCGGCCTTCTTCCCCATGCGGGGGCACGTGACGACACGTCATTTGATGTGGTCTTCTCCGGTTGTTCTCGACCTTCTCCGCTTGTTGTCTTGAGGGAACATGCTTCAACGTGATGATCTTGCCTTCAATCATCTCATTGATGAAATGACAATCAATTTCGACATGTTTGGTTCTATCATGATGGACTGGATTCTTTGCAATTGCTATGGCTGATTGATTATCATAGAAAACATTTATAGGGCCTTCAAGTCGAATTCTGAGTTTACCAAGTAAGCGTTTCAACCACATTCCTTCACAAATTCCATGTGCCAAGGCACAAAATTTTGCTTCAGTACTGCTTGAGAGCTACTACCTGTTGCTTCTTGTTGCGCCAAGATACGAGATTTTCCCAAATATAGGAGCAATATTCGAAAGTGGATCTTCGGTCAATAAGAGAACCTGCCCAATCTGCATCTATGTAGATTTTAAGATTCTTGTGAAAAGTTTTTCTGAACATTAGCCCTTGTCCTGATGTTTCTTTGAGGTACCTAAAAATCCGATAAACATCATCCATGTGTTCCTCTATGGGATAGTTGAGAAATTGACTAACAACACTTGTAGCAAAGATTATATTAGGCTGAGTGTGAGTTAGGTAGATTAATTTTCCCACGAGACGTTGGTACCTTCCTCGATCAACTTTTATTCCATCTGTCTGTGCTCCAAGTTTGGTATTAGGATCCATCGGTGTGTCAACTGGCTTGCATCCAATCATCCCTGTTTCAGGTAAGAGGCCGAGGACATATTTTTGCTGGGCGATTGAGATGCCCAGTCTGGATCTTGCTACTTCCATCCCTAGGATTTATCTTAATTGTCCTAGATCTTTTATCTCAATTTCACTGGAGAGGAGCTGCTTGAGATGAGTAATTTCCTCCGAGAAATTTGACTATTGATGTATTAAATAGGGTACCATAACAAAAATACCCTACCCACTATATACATGTCCATTTGATCCTAGTATTTTTCTTAGTTCCAAAAATACCATTGTCATTTGTTTCCCACTTTCTCTCCCTCACTCTCTCGGTCCCGAAACCAAAATCTCTCCCTCCTTTCGCATTCACTGTCGAATCTGCGGGCATTGTCTTCCACAACCGCACATCAGTGACAAGAAATCTCGACCGGAGTAGGCAAGAAAACCCAAGAGATCGACGAAACAACCCCGAAATAGAAAATTGTGGGCGATTTACTTGTTTATTTTGCAATAAATTGTCTAGGCCTGGTTTATTTGTTAATAGGATAGATCGGGGCTGGGAAATGAAGAAATCAGGGTTTTTTTCGAGATTTTTATTCACCTCGATAGGCCTTGATAGTATATGTTAGGTTCTGGGTTTGATTGTGCCTCGATAGAATTAGGCATACTCTGAGTTTTTGCATCTGTCTCGATAGGCCTCGATAGAGTTAGATATATTATGATTTTGCATTGCCTCAATAGGCCAAAATAGAATTAGGTATTTTATGGTTTTGCATGGGCTATCGAGGTGTATCGAGGCAATGCAAAATCATAATATATCTAACTCTATCGAGGTCTATCAAGGCAATGCAAAATCAGAGTATATCTAACTCTATCGATGTCTATCGAGGCAGATGCAAAAAATCAGAGTATGCCTAATTCTATCGAGGTCTGTCGAGGCCTATTGAGGCACAATCAAACCCAGAACCTAACATATACTATCGAGGCCTATCGAGGTGAAAAAAAATCTCGAAAAAAACCTAAATTTCTTCCTTCCCCAGTCCCAATCTATCCTATGAACAAAAAATTAACAAATAAACCAGGCCCAGACAATTTATTGCAGAATAAACAAGTAAATCCCTCACATTTTACTATTTCAGGGTTGTTTCGTCGATTTCTTGGGTTTTCTCGCCTACCCGCCCACTCCGGCCGAGATTTATTGCCACTAATGTGCGGTCATGGTCGTGGAAGACAATGCCCACAAATTTGACAGTGAATGCGAAAGGAGAGAGATTTTGAGGATTTTGGTTTCGGGACCGAGAGAGTGAGGGAGAGAATAGAGAGAGTCCGAGAGAGTTGAGAGAGAAAGTAGGAAACAAATGACAAGGGTATTTTTGGAACTAAGGAAAATATTAGGATCAAATGGACATGTATATAGTGGGTAGGGTATTTTTGTTATGGTACCCTATTTAATGCATCAATAGTCAAATTTCCTTTCCCTCCATGAAATTTCCTGTAACCACAATATCATCGACATAAAAATTAACACTATCAGTTGTCCCCCTGCTGAATGTTTTACAAACAGAGTGAGATCTGACTGGCACTGAGTGTAGCCATCTCCCTTTAGAACTTTTGTAAATCTGTCAAACCAGACTCGATGGGATTGCTTGAGGCCATACAGGGATGTCGAGTTTGCACACCTTTCCCTTTGTGAATCTGCCCTCAAATCCTGGAGGGATATCCATGTATACTTCTTCCACACGATCTCTGTTAAGAAATGCGTTATTTACATCAAGTTGGAATAAAGACCATTCTTTGTTTACTGCAATCGACAAGAGAACTCGGATGGTGTTCAACTTAGCAACAGGAGCTAACATCTCTTGTAATCAATGTCATAGGATTGAGTGAATCCTGTGGCCACTAAGCGGGCCTTGAATCTTTCAATGCTTCCGTCCGCCTTATGCTTGACTGAGAAGATCCATTTGCAGCCAACTGTGCGTTTGCCAAGAGGAAGATCTGTGAGGATCCATGTTTCATTCTTTTCAAGTGCTCTAAGCTCTTCCATCGTGGTAGCCTTCCAATCAGGAATCTGTAGGGCTTCCTGGACCAATGTGGGAATCTGAACTTGGTCCAAGGAGGTGATAAAGGCTCTATGTAGGAGATAGGCTTGAGTAACTCAGATAATTGTGAATGGGATGTGGAGTGCAAGAGCGTACCTCCTTTCTGTCAGCAATGGGGATGTTTAGATCATCTAACACATTTTCTCCCATAATAGGTTCAAGTATAACGTCAACCTGTGTTTTTTCAAGGATGAATGAGATCAAATTATATTCTTGATCTTGCTGAGTTTGTGCAGTGGCTTGTTCAATGCTTGCTAGTTGTTTCTTTCTCCTTGAGTAAACCTGGATCTCTTTGCTTGGGATGGGGTTAGGACTTGAAGAAAATGGATGAGTTCTTGGCTCATTTGATTCGGCTAAATGATGCGATTGGACCTCTTTGCTTAGAATGTGGATAAGACTTGAAGAGATTGGATGAGAATATCTTGGCTCATGTGATTCAACTGAATAGTTTGGAGTATGGGCAATGGAAGGAGTTGGTGATGTTCTTGGAAAAATAGTGTTGTGAGAAGTATTCGGAGGAGAATTAACTGTATTGCCAATGAGAGAAACAACGTCCCAATTTTGCAATTCCTGACTATGGTTCTCCCCCAAAATTGTAGAATTGGTGTAATAAGGCTGGCCTTCAAAGAAAGTGACATCCATGGAGTGGAACAACTTTTTGGAAATTGGACAGTAGCATTTGTAGCCTTTTTTATTGGATGAGTAGCCGAGAAGGATACATTTGGTGGCGCGGTCATCGAGTTTGCTTCGGTGTGAGGAATGAACATGGACAAATGCAACGCAACCAAAGACACAAAGGGGAATTTGAGACACAAGATGTGAGTGAGGATATGATTCGAGAAGGATTTGCAGCGGAGTATTGAACTTTAGGACTTGTGATGGCATTCTATTTATGAGATAGGTGGCTGTGAGGACAGCATCACCCCAGAATATTTTTGGAACATGATATGAAAAAAGCAAACCTAAAGTAAATTGCAATGTTTGCATTCGGCCACACCATTTTGTTGAGGTGTGCCGACGCAGGAACTTTGATGAACAATCCCATGTCATTGTAAATATGATCCAAGGACAGAATTGAAGAAGTCACGAGCATTGTCGGTTTTTAATACTTGAATGTTTGTTGGAAATTGGGGTCGAATCATTTTGTGGAAGTTTTGGAAAATCTAATTTGTTTCAGACTTTTCTTTCGTGAGGAATGTCCAACTTAAGCGGCTATGATCGTCAACTAGTAACAAGAATCAACGTGCCCCACTCGTATTTTGAATTTTGGATGGTCCCCAAATATCCCCATGAATGAGTGAGAAGGGATGAGAAGGTAATGAGGTCTTGCGGCAAAAGAGTGATGAGAGTGTTTAGAAAATTGACAAATATCACACCGGAGAGACTGAGGGTTTATATTGACAAATAGGGATGGGAATAAGTGTTTGAGGTACACGAAATTTGGATGATGTGGGAAAAAAATCAGATTATTTAGATAAATTCCTAGTTTAGAGATATTCTTGTAAAGCAATCAAATCTCTCAATATTTGATAGATATTCTTGTAAAAGGGAATATCTCCGACATGTAGAGGTTCGCAGTCCCTTATAAACTATTTTATGGCATTAAAGAAGACGTATGAGGAGCTTAGTATGTTGCTACCCTTTAATCCTGATGTGAAGATTCAACAAAGCCAATGAGAGACGATAGCTATCAGGAGTTTCCTAGCTAGCCTCTCTCCTGATTGTCTGCTAAGTCACAAGTTCTCTGAGGTTTTGAGATCTCATCTATACAAGACGTATTAAGTCGCGTTCTCCACACATAAGGTACTCCACCCGTTCTGCTTAGTGGTGCTTCGGTAAGTCGAAATAATAATCATGCACCTGGGAAATCAACTAATCGCAGTGGAAACAAAGGAGAGGGCTCACAAGGATTTGAAACTCAAACGCCAGATTCTGGAGGCATTGTGTGCAACAACTGTCGTAAGCCATGCCATACGAAGTTTGAGCGTAGGAAGGATTTGAAATTCGAACGACGGATTCTGGAGGCATTCTGTGCAACAACTGTCGTAAGCCAGGCCATACAAAGTTTGAGTGTAGGAAGGATTTGAAATTCGAACGACGGATTCTGGAGGCATTCTGTGCAACAACTGTCGTAAGCCAAGCCATACAAAGCTGAGTGTAGGAAGCTTTAGTACAAAAATCAGTAAAAACACTTAGCCATGTTGCATTCACTGATGATACCTCTAACAAATCGATCCTTATCTTTGCCGATGAATATGGCAAGTTCACACTGTATCAAGATTCACTCAAGTCTTCATGTCCTTCTATCACTGCTGTAGTTGATTCAGGTAAACCCACGCTTGTCTTCTTTCCTCATCCTCCAAATGGGCATTGATTTTGGTGCCACTGATCATATGATAGGTAATTATAGTCTCTTTTCTACTTTTCAGTCAAACGCTTCCACTTCTACCATTACCTTAGCTGATGGGCCACCATCTTGTGATCACGAGTCTGGCACCATCACTCCCACCCCTCTACTTCCTCTATTGTATGTCATACATTGACTTAATTTATCCTTAAATTTGCTCTCTGTCAGCCAACTTGTAATATTTACTGTTGCATCTCATTTTTTCCTCATCATTGCTTATTTCAGAATCTTATGTCAAAGAAGATTATTGGTAAAGGACACAAGTTTGTAAGCCTCTACATTCTTGACACATCGTTACCAACTTCTTTTACTTGCTCAGGTGTCACTTTTCCTTTCGAGGCTCATTGTAGATTGGGTCATCCATCTCTTCCTTTGCTGGAAAAGCTCTGTCCATAATGTAGTAAGTTTTGGCACACTCGTATTGAATGTTTTTCAGTTGCAGATTGGACAGGTTCCAAAATGGATAAAAGATCTACTTTAGGTTATTGTATCTTTGGTCTCATGGACGAGCAAGAAGCAACATATTGTGCACGATCCAGTGCAGAGTCAGAATATTGGGCTATGGCACAATCTGTGTGCTAGATAATGTGGACATATCAGCTCTTGACTGAAGTAGGACTTAAAACTTTAGTACTAGCAAAATTGTGGTACGATAACCAAGCTGCTCTATATATTGTTTGTAACCATGTGTTTCATGAGCAAACTAAGCACATTGAAATTGTCATTTTGATCGTGAGAAAATTCAAAAATACGTGATTTCTACAGGATATGTGAAGATTGAAAAACAACTAGAGAACATCTTCACGAAAGCTTTAAATGGGGTTCGGGTTGATTATCTTTGTAACAAGTTGGGCATGATCAATATCTATGCTGCAACTTGAAGGGGAGTGTTAGTTGTGTATTAGTTGTATTTAGCTGTCTAATTACTCTAATTCTAGTTTCCTTATTATATAGTTTCCTAAGACAGATTCCTCGATGTTTATATATACGTGCATGCCTTTTCAATGAAAAATAGAGTATTATTGTTTTCACCTCACATAACGGAATCCAACCATCAAATCAATCAAACCCAATACAGAAAATCAGGGCCAGTCATTGAACAAATGCATAGGCAAGACAATATGTTTTAACACCATAAGGGAAAAAAATTATATTACTTTACCACATTTTTGTTTGCTTCAGTACCACTTTACATCTCTCTCATTTAATAAATAACAAAATACTACTCTGCATTATGTTCAAGGGCGGTTTTTGTACTATTTTGTCAAATATAGGGTAGTATTTTGGTAAACAAGTGGGGTGTAAAGTGGTAGTGAAACAAACAAAAGGGTAATAAAATTGTATAATAAAAAAATCATTAAATTTGAAAAAATGAAAATGTACCCACCCATTGTCAACTAGCCAATGCAACATTCCAGCAGTGATACCCTTTGTTACAGAAAAAACTGGAAAAAGACTATCTGGTTGAACTGGACGAGGATCATATTTACCAAGCAGTCCAGCAGCAGTGTCAATGACAACTTTTCCATCTTTGTAAGCACATATCTTCAGAAAACCATTAAGAATAATATTAAAACTAGAATTCAGTGTGTCATTGAGTGAAATAGCACATACCTTTATAAAATCATTAAGAAAAAATAAAAATTAGAATTTAGTGTGAGTGACAGCGAGAGACGGACAGAATCAATCAAAAGCATGGTGGACGCATAACGCATAGGTCCTAGATTGGAACTTGACTCTGATATCATGTCATATTAGGAAAATGAAGAATGTTATTTTTGTGTTGACTCACTCACTAAATGTGTATCTTGTTCCACTTATATAGAGAGACAAATAATACAAGAAAGAGAAACTATACAAAAACAACAAACTACAAAGATTGGGAAAATAATCCCATCTTTCCTATTTGGTATCATTGACCAAATCAACCTATTTACAATTGATTAAACACATAATATCATTGCTGATTTTCCACACTTAGATAAGAAATAAAAACTATTTTTCAATCATGGTTCACACCTGGATTCCAAGAATTTTATCACTACTCCCTAGCTCCACTAAGAGTTGCCTCAACTTTGCCTCCAAATCAGAATGGATAGGTGTGTCGTAGATCCACTGGTCATTGACCTTTGCTTCCTTATTAATGTTTCTGACAGAGTTCATGTTAGTTCAATCAGAAACAAACCAGAAATGATAATAACAAAACAAGATTTATAACAATCTTACCCTTGCAAAGCATATTCAGCAAATGGCCTCATAATATCAAGATATATTATGCGCACATCCATTATGGCAGAAAGCCCTATAATCCATTTCAGAATAAAAGCGTTAGACAGTATCTTAACATTAATGTTACTAATAAAGATTTATCAATTACACACCTCTAAGAAGATTAAGAACCCGTGAATATATTACAATATCACCAGGAAAAGCATCAATCTGAAAATAGATGCCATCACTAGATATAGCGGGATAATAATAATAAGAAGAAGAAAAAATTAATGACCAAATCAAAGGGAAACTTATGGATGAGACAAGGCAGAAATTAACTTACAGGATTAAAACGTTTAACTTCTTTTTCATTAAGATTTGCCTTTTCCTGTAAAACCTTCATGTTTTTGTTTCTTTGTTCAGCTAAAGATTTCATGCTTTCCTATTTTAGATAATAAATGAAAGGAGTTACCAAACAAACAGAGGAAGAAAGGGCAAAAAACAAAGGAAAAGAAATATCAGACAAATCAAAATAGCATAATCACAAAGCATAGCGCATCCTTACAAGAGACTCATTTGCTGATGTTGTTGCACGAAAGAAAACAGTTATCAGCTCCATTGCTTGCTCTGGCAAGTCTAGGCGCAACTTAAGCCCCATTTCCGCAAAAGCAGACAAAAGGGCCACATGATCACCCTGAAACAAATGCATCACATTCAAGAAGAACAGCTTGAGGCAACCCCAGAAAAGAAAACAGCAATAAAGAAATCATTCATTTGCAGCTATTAAAATCTGAATTTAAATTCTAATAAATAGAAAATGTAGACAGATATGTTAAGGAAATCAAATCAGAATAAAATCAAAATGATTTGATTATAGCTGTGGTATACGTATAGTTTTATGTACTTTCTTTGTTTACATGATTTAGTTGAATTAGTATTTATCTCATTTATTCTGTACAGTCCTATAAATGAATACTATTTTTCTCATATCATAATAAAATAAGAGAATTATTTTCTTCATAGCTTTTAGATGGTATCAGCGCCATAGTAGTTCAGCATTGGAATTTTTTTTTCATTCTTTCTTTTTAAAAATTGTAAGCTTGAAAATTGAAAATCGGTGACAATCTGAATTGTAAACTGGAAAATAAATATGTTCAAAAATTATAGACAATGGTGTTATAATAAATACGTTCAAAAATTGTAGGCTTGACTGAATTGTAAGCTTGAAAATAAATATGTTCAAAAATTGTAGGCTTGACTATGGTATATAATTTTTAATATATAATTAAAAATTGTAAGCTTGAAAATTAGTGACAACTAATAATCAGTAATATTTATGACTGTCTTATTTTTATTTTTGAAAATATCACTTTTAATACTTTCTAATAAATAGTAAAATTATTTGACCAGATATAAATTATAACTAATATTATATTCCTCGTTTAATAACTAGATATAATGTTCGTTAAGAGTATTTATTATGTTATGTGATAAATTATTAAACTGATTATCTAGAATTTCTTTTAGTTCATTTATTAATAGATCTATATTGTTACTATCTATACTGAGTTGACAGAGTTTATTGGTATATTTTTCTATGTTTCTAGGTACGTTCATATATTCTTGGTATGTCATGGTATTTTTTAGTAAGTAAAAACTTCTTATATATAGTTTATAATTGATTATAAAAATAGTTGTTTTTATAAATATGAAAAAGACTTAGGTTTTGAGAATAAAATTTATATTCATATGCTAGTCGATTATGGATGGAGTCTTTTTACTGAAACTGCAGTCCTAAAAAATTGTCTTATCATGTAAATTTACTATCTTCTCAAAACTCCTAAAATATCTCATAGCTTCTAGAATCATCCAACTGTGAGAATAACAAATCACAAATGGGATCATAATCCCTAAAAATCAGTTGTACAAATATTTACATGATAGACCTAGATTGATATTCTACATACTGCATTGAGATGTCCTTGACACTGATCATGCATATATTGACCGACTAGACTTACTACAAAGGCAATGTCAGGTCTAGTTTGTGAGAGGTGGATGAGCTTTCTTAATAGCTCTTGGTACCTTCTTTTGTCAACTGGACTCCCTTCAAACATTTTCTTCTTGTCTCCAAGCTCGATTGGAGTCTTGCTGGACCTACTTCCAAGCATTCCTGTCTCCTTTAGAAGGTCTAGAGTGCATTTTCTTTGGGACACAGACATACCTCTTTTGCTTCTAGCAAATTCCATTCCCAAAAAGTACTTGAGCGCACCGAGATCCTTGACTTTAAATTCTCTTGCCAACATCTCTTTGATTGAATTTATCACTTCAGTGTTGTTCCCAGTGACAATTATGTCATCATCATACACAATCAGCATTGATATTTTCCCCCTTTCTGAGTGTTTAATAAAGAGAGTGATTAGTTTGACCTTGTATGTATCCAAGCCCCTTGACAACTTTCAGAAACAAATTGAACCATGCTCGAGGTGATTGTTTTAGGCCATAAAGTGATTTGTTTAGCTTGCAAACTTTGGTTGTATTGAGAGATTCTTCAAAGCCTAGAGGCCGACTCATGTACACTTCTTCTAGTTCACCATTCAAGAATGCATTTTTTACATCAAGTTAATGCAACTCCCAATCTAGATTGACTGCTAGCGAGAGTAAAACTCTATAATATTGAGTTTTGCAACCGGGGGCGAACATTTCAATGTAGCAATTCTGTAAGTTTGAGTAAGACCCTTAGCAACTAATCGAGCTCTGTACCTCTTAATGGATCCATTTGCATTATATTTGACGGTGAACATCCATTTGCACCCTATTATCTTTTTGTTTGGTGGCAACTCCGCTAAACTCCATGTTCCATTCTGATTAAGCGCTCTTATATCTTCGAGAACTGTTGTTTTCCATTGCAAAGTACTAAGTGCATTGATATTCTAGGGAATCACAACAACAGATAGTGTTGACAGTTACGAACTCAATCATTTCTGCCTTAATGTTGCCATTTCTTTGCCTGGTTTATAGGAGTTGTAACGTTTTCGTTACTTGTATATTTTTCCTATATGTTCACACTGTTTTAGGCGGTAAAAGAACACACAGAAATAAAATACAATCTCTTTTCTCCAGTTTTCATATGGTATCAGAGAACTAAGGCTCTCGATTCCCTCTCTCGACCACTCTCTTTTTTTTTCCATTCTTTCCGGCGGTCGTTCCTCGACTCTCCGAACGTTCAAACGTGCTCCAGGTGAGATCGTCTCTCTCCAGCACCCTCAAGTTGTCCCTCCATCCAGTCGCACGTCCCGAACGCGTACGGCGACGCTCCAGGCACTCCGACGAAGCAGTTCGGCGACATTCCAGGCACTCCGACGAAGCAGTCTGGCGATGTTCCAGGCACTCCAGCGAAGTCGTTCAACACCTGCCCAAACCTGCAATCTGTCCAAACGAAGCTCCGTCCCTTCGTTTCCTCAATGTCTCGGTCTCACCTCCTTTGGACTAAAGCCCAACTATTCCAGGCCCAAGCCTCCCATAGTTTCCTCAATGTCTCTGTCTCACCTCATTTAGACTAAAGCCCAACTGTTCCAGGCCCAAGCCCATTTTTTCCAGAAATTGTTTAGTCGTTGTCTCTAATAATGTTACCAGTCGAAGATTCTTCTCAAACCAGAGGATCTATTCCTCCATCACAAACTCAGTTCAGTGGTTCTATAGGTTCTCTATATAGCCATGACAATAACTCTTTATTTTACAACCCATAAACTTGATGAAAAAAATTACCTTCAGTGGGCCCAATCAGTCAAACTCGTCATTTTTGGACGTGGGGAACTTGGGTACATCATCGGTGATCTCCCGGCACCATCTTCCACTGACCCTACATACAAGGTATGGCAAACTGAAAAGTCTATAGTTCTTGCGTGGCTAATTAATTCGATGAATCATAAAATTAGTCGCATATATTTATTCTTTAGGACTGCTAAGGAAGTGTAGGATCCTGCCCGAAAAATGTATTCTAACCTTGGTAATGCTTCTCAAATATTTTAGATCTGCACCAAACTCAAAGAGATTAAGCAAGGTAATCAAACTGTTACCCAATATTTTTCAGATTTACAAGACTTATGGCAGGAACTTGATCTGTATCTGGATACCACACCACTATGTGTTGACTGCACCACAATCCAGCGACAACAATTAGAGAAAGAACGCGTCTTTGAGTTTCTTACTGGGTTGAACAGCAATTTGGATGGAGTAAGAAGTCGCCTAGTTAGTCGCTCCCCATTTCCTGATACTGAAGAAGCTTTCTCTGAGGTCAAACGTGAAGAAGCACGTCGTCGTGTCATGCTCACTAACCCAGAACTACAATCTATTGAAAGTTCGACTCTTCTTTCCAAAACTGGTCCACCACCATCTGGCAAATCCAATCCTAATCCTCAACCTAATCGTAAGGGCGATAGACCTAGGTGTGATCATTGCCAACGTCATGGTCACACTCGATCTACTAGTTGGGAAATCCACGGAAAACCACAAAACTGGACTCCTCGTTGCCAAAATGACAAAATGGCCAACCAAGTTCAGACTTAAACCAAAATTACTGCTGCCCCTTCCTTCAGTAACGAACAACTCGAACAGTTGTATACTCTTCTGAGTCTATCTTCCATGGCACCCAAATCTGGATCTGAATCTCATAGTGCTTCAATGGCACACCCTGGTAATTTCTCTTCCGCTGCCCAAACTCCATGGATAATCGATTCCGGTGCAACAGATCACATGACAGATCCCCTATTGCAGG
The DNA here is from genome assembly GCF_963169125.1 of Humulus lupulus. Lineage (NCBI taxonomy): Eukaryota > Viridiplantae > Streptophyta > Magnoliopsida > Rosales > Cannabaceae > Humulus > Humulus lupulus. Next base: position 266,114,867 of record NC_084802.1, read on the forward strand.
AATTGGCACCATTAAATTGTCTACTGATTTACTTCTTAAATCAGTACTTTATGTTCTTTGAAATCCAATTTAATTTTTGTTCACAAATTGACTAACGATAACCGTTGTCTTGCTAAATTTGTGTCAAATTCTTGCCAATTTCAAGATCTATCATCGGGGAGGATGATTGGCAGTGCTAGGATTCGTGACGGACTTTATTTCTTCGACAGACAGCATCCACTTAACAAAGTTTAAAGATTTTTTTCTACTCATGTTTCACACACTATTTCTGATTCCAATTTTAACACTATTATGTTATGGCATTGTCGAATTAGGCATCCCAGATTTTTTATATTTAAAACATCTGTATCCATCTCTGTTTATCAATTAAAATGTTGCTAAATTTCAATGTGATATATGTCAATTTGCCAAACACACGTGTTTCCTTCCTGAAAGGATGTATACACCATCAAGTCATTTCTCTCTCTTGTTCATACTGATATATGGGGACCCTCCAAGATCACTACTGCTCATTGTAAGTGTTGGTTTATTACGTTTATTGATGATCACACACGTATTACTTGGGTTTATCTGCTTAAGCACAAGTCTGAAACGTGTCAAGTTTTTCAAAACTTTCATCATATGATCCAAACACAGTTTCAAACCTCTATCAAAATACTCCGTACAGACAATGGTTGAAGGAGGCCCTCAATGAAATCCATAGTGATTTCATCCCAGACTTGAGCTGGAATCGAAATGGGTTGAAGGAGTCCTGCTGGAGAAGTTGTAAGCAATTTATTTTGCTGGCAAACAGTGCAACTGCGGACATAGTTGTGAACATCTGCTTGCTGTCCTTCCCAAAAAACCTCTGCTGCTAGCCGTTTATATGTTTTGAGCTCACCCGAATGGCCACTAAAAGGAGTATTGTGAAATTCCTCCAGAATTTTTGGAATGACTTTGGATTTCCGAGGTATTACCAGTCGGCCTTTGTAGTGGAGATGACCTTGGTGCACTACAAATCCATGGTGATGCTTCCTGCCTGATTGGATATCCATTTTGAGTTGTTTCAGCACTTGATCTTGGTCCAATTCCATCAATAACTCTTGCCAAAGAGGCCATTCTATTGTAGTTAGTGCATTGCACTCCGCGACATCAGTTTGTCTAGAAAGGGCATCTGCTATTTTGTTGGAGGCCCCTGGCTTGTACTCAATCTTAAAATTGATCCCCATTAGTTTAAATACCCATTTTTTATTTACTCTGTTCTAGCAGAAATTTCAGGCTTTGTTGGTCTGTCCTTACTGTGAAACTTCTCCCTAATAAGTATGGCCTCTATTTGGAGATAGTAAAAACTATAGCCATTAGTTCCTTCTCATAAATGGATTTTGTTTTTTTGGCCTGAACCCCAAGTACTTGCCTGTAGTAAGCCACTGGTTTCTGGTCTTGCAATAAGACAGCCCCTAAGCCATGGCCTGATGCATCAGTTTCGATCACAAATGATTTGCTGAAATCAGGTAATGTAAGGATCGGTACCTCTGTCATAGCTCGTTGGAGTGCTCTAAACGATTCCGTAGCTGCTGGCCCTCATGCAAATTGGTCCTTCTTGAGCTGGTCTATTAGGGGTTGTGCTATTCGGGCATAGTTGGCCACGAATTTTCGGTAATACCCCGTCAGTCCGAGAAATCCTCATAGGCCCTTAATGTTTTTCGGTAATGGCCAGTCTATCATAGCTTGTGTCTTTTCAAGATTGGCAGCCACTCCTTGTTGGGTGATAATATGACCGAGATGTGATATTTTCTCCTTCCCAAAAGCACACTTCTTCAAGTTGACATATAATTGATGAATGTGGAGAGTGGAAAGCACTATATCAAGATGTTGTTTGTGTTGTTCTCGGGATTTACTATAAATCAGAATGTCATCAAAGAATACTAGAACAAATTGCCGTAAGTAGGGTCGAAAGACATCGTTCATAAGAAATTGGAATGTGACCAGGGCGTTGGTTAACCCAAAAGGCATAACCCGGAACTCGTAGTGGCCATCATGTGTACGAAACGCGGTCTTAGGGATGTCTTCTTTTCGCATCTGTATTTGGTGATATCCTGATTTAAGATCCAATTTAGAAAAAATTAGTGCACCAGTTAGTTCATCAAATAATTCATCAATAACGGGTATAGGGTACTTATCCGGGATTGTAGCTCGATTTAGTGCTCGGTAATCTACGCAGAATCGCCACGACCCATCCTTTTTTCTAACCAAAAGTACTAGACTAGAAAAGGGGCTACTTCTGGGTTGTATAATGCCAGCCAAAAGCATCTCTTTGATCAATTTTTCCATCTAAGTATTCTGAAAATGAGGGTAACGATAAGGCCTTACGCTGATTGGAGGAATCCCCGGCTGTAGTGTAATTGCATGCTCATGGGCTCGTTGTGGTGGCAGTCCCGTTGGTTGAGTGAAAAGTTGTTGATGTTTTGATAAGACCTCCAAAAATTCTAGAATGTGTCCATCCTCTGGTTCGTCAAATTGTTTGATCTAGTTCAGTTCTATCAAAACCCCTTGTTTCTCGGTCTTGAGGGTTTTTATCAGCCTTGAGTGAAACCAATGACCGGTCGAGTGAAGTATCCCCCTGTATTTTTACTTGTTTGGAACCCACTTTGAACTCCATAGTCTAAAGTTTCCAATCTCTTTGGGTCATTCCGAGGGTGGTTAACCATTCCAGCCCCAAAATAATATCAGCACTTCCCAATTGTAAGGGTAACAAGTTGTCCCAGACATCTACCCCTTGGAAATTAAGATTTAAATTCTTACCTATGCCCTCACATTTCATTGCATCTCCATTTCCCATGGTCACTCCATATCCCTTAGTCCTAGTAATAGGTTTTCCTTAGAATAGGATCAACCTTTTAGACCCAAGCACTCCTTTACTAAAAATTCCTCTTAACTTTTATTGAGATGATAGAAAAAAATTATAAAACTCAGACTTTCAAGAGGTCTGGAACTCTCCTACTCCAAACTTTTGAGGGGTTTGGAAACACTCCACTAGAGCCAACTTCTCTTACTTCTGCCTCCCTTCACAGACTCTATGACCTTCTATATATATAATTTCCCCCAGCTGAGACTTATTAAAGCCACCTTAGCAATTGTAATTACAACTTTAACTCCCAAAGAATACAATAACATACATAAGTAATTAAAATCAACTAATTAAAAAATACCCCCAATAAACTTATTTATTTCACCTATGATAGACTTGCCTAATGATAGGCCTATCAAACACACAGAAATAAAATACAATCTTTTTTCTCCAGTTTTCATAGATAGACTCGAGGTAAAAGCTTTAAATGGAGTTGACAATTTTTCATAAGAAATGAAATTTGAAATGGGGAATTGAGTGCAAGATCTATAGTTCCTTTCCTCAAAGCAATAGGAATATCTAGATTTGACCGAGTGTTTGAGAGAAGAATACTTGGATCTTTTGAGGGAGGTGGTTCTATCACCGGATTTGACTCTTGACTGTGATGAGGATCCTCCTGGAATACACCTGTATCTCTTTCTGCATGTTTTGGTCTTGAGGATGTTTTTTCTGTTTTGATGATTTCTTTAGAAGGTGGATGTTCGAAGGATTGGTTGACTTCTGTCTCAGGAGAGGATGGAGAGTTTTCTAGCTCTAGAGAAGAGAACGAAGTGATTTTTGGCTTAGAAGAGAATGGAGTGGCTAGGGGTAATTCTAATCCCCACGACCACTAAGCTTCTTGCTTGTGATGGTTGTACTCCCCCTAAAGCGAGGTGGGAGTAAAATAAGGGGCATTTTCAAAAAATGTGACATCACTGGAGATGTATGATTTTTTGGTGAGGGAACAATAACACCGATAGTCTTTTTGGGTAGGATAATAACCCAGAAAGATCGTCTTAATGGCTCTAGGATCAAGTTTACTCCGATGCGGGAAGTGAATATGCACAAAAGTGGTACAACCAAAGACTTTGACTAGCAAAGTATTTGTGGAAATGTGAGGATATAGAGATTGAAGAACAAAATATGGTGTCTTGAACTAAAGGGGTCGACTGGGAAGGCAATTAAAGAGATAAGTAGCAGTGAGGACAACATCCAAAGATATTTTGGAACATGCACAGTGAACATGAGAGCACGGGCTACTTCTAAGAGATGACGATTTTTCTTCTCGGCAACACCATTTTGTTGCAAAGTATGTACATACGAGCTTTGATGAACAATCCCATTCTGTAGAAAATAGGGACTATGGAGGTATTAAAATATTCGGTACCATTGTCTGTACGAAGTATTCTAATAGATGTTTGGTACTCTGTTTTGATCATATGGTGGGAGTTTTGAAAAACCTGACTTGTGTCAGAATTATGCTGAAGCAAATATACCCAGGTGATACGTGTGATCATCAATAAATGTAATAAACCAACATGAGAAGTAGTGACCTTTGAGAGTCCCCATATGTCACTATGAATGAGAGAATGTGTTGGAAGGTGTACATTTTTGGAGGAAAAAAAGCATGTGTGTTTGGCAATTTAACAAATATCACATTGAAAATCAACAACATTTTTATTGATAAAAACGATGGAAACAAATGCTTTAAATATAAAAAACTTCGATGCCCAAGTCGACAATGGCATAACATAATTGTTTTAGAATCAGAATCAGAAACAGAGTTTGAAACTGTCAAAGAAATAAAGTCCATCACGATTCCTAGCACGCCAATCATCCTCCCCGATGATAGATCTTGAAATTGACAAGAATTGGACACAAATTTAGCAAGACAATGATAAATTAAATTGCATTTTAAGGAAGGAACATAAAGTACTAATTTAAAAAGTAAATCAGCAGACAATTTAATGGTGTCAATTAATGCAATAGGTGAGTGAGTGTCATCTGCAATTTTGACACTAGATGTAGTGGAACATGGATAATAAGAGTCAAACAAATGCAGTAAACATGTCATGTGATCAGTTGCTCCTGAATCGATTATCCATCGTGTGAGGCCGTGACGTTGGCAATGATCACACCAAGGTCTGTCACCCTTGCAATTAGGCCTAGGATCTTGATTGTGTCTGCCCTGTGGAGGTGGGCCTGATTTTGAGATAAGAGCAAAGCTTTCTATGGGTTGCAATTCAGGAGCATGGAGCATAACATGACGTCCTGCTTCTTCACAGCGAACCTCCGAGAATGCTTCTTCAGTGTCAGGAAATAGGGAACGATTGACCAAACAACCTCTTACTTCATCAAAATTGTTGTTTAACCTAGTAAGAAACTCAAGAGCCCTATAAATGTTTACTATTCTTCTCATAATAAAATAAGATAATTATTTTCTTCATAGATTTTAGAGAAAATGAATGTTTTTTGTTGTTTAAGTTTTCAGCACATACACAAGATAGTCTATGCAAGGTTCCCAATTATGTACACAATGTCAACAAACAATAATTCATCCATCATGTCTATGAATGTCAAATAAACACCAGCATTGTTGCAATAAATATTTAAATTTTAATTATACCTCTGCAGATGCCAAAAACATCTTTGCCAGTGCTTGTTTGAAAGAATTAGACAGCTTTTTTGTAAGCCCAAAATCAAGCAAAATTGGACGATGTGGAGGTTCCTTGCTCACAAGAAAATTTCCTGTGCAAAAGAACCCACAAAACCAATTTATAGTGTCAGCGTTATTTTAAAAACTTAAAATATGTGATTGGATCAATCCGGAAAGAAAAAAAAAATATTAACCGATAGAGGATAAAGAGGACAGGGAGACAATTACCAGGATGAGGGTCGCCATTAAAAAATCCATCAACATAGATTTGATGGGCATAAGCACGGGTGATTTCTTCAACGATCTTTTGTTTGTTAATCCCAAAAGCTTCCAGCGATTCAGAGTCGTTTATACGAATGCCATCCATATACTCTAAAATTAGGACTTTTTCTGTTGACTGCCAATGGAAGCAACATGATTTTAAACAGATTGCATTTAACGAACTTGCAATCATTATATTCCAGAAAGAAAAAGTATAACCCATCCAAATATAAAACTAGGTAAAAGTTACATCTAAGGATAAAATACCCCTCTAACCAAAAACTAGGCATATTGATATTTAAGCTTTGCATAAGTTGCAGTGTCAACTAACCCTTATTTTTTTACCATTTGTTTGATCCAATTTCAATACTGTAAATGACCTGGATTTAGTTAATAACTGCAGGAATCGAAATTTCATAAGTTTGTTAAACCCCAAAGTTTTTTCCACTTGTCAAATCCCATATGAAAAATTAACTTGCGTTAATTAATTGACATTGAAAACAATTACAAAATTTAAATGCCCATGTATCTTAGATTTCTTTTATACAACACAATATTCCAAGCCCCAAAAAATAAAAAGAAAATAAGCCTCTTTACCACCATGATAATCTACCACATTTGATATGATAAAAGACTGATGCTTCAATTATACACGAGAAAAAACACAAAAGTAAGCAATACTGTTTTAAGTTCCAGGCTCAAGCTCGGAGTGCAAAAACTCTAGCATTAGAAGATATGGCAGTTAGTACCTGAATAACCTCTGGAATTAAAACATTCACTTCATCTGCAATCATGCTATCGTCACATTTTGTTTTGCCACAAAGATTTTTAGACACGGTTTTAGTATTTTCTACAAAACAAAGGAAAGTGTAAACAGATTAATGCTGCAAAGTCCCCAAGAAGCCAAGGAGGATGGAATTGCATACAAGTTAAGCAATTTGTGTACAAGATTAAAATGATTAAAGCAAAAGCAAAACCACAATGGATCTGCCTAGATTTCAAGCTTTTTTTAAAAAAAAAAAAATCAATGTTATCAAGCCAAAGGGGGAGTGGAAGTTAAATTTAGCCTATTTAAAGTTGTAATAGAGAAGAAATTGAAAACTGGACATAAGTAAAAAAATAGTGCTTATATGCAGTTACTAATAGCTAATTCTGAACTGTGAAATGAACAAGAAGTTTGATCAGAGAATAGACTAATGGCTATAATCAAAGTTAATCCAACTCAAACAAGCTTATAATGCCATGTCCCAACAGCCAACTCCTAAAATTATTATGTGTTCACACGTGGAGCAGCATGGAGAAAATATTTTAACTGAACAAAAGGACAAATAAAATGTACTGAGGCAAACAGGAATGAGCATACCAGCTTCAAGATTGAAGTCAAGTTCTTTGGGAGCTTCTTTGCACCATTCATCAATCATAGGATTAAAGTCGTACTGAGGTTCTGCCCATGCTATCCAGTCAACTATTGCCTTGGCATTCTTTAAGTCCTGTACAATAGCAAGCCCAACACCCAACGACATATGATCACCAAAAGTCACATTCATTCAACAACAAATAACAGCCTAAAATCACATTTCTCATCCCAACAGCATTATATCCAAACTTGCAAACCTCTAATATAATTGCTTTGATGCCCTCATGTTGCACTTTAACAACGACCTCCTCGCCATCGAGCAAAGTTGCACGATGCACTTGTGCTATCTATATAAAAGTGAATTAAAGAACACTAAGATGTTGATGTGCTGAACTACATGATTGTATCTTTCTGTCTGCTATTACAATGTGAGAATCTTACCGATGCAGTTGCCAAAGGAACTTTCACAAAATCTGAGAATAAATCATCCATTGGTTTCCCCAACTCTTTCTCTATGGTCCTACAAACCTGTCCAAACAAAACTAAATTATTTGATTTTTACTGAGGATAAGGGGATAAAAAAAACGTACTCTCATAATGACATCAATGCAAAAAGTCCAGAGGAATAAGCCAAATACTAACATGCCCAAATATTAGCACAGAATAATGGAAGCCAAAAATAATAATCATTTGTTGATCAATGAACGGAGTAGAGTAATTAGATGAAACTTTTGACAGCAGAGTAATCAGCCTAATCAGAAGCATCAAATAAATATCTCTACACTGCATTGATATGCAAAGCTTGGGCATCAGAAAGATAACCTCTTCGATAGGACGTGGCGGAAGAGAGTCTTGCAACTGCTTGAGAAGAGCAATGTAAGCCCCAGGAAGCACATCAGCACGTGTAGATAAATACTGTCCAAGCTTCACCCACAAACCTTCCAACTCTACTATCAAATTAAGGACACGTTTAGCATTCCGCTCATGAGCTCTGCCCCACAAAGCAGCTCTCTTAGATTTTCTGGTCCACTTCTCTCTTCGTTGTAAGGCCTTTTTGCACCAAATAAAAATTGAAATAATAATAATAAATAAATAAACAAAAAAAAACTAAGTAAAAATATAAGGGAGAAAAGGGGTAGTGCAGCATTGTCTTATTAAAAGGGCATGACAATTTACCTTGTAATCAAAGTATATTATAAAAGCCACAGTGAAAACTTTAATGCGTCTTCTGTAGATGCTTCCCCGACTCATCACAGACTTCTTAAGGCAAAATCTACGAACAAGAAGATTTATAATAAGGCTATGCAGCTTCACATTGCACTAACACTGACAAAAAAAAAATCACTTTTTCTGTTTTAAGTGAACTCTATGAGCGAAGTTAAAAATCATATGCAACTAATTATGTCATGCTTCGAAAAGAGAAAATTCATACACAAGTGATTGTGTTTCAACTGCCAATATAGATAAATTAACCATATTATTCTAGCAAGAAGCTTGATTAAACCTGTAAGAAACGTTGACCCAAGTCTTCTTCTCCAACCTTAATACCCACCACACAAAACCAAACAATATCAAGATAACTGAAGTGAAATTCCACAATAATTTACACAAATACATTACAGATAATTCAAATTTTAAATTGTTGATAATTAGAAATAAAATTAGACCAAAATGACTTCTCGCAAGCAAAATTCAATTCCCGTACGCCATAAACAACCGACCAACCAACCAAATTACTGTCATTGAAAGATCAGATATCAAAACGAGAATTCATCAATTGTAATCTTGGACTTTTGTAAAAATTATTAAATTTAAAATATAAATATATATATATATATATATAGAGAGAGAGAGAGAGAGTAAAATATAACTGAAACCTGAAGTCCTGTGAATGAGAGAAAGTGAAGGAGGGACGTAAAGAATCCTGGAGAGGAGGAAGGAACAGATTTCACTTGTCGAAACGATCGAATATTTGTGTCGTTTTGCTTACGAAAGTGGAATATATATAATATGAGAATAAGAAAAAGAATGGTCGGTCTGTGTTTACTGAACATGGGTCGGTTACCGCTAAAAGAAAGATTAGTTGATAATTTCCATGTTAGATCGTGTCCCAATAAAAAAAAATGAAACTTTTGTGGAGGAAAAAAAAACTTATGTACAAGGCTCTCGTGCAATGAGATCACGTGGCATTATAATATAGCAAAACCAACTTTAAGTAATTCTCGCTAGGCACTTCACTCATTCGGAATTATGTGTTTTTTCAAAATATCATTTTATTATTATTTTTTAAAATCATACATATTTGACATTTTAAATTTAGATTTAATAAATAAAATTTTATCAAAATAATCGAATTATCACTAGTTATATGTACTTAAATAATTATATTTGAATTTAGAACTCATAAAATTGAAAACAGTTTGATTAAATTGATAAAATTGTATCAATTAAATTTGAGTATAAGGTATCAAATATGTACGATTTCAAAATACATGGTGCTAAATGAGCATTATTATAAACACAGGGTACCAAAACGATACTTTACAAAAACACAGGATATCAAATGGTTACCTACCATATAGAATAATCTTTATATAGTTATATATTTCAACTATTTATAAATAGTAGTCATAGTCTAGTGATGCTATACCTCTCCTTCCAAAGAGAGTCCCAAATTTAAACCTCATTCTCCAATGTGAAAAAAAATAGTTATAAATAAAAATAAAATTTTATATTATAATAAGTTATCATTTTTTTAAAATCTCTTGTTAAGGCTTTTAAGGAATTGTTGACCCCCGAATTGGTCAATGACACGGAGTCAAATAAACGATATAAAATAGGTTGAAAATGAGAAGAACTCTAGAAAAAAAAAATAAATGACACAAACAATTTATAATGGTCCGGCCCCAATAGAATGGTAACAACCTACGTCCACTTAGTGTTCTTATTGATGTAGTATTCCAAGAATAGTGATCAATGAACTAGGGTTCACGAGTTTCACTGTATCTTAGATAAATACAATTGTGATGGATAACAACACTCTTTTTCTCTCTTAGAATCTTTCAACTCAAGCGTTCTCAAGCCAAAATGTTGGAAAAGCAAAAAGTCCCCTCTCTTGAGCCATTTGATTCTTATTTATAGGCTCAAAGAGGTTTACATCGGCCAACGGGCCTTAATTACACTTAATACATGCGTATCTAAATAATAATAAAAATTATAATTAATATGTAATTACAAGATTGCATATTTGAAGGAAATAACTGAATATATGTGACCGGGCTGGTCGCCCATGATTATGATACTTGATAAGCCAATGATCTCCTGATCGAGGGTTGAGGAGGATATGCTCACTCAAAACTGCCACATGTTTCTCACGTGTAGATCAACCCTGCCACATCATCAGGTAGTCCGTTTTTGGGTAAACATTTGTCCCCAAGTTTATTTTACTGCAACCAGCATAAAGTAAACTTAAACAATCAACCCTTCGTGTGACCTGTCAGAGCCGCCAGTGCCTTTTCGGAAAATGTAACCAATCATGTCATTGCAGTTTCCCAAAAGGCGATTTGATGGCTATCACATTTTTCCATGCCTCGAAAAATCATCCCCCATCATTACCTTATTAACCATGCCTCGACCAATATAAATAACCCCTCAGTTTCACTTTTTACTCTCCTTTTTTTCCTCAAGTATACTGAGGAACAAAGCACGAATCTGAAGAACGAAGCTAAAATACCCAGAAAACTCAAACAACTTTGGAGAACTGCGGAGTGTCTGTCCAACCACTCGAATCAACGTTCGTATCTCCACTTCAACTTTTTATTCAAGTAAGTTTCGTGAACTTCTTTGTCTCTGAGATGCCATGCAATAGTTATCTTTTGAGTTTTCTGACTTGTTTTGGATTATGAGTTCCCGAATGTTCTTGAAAAAATGATTGGGATAATCGGGCTAGTATGTATTAACATGATAGGATAAGGAAAAAACACTAACCGAGGCTTAGGAATTGACTTAGGAATCTAGATTACTGATTTAGGGCGCAAAATTGAAGTAAAAATTCGATTTTTAGGCACTCGGAAAAAACTGGGTTTTTCCCTCCCTTTTTCAGAGTTGAAAAGTTTTCTTTAAAAACTTTTCATTTCTGCTTTTTAATCCGTTTTCCAAACTGTTTGCATATTATTTAGTGTTTACATTAGAATGCTGCTGATCTTATAAAAGCCTAACTTTTATACACGAGCAACGTTATCCCAACGCTTCCACTTCTTTATTATATTGGTCGTAGATTCTCATCTCCACTTCTCTGTTCGCAGATTTTCATGCACGACCCGTGGGGAGGTGAGAGGCCAATCGACGACGACTTGCTCATGCTACTGCTCGAAGATCAAGAACAGCCATCGCTGTAATTCTCGAAAATTCCCTTTTCTCAACACAACCCCGCAAACAGACCACCGACCAACCCAACAAATATGGGTCGCGTGAATTCCATCGCTCAAAGAAAAAAGAATACAACCAAGCCTTCTACTACTCAGCCTGCTCCTCGGGCTGAAACTCCTCCGACCACCCCTTAACCTGTAAACACGTCCCCGACAAACATTCAAACCAAAGCCCAACCTCGCGACGTCCTCCGACCAGAGGTCGAATGGTACGTGGCGCCTCCTAGTATTATTACAGCTAGGATGGTAGCCAATTATCTCAAGAAGTACGATCTTCTTGGGATAACCCTCATCAAGCCTTTGATCGACCAGAGGGCAAACCTGCCTGGGGGCGCCTTCAGCTCCTGGTCGAGGTATCACATCAAGGCAGGGGAAACCTTGCCTCTACGTCCATTTTTCCAGGGGGAGGCCAATTATTTCGAGGTCGCTCCTTTTCAAATTACCCCAAACGGATATAGAGTACTTTCCGCTCTCTATATCCTTTACAATCACAAGAAGTGGCCCATTCCTACACCACATGAGATCAATTATTTGTTTGATCTCAAATCCAACCCCAACCACAACAACACGGGGTTCTTCCATTTCTACCACCAGGAATCTGCTCGCACCTTCCTAAGTGACACTACCTACAAGTCCAATGTGGGGAAGTACTTCCAGGAGTACTTTTTAACACCAGACCTGGTCGCCCATAACCTGGCCTTCACTGAAGGAGGTAAGTCATTTACTTACTAGTCGTTTGGTTTCTTTTAGCTTTCCTATACAGATTTTAGAACTTCGGTGTCGTTCAAGTCCACGGCATCGACCAGTCCCTACTCCAGACTTGGAGATACGGGCAGCAGCCCTGGCCAGCATGACAGACATCAAAAAGAGATTGGTCAGCCTTCTTGCACCTCACCAAGATGTGAGGGAATCGGCAGCGGGAAGTGCTATTGGGGGAGAAGTTCCCGAGCAGCACCAGGATGTCACAACCCTCGAGGAGGAGGACTGCAGGAGTGACCATCAGATAACCCTCCATCACTCCGCGAGCAGTTGCTGCCCCTGCTCAACAAGGAAAAGGCAAGCAGAAGCTTTCTGAACACCCCGAGCCTATACTTGAGTCCTCGGATGAGAACGGTACTGACTTCTCACTCTTAGACAGTTTGCCCATTCCCTGTCATTTGTTTGACAGGGACGACAACTTTAAATACGCGACTAGTTTAGATTCAGGTTCTTCATGGCAGGGAGTGAGTGTAGCAGTAGTACAATAGATAATGTAACAACCAGTAGTTGTAGCTCAGGTATTTTACTTATAATCCTTTTCTCTCCATTTCCTTGTCTTTTTTGTTATGACAACTTGCCCTAACTAGTCATACGCTTCTTTTCTACAAACATGCTTGCCGAGAAGGCATTCGATTTATACACCAACCCCACTACCATAACTCCTGCGAGCAGGAAGAAATCGAACCGGCGCCAGCCCAGAGAAGGCTGCAGTGACCCATCCGCAAAAAGGGCTCGGATGGAGGACCCTCCTGCACCAAATCCTTCAAAGGAGATGACTCCCCCTCCAGGTCTGGCCGACCAGACTCCTCCAGCTCCCACCGACCAGGATCCTACTGGTCAGCCAGATAAAACTCTGGTTGAGGCTATCCTGAACTCTGCCTGCACTTCGACCAGTGACAGGCTAAAGAAACTGTCAAAACGCTTTCATTGAGAGCCGAACTCAACACTTCCAATAAAGTCAAATGGAGAAAACATCCAGAAAGATGGGACAAACTTCTAATGCTGCATCCACCCAGCCTCCTCCACCAAATGTGGCTGAAGATGAACCATAGTTGGGTTTCGAAGAGGAGGAGATGGATTCTGAGACCTTGAGGACAACACTGATTGTGTTGCAGGAGGAGTTAGCCAATCTAAGGGCTAATCAAGAGAATGTGGCTGAGACGATGGCGTTGCAACAGAGAGAAATTGACCATCAACATGGACCGCCGATAGAGAGATGCCACTGCTGCACTGGAAGCAGCCATTCAGTTGGCCCGGGGACAACTTGTGCCAACTTCTCAACCGGATCAGCCACCAAGTGCACCACCACAACAAGGCCCAAACTCAAGTCATCCACCTCAACCGGTAAGTCCTCTAAGGCCGGAGCAACCTCCTGCTGCTCAACAGGATATTTCATTTCAAGATCCTGAGTAGCAGCCACCTCCTCGTGCTGGTCAAGATAATCCCCAGTGTCAAAGGCAGAATAGGGCGGGGCAGCCTCCCCGAAGCCCTAGATGCCAAACTATTGAGGAACCGAATCCTCCAAGCAGGGGACAGCATCCTTCTGCTAACAGAAGGCATGCCGAGTCTGGCTCTGCGGTTAGGGGCCCCCCACGACATAATAATGCCCGGGGACCCACCGACCAACGGAAGCCTCCCCTTGACGCTCGAGAGGTACCAGCAAGAGGAGGGAATAGAGCGACCAGCAGGTCGTGCCATAGCCAATCACGTTTTAGGGACGGTCATGATTACAATGAAGTTGATTCTGGCAGGGGAAATGCTGGTCGAGGGCAAGGAAAGAAAGGTGGAGAAAGGAACCCCCCCACCAAGAGAAAATAGGCCTGCGAGCCAAAACGCTGGGGGGCAGCCTAGGCAACCTAACGTCTTTGACCGATTGGGCGCTAGCGAGCAAAGGCGTAAAGATGACGACTTGAGGGATGTGCTCAAGGATAGGCAAGAAAGGCACGATGAGTACACTCCTCCAGCACCGGTCGCCCCAGTGATACCAGACGCAATACAAGCTCAGATTGATGCGCTGAATCAGGCCGTACAACAGCTAGTGGGGAGCTAAACATCCCACATCAAGTATGATCGGAGAAGATGCACTCCATTCATAAAAATAATAGCAATGGCAGAAACCCCAAGCAAATTTAAGATGCCAGTATTGCCCAACTTCGATGGATATGGGGACCCAATATCTCATGTGAATAAATTTAAGATACAGATGGACATCCAAAAGGTGTCAGATGATGCTCGCTGCAGAATCTTTCCAGCCACCTTATCCAATACTGCTTAGGAATGGTTTTTCAAATTCCCTCCTGCTAGCATAGTGTCATGGGAGATGTTCGTAAAGGAGTTCCATGGGAAATTCTACGCTGGTCGAGTACATCCGAATGAAGCCAACCAGCTGGTTGAGATACGCCAAAATGAGGGAGAATCCTTAAAGGAATATGTCCAGCATTTTATGTGAGCGGTAGCTGGAGCTAAGACGGTTGGCGATGAGAGGAAAATGATGGCACTTACTGCTGGAGTGGGGTGCCACTCACCCTTCTGGAACAGTTTAAGGAAGAATGGGGTGAAGAGTACCCAAGAATTCCTGGATCGAGCAGACCGGTACATCAAGCTCGAAGAGGTGATTACTAATGAAGGGAAGTCACCTGCAAGAGACAAGGGGCCAAAGGAAGATCCCGCCAAAGCCACCAATGGGTCAGATAAACCCACGACAACGACAAAAACAATGGGAAAAATGGTGGATAAAGGGTAAACAACGAGCCATGGACGTCTGAGAATAAGCGCCCTAAGGGTAACAGATACAAGCCAAGATTCACCAACTACACGGCCCTAGTCGAAAGCAGGGCGAAGGTGTACCAGGCAACCAGCACCAATGTCCCTTACAAGCGACCAGCTCCAATAAGGAAAGATATCTCCAAGAGAGATACAACCAAGTTTTGTCATTTTCACAACGACTATGGTCATGACACCAATGAGTGCAACCAGCTGAAAGATGAAATTGAGTTCCTTATTAGACAAGGACACCCGAGGAGATACGTACGAGCCATTGGAGGTTCTCAGCGAGAGGCTCAAGGAGGCAACGAGCATGCACCTGTACGCCAACGCTCGCCCCCTTTACAGCTAGCTCCCGTGTCGGGTACGTTGCTAACCATCTGTGGCGGACCACACCTAGCAAGAGATAGTGGGAGGGCAAGGGAGCGATACACCTGAACCTTACGCCATGACCAAGACATTGAAATGCTGAATGTGGAGGAGCGAACTCCCAAGAAAGCTCGAATAGAGGAAGAACTGATAACTTTCTCGAAGCTTGACACTCAGCACATCTGGTTCCCTCATTCGGACCCTCTGGTCGTGGGTGTCCAAATTGCCAATATGATGGTTAAGCGGGTGTTAGTGGACATAGGGAGCTCAGTAAATATTCTATACAAGTCTTCGCTAGAAAGGATGAAGTTGTCAGTGAAGGATTTGGAGCCATGCAACCAAACCATTTATGGTTTTCTGGCGAAGGGCTCGCGCCAACAGGGTCGATTAGGCTTCCAATCACAACAGGAATTGCACCTGCGAACAAGACATTACTCGCTACTTTTATAGTAGTTGATTGTCCTTCTGCATATAATGTTGTTATTGGAAGGCATATTCTAGTCGACCTACGAGCCATAACCTCGGTCTGGGACCTCGCCATGAAGTTTCCAACTGACGCAGGGATAGGATGTGTGTTGGGAAACCAACGAGAAGTGAGGGAATGCTACAATTCCTCGATTACTCAAGCGAAAAAGGGTGGATCAAGGGAAGGAGCTGGAAAAGGGTTGCAATTGGCCAATGAGATACAAGCCCAATCAGGTGAGCACGTCGCCAAATAGGGTGTTGCCCAAAGTGAGGATAGGGATTTAGATCCTCACTTTGGGGATTTTGAGGAAGATGTAGGACCAGTCGAGGACCTCGAGGAGGTCCAACTCGATGAGTCAGATCCGATCAGGGTTGTGAAAGTCAGTAAAAACTTAGAGACAATAACAAAACAAAAAATGGTGGAATTTTTGAAGAAGAACTAGGAGGTCTTTGCCTAGTCGCACAAAGATATGGTTGGGATTGACCCAGCAGTTATCAACCATGTCTTGAACATAAATAAAAAATTTCCACCAGTACAACAAAAAAGAAGGTTGCTCGACAAAGATAGATCGAAAGCACTAAAAGAAGAAGTCGAGAATCTGAAGGAGAATAGATTCATCAGGGTAGCGTTTTATCCATCATGGGTCTCTAATCCCGTACTAGTTCCCAAGCCAAATGGCAAGTGGAGAACATGTGTGGATTTCACAGACCTTAATAAAGCCTGCCCGAAGGATTGTTTCCCACTCCCAAGGATTGACCAGCTGGTAGATGCCACTTTAGGGCACGAGATCCTGTCATTCATGGATGCATACTCTAGGTACAATCAAATCAGTATGCACCCATCTGATGAGGATCACACTAGCTTTCAGACCGATATAAGGCTTTACTGTTACAAAGTAATGCCTTTCAGTTTGAAAAACGTTGATGCGACTTACCAGCAATTAGTCAATCACATGTTCAAAGAGCTAATCGGTGTAAACATGGAAGTCTATGTTGATGACATGCTGGTTAAGTCAAAGAAGGCAGAAGAACACATCGGGGACCTGCAAAAGTGCTTCAACGTCTTAAACAAATATAAGATGAAGCTGAATCCCCTTAAGTGTTCCTTCGGAGTTAGATCAGGGAAATTTTTGGGATTTATAATGAACTAACGAGGTATTGAAGCTAATCCTGAAAAGATCAAGGCCCTGATCGAGATGAACTCGCCAACAAAGATAAAATATGTTCAAAGTTCAACCGGAAGGATTGCCGCCTTAAGTAGATTTATTTCCAAATCTATGGACAAGTGCGTCCCATTTTTTAATCTACTTAGGGGAAATAAGAAATTCGAATGGACGGAAGAATGCGAGCAACCCTTCCAGGCTCTAAAATCTCATATGTCGCAGCCACCGATTTTATCTAAGTCAGTTGAAAAGGAAACTTTGTTCATCTATTTAGCGGTCACAGAATATGCTGCTAGTGATATCCTAGTAAGAGAGGAGGAACATGTGCAAGAAGTTGTGTATTATATAAGCAAAAGGATAATAGGAGTAGAACTGCGATATCCGCCCATTGAGAAATTAGCCTACTGCTTGATCTTAGCCTCCACAAAGCTGCGACCATACTTCCAAGCTCACCCCATCGTAGTACTCATCGACCAGCCACTACAGCAAGTCCTGCAGAAACCAGAAGCCACTGGTCGATTATTGAAATGGGTAGTTGAACTTCGGCAGTTCGATATTTCTTATTTGCCACGAGCAGTAGTAAAGGGACAAGCTCTAGCAGATTTTGTTGCAGAATTTACGGGGCTCCACGACATTGAGCCGACAGAAGTGCTTGAACCTCAAAGCCAAACTCCCTCTTGGAAGTTGTTCGTAGATGGCTCTTCTAACGAGCACAACGTTGGAGTAGGTGTGATTTTAGTCACACCTGAAGGACATCGATTCCACTGCGCAATCAGATTCGACTTCACAGCGTCTAATAACGAAGCCGAGTATGAAGCTATGCTCGCAGGATTAAGATTAGCCAAGGACAAAATTATGCCGAGTATTAAGCTGTGCTCCCAAACCTAGGTGTTGATAAAATTGTGAGAATGCACTCGAGTTTCACTTTAGTTAATTTCAGGGATGAAGTTACTCGGGACCTGATATTGGAAACAGGAGTCATTCATTTTGACAAAAAACCAGTTGTCCTTCGTCCTTGGACAACAGACATGGATTCTGTGAGAATGGTAAAATCTGTTCCGGTGTGGATTAGGTTGAATGGTTTGGGATTGCAATATTGGGGAAAAAATAGTCTCAGTGCTCTGGTGAGTACTATTGGCAAGCCGATAATGGTGGACAAGGTGACTTAGAGTAGATCGATGGTGAAATATGCAAGGGTTTTGGTGGATATGGAGATTTCGGACCACCCTCCAAAAACTATAGCTTACATCAATGAACGGGAACAATTAGTCGAACAATTGGTTGAGTATGAATGGCTCCCCTCTAAGTGTGCTGCGTGTGCTCAATTAGGTCATATAGTGGCTAATTGTAACAAGGAAAAAGGAGTGGTTTGGAAGAAGAAGACCAATGTTGAGAAAGGAGATAAACTTGAAAAGAAGCAAAATGGTACAGAGATTGAACAATAGCAGCCATCTGGGACTGCTATACCAGAAAAAAGAGTGAATAATTCTACAAGTGTTGTTGCAGATGAGAGGAAAAAGAGCTCGGATAGGGGCTTTGATTCAAAGGAGAGTAATGAAGAACAGGGTATTCCAAACTCTTCTCAGCAAGATGAAATAGGCAGTGATGAAAACTCTGGCAATTGGATTACTCCCAAAAGGCGAGGGCCAAGACAGGCAGTGGCAGCTCCTAACAAGGCAGTTGTAGCTCCAATCAAGGCTAGTACGAGTAATGGATATGCGGTTTTACAAGAAACTGGGGATGGGCTTTTGGTCACCAATTCTAACCCAATTAATTGATGGAAGTTTGTAATATGGTAGGGTGGAATGTGAGGGGTATGAATAAAAAAGAAAAGCAAAAAGCTATTCTAGATGTTTGTAAGGAGAATAAGGTTGGTTTTGGAGCTCTTTTTGAGACTAAGGTGAAACATGAGAAGATACAAGATGTCTTTGAGAATAATTTCCCTAATTGGGAATACTTTTCTAGTTCTATCACCTCTGGTAGGATTTTGGTTATTTGGCAAGCTAAGTTTGTGAAGGTCGAAATTTTGCTCGAGGATCCTCAACTTGTTCACTGCAAGATAAAAGTGTGTGGCCAGCAGGAGATTTTCTTTGCCACGGTGGTTTATGGTAGTAACTCTATGGGGGAGAGAAAAAAGTTATGGGACAAGTTGGCTAGTATTGGTCAACTGAATAATCCTTGGATTATTTTCGGGGATTTTAATGCAATGTTTAGCTTCCAGGACAGGAATGGTGGGAGACAAATCTTAGCAAAAGATATTGTTGATGCTCAAGACTGGCTGGCTTTAGGCCAAGTGGAAGAATTCAAGTGCTCTGGAGCGCACTTTACTTGGTCCAACAAGCATGATGTAGGAGACCGGATTTTTTCCAAGCTAGATCGAGTATTCACTAATGACAATTGGCTGGACACTTTCCCTAAAACTGAAGCTTGCTTCAAATGGGACTGTGTTTCAGACCATAGCTACTGTGTGATTAAGAGCCAGGAGTTGAACAAGGTGGGATTCAAACCCTTTAGATATTGTAATCACTGGTTGCATTATCGAGGTTACAAAGAGACTGTTTTGAATAGCTGGAACTCTAATTCAGGTTCGGGAGGAGGCCTAAATAAGATTGTGCAGAAACTCTTTAGAGTTAAACATGTTCTAAAAAGATTTAACAGGGAAGAGGTTGGTGATGTAGTCTTGGATTACAAGTTGGCAAAGGAGGAATTCAGTAAAGCTCAGGAGGCCTTGGCTTCTAATCCCTCTGACTCTACTCTGCATCAAACTGTTATTCAAGTTCAGCAGAAATTTTCTGATATGCTGAACCGGTACTCTAGCTTTCTCAAGCAGCAGAGTAAAGTTAATTGGGTAAATTTCAGTGATGAAAACTCGAGGTACTTCCATGCTGTTATGAGGAAAAGAAGAATGGAAAACAGAATCACAACTTTCATTATTGGTGACAAAATAGAAGATGATTATTCGAAAGTAGTTGAGCACTTTCTCACCCATTTTGAGAACTTTATGGGGAGGAGAAGTTTGGCTACCAAGGAGATTGACATAGATTGTTTGAACCAGGGTAATAGACTGACTTTGGAGCAGCAAGTCAGTTTATTAAGGCCTTTTAGTAAGAGTGATGTGAAGAAGGCGCTTTTTAGCATTCACTCTTCTAAAAGTCCTGGGTTGGATGGCTTCGAATCAGGTTTTTTCAAAGGGTTATGGGAAAACATTGGAGATGAAATCTCTCATTCTGTGATAGAGTTTTTCCATGATGGGTTTTTGCCGAAGTCGCTGAATGAAACGGTGATTTCCCTCATTCCTAAGGTTACAGACCCGAAAACTGCTAGTGATTACAGGCCTATAGCTTGTTGTAATACACTTTATAAGTGTATCTCGAAGATGCTCTGTACAAGGCTTTCGGAAGTGCTTCCCTTTCTTGTTCATGGCAACCAAGGGGCTTTCATAAAGAATAGACTTCTTGCTCATAATATTATGATCTTCCAAGATCTCCTCAAAGGGTATACTAGGAAGAATATTTCAGCGAGATGTATAATGAAGATCGATCTTAGCAAAGCCTATGATACAGTTGATTGGCACTTTGTGGAGGAGCTGCTTAAGCATCTTTGTTTCCCCTCGAGATTTATTGATTGGATTCTGGTCTGTTTGAAAGGAACGAGCTCCAATCTCCTCATGAATGGGAGAATTCAGGGTACTTTCAAAGGGGAAAAAGGTCTTCGTCAAGGAGACCCCATGTCTCCCCTCCTGTTTGTGCTGATAATGGAGTATCTAACCAGATTATTGGCCCAATGTTCTGGTAAAAAAGGGTTTGGATTTCATCCTATGTGTAAACAACTTAGGTTAACTAACCTATGCTTTGCAGATGACTTGATAATCTTTTGTAAAGGCAACGTCAGTTCAGTGAGAGGTATTCAAGAAGCTTTCAAGAAGTTCTGTGATTCTACAGGTCTTTCTGCGAACAAAACGAAATCTCATATCTTCTTTGGAGGAGTTAAAGAAGACATTAAAGTTAAGATTCTTGACTTGATGCAAATGGAAGAAGGCTCTTTTCCTTTGAAATACTTGGGGGTTCATCTTCGTCCTACTAAATGGAAAGCTTCAGATTGTGGGGTGATCTTGGACAAGCTGAACAAGAATCTCAATTGTTGGGTGAGTAGGAATATGTCTTTTGTTGGTCATGCTCAACTAATTCACTCGGTTTTGCTTGGTATCAGAAACTTCTGGATGAGTATATTCATTCTTCCTTATAAAATTACAGCTGCCATAGATAAAAGC
Source organism: Humulus lupulus (assembly GCF_963169125.1). Taxonomy (NCBI): domain Eukaryota; kingdom Viridiplantae; phylum Streptophyta; class Magnoliopsida; order Rosales; family Cannabaceae; genus Humulus; species Humulus lupulus. Next base: position 266,136,223 of record NC_084802.1, read on the forward strand.
TGTCGTGACTTCCTCTGGGGTTCTAAAGGGAATAGGAGTAAGCTTCATCTCCCTTCTTGGGAGAAGGTTTGCCTCCCAAAAAAGTTGGGTGGTATTGGTTTTCGCGAAGGCAAGAAATGGAACATGGCTTTGATGGCGAAGTTTTTATGGGCGATATCTAGCAAACAAGACTGCCTTTGGGTAAGATGGATCAACTCCATCTATCTTAAGGAGAAAAACATTTGGAGTATTCCTATCAAGCAAGAAATGAGCTGGTATTTTAAGAAGCTGCTGAGGCTTAGACAAGTTACTGATGAAGCTTCTTTGAGGCAAGCTGAAAAGGGAGGTAAATTTCGAGTTAAACAATTTTATACCTCTCTTGTTGTTGCTCAAAAAGTTGTGTATGCTGAAACTGTGTGGAATAAACTCCTAGTGCCCAAGCATAGATTTATCTATTGGCAGGTTTTTAACTCTCATCTGCTCACCAGAGATCATTTGAGTCGTTTCATGCCTATCCCAACTGCTCTATGCCCTGTTTGTGACACTGAAAATGAAACTCACAGCCACCTATTCATGAAATGTATTTTCTCCAGGAAAATATTTGGGGAAATTAGCAGCTGGCTAGGCTTTTTTCAGTGGCCGAATTCCTTCTTGGAGCTTCAGTAATGGTGTTTGAAAGCTGTTAGTGATCTGAAGAACCAAATTATAAATGCTGTATTATCTGCAACTATGTATTTTATTTGGGAAAATCGGAACAAATGTGTCTTTGAATCTGTTTGTAGTACGGCTAGAAGTATTAGCTTGGAAATTAGGAAGGTTGTTAAATGTAGAGTTTTGGGTCTGGGTCCTCATAAACTTAGCAAAAGGGACAGGTATTTGCTCAATGTTGTAGAGGGTTGGTAGTTGTTTTTTGAGTGCAATTGCTGCTGTTGCAGGCTGCGGTTTGGTTGTGTAAAAGCTGTTGCTTCTTTCTTTGCTTTGTATCTTGCTTGGTTTTTGAATAAAAGTTCTTCTCTTGTTAAAAAAAAAAGATTAGCCAAGGACATGAACATAAAGTCGCTTGAAATCTATAGTGACTCCCAGTTAGTGGTAAATCAAATTACCAGAGAATATCAAGCTAGGGGTCTAAAGATGGTTGCTTATTTAAACAAAGCAAAGGATTTGTTGGCACAATTTGAAAAATATACTCTCCAGCAAGTACCTCGCGACTACAACTCAAACGCTGATGCTTTGGCCAAATTAGCAAGTGCAAAGGATGCTGACACCTTAAATATAGTGTCTGTTGAATGTTTTTCCGCACCAAGCATCCAAACAGAAGAAACCTCCCTGGTAATCCAAGCAGTAGACACATGGATGACACCTTTCATTGAATACTTGGAACGTGGAGTATTACCGTCGGACAGAAATAAAGCCAGAGCCCTCCGAAGGCAATCGGCTCGGTTCGTCCTGGTCGACGGAGTGTTATACAGAAGAGGGTACTCAATGCCCCTCCTAAGGTGTGTTTCAAAAGAAAAGGCTAAAGAATTAATGTGAGAAGTCCATGAAGGTTTCTGCGGAGATCATGCTGGGGGGTAGAGTTTATCCAAAAAGATCCTAAGGCAAGGATACTTCTGGCCAACAATGAATGAAGACTCTGTGGATTTTGTTCGAAAGTGCGACAAGTGCCAAAAATTTTCCAAGATACCACGAGCATCCCCTAATGAGCTAAAACAGATGCAAAGCCCATGGCCATTCGCAGTGTGGGGAATAGACTTGATTGGGTCTTTGCCCATGGGAAAAGGCAATGTCAAGTATGCTGTAATTGTTGTTGACTACTTCACAAAGTGGGTTGAAGCTGAGCCACTTGCAACAATAACGACAAAGAAAGTTCTCGATTTTGTGGTCAAGAACATCGTGTGTCGCTATGGGTTGCCAAGGAAGATTGTTTCAGATAATGGCACATAGTTCAATAGTGATCTGTTCACCGATTTTTGCGAAAGGCATGGGATTATCAAGAGTTTTTCTTCAGTAGCTCATCCACAGGCAAATAGACAGGTTGAAGCTGTCAACAAGACATTGAAGGATACTCTGAAGAAAAGGCTTGAAGAAGTGAAGAGGGCATGGCCAGAACAGTTACTTGAAGTCCTTTGGTTGTATAGAACATACCACCGAACAGCAACAGGCCATACTCCATTTTCCTTGGCCTATGGGTATGAAGCTATGTTGCCTATTGAATTAGATCCGCCATCGCACCGAAGGTTGGTATACGATCAAGACGTTAATAGTCAGTTATTGATGGATTCTCTGGATTTGGTCGATGAAAGGCACGAGCAATCTCAACTCCGAGTAGCAGCTTACTAGCAAAAGGTCGCTCGGTATTTCAACTCTAAAGTACACGAAAGAAAATTTAATGTGGGAGATTTGGTACTTAGAAGAGTTTTCCTCAACACCCGCGATCAAGTTGCTGGAGTGCTTGGACCTAACTGGGAAGGGCCATAACAAATCGAAGAAGTCCTAAATCCAAGCAGTTATAAACTTGCTCACTTAAATGGAGATCTCGTTCCTTATTATTGGAATGGAGAGCACCTGCGCAAGTATTATCAATAAACAATTCTTTTTAAAGAATTGGCTTGTTTTAATTTCACTTTTTACAAGTTTATGAACAAGGGTTAGTCAATCATATGAATGGTCGCTTATAAGTGTAAGATCAAATTTTTGATCACTCGTATAGACACGATTGTCCATTTATTACGAGAATTAAAAGGAACTATGCGTAGCCAGTTATTCTTGCCAATTATTGTATTTATTACAAGTATTTGCTCATTACGTGTGTTGTTTTGCTCTATTGTCATTTCTATAAGTATTTATTCCGAGCAGTAATGTTCGAACGGGTCTTGGTCAAGGCAAGTGACCGAGGACCTTAAGCTCCTCAATCACTTGGGGGGGGGGGGGGCATATAAGGTACCAAGTAAGCAAAGCATATCAATAAGTACATGTACACACACGAGCAAAATAAGGGAAAGCATGCTACGGTACTTAGAGTATTTTTCAAAATTTTGTTGAAATTTTGTTAAATCAAAACAGAGTGCTATGATAAGTTCAGTCATGCGAACATATGTTATAATAAAGTGCAAATATTATAATGTCAAAAGTAAAATCCTTTTCACCGTGAGCAGTTTCTACTCGGATGAAATTGTTAATTAAAAGAAAAAGCTGCCCGTGCAACAAAAAAGTAAATTGTCTTGACATCTTGAACCAAGGTTCGTGTGTCCCAAGTTACAAATTAAAATAAGTACAGGTAAAAATTTATGAGGTAGCAGGAGGATCCTACTGAGGCTCTTGTGGTTGCCGGTCAACTGTGGCCCCAACATCTTCATTAACGCCCTCAATGCCTGTTTCCAAAGATATCTCAGGGGATCCCTGAGCCCTCTCCTCCTCTTCCAGGCGAGCGACACACTTCGCCAGCTCAGCCTCCCTTATAGGGTCTGGTAGATAGGTAAAGTCCGCCTTGGGGTTGCTGTTCTAGAACATATAAAAGCATTGGAATGCTGCTCCCTCATACTTCTCCAGGTTGCGGGCGTTGGTCTCCTCGAGGTCGACAATCTCTTTGCGGCTGATTTCCAACTTCGCTTGAAGTTTGTTGGCTTCTCGGTAGTTTATCAGCGAGGCCTCCTTATACCTCTCCTTGGAGGCAGTAATTTTGACCACAGAGTCCTCCTCCTTCTTTAGTTCCTCCTCGAGCTTGGCGATCTTAGCCTTAGCTGCTCACAACTCCTTAGCATGCTTGGCCTTGACCACCTTGTGTTGCTCGGCGAGCCTTCCCTCAACCGCCTTGATTTCTTCAGCATGCTTGGCGACCATCTCCTCCGAGCGACGCCAATCGGTGCTCACGGTTAGAATCCCCTACGATCAGAAAAGAAAAAAAATAAAAAAGTTGTTGGTATTAATCAAAGAGATAAGCAATCAAACCACAATGAAAGCACCAAAATGTTGACCCCCGAATTGGTCAACATGAGTATATCACCACTACTAATTATTATCCCCAATTTTCAGCATGATGTGACAGAAATTAAAGACGTGTGTCAAGGAAAAGCAAAGATAGTGAATGATCTGGTTGATACATTAAATGGAGTGAGGTTTTATAAAAAGTCAAGCCAAAGTACTCAAATGAAGCTGGTCAAGAACCTCACCCTAATTGATGTATGATGTTGGTCGTGGCAAAAGCTTAATGTGTAGTATTGGAGCATATTTTGAATTTAGTTGTTTGACATTTATTTTATGTTATTTAAGAGCATATTTTCTAAATACAAAGACCTGGCACACTTTTAGGGCCCATTATTAAGATTGTAGCACTAGTGCGCCTATAAATAAAGGACTTAGTGCACAGTTTATGTTTCATACACACTTTTATACACAAAATCTCTGCCAAATTGTAAACAGTATTCTAGCTTAAGAAACTCAATTGATTCTATTTCATCTGATCTTAGGTTTTAGAGATTATTTAATAAAACTATATTATGGACGTAGGTTATTACCAATATCTGGGGTCAAACTAAGTAAAACTCATTTGTTTCATTTTATAATTTCTGTTCTTGGGATTTATAGTTCTTAAATTATTGTCGTTGTTTATTCAAATAGTTGTTGGCCATTTTTGTGGTCAACATTTTTATGCTTTTCATTGAGAGGTGAACTCAAGAACCAATTATTGTTTGATACTATCCAATTGTATCATGCCTCCTAAGAAGAATCAACAACACCAACAATCTATCCCCTAAAATGTCATTCCATTAGAGGAGTTGAGGGTAGACCTAGGAGAAGGTGCTTAATAAGAGGTCGAGCAAATGCGTGAGGTCGTGGGAGTTATGCAGGATATATTGGTGAATATTCATGCCAATCAAGCAACTATAGCTAAAAGAGTTGCTAAACAGGAAGCAAAGCTCGAGAAGCAACGCAGAAACTTGGAGGCCTGACAGCAAGAGTTTGATTGATGCCATAGAGAGGGTAATGTGGCCCTCGAAGCAGCTCAGCAACTTGCGCGAGAAAATGCTCAACTACCTGCACCTCCAGTCCAACACAATCTAGCATAGAATCCACAACAAAATCTAGACCAACAAATCATATTGCAACCTAAGAGGTCAAGGTGTGGTCGCGACTAGAATAGGGTTCGTGATGTCATTCCAAGCAGAAGTCATAATTCAAATAAAGGAAACAATGAACAAAGGCAAGCTGACAACCAAGTAGTTGTTCGAGGGAATGAGGAGGAAAATTGTAACAAGAATTGACCACAATTGTTCAATGATGAGCATGTTATGCCTAACAAAAACAACAAATTGCCACCTCATGATTTTGAGAGGAGTCAACCAGAAGACATGAGATCTGTAGTAGGGAAACCTAGTTAGCACAATGCTTCAAGATGAGATGACCAAGCCCATCGACCAGTTCATTACTCAACACACCGAGATGGACTAGGAGATGATGAATGAGATAGCTCTGAAATCGTCAACAAAAGAAACATCGACCAATGTATCGAGATGGCCTCGGAAATGATGAAGTTGACAGTTAGTATGCCAGGGGTCAACACCCGAGGAATAATGGACCAAATGACCAATACTATCAGCAATGAAATAATCGACCAGATTGTCCATACCATTAGCCAAGAGAAAATCAACCTGATAGTTATTTTATTGGATGCCGACCAAGAAGTATAAATGTGTTCAAAAGGTTAGGAGCTATAATACTTAACAGAGAGATGATGACTTGAGAGAACATGCTTTGAATTATTGCGAATGGATAAAAATGTATTCGTCGAGCTTTGTACTTGTTTAAAACAAAATAAATACATTAAGGACACATGAGAGATTAAAGTTGAAGAAGCAGTTGCCATTTTCCTTATAATTGTTGGTCAAAATGTGGGAATGAGACTTATAGCTGACCGATTTCAACATTCGCTTGAAACTATTGATAGGCACTTCCATTTAACATTAAAGGCAATATGTAAATTAGGACAGGATATCATTCGACCAACTCAATCTTCGTTACCTTCTCATATTGTCAATTCTTCAAAATACTACCCATGGTTATAGGTACTTAATATACATCCAATGTATTATAACTTTATATATAAATTATATTTTCACATCTTTTTAGTTTACATTTTTCTTCGATAAATGTTTATAATGGTTTTGGATTTTTGTACTATCAGAATTGCATTGGTGCCATTGATGGAACACATGTGAGTGCATGTGTCCCTACAGATAAGCAAGTTAGTTACAGAGGCCGAAAAAACGTGGTAACACAAAATGTCTTGTGTGCTTGTGACTTTGAAATGTTCTTTACTTTTGTATTTGCTGGTTGGGAGGGCACCGCAAATGATTCCAGGGTGTTTATAGATGCAATTACGAAACCTAAATATAAGTTTCCATTGCCTAAAGAAGGAATTGAAAGCCTAGGATTGAATTATTATTTTATAATTTATGTGATGGTGCATATAGAAAACTAATTTTTCTTTTTGACATGTTTTATTATGTAGGTGAATACTATGTTTTGGATTCTGGGTTTCCATGCACAAAAGGTTTTCTCCCACCATATCGTGGTGAAAGATATCATTTGTAAGAATATAATAGTGGACGTAATCGACCACGTGGTATGAAAGAACTATTCAATTATAGGCATTCTTCTCTTAGGTATGTCATTGAACGATGCTTTGGTGTACTAAAAGCACGTTTTCCTATATTGAAGATGATGCTACCTTATAAATTGAGTAGACAACCTTTGATAGTTATTGCTTGCTGCACTCTTCATAATTTTATTCGTCAACGCACACAGTATGATCATATGTTTAGAGAATGGGAAGAGAAAGAACTTGAGGGTGAAGACAACATAGAGGAAGCTAACACTAGTGTGTCAAGATGTGAAGTCAATTTATCTGATGAATCTGCTGCAGCAATGGCAAGATGTCGAGATCGTATTGCTCAAGCTATGTGGACAACATATAATAATATAAATTAGTCAACTATATTTTATTACTATAAAATAATTTTAGTATTCAAATTGTGTTTATGGGGACATATTGTAGATTAATGGTGATTTTCTATCTACTTTAGATTAGATATTTTGTTTAAAATTTAAAATTTCTCATATTTTTTAAGCATTATAATATTTTATTGATATTTTACTTGTAAAAATTATTTAGATATTTTTTTAGATTAAATATTTTTTTCAAACAATATGATATATTGTTAATTTATATGAAAATTAGCAATATTATAACTAAGTTAGATTAAATATGTATGTGACATATCGCATTTTTATTTTAAAAAAATATATAATAATAAGTATTAAAACAATTATTGTAAAAGAAAATCTGTTTTCTAAAAACTGTTTGTTTTTTTTATCATCCAAACATGTTTTTGGTTTTTTGGTTTTTGAAAACTGTTTTTAGAAAACAATAGCCAAACACTATTATATTTTGAAAACTACAAAAATTGTTTTCTATTCTCATTTTTTAAAATACAATTTTAAAAACAGAAAACATAAAATAATGCCAAACACCCTCTTAATTTTGGGAATATGGTGACACATTGATTCATTGTAGCAGAAATTTAATAGTGAAATTTGATATTATTTTAATTCTCAACCTTCTTCGGCGGCTCTTATCAACCGTCCTCACCAACCTCAACAACCTAGTTTTGTGAACCCCAGCAGTCCATGGTCCATACTTTATAAAAACATTACCAAAACGACGTTTTTTAATGGACAGTCGGTCATTATAATTCCAACACCACGCGTTAATGTCCAAACTTGTCAAGTCTTTACTACCCATCCAAATCGCCACGTTGCCCAGGCGGAGTCCCCAACATTTAGACACCATATAGATAATAATATATATCTTACTTATAAAAAAGAAGATAAAATTTGAAAATACGTCTACTACAATTTTTTTTTTTTTTTAAATTATATTGTTTGAAGATAAACACAGCAACCATCAAGTACAAATAGTGTAATTATTTTATGTTTTCATGTGATTAAAAGATCATGAATCCAATGCATTAATGGGATAGCTTTTACAAACTTCACTATATATATATATATATAAATCTTTGAACGATTTGTGGAGTAATAATTAGTCTAGCACATAATTTATCTAAGATCTCATAGAAACAACCAGTAATAAAATTTAAATTTAGTTTAATACTTCATTTTATATTTTATTGGAGAGAAAAAAAAATTGTATCAATCTATAGTTTTATTGTCATCAGCAATTCTTACCATTGAAAATATTATAATTAAAAAACATCAAACATTATAAAACTTATTGCTTATGAGAAGTAATATTATATTTTTTTCATATAAAAAAAGTATTAAACTATGATGATTAACTACTGTTTATTATTGGAAGACCTCCCCACGATTTTGGTAAGTTATACAATAGGGGTATTGTTTTATATTAGTGTAATATGTACAATATTGTTATAAAACTATTAAGAAAAGTAATATGTAAAATCTAAAAAAAATAAATTAATAGAGAAATAGAGAAATGAAAAGAGAGAATTAAACTCTTATATATTATTTCAATATGGGAAAGTCTCCTATTTATACAAATATATAAAAATACAATAAATAATTAATGCTGATATAATACTTTGGGTAACTTAATGATTCTTCATTATTATGGACATTCATATATATAATATTTATAATACACCTCTTTTGATGTCCATGAAAACTGCCTCATTAAAAACCTTGCTAGAAAAATTCAGTAGGACAAAAACTCGACTAAGGGAAAAATAGTGCATTGTATATTTACTCTCCTCATTTCGACGCTTTTGAAGATCCTTTAATCAACGCATTCCATTCTTATGTATCATCTTCTTGAACGTTGATGTTTGTAATGGCTTTCTAAATATGTCTGCAAGAATGTCGCTAGAACAAATTTGATGAACATCAAATCACCACTCTTTTGAAGATCATGTGTGAAGAAAAACTATGGTGAAATGTATTTAGATTTATCTCCTTTAAGGTACTATCCTTTTAGTTGAGCAATGCATGTATCATTATCTTTATAGATAATTGTTGGAATTTCTTTATCGGGTGATAATCTACATGTTCCTCAAATACGTTGTTTTATTGATCTCAATCACACATTTTTCTCTTGCCTCATGAATTGCAAGTATCTCAACATGATTTAAAGTTGCATCGTTAAAAACCTTGTCAGGAAAACCCAGTGAGACAAAACCTGAACTAAGAGAAAAAGAGTGCAACACGTATATATCTCCCCCTCATGCATATATCCATGGTAACTTTCGTGTTCAAATATCTCATATGATTTTCATCGTAATATAAATCACCATAAATTTTCTATGATCACAAATTTACTATAACTCTTCTAGAGCATATGTGTAGAATGGAATATGAATATTTATCCAACATATTAAATCAATCATATATATAACATTGTTCATTATCATATCATATCAACAATGTTATAATATGCATCATATTTGTGGATATTCATTATCTATAACTATGTTCAATCCAAAATTTGAAATTTAAATATGATCACATGTATGAATATCTTCGATAATATCAATTTTCATTTGCAATAAAGATGGTACTTCGGGACCATATATTCGTTGCATTCTCGTTACATGTTCTTTAATTTCTACATCATACGATCATATACACTATGATTCTTTATGCATACAAAGTTCTTCGGGACTTCTTTACTCATAATTTAATCTATAAACAAAGAATATATTTAATAATTCACAATCTATAATATGAAATAAGAAATATTTCTTCAATAGTTTATAAAACTTTTTACTTTTTACTTTCGCTTTTCAATCTGTTTTTCAAACTGCTTGTATAAAACTTGGTGTTTTTGATAGAATGTTGCTGGTCGTATAAAAGCTTAACGTTTATACGCGAGCAACGTTATTCTAACTTTCAACACAGATTTTTAGGCTTTACGTTCTCACCTCCCCCTTTCTCTGTTCACAGCTCTTCATGCAAGATCCTTAGGGAGGTGAGAAGCCTATCGACGACAACTTTCTTGCCCAATTACTTTAAGACGAGGAGCATCCGTCGCAGCTGGTACCAGAGATTCCTTTTTCCTGAATCCCACCCAATAGACCTTAGCCAAACCTTCCAGCCATGGGTAGAGTAAAATCCGCAGCCCAAAAAAAGAAACCTTCAAACCCTTCAAATTGGCCTGCTCCTCGGGCTGGAATTCCCTCAACCAGTGGTCGGTAAAGAAATATCCCCGACCCAAACATTCAAACTCATGCTCAGCCCTGAAACGCCGTTCAACTAGATGTTGAATGGTACATCGCCCCCGTCAGTCGGGTAACGATCAGGATGATCGCTAATTACATAAAAAAATATGGACTCCCTGGGGTGACATTAGTCCAACCCACTCAAGACCAATGGGCGAACTTGCCTGGAGGTGCTTTCAGTGCCTGGTCGAGGTACCACATTGAGGCAGGGGATACCCTGCCTCTTCATCCTTTTTTCCAGGGGGTGGCCAACTATTTTGGGGTCGCCCCTTTTCAAATAACTCCTAACGAATATAGAATGCTTGCTGCACTCTATATCCTTTATAGCCACAAAAAATGGCCTGTCCCCACACCACATGAGGTCAACTATCTGTTTGACCTCAAATCTAACCCCAACCAAGAAAACACGGGGTTTTTCCACTTCTGTCACCAGGAAATAGGTCGCACTTTCTTGACTGACACCACCTTCATCTCGAACGTGGGGAGGTACCACCTGGAGTATTTCCTGACGACTGACATGGTCGTGAACAACTTGGCCTTCAATCAAGGAGGTAAAGTCTTTGTACCGCTGGTCGTCAATCTTTTTTCAATTTTTTGCTGCATTTTCCTTAGAAATTTAGTGTGTTTCAGGCACATGGTTGCGACCAGACCCTACTCCAGACATGGAGATACGATCAGCCCTCTTGGCCAGCATGACCAACATACAGAAGAGTGTCAAATAGCTGGTCACAGAGGCCGCCCTGAGGCTGGTCGGGCTTTTAGCACCCCACCAAGACGTGAGGGAGTCAACAGCGGGAAGTGCCACTGGCGGAAAGGTTCCCGAGCAGCACACGGATGTGTCACAACCTCAAAGGAGGACAACTGGAGTGACAATCAGGGAACCCTCCAACACTCCACGAGCTGTTGCTCCCCCTGCCCCTCAGGGAAAGGGAAAAAAGAAAGCCACTGTCCCTCTCGAGCCCTTTGACGAATCGTCGAACGAGAACGGTACTCGCTCTTAGATAGTCTGCCTATTCCCTGTCACCTCTTCGATGGCGATGGCAACTTTAAATACCCTCCTGCTTTAAATTCAGATTTCTTCAGGCCAGAGAGTGAGTGTAGCACTTGTAGGGTAAATAATGTAGCGACCAATAATGATAGCTCAGGTGTTATACTTTCAATCTCTCTGTCCTTGCTTCTTAGACTTAGCAAGTATCTTTTATTTTATTATATTGCCTGGCTGTTCGCTCGTTTCTTTTTTGCAGACATGCTTGTTGAACATGCCTTCGACTTGTACACCAAGTCTGCGAGCAAGAAGAAATCCCATAGGCACCAGTTTGGGGAGGGCTGCAGCAACCAGCCTGCAAAAAAGTCTCGAACAGAACCCCCCCCACGCGCCTACCCCAACGAGGGAGACAACTCCTCCATCAGCTTCTACCAGGGAGGCAACTCCTCCAACTCCAACAAACCCAGATCTTCCATCTCCGGTCGGACAGACTTCTCCTCCGGCTCCAGTCGACCCTATGCCCCCAACATCCACCGTCCAGCAGTCGGCTGGTCGTCGGGAAGAAGCCTCGGGAGACGACCTTACGGGCGTGGTGCTCAACTCAGCCAAATATAGGCTGACGAAAATAACAAAACACCGACGCAGCCAGGAGGCAATCCAGGAGACTAGCTCCATGGGGGTCGACCAGGTCCTCAGCCGCGCACTGAACGAAGTGCTTGCTATAAGTTGCTTTCTGCTTTGTAAATCATCTTTTTAATTTGCTCCTATTAACGACCTTATCTTTCTCTGATTGCAGGGGGTGCTTACCCTGACCTCTGGCTGGAGATCTTCAAGGACACAGAATGCTCAGTTTGAGAAGAAACTCAGCGATCAGCTCAGTGCTGGTGAGGCTCAATACACTGAGCAACTCAAGGCGTCTGAGGCTACTTATGTCGAGCAGCTAAAGGTAGTCGAGGCGAAACATTCTGAGGCCGTCAAAGAGGTCGAGGCGAAGCACCTCGAGGCGTTGCAAGTGACCAAGGCCACAATTGCTTCTCTCAAAGAGGAGTTGAAGAGGAAGCCCACAAGCTTCAGAATGAGCTTGCAATATATAATATGACAATGATATAAACATACATTCGCAACAAAATATTTTTACCTCAATGAAATATGATGACTAGAGTTTTGATGATGATTTTTGATATCAACATATGATGATGGCTAAAGATTGAATCATCAAGTTCAGATTCAATGAATGATTATGGCTAGAGAGCCGTGATAATATTTTGAACCTGCAAACAATTGTCGTTAGAGAATCGTGCTGATAATGTATTATAAAACTATTAAGAATACTGAAATGTAAAATATAAAGAAAAGAAATTGACAAAGAAATAGAGAGATAAAAAGAGAGAGTTAAACTTATTTCAATAGAGGAAATACCCCTATTTATACAGATACATAAGCTTTAAGGAAATCAAGTAACTACTCTGAATACAATTAAGAATTAATACTGATATAATACTTTAGGTAACTTAGGGTCTGATTGGTAGCCAATTCAGATCCAATTATATGATTTTGGAAACTTAAAATTTGTGGACCCACAATAATAAATGATTGGTAGATTATTTTCAAAAACTCATTTCAAGTATGTGTCCAAATTTTATGAAGTGAAATGAAAAACGAGAAATTCTCGTTTTCTATCTTTTTCTTATATATCTGTGGGCTCACATAATACATTCTTATAAATTTGTTTTCATTCCTATAATCTTTTATATATATATATATATAAATACAGTGTAATCTTTCTATTCATGAAAAAAAAAATACAGTGTTTTAATCTAATTAAATAATTAATTTCTGGATAAATATAATGAAACTTTGAAGTCCAATAATTAATTTTATAAAAAAAATATAAAATATATATAAAAAATGTTTCATAAAAAATAACTTGATTTTATAATGAACTCTTTTTAATATTAAATTTAACCCTATTTTTTATTTTAATTCTAAACAAGAAATGAAAAATATTGTGAATTGTTTTGATTTACAAACTAAAACGACTTATTTAATTAAAACAAATATAACTTCATTAAAAAAAACAAAAATTTATGTGAATAAATTATTATTAATTTAATGTTTTAATATTAAAATTTATTGATTATTATATAACATTTGTTAAAATTTAATTTAATTTAACTAAAATAATTTTCTTTGTATTTTGATTTTGTTATATTTTCAAATTTTATATCAATCACATATTCTGATTTTAAAATTAAAAATAATTTACAGACATTGAACCAATCACATTTTCAAAAACATATTTTAGATACAAAATCCAGATTTTCTTTTCAAAATCACATTTTTTAAAAATATAGTTTTCTAATCGCGAACCAATCAAACCCTTGGTGGTTTTTCGTTAATATGAATATCCATATATTTATATATAATATTTATAACAAATACAACTTAATATTTTGATTTTGAACAAATATAGTATTACATGACATAAATGTATTATATAAAGTTTGATCTTTATTAATTGAGAAAAAAGTAAAATTGGAAGAAAAAAATGGACCCAATCAAGTGTAATATTTCATTTTTTTTAAACGAATACATTATTTACCTTTATATTATATCATATTTTCTCAAAAAGTCAATCTAAATTACATATTCAAAGTTATACATGTTTGAATCTATTTAGTAAAATTGAGTTTTTTTTCTTCCATAAAGAATAAAAAAAGAGGAGGAAACATTGGTTTTCTCCATATCTAAAAGGAAAATCATACAACTAAATTTTCATAATCTTTTTGCTTTTAATATCTTTAAATTATAAATGCACTTTTTCTTTTCATTTGGTAATTATTTACTTTTCTTTTTAGGACTTCTTTTTCCCTTTTATCTCGTAAGCGGAGAAAAGAATAAGATCCTCCTTGCCGTGCTTTCTCACAATGGAATGATACTTCTCCGCGTTTGGTCGATACAAAGCCAACTACTATAAGAACCAAACTCGTAACCAGAATTCATTCCTCTCTCTCTCTCTCTCTCTCTAACTCTGAGTTTTGCAGCCTGTAACTGCATGTACAATGGCGGCCACGAAGCTCCTCCTTCTATCACTCTTCTTAGCCCTAATTTTTACTCATGTTAGGGCTGACGTTTCCGTTGGAGGAGAAAACGAGGCTGATGGATCCGTTGCCTCTGATTCCTCCACTCACAAGATCGAGTTTGATCAACTCAAGTCTAAGATCCAAGCCCTTGGTAAGATTCTACTTTCTATGGCTCTTTTAGGAATGGCAGTATTTGAGTTTTGATTATGGAGAGATCTTTAAATTCGATTCCTGTTTTCTTCGTAAGTCAGTAGTTTTGAATATTATTCCGGAAACTTTGAATTCGGACAAATGAAAATTTTGATTTTTCTTTCTTTAATTTTATTGGTCGCCAAGCAAGAGTTTCTGGACTCCGAAGTAGTGCTAATTTAAAATATTTATATATATATATGTGTGTGTGTGTGTGTTTAAGTTATACTACTAATCCGTTCATGTACTTTACTTTTCTTTGAACACTGAAATTTTTTACTTTTTCCTTTATTTATTTTTTACCAAAGTGACCAGCAAGCTAGCGAATGTTGAATGAAATATTAGGGTTTTTTCCTCCTTCATAGGAAATAAATCATGACTTGTGTATTTGAGTACTCGGATCTGCTTCCCACAATATTTATTTCTTTTTTGATTTATGTAAGTTGAATTCGTTTTGACATATCAATGGTCAAAGGGATCTTGGTTTAAAAAATAAGTTATCAATTAGCACTAGAAAATAGAGAGTTTTATTTATTCAATTTTGAGCAATGGATATTGACATTTCTAATTGCAATCTGAAGAATATTCCTGTTTCTTATACTATATTGCAGAACTCTGTTTTATTTAAATAGCTTGCGATTTTTTTTTTCTTGTTTTGGGAATGGATTGTGAAAGAGTATTAGCATTAAAAAACGCAGTGTTCTTTTTGTACAATGAACTTTGCTTAATTAAGTGGGTGTTCTTTTCTGCTGACACATGTTTATTATCAAGAATCTAAAGTTGAGGAGAAAACCAAAGCATTGAAAGGGAAGAATGATATAATAGCAGAGAAGGAAAAAATCATTCAAGAGAAGTCAGATAGCATTTCATCCTTGCATGAAGAGGTTGCCTTTCTTCAGGTCGGTGCTTATATCAAGCTTTCCAACTTCATTTTATCTGTATTTCGTTTATACTTCTTTTCCATTTTTGTGGATGTGACACTTGTAATGGTGCCAACTGCCAAGATTGGACTCTTATTGCATTTTTTGTGTCACTTGACATGCTAAGATGTTAATTTTCTTCAGAAGCCATAAACAGTTAAGTTTAGGTTTTTTAGAACTTCTGCTCATTTTCATCAAGTTTTAAACTATTTTATTTATTTTAGAAAAAAGGGACAGTAGATGCAGAAGAGCAGGTCGGAAAAGCTTATGCACGTGCTGGTGAATTGGGGGAACAGGTTAGATATTGGATAGGGTAAATGAGATGTTCATTGTTACCCTGTTATATTTTTGTGAGACCCTGTCTTCCATGCAGGTGGAAAAGCTTAGAAAGGAAGTGGAAACGCAAAAAAAGGAGAGAGAGGCTTTGAAAGCTAAGGCAAATGAAGCTGAAAAGAAGTTTAATGAATTGAGTTCAACAATAGAGAATGTATGCATCTGTGTCTTCTCCTATACCTCTTTGAGATACATGTTTTTACTTTTCATCAGCATATGAATTTTTACACTCCTAATTGAAGCTATATTTAACTTGTGTTTCCCCATTTTATAGTTTCATTTTCCTAAAACTGTGAGGATTTTTCTTTCCTAGGCTCCGCTTCTTTAATGACATTTTTAGTCCTTGATCATAAGTCACATGTGATCTTATGTATGTACTACATAGTCGAATCAAGCGACTCTGACACATTGACTTGAATTTAATTTAATTGATGCTATGAAATACCAAAAATACCTAATACATAAATCTTTTTTATAGTGAACATTGTTTATGAAATTAGAATTTTTTTAGCAGGTTCAGGCTTTCTTATTGTTTTGTTCAAACCATGTCCAAGTTTCTTTTGCTGACGACATATATACTAAGGGACAGTAAAATTGTTTCTATATTTTAATATTATTATTTCATATTCTAGTATTGCCAGCAACAATCCCCTGGCTGTAATTTAATGACATTAAATTTAAATGAAGGTAGTTTTCTAGGAATAAACTCTTATTTTAGGATTTAATCTAACAGTTATTCCAATACCAATAACTAATTGCTTAGTTTGTCTTAAAATAAAGTGTAAATTTTGTTGAAGACACTAGGAAGTCGATATGTTCTTTTTGTTCCCCTATGGATTCCAGTAAAACTTAAAATACTAAAATGTAAATTTGAATTTCTTTTCAGTTGGATTATAGTATATCTTTTGAAACTAGTTGTATTTTTCTTCTTTTGGAGTTAGATATACGTTGTATCCAACTTGATATTCCTTCATATTGCAGCTCCAGAAGGTTAATGAGGAACAGAAGTTGAAAATTCGTAAAATTGAACGTGCTCTTAAAATGGCTGAGGTAATGTAGTGAGTGGATGAGTGCTGCTAAATGTTGTATGGTTTTTGATGCTCTGATTATTTTTATAAGCGGTTTATTTTTCTTCTGTTCAGGAGGAAATGGTGAAGGCCAAGTATGAGGCCACTGCAAAAATTAAAGAGTTAACGGAGGTAATTGTTAGATTGACTCATTTAATGATGTTCTATGCTTTCCAACAACTTGAATTACTTATTTTGGGAATGATTAAACTTTTATACATCTTTATCTTGGTCGTTTAATCATGGTGGTGTTGTTTTGTTGAACACATTTCCATTACAGGTGATACTAATCATGATAGGTATTTAGAGGAAATCATGATTTACTACTACAACCATAATTGCAAATTTTACTATTATTTCATATTATTAGGGTGCTTCTATTGGCACACACTTTTTTTTCTCTTCTCACTCTCTTTCTAATTACACCCCTTGTAAAATTTAAAAATTTCTTTTCACAACTCTTCCTAATTTTCATTTGGTGCAAAATTACCTTTTATAAAGAAATTGATAAAAAAAACATAATCTTTCTAATACTTTATTAAAATAATAAAACAAATTGAAACATCTCCATATTAAAAAAAATCAATTGCAAAATTTCATTTTTAGTCCCTTAAACACAAAATAAGAACAAATAATATTAAAATGAAAACACAAAACTTACCTTATAAAAGAATGAGTAAATAACAATATGATTGACATGTTTGTAAAAAATAAAAATAAAATATATGAAAAAATAAATTTGAACATTTATAATTTATTTTAAACTTGCTTTTTTTTTGTTAGTGTTAAAAGTGTATGTGGAGAAATTTAATTTTATTGTTAAATAATTAGTAAGGATATTTATATAAATTTATAACTGAGATATATTTAGAAAAAATTATTTAATTAAGAGGGGGTGTAGTGAAAAAGAAAAGAAGAGGGGTGTAAATAGAAATACTTCTCTCTTTTTAATTATTATTATTTTTATAGAAGCTTTATTAACGAAGAAGATATGGTATCACTTACTACACAATTTACTTCTTGAAAGAAGTATGATTCGTATCTTATCTTATTGATAATAAGAGCCAAAATTGTTACAAAACTCCAAGCTATACGAGATGCTTGGTAATCACCTCGAGTAATTTTTTACTCAAACAAATACAAGTGATTACCTCTTGTAATACTAAGTCCAAGTATTTATAGGCTAGGACTAACAATGACTCGCTAACTAGCCAACCAATAGGAATAGAGATATTTGACAACACAAATAAAACATGACATCTCAGCAAGATTACTAAAACATCTACAAGTGGTTATTCTTTGGACGCCTAGAGTAAGTGACCCTGACTTGGGGTCTAACAATAACCCCGTTCCACACTTTCACCTTGTCCTTAAGGTGAAACTAAAGGAATTGTTTGTTAATCATCTGATGCTCCTCCCAAGTTGCTTCAAAATCTTGAGGGAGGTGTCTTGGAGTTTGAACAACTCACGTTTGAAATCACCAATGAATATCCGATCCCTAGTTGAGAGGATGGACTATGGAATGCCATGTTGTAATGCCCTGGATAGCCAAGACCGCTATACTGTGTACTTACAAAGGTGCAAGTCTTGCTTATCAAGTCATTAATTTAAAAATGTGTCACTAAACATGTATGAGCTAGGGTTAAAAAGGTTTTGGTTCCAAAAGTTTCATTTTATATAATTAAGCAGTTATATACATGGGATCCCAAAAGAAACAGAGTTTAAAAGTTGGATTACAGACTCCCAAAATAATACAAATAACTGTCAGCCATACTAAGGCAAAATGAACAATTTCTGGGTCTCGCGTTTCCGCCTAAACCTCAACCGTGGCGGCTGAGCAGCTAGCCATGTATATTCCGCTCGCAGAGCTCTCCAAATCAAGGCTGATCAAGTTTGCCCTTGCTTTTACCTGCACCACGTAGCACCCGTGAGCCAAGACCCAGCAAGAAAACATGATGTGCAACACAGGCAATAATAACAGATAGTAAATTCACCAAGCATGAACTCTCATCAAGTAATTCTGATGAACCATTCAGCATATATTCAGAATCAAGGATGCAATTAATTACTTATAACATTCATATCACATAATAATCAGGGCCGACAACTTAGGCCGCACCCTCTGTTTATCCTACTGACTCCGGCCCGCTTAAACCGAGCTCAGTGCATATGAAGCTGTCTTTGGCTACCAGTGGCCAAGCCGTGCCCTGTGCGCTAGTGTAACCCTTGGCACTCTTAGGCCGTTGGTTCACTGATTAGCTTGCATGGCATAATACCATCCTTTCAAGCATACACCATAGGGGAACCCTTAGTCCCATTACAGATATACAACCAGGTGCAGTTTTCTTACCTTTAATCTTTGCGGTTACTGATTACGAGCAACGCTCCTCAAGCACGATCCGTTCCCGAGCCCTAGCTTTTATCACCTAGTTATAACCAAGGTGTAGGGTTCCATTAATATTCAAATAAGGGTTTCCGGATACAAAACTAACTTCTGGGAATCCGAATTCCACCAAGCACGGTGGTGAAATCGATCCCGAGCACTCTCAGCTAGATTCCCGTGCCCTTAACGTTCAAGTACACACCTAAGGGCTGTGACCCTTGAAGCCTAGTCGTGGCCCTGCTCCAAAACAGAACCTAAGGCATCCCTGGAAGAAGACGTGCCGCGGCCCTTGCTTTGGGCGTCGCGGCGCTCACCCCTGGCCGAGCCCTCCTGGCTCATCTTCATCCTAGGGCCGCAGCGCTCTAGAACAGAGCCGCGGCCCCTCCCCTTCGTGCCCAGAAAACCCACCATTTCCAACATCTAAACCTCATCCAAAGCCATTCCAAAGCTCCCTAATTCAAAACCCATTAATCACAACACTTTTATCATAACTCTAACAACACATCCCAACAGAAATCTAGCCCCAAAACCTACTAGAATCCCATTTTCAATTTCTGAAGCTCAAGAACTTCAAGCACTAAAACCAGCCATACAAACTCAGATTGAAACCTCTAAATCATGAATTAGAGCTTACCTCTTCTGCTGAACCACTCCTCTAAGGAGAATCCAAGTCAATTCCCAAGCTTTTTCCACCTTAATTCTGCCCTTAACATCAAAATTACAATTATCTCAATACCCAGCCAAAACTCAGAATTTCTAACCACAAAGAAGGGAATTCAATGCTTACCTTAGTACTGATTAAGTTCCCTGGTTGATTCTTGAGCTAAGCCTCTAAATCACTCCTTCAATCCACTAAAATCCAACTGAATTTCCCCCAAGATTTTCAGTGTTTTTCCTTGTGTTTTCCTTGAGAGAGAATAGAGAGATAAGGCTGAGAATAAAGGGTCGGTCTAATTTTCTGTTCTACTGTTTTCCTTAAACTTTAGCCTAACCTTATCCTATTAAGTCAATCCCGAGGCTCGGGGTGCCGGAAACGTCCTCGAGGACAAAATGGTAAAATTCCCCAATATTCCCGCCTAGACTCCCTAACCTCAAATATATCTCCATATATTTATTTTCATAACCCAATAATCTAAATAACTACCCGGTATCTAAAATACCCCTGACTTATCCAAAGTCAACTGCTAAGCCCCATTGTGACTTTTCCCGCTATCTAGCCCTGTGGTTCTCACAAATACCATATATATATCATATTAACACCAATATAATCATACAAGCATTTTAATCATACAATTATGCATTTAAATCAATAAAACCATTCAAATCACATTTAATCCAATGATGCCCTCCCAGCACACTAATCAAGGCCCTTAAGCCTCATTAGTGAATTTGGGGTCGTTACACATGTAGTCACACAACTTTCTCGAACATTACAACTACATATGAAATCGTAAACGGATGTTTGAGTACAATAAAGTCAACGTATTTGGTTAATTTGTCTACTACTACACAGATGGTGTCCCACCCTTTTGACTTGGGCAACTCTTCAATGAAGTCCATGGTTATCTCATCCCATACTTGTGTTGGCAGTGCAATGGGCTGCGATAGACCTGCAGGTGTGGTGGCTGCATATTTGTGTAGTACATTGGCACACATTCTGATATCTCTCCATGCCAATCCAGCACACTTCGAACTTCAATTGTTGGTTAGTCTTAATTTCACTTGAGTGGTCGCCCATTGGCGAGCTATAAGATTCTTCCAAGATGAAATCATAAACGGATGTTTGAGGCCAATAAAGTCGACGTATTTGGTTAATCTGTCTGCTACTACACAAATGGTGTCCCACCCTTCTGACTTGGGCAACTCTTCAATGAAGTCCATGGTTATCTCATCCCATACTTGTGTTGGTAGTGCAATGGGCTGCGATAGACCTGCAGGTGTGGTGGCTGCATATTTGTGTAGTACATTGGCGCACATTCTGATCTCTCCCCATGCCAATCCGGCACACTTCAACCTTCAGTTGTTGGCAAGTCTTAATTTCACTTGAGTGGCCGCCCGTTGGTGAGCTATGAGATTCTTTCAAGATGACCTACATAAGAGTGGAGTGTTTTGGAATGACCAACTGCCCTTTGTAGTATAGGATTCCATTTTCTACAAAAAATCCATGATGCTGTCATCTAGCCTCTAACTCTTCCCAAATGCCTTTAATTTTAGCTATGAAATTCTTTCAAGATGACCTACTTAAGAGTGGAGTGTTTAGGAATGACCAACTGCCCTTTGTAGTATAGGATTCTATTTTCTACAGAAAATCCATGATGCTACTGTCTAGCCTCTAACTCTCCATGATGCTACTGTCTAGCCTCTAACTCTTCCCGAATGCCCATATTCTCTAGGTTTCGAGAGAGAGCATCTACTTCGACTTCATCCCTCGCAGCTCCAATTTTGGTGTCGACAGATTCCACAAATTCTTCCATGGCTACCAGTTAGGTCTATAGCTGCTTTGCGGGCATTCCCAAGATCGACGCTCTGATACCAATATGATTGCACCAACCACACAATTCAGTTCTTGAAAGAATTATGAATTAGGTATCTTATTGATAAGAGCCAATACTGTTAAAAACTCCAAGCTATTTGAGATGCTTGGTAATCTCCTTGAGTAAAAATTTTTCTCAAACAAATACAAATTAATTGATAACCTCTCATAAGACTTGTTCTAAGTATTTATAGGCTAGGGCTAACAATGACTCACCAACTAGCCAACCAATAGGAACAGAGATAATTGACAACACAATTAAAAGATGACACCTCAACAAGATACTAAAACATCCACAAGTGGTTATTCTTTGGACGCCTTTTTTATGAAGAAAATAAAGAAAATTTAAAAACAGAAATATTCCAATTGCAATAAATGGTGAAAAAATGAGAGCTCTTGAACTCTTTAATAAAAGAAACCTAAGGAGAAGCCTACAAATGCACTCTCTAACACATAAAATATTCTTCTTGATCTTGAATTAAAAAATGTGGGAATTTTTTTCCTGGCCAACCAAAGTACCCATGAAATGGCTGAAACAAAACTGGGCACTTTCACAAAATCCTACCTCTGCTTCCACTTCCAAAAACAGGAAACTTTATATATGCTCGTGAATGTTGTGTATCCATATAATTTCGATCTTTGTTTCCTCTGCTGTTTTATGAGTTGATGTACTATTTTATTTTATGGTTTATAACCAGGTTCATGGTGCCTGGCTTCCACCTTGGCTGGCTGTACATTTAATTCAGTGTCAGGTAAACTTAATTTAATTGATTTTATTTCCTTTGCTATGTGCAAGGGTCTTTTTTTCTTCTTCATGCCCTATTGTTAAAGTAATATAATCTTGCAGTCCTTTGTGGTGACCCACTGGAAGCTGCATGGAAAACCAGCGCTGGAACTTGTGATCCAGAAGGTAATATAATCGGATGCGGCATGTACATTGTCAATACTAGCTATAGATTCTATCATCCCCTGGAGATATTAAATGGTGATATTCATGTTTCCTGGTTTCTCTAGGCCCTAGAGAAAAAATGTCAAGCTGAGAAATGGGCTGAACCACATATGGAGAAAGTAAAAACTGTAAGATCTTTTTTATACATCCACTTTTTCTGCCTAGAATGTTAGGATTGCAATATTTCCAGGCTCTAATTATTAAGTACAAATTAATTCTATTTATACATATTATATGCATTGGAAAATCAAAGTCTTTCGAAGCTAGTGTTTTTGCTACATGATGTTACATAGTTTTCCACTAAATCATGTCTTTTCCATGTTATTTGCACAACTTATACGGTCAGAAAGTAGTAAAGCATTTTATATAAATAGTATATGAATCTTGCTAGCCTTGGAATACTTCTCTAGTTATTTTACTTGTGAAGTTGTAATATAACTTTATATTGTTTGACAGCACATGCACATGCTGAATGTATGATTAAATAGAATGCACTAGATGTCTAGAAGCTATGCATTTTTACTACACTATGAAGCCGCTCTCCCACATGTACATATCACTAAATATTGTCTATATGAAGTTTAATGTTAGGCTTCATCCTTTCTGTGTTCATCCCCCCTTCTCCCTGCTGTTTGGGTTGAAGAAAAGGGCTGCTGTGGAAAGGTGGCCTTTATGTTAGTAATAGACGATGTCTTGACTTCCATACTGATAGACATGAATTTTCTCTTTACAGAGTGTTATCCCTTCGTTAAAGGAACAGTGGTTGGTGATAAGGACATTTGCTGAACCACATCTGCAATCGCTCAGTACAAAAGCTATTGAAGTTTATGAGATTTCGAAAAATACATTAGCTCCACATGTCTTGAAAGCGCAAGAATTTGTTGATCCATGCTTTCAGGTATGTACTTTAATCCATTCACTCTTGTTTATACTATAATTATGCTTTTAACAAATAACACGTATATTGACTGGCATTTTGGTGACAGGAAGCTAAAAAGTACAGCAAACCATATATTGATCAGGTTGCTACTGTGGCAAAGCCTCACGTTGAAAATGCACACGAGGTTTTGAAACCCTATATGAAAAAAGCAGTTCTTGCTTATGGCAAGTTTCTTCAATCTGCGACGACATACCACCACCAGGTATTGACCAGTTTTTGTAGAATATTAGTTGGCCTATCTAAACTTGATTATTGAATTCTGTTTTATACATCTCTGGTGGACTGTTAGGTGTCTAGATTCTATCTGTATCATTACACCTACTCCATTGAATGATGTCAATTTTTTTTCCTTCTATATGTCTCATGGTCCATGATTTCTGTTTTATACTCTGAATTCTGATGAAGTTAGTCAAATCTTTATTGCATCACAAAAGACTTGAATAGGATCATTACTGCTTTGTTGATGAAAAAGTGTAAATATTATTAAACATGCTTATTGTAGAAGATAACTAGTGTGATGCACATAATGTTCGTAACTCAAGAATTGTGGTAGGACAGTTAATATACATAAATATATATTTATATATATGTTTTCATATGCTATTATTTTCTAATTAATGTGTACTTTTCTTATTTTATTTTTCCTATTCTGAACTTCGATTCAAAGTTATTATTGCGGAGACTTCCAAATATATTTTCCGGCAAAACTGGAGCTTCTTTGCTATTCTAACTTTACATCCTGTCTATTTGGAACTATTATCTGTGTCTACTGATCTATATTCAAAATATTTATGTAATGCTTGAGCTATTTGTTCATTCAAATAATTAGTTTTTTCCACTATCTCTCATCAAGGTTCAAGCTGCTGTCAAAGAGACACTGAAAAAACATGAACTGACAAAGCCTCTCGCTACTAAAGAGCTGGAGTGGTTTGCGGTGTGTATATGATGTTTTTTAAAATACAAGTCCTATCTTTTAGCTATTTTTCAATCCCAATTATTTCATTCTCTGATGTCTTTTTACTTCATTTACGGGTAATGTATTGTTCAGGCCTCAGCTTTATTGGCGCTGCCTATCATCATTCTGTTCAGAATTTTCTCATCCATTCTTGGGTTAGTTTATAGCAGTAAATTATTTTTGTTGTCTTTAGTAACCATTAAACATGGACTGGGTGTCTTTATGCTTATGGTTCATTTCTTTCCTCTTTAAAGTATTCTCAGGGCTTCTTACTTGTTTATTAAATGTGCCATCTCTGCAGAAAAAAGACAAAGAAACCAGTTAGAAATGCTAATACCCATCATTCACGTCGTAAAGCTAAACGGGGACATTCAGACAAGTAGGCAAGCACTTAAAATTTCACTAGTTTCATGGTGAGAATATTAGTTCTATTTAATTATATTGTGAAAAATGTTTATATATCCAATTCTGTCTAATTTATGCATTCCCAGTTTAGTTGCAATGTGCAAGTTGATGGTGATCTTCTCATTTTTGTGATTCCTCTTTTGCTGAGCTCCTTTTTATTTGGCCCGATTTGTCTTTCTATTCAATCACTAATCACCTAAAAGACAGCTGATTCTTTTTTACTGCATGCGGGGAATTTGTTGCTTGCTATTTAAAGTAGACTAATTTTGTGAAGAAAATCAATGGCATGATTTGCTAGAGGGTCACATTCGATACTGGGACCCAGTGAGTGGGTGGGAGGTGCTTTGTAACTAAATGGTTTTGGGATTGTTTTCCTGTTCTGTTAGTTTTAGCTTTGTTTGTTGGGTGAGGAATGTTCTCACACAGTCTCCTTTTGGTATGTACAATACGTAGACTTTTCATTTATTAAGTATTAGCTTTGTTTCTCATCAAAAAAATAAAAAATCATTTACTGAAAAGTGTCAGCGAGGCCCCCCAAATGTGATTACTCACTGCCTTGTTTTGTTTTTCGACTTTAACATGTTTCCAAGATTCAGACTTTCATGTATGTAATACACAGTCCTTAAAGTAAGATTGTCAAAATCCAAGTACTTATCTTGTAGAAAGGTATCTGAATTCCCTTTGCGAAGGACATTAAAGAAGAATTTGAGATGATTCTGAATATGATTGAGACTAACATAATTTGTGGGACTATTGGGCTCTGAATTTCCGAGAACTGGATTATTGTCAAATTCCAGTCATATTGTTTTGGTGAGAGTATGGAACTTGCTTAGAGTGTTCGTCGTATATTGAGCTGGCTTGCAAAAAGTTGGTTTTCCTTTGTTTCCCCCTCCCTGTTAAATGTGATAGCTGATGCCAATTGGACTTAGCTTAGTGATCTATCTTTCCTTTTTTTTTTTTGCAGGTAAATTTGTGCTCTACGGAAGGGTTTTTTTGAGGCTATTTTATTGTCAGTCTACTCAGATCTCCTCAAAGTCTATGCCAGCTTTTTGCCCTTTTTGTGAAAAAAGTTATAGCTTACTTTATCACACTACGCAAATAGACATATGGTGAGAGTTTAGAAGTTTTGTGTGGTAGTTTTTCTTATTTTATTAAAATGTGTAACTTTATTTTTTATTCTTACACATATACAGAACAAATATCGTTTCCCTTATTTAATATTATTTTAGTTTTACAAACATCTGTTGTGGTTTTATTTTATGTTATTTTGTTGGAAAAATATGTTACTTACAATTTCAGCGAAGTTACCCTTCCCATTCAAACATCCTCCCTTTTTCTCTCTCAAACTCTCTCTCTCTCTCTCTCTCATTTTCACTCTCTAAACGTTGTTTGTTTTTCAGCCACCCTCAGAAATTTGAAGTAAACCTGTTCCATCTGAATGACGTCACCACTGAAGCACCCATAGAAGCATCCAACCCAAAAAAAAATACTCAATTAAGACATTAATTTAAGGATTTCAAATACTTGTGTATAAGAGTTTTTAGTTTCCTTGAATTTGTAGAATTTTAAACAAAATGATGCTCCTGCGATGCTACAATGATGGTGCTTTGTAAGTATGATTTTTTTAGGCAAAAAATAATGCTCTTGTGACGCTCCAATGAAAACTCGATCTTTGTGGTCAAAATGATGCACCTGCAATACTATAATGATGGTTTCACCAAAATTTGATTTTAGCATTGTTTTTTGTTTCAAAAAAAGTTTTCAATGAATCATTGTTGTAGCATCGTTGGTGCATCGTTTTGATCTCAAAAATCAAATTTTCATGAGACTATTGTCGCAACATCTTCCGTCGTTTGATCACCCATTTTTTGTTTATTGTTAGAGCGTTGTTTTTGGCCTAAAAATCCCTATATTATTGTTTTGTTTAAAATTTTAAGGATTTTCATATCTTAAAAGATACTCCAACAAAACTAAAAAAAATCTTATATAGAAGTGTGAAATCCATAAATAAGAATAACTTTATTTTTGGTTTATGTTTTAAATTGGATTTTAAATCATTAACAAATAAAAATAAAAATCAAATTATGGATGTTGTTAAGATAGATCACATATGTTTTGAATTTGAGAGGCTGAGAAACAATGGTTGTTTAAAGAGATGACAATTTAAGAGAGAGGAAGGGTGTTTGAATAGATGGGGTAACTTTGTCCCAAATTGTAAGAAAGACTTACTTTGCCTAATTTTTAAGGTTGGCATATTTATCCTGTTAGAATGCATATGTGGTCAAATTTCTCATATGAAAACGGATATGATTGTATTCTTAGATAATAGAGGGTGGAATATGGTTTGCGGTGGACTGGAGAGGGGTAAAAGAGCTGGGCCTTTGACAACATAGTGGAAATTGCTTGGGATATGGCTTTTTTTTTATTTGTTTTTATAAATATGGACTTTTTTTTTAGATTTTGTATAAATTATGGCTTTTTCCTAACTTAATCTTATTGTATGGAAAAATATTTTCATATTTTTATGTTTTATTGAAATAAATTAATATTTTTTGTAATTAATTGCTTAGTGTTTAGAAACTTTTTATTTTTTTGGTTTAGAGACTTGTATTACTTTTGTTTTTCTTTTCTTTTCGTTTGTATTTTAATTTTTTTTTCGAGTGTATATTTTTTATTCATTCCCATCATATATTTTTTTTTATCTCCTTTTATTTTAATTTAGTACAATGACATGTAATCTTATTATTACAATATTTAATATTTTATGCTATTAATATCTGAATTTATAATTTTTAATAATTAAGTTTATCAATTAATCAAAATTAATTTTTAAAAATAAATTAAAAAAATTATACAGATTAAAAAGAAAATATAAACACATTTGGATTCTTAATAGAAATACCACATAATATTTTAGGTATTTTTATCATTACATCCAATTTTTAAAAAATATTTGTGCAATTTTATATATATTTTATTTGCTTTTGTTTTTTCTTTTACTAAACGAACATTTTTTTAGTATATATTTTTTTTTCTAGATAAGTTTACCATAAGGAGTAACCTATTACTTTGTTTCTTAGTTTACTATATTAGGTATTAGATTACACATTTAGATAACATAAAAGTAATTTGTTACGTTGAAAACATATCAAAAGTAACTTGGTACGTTAATTCTATATGAGGTTACCATCATGTGTACTAGTTACTCTTTGAGATAAATAGAAAGTGTTTACCCAAAAATGGCATCTGATGTCGTGGCAAACTTTCCTTACACGTGTCTGGCATGTGGTGATTTCAAATGAAAAGATTCTGCTCGACCATCGACCAGGTGTTCCTTACACCATCAGATCTCGTGATTAGATACGACCAGTCTGGTTGCATGCTCTTAGTTATTTCCTTAAAAGATATGTAATTTTGTAATAATTACATTTATTATTTCCTCTTTATTGCCTTGATACATTGATATTAAGGATAATTAAAGCCCATTAGCCCATGTAACCCCCCTTGAGCCTATAAATATGCATCAGAGGGCTCAAGGAGGGGACTTTTTTTTTGGGAATCTTTTCTCTGAAGATTCACAGCAAGAGCGTAAGTGTGATTATCCATCATTTTGTAACATTTGATTATTTTCTTGAATATTATCTCATTTCTTGTCATAATTTTGACTCCATGTCGTTGGCCAAATCGAGGGTCAACATTCTGGTGCTTTCATTGAGAGCTTGATCAAGAATCTTTAAGAAAATCAAATGGCAAAGACATCCAAGAGAGCTGGATAGGCCGCTGGCGCTGCATCATCTCAACCTCCTCCTCCAAATGTGGTGGAGAATGAACCACATTTAGAGTTTGAAGAGGAGGAGTTGGATACGGAAATGCTGAGGGCAACACTTGGGGGGGGGGGGGGGAGGGGTGTTGCAGGATGAGTTAACCAATCTGAGGGCCGATCAGGAGAACGCAGCGAAGACCATGGCGCTACAGTAGAGAGAGATTGAGCGTCAGGAGCTGAATGAGCGACAGGTAGACATGGACTGTCGGCAGAGGGATGTCATTGCCGCTCTTGAAGCAGCCATTCAGTTGGTTCGAGGACAGGCTATGCCGGCCTCTCAACCGGATCAGCCACTGAGTGCGCCACCACAGCGGGCTCCCAATCCAAGTCCTCCGCTCCAACCAGCAATCCCTCAAAGGCTGGAGCAGCCACCTATGGCCCAGGATGATGTCCCAATTCGGGATCCTGAGCAGCAGCCTCCATCTCAAGCTGGTCGAGGCAATCCCCAGCGGTAGAGGCAAAATAGGGCTGGGCAGTCGCCCCGCAGCCCTAGACGCCCAGGGGACGAAGAGCCAAATCAACCAAGCAAGGGGTAGCATCCTTCTGCCAACAGAAGGAACAACGAGTCAGGCTCTGCGGTCAGGGCCCCCCCACGGCATAATAATTCACGGGGACCCAACGACGAGCGCAGGCCTCATCCTGACGCTCGAGAGATGCCAGCCCGAGGAGGAAACAACATGAACAGCCGATTGCGCCATAGTCGGCCACAGTTTAGAGACGGCCATGACTATAATGAGGCCGATTGTGGTAGGAGAAATTCTGGTCGAAGGAATGAAGAAAGAGGTGGAGACAGAAACCCCCCACCTAGCGAAAATAGGCCGACAAGCCATAACGCTGGGGGGCAACCCCGACAAAATAACGTCTTTGATCGGCTAGGAGTTAGCGAGCAGAGGCGCAGGGATGAAGATTTGAGGGACGTGCTCAACGACTATCGCGAGAGGCACGATGAGTACGCTCCCCCGGCGCCAGTCACCCCAGCGATCCCAGACGCGGTTCAGGCACAAATTGATGCCCTGAACCAAGCAGTACAACAGCTAGTTGGGAGTCGAACATCCCACATAGAGTACGATCGGAGGAGAGGCACTCCGTTTGTGCAAAGGATTGCTGTGGCAGAAACCCCCAGTAAATTCAAAATGCCAGTACTACCAAACTTTGATGGGTACGGAGACCCAGTATCTCATGTCAACAAATTTGAGATACAAATGGATATACAGAAAGTGTCAGATGATGCCCGCTGCAGGATCTTCCCCGCAACACTATCTGACACCGCCCATGAGTGGTTCTTTAAGTTCCCTCCTGCTAGCATAGTATCCTGGGAGATGTTCGTAAAGGAATTTTACGGACAATTCTATGCGGGTTGCGTACACCCCACTGAGGCCAACCAGCTGGTCGAGATACGCTAGAAGGAGGGAGAGCCCTTGAAGGAGTATGTCCAGCGCTTTATGCGAGCAGCGGCTAGAGCCAAAACAGTGGGTGACGAAGGCAAGACGATGGCCCTAACTGCTGGGGTTAGGCGCCATTCCCCTCTCTAGAGTAGCCTGAGGAAAAATGAGGTAAAGAGTACCCAGGAGTTTTTGGATCGAGCTGATCGATATATCAAGCTCGAGGACGCGATTGCCAACGAGGGGAAATTGCCCACGAAGGACAAGGGACCGAAGGAAGAACCTGCCAAGGCCACCAACGGGTCGGATAAACCCAATGGCAAGGGCAAGGGCAATGGGAACGGAAATGGCAGAAATGGTGGAAAACGGACAAGCAATGAGCCGTCATCATATGAGAATAAACACCCCAAAGGCAATAGATATGAGCCGAGATTCGCCAACTATACAGCCTTTGTCGAAAGTCGAGCAGAGGTCTACCAGGCGACCAGCTCTAATGTTCTTTATAAGCGACCCACACCTATAAGGAAGGATATCTCCAAGACAGATACAACAAAATTCTGTCATTTTCACAACGACTACGGACATGACACTAATGAGTGCAACCAGTTGAAGGACGAGATTGAGTTCCTGATCAGGCAGGGATATCTAAGGAGATATGTGTGGGCTGCAGGAGGGTCTCAGTGAGAGGCTCAAGGTGGCAACGAGCAGGCGCCTGCACGCCAACGCTCGCCACCTTTACAGCTAGCTCTTGTGGTAGGCACATTACTCACCATCTGTGGTGGCCCACACCTTGCAGGGAACAGTGGGAAGGCAAGGGAACGATACGCTCGAACCCTACGCCACGACCAGGACATCGAGATGATGAGTGTGGAGGACCGAGCACCAAAGAAGGCTCGAATAGAGGAGGAATTAATAACCTTCTCTGAGGAAGATGCCTAGCACGTATGATTCCCACACTCTGATCCACTGGTCATTGACGTTCAAATTGCCAACATGATGGTTAAGAGGGTGTTGGTTGACACAGGAAGATCAGCCAACATCCTATACAAGTCTTCACTGGAAAGAATGAAATTTTCCGTCAAGGACCTGGAGCCATGCAACCAAACAATTTATGGTTTTTCTGGCGAAGGGCTCGCCCCAACTGGGTCGATTAGGCTCCCAGTTATAGCAGGTACTGCACCTGCAAACAGGACATTACTAACTACTTTCATAGTAATTGATTGTCCTTCAGCATATAATGCTGTAATTGGGAGGCCAATTTTGGTCGACCTGCGAGTCGTTACCTCGATATGGCACATGGCCATGAAATTCCCAACCGACGCAGGGATAGGATGCGTGTTGGGAAATCAACGGGAAGTGAGGGAGTGCTACAACGCCTCGATATCTAAGGTGAAAAAAGGTGTATCGAGGGAAGTTGCTGGAAAAAAGTTGCAAACGACGACGGATGTACAAGCTCAATCAGGTGATGATGTCACCAAATAGGGCGTTGCCCAAAGTGAGAACAGAGATTTAGATTCTGGCTTTGGGGATTTTGATGAAGAGATAGGACCCATTGAGGACCTTGAAGAGGTCCAACTCGATGAAGAAAATCTGACCAGGGTTGTGAAAGTCGGTAAAATCTTAGAGACAACAACGAAGCAAGCACTGGTGGAATTTTTGAGGAAAAACCAGGAAATCTTTGCCTGGTCGCACAAAGACATGGTGGGAATAGACCCTGCAGTCATTAGCCATGTCCTAAACATAGACAAAAGTTTTCCACCAGTGCAACAGAAAATGAGGCTGCTCGAAAAAGATAGATCAAAGGCTCTGAAGGAGAATGGATTCATCAGGGTAGCGTTTTATCCATCATGGGTCTCTAATCCCGTGCTTGTTCCCAAGCCAAATGGCAAATGGCAAACATGCGTGGATTTCACAGACCTTAATAAAGCCTGCCCTAAAGATTGTTTCCCACTCCCTAGAATCGACCAACTGGTCGATGCCACTGCAGGGCACGAGATTCTCTCATTCATGGATGCATACTTCAGATATAATCAGATCAGTATGCATCCTCTTGATGAGGATCACACTAGCTTTCAGATTGATACAGGGCTTTACTGTTACAAAGTAATGCCCTTCGGTTTGAAAAATGTTGGTGCGACTTACCAGCGACTGGTCAACCACATGTTTAGGGAGCTGATCGGCACAAACATGGAAGTATATGTCGATGACATGCTGGTTAAGTCGAAGAAGGCAGAAGGGCATATAGGGGACTTGCAAGAATGCTTCAACGTCTTGAACAAATTCCAGATGAAGCTGAATCCCCTCAAGTGCTCCTTCGGAGTAGGATCAGGGAAGTTCTTGGGATTTATAGTAAACTTGCGAGGAATTGAGGCCAATCCCGAGAAAATCAAAGCCCTGATCGGCATGAAATCGCCGACAAAGATCAAGGATGTCCAAAGCTTGAACGGAAGAATTGCTGCTCTCAGTAGGTTTATTTCAAAATCTACAGACAAATGCGTCCCATTTTTTAATCTACTCAGAGGCAATAAGAAATTCGAATGGACAGAGGAATGCGAACAGGCTTTTCAAGCTTTGAAGATGCACATGTCGCAACCACCGATTCTATCAAAGCTGGTTGATAAAGAAACTTTGTTGATCTACTTGGCGATCACAGAATACGCTGCTAGTGCTGTCCTAGTAAGAGAAGAAGAAGGCGTATAGAAGGCTGTTTATTATGTAAGCAAGAGGCTAATACGAGCGGAGCTGCGGTATCCACCTATTGAAAAATTAGTCTATTGCTTAATTTTAGCCTCCAGGAAGCTGCGGCCCTACTTCCAAGCTCACCCAATCACAATTTTGACCGACCAACCTCTACGGCAAGTTCTGCAAAAACCTGAAGCCGCAGGACGATTGTTGAAATGGGCGGTCGAACATGGGAAATTTGATATCTCTTACATGCCACGAGCGGCGATAAAAGGACAGGCTCTAGCCGATTTTGTCACAGAACTCATTGGGCTTCCAGATAGCGAGCAGCGTGAAGGGTCTGAAGAACCCGAGTCTCAAAGCCAAACTCCTTCTTGGAAGTTGTTTACAGACGGTTCTTCTAATGAGCACCATACAAGAGCAGGAGTGATTTTGATAACGCCTGAAGGGCATCGATTTCACTGTGCAATCAGGTTCGACTTCACTGCTTCTAACAACGAAGCCGAGTATGAAGCACTGCTCACTGGATTACAGCTAGCTAGAGACATGCACATAAAATCGCTTGATTTCTACAGTGACTCCCAACTTGTGGTCAATCAAGTCATTGGAGAATATCAAGTCCGAGGCTTAAAAATGGTTGCTTACTTAAATAAAGCAAAGGATCTATTGGCGCAGTTTGACAAGTATCCCCTCCAGCAAGTACCTTGTGACCAGAATTCAAACGCTGATGCCTTGGCCAAATTAGCAAGTGCGAATGATGCTGACACTCTGAACATAGTGCCAGTTGAGCGAATATCTGCACCAAGCATCTAAGCAGAGGAGACTTCTTTGGTGATCCAGGCGGCAGATACATGGATGGCACCTTACATAGAGTACCTGATGCAAGGCATGTTACCGACGGACAGAAACAAAGCTAGGACCCTTCAATGGCAGGCTGCTAGGTATATCCTGGTCGATGGAATCTTGTACCGAAGGGGATACTCAATGCCTCTCCTCAGATGTATTTCGAAAGAGAAGGCCAAAGAATTGTTGAGAGAGGTCCACGAAGGCTTTTGTGGGGACCATGCTGAGGGGTAGAGCTTATCAGAAAAGATCCTAAGGCAAGGATACTTCTGGCCATCAATGAATGAAGACTTGATGGAATTCATGTGGAGATGTGACAAATGCCTGAGGTTCTAAAAAATTCCACGAGCAGCCCCTAATGAGCTAAAATAGATGCAAAGTCCGTGGCCATTTGTAGTATGGGGAATAGATTTAATCAGATCTCTGCCCACAGGAAAGGGCGACGTCAAGTACGTTGTGGTGGCTGTTGATTACTTTACTAAATGGGCCAAAGCTGAGCCACTCGCAACCATAACGACCAAGAAAGTGCTGGATTTCGTGGTTAAAAACATTGTGTGTCGCTATGGATTGCCAAGAAAAATTGTCTCAGAAAACGGCACGCAGTTTGATAGTGATCTGTTCACGGATTTTTGCTAACGACATGGAATTATCAAGAGCTTTTCTTCAGTCGCTAATCCTTAAGCAAATGGACAAGTCAAAGCAGTTAATAAAATGCTAAAGGATACTCTGAAGAAAAGACTTGAGGAAGCAAAGGGGGCATGGCCAGAGCAATTGCCTGAAGTCCTTTGGTCGTATAGAACTTCCCATCGAACAGCAACAGGCCATACTCCATTCTCCCTAGCTTATGGATATGAGGCTATGTTGCCTGTTGAGTTAGATCCCCCATCGCATTGGAGAATGACGTACGATCAAGGCTCCAATAGCCAGCTATTGATGGAATCTCTTGATTTGGTCGATGAAAAGCGAGAACAAGACCAACTCCGAGTAGCAGCTTACCAGCAAAAGGTCGCCTGATATTTCAATTCTAAAGTATGCAAAAGGAAATTCAATGTCGGAGATCTAGTACTTCGAAGGGTTTTCCTCAACACTCGTGACCAGGCTGCTGGGGTACTTGGACCTAATTGGGAAGGACCATACCAGATTGAAGAAGTCCTTCAACCAAGCACCTATAAACTTGCTCGCTTAAATGGAGATCTCATTCCTCGCTATTGGAATGGAGAACACCTGCGCAAGTACTGTCAATAAACAATTCTTCTTAAATAATTGGCTTGTATTAATTTTACTTTTTACAAGTTATGAAAAAGGGTTGGTCATTTTATGTGACTGATCGCTTATAAGTGTAAGGTCATTTCAATGATCACTCGTACAGACATGATTTGTCCATTTATTATGAGAAATATAAGGGACTGTGCGCAACCAGTCATTCTTGCCAATTATTGTATTTTTTACAAGTATTTGCTCATTACGTGTGTTGTTTTGCTATATTATCGTTTTAAATTCTTTGCTACGAGCAGTAATGTTTGAACAGGTTTTGGTCAAGGAAAGTGACCAAGGACCTAAAGCCCCTCAATCACTTGGGGGGCATATAAGGCATCTAGTAAGCAAAGCATATCGAAAGGTATGTAAACACATGGGCAAAATAAGTGAAAGCATGCTAGGGTACTTAGAGTATTTTTCAAAATTTTGTTATTTTTTTAAATCAAGCCAAAGTACTATGCTAAGTTCAGTCATGCGAACAGATGTTATAATAAGACACACATATTATAATATCAAAAGGAATCCCTAAAATGCTAAGTTCAGTAACTGCTCGGACGTAATTGTTTGTTAAAAGTAAAAGCTGCCCATGCAGCAATAAAAATTAAAAAATAAATTGTCTTTACATCATGACTCGTAGGTCGCGTTTTCAAAAGATAATAAAATAAAAAGAAAAATAAAAGACTACGAGGCAGGAGGATCTTGAGGAGTGTTCTGGTCGACAGTAGCGCCAGCTTCATTATCCGCGCTGTCAATCCCCGTTGCCAAGGAAATCTCCGGGGAAGCAGGAATTTTGGCTCTTTCTTCTTCCTCCAGGCGAATGGTGCATCGGGTCATTAGAGTTCGTCTGACACGCTCAGACAGATAGCTGAAGTCGGCCTTTTGATTATGCTTCCAAAACTAGTAGAAGCAAAGGTGGGTGGCTTCCCTTTACTTCTCCATGTTTTTGACATTAGCCTCTTCGAGCTCCTTAGCACGCCCCTCTAGCTCCTCTGTCTCCTTTCTGCTCGCAATCAGATCGAGCTCAAGCTGTTTGGCTTCTTGATAGTTGAGTTTGGCACTCCCCCTGAATCTTTCTTTGTCTTCATTAGATTTGTTCAGGGTAGCCCGACTCTCCAACAACTCTTCGGTCAGCTGGGCTTTCTGCTTGCGCAGTTCATCGTTGTGTTTGGTCAGCTTTGCATTTTTCTCGAGAAGGTCAGCATTCTTCCCCTCGAGCACCTTCACTGCCTCAGTGTGCCTGATGTCAAAGTCTTTGGTCTGGGTGACCAAAGTACCCGTGTGGCGCCAACCAACAGTGATAGTCAGCAATCCCTGCGATCAGATAAAAGAAATAAGATGATGGTAGAAATTAACAAAGTAAAATGACTCAACAATAGAAAACAACTTACACTGGCTATCTCGTTCAACCCTCAGTTTATTATTTGGTCAGCTTCCATGGAGCTGGTGCCGACGATGGCCTCTTGACTGCGTTTGTGCTTGGAGAGTTTGTATATTCTCTCCCTGGTCGAACTAACCATGGTGCTGGCCAGAGTGTCTTCTGGCTGAGTGTGGTGTGGCTGGTCGGTAGGCGCTGGAGGAGTAGAGTGCTGGTCGACCGGTGCATTCGAAGATGGCTGGTTGAGTAGAGAAGGAGGTAGCGTTGTTTCCTTTGTGGGAGGCGGTATGGCTTCCTTCGAAGGAGCAGCTGCTGAAGGACCCTCAGTCCGAGCCTTCTTTGAAGTAGTTTTGCTGCTTTCTCCGTGAACCCTCTTGCTGTCTTTCTTCCTGCTCGAGGGAGTAGCAGCGGTGGTGTAGTGATCGAACACGTCATTAGTTGACATATCTGCATGTAAGGAAACATTGCGAGCAGTGAGACAATATATACGGATGGAGCTAAAAAGGAAAGCAAGGAAATTATAAGTAAAGTACCCGTGCTATAACTACTGGTCGCTACATTACTTACTGAACTACTGCTACCCTCACTTACTGCCTGGAAGAAATCTGAATCTAAGTTTGGAGTATACTTAAAGTTGTCGTCCCCGTCAAATAAGTGACAGGGAATTAGCAAACTATCAAAGAATGAGAAAACAATACCGTTCTCATCTGAGGACTCGTTGATGGGTGCAGGGGGTTCGGAAACTTTCTTTTTTCCCTTTCCCATAGGGGTAGGGGGAGCAGCTGCTCGCGGGGTGCTGGAGGGTTCCCTGATTGTCACTCCAGTCCTCCTCCTCCTTTGAGGTTGCGACACATTTGGGTGTTGCTCGGGAATCTCCTCGCCGGTGGCACTCCTTGCTGTTGACTCCCTCACATCCTGGTGAGGTGCCAGAAGCCCGACCAGTCTCAGGTTAGCTTCAGTGACCAGCTGTTTGACGCTCTTCTCTACGTCAGTCATGCTGACCAAGAGTGCTGCTCGGACTTCCATGTTTGGAGTGGGAGCCGGTCACTGTTGTGAAAATTATATGTGCAAGTGTACACAGTCCAACACAAGTAATATAATGATAAGTGAATCATCTCCACAGGGATTGGTATTAAAAAGTTCAATGTAAACACCAATTAAATGCAACTTAGAAATTTAAGAAACTGAATTGAGTGGTTGTTGAAACTAAAATAAACCGAAAGAAATTACAATATGCTTAAAATTAACCACAAGTTCTGGAGAAATAACAGCAAAGAGAATTATCAATGGAAAAATTGGACTTGAATAGCTAAATCCCCCTATGTCAAAAACTGCCCAGAATGCTATAGCATTAAATTTAGCAAATCGCACCAGAGTTAACTAGAATTCCCAATGTGCTCACCAGATTTTTCCAAAACTCGTGAATATAGTTCTACCATCCAATTAAATATATTCCTATATCAAATCAGACTTAAGAACACAAATAACAACACCAATTCTCAAAAGTTATGCAAGGTGTTATCCAGATTTCCGGATAGCGTTTAGATTGATGTCCTCGGGGAAGCAGAATTATCGATGTCTTTCACGGTGGGTGACCCGAGTTCGCGGATGGACAGAAAGGCTTCGCCTCTCCTGTTTAGTATCCGGATTACTCTTCCAAGCAAGCACAACACGGAAACTCGTCGACTCTCCCGGACTCCCGAAGGATACCCCTCGGGGAGGCCCCTTCCAGGAGAGGCTCTTCGAGTGGTCCCCGCGGAAACAGTTCCGTGCCTCGCACAGAACAAAACCGAACGGTCGAGTCCGGGAGAAGGCATATTTGGAACGATATCCGTCTGACACAGGATCCCGCCTGACACGCCCGTCAGGTCAAAGCCGCACACATCCCAGCACGCCTAAGGGTACCTTTTCGCCTACTGTTCCGCTGACAACTTGGAAAAGACGGCTGACTTTGTGTGTTCCCCATACTTTCACGTAAATATACCCACATAGAGTCTTGTAGCCATGCTACTACAGTAATTGTATCCCCTATTTATGGCTGGTGTAATTAAGACTCATGGACGTAGAGAAAAACCCTAATCCGAAACCCTAGCTATAAAGACCCCTTCATTTTACAAGAAGAGGGAGGACGGACAGATCACATAGCAAAAACTCTACTAAAATCTCTCTAGCTTCATCTTCTTCAAGAGAACCCGAGAGAAACACTGTGAGTGTGTGAAGTTCTTGTGCACCAGCCATCTTACTGTAACCTTTTCCAAGTATAATAACATCGACTCGTGGACTAGGGCTTGTTAACGCCTGAACCACGTAAAAATACTGTTTGTTTAGTTACATTTCAGCATTTCTACAGTTCCTATCTTTTTATTATTCTGTTAGTTATTCGTTTCCGAAAAACTCGGTAAACATTTTGGTGCTTTCATTGAGAGCTGTAGGAAGTTGTTAGTCAGCTCTTTTTCTGTGTACGTTTTTTGTATTCACTTCGTGCTAAAAAAATGGTGACTACGAGAAAATCCGCTGTTGACAAAAATGCTACGGTCAACCCCGATACCGTGATGGAAGATGTGGTGCAAAGCGAACCCTTGGACTACCAAGGTGAAGACCCGACATCCCGCCAGGATCAGGTCAGTACCGAAGATACAACATACTTAGAAGACAAAGAGGAGTATGTCCAAGACGGTTATTACAAGGACGGCTGCTACTATGAGAAGGACCCAGAACTGGTCCAAGTAGCCGAAGAACTGGTGCCCACCAAGGCCAAGCTTGCTGAGCAGGAGCGCGTCTCCGAAAGAATGCAACGCATGATGGAGCGCCTCCAAAGTAAGTTCGGAGACCTAGGCGACTCGGACGAGGATGCCTCTGTTCTAGGTGGTGCTGATGCCCCCATGCCGGATCCAGCCGCTGCTGGACCATCCAAAGCCGCCCCTAACAAGGGCAAAGAAAAAGTTGGAGAGCCTGTGCGCGCTGACGCCCCTGCACCTCCTAAAGGCGTGAATCACCAGGCCCACTGCCCCCCCCGCGCGCAGAAGGTCTCTGGCGCTCCTAAGCCCAGACGTCCTTCAGCCCCAAGGGGGCACTCTGTGCCTAAAGGGCCCGGTGCTAAGGCACCCAGGCCTAGGGGAAGGAACAACCGCCCCAGTGATTCCGTCAACCAGGACGGTCGGGCTGCGAACTCGCACTCTGAGGATAGCTGGTCCACGGTGGACCTAAGAAGAAGGTTGGAGGCCAAGTATGAAAAGGACAAAGGAGAAAAGGCCCGGCCTCGCGGAGATGACCTCCGAAATCATATTAATGACAAGCTCCGGGGACGTGACCTCCCGGAGAGTGATACAAAGAGGCTCGAGGAACAGATTGCTGCCTTGACCAAGCTGGTCCGGAAGCAAAGTGGGGCCCTGTCAGACTCTGAGGAGGAAGACCCGGAACCATGTATTCGGAGGATCGCGGAAACGTCCCTCCCGGATAACTTCAAAATGCCTCACATAGAATTATATGATGGGAGGACAGACCCGCGTACCCACCTAGCTAAATACAATAAAATGATGCAAGTGGCGCGTGTCAGTGAGGACGCCAAATGCATGTGCTTCTCACTCACCCTTACCAAGTCCGCGGAGGACTGGTGGAAAAGATTAGCTCCCGGATCAATCCACAGTTGGAAGGAGCTACAGTCCGCGTTTAGGAGGCAGTTTATTGCTGCCCGCGACCACGACATGGAGGTTGGTTCCTTAACCAACATCAAGCAGCAACCCACTGAGAACCTCAAAGCTTTCATTCAGAGAATGATGGAAGCTGCTGCAAAGACCAAGGTCAGCGATGACATGAAGCTGATCGCCCTCCAATCGGGCCTTACTGTCGGCTCCCTGCTATGGGGGGAAATGTAGAGGAGACGGGCAGAAACGCTGTCCGAATTCATGTCAAAAGCTCAGGGAATCATCAACCTTGAGGATGCCTACCAGCAGGCCTTTGGAGTTCCCCCGGCTCCAACGCCTTCCGTGACTGCGCCGAGCTTTGCTTCGCAAGCTCCCGCACCAGCCCTCACGCTTCCAGGAGCCCGATTCACTCCAAGTGTGTATGGGCCTTCCGCGTCTGCTCAGACGCCGAGTCAAACCCATTTCTCTGGGTACGGAGCAGTACAAACCGGATGTAGTATCACTCCTGGCATGCCGCAGCCGCAAGCGGAAGCCCCAGAAAGAAATTTGAGCCAATCGCGGAGCAAACGAAGCGGAAGAAACTCCAACCGGGGAGACCATTCAAAGAAACCCCGGAAGGACTATGAGCCCAAGTTCACGGAATATACCAGTTTGATAGACTCGCGAGAGAATGTCTATCGGGCGACCTGTAATATGGTCAACTACAGGAAGCCCCCGAAGGTGTCTCACGGAGGAAGGCGTCCGCGAGACTCCAATAAGAGGTGTGAGTTCCACGGAGACGTGGGGCACACCACGAATGAGTGCCTTCAGCTGAAGGATGAGATCGAGTCCCTGGCAAGAGCGGGACACCTCGGTCAGTGGGTGAGGATACCTATTATCTATCCCGGACAGGGGGTAGTTCACGGAGCTGCATATTCCCCGGGACAGAGGGGGGCCGCTAGTGCTCCTGGAGCCGGTCACCCCCAAGCTCCCGGGTCTCAGTTCCCAGCACTTCCTGCTCCACCCGCTCCGGCGCCCATTGCCTTGTTGGCTCCAGGACCAGGCAACCCATATCCGCCCGGCCTTGCTCCGCCACCCGTTGACGGACACGTCGCCACCATTTCCGGAGGACCACACCTTGCCGGAAGCACCCGCAACTCCCAGAAGAGGTACTTGAGGGAGTTAGAGCACGCCGAGGAGATGTGCGCCTTGGTTCAATCACCTGCTCAACGTCCCCGAATGATGGATCTTCCCATCACCTTCACGGAGGACGATGCTCGACATGTGCACTTCCCCCACAACGATCCCCTCGTGGTGGAAGCCCAGATTGCCAATAAGAAGGTCTCACGGATCTTGGTCGATAACGGAAGCTCCGTGAACATCCTCTTCAAAGCGGCCTTCCACGCGATCGGATTGACCGAGACAGACCTGGCCCCATGCCCCATCCAGCTTCAAGGTTTCAATGGGGACGCACTCATGCCATTAGGCAAAATTCAACTTCCAGTCACCCTCAGAGGAGAAAGCGACGCTTGTGCCTTCAAGCATAGCACATTCGTGGTGGTCGACTGCCCCACGGCGTATAATGCCATCTTAGGCCGACCGGTCCTGATCGATTGTGGGGCCATAACCTCGATACGCCACTTATGTTTGAAGTTTCCATGCGACAATGGGCGTATTGGCACCCTCCGAGGAGACCAAAGAAGTGCACGGAGCTGTTATAACGTCTCCGTCCGATCCGTCTACACGGTCCAAGAGACGTTTGCTGCCATTCCTTTGGCGGAAGACTCACCAGAAACTGGGGGTGCTCAGGAGGCATACTTTGACGAACTCGACCCAAGAGTGGGAATCGAGAAAGCAATAGAGCCGATGGAGGAAGTCGAAGAGGTGATCCTCAACCCGGGAGAACCCACCAAGGTCATTCAGGTGGGGAAAAACCTGCCGTCGGCCATTCGAGATAAGATCGTGGCCACTGTGAAGGATAATCAGGATATCCTGGCATGGTGCCACGCTGATATGACGGGGATTAATCCCAATGTTGCGTGCCACGCACTCAACATAGACCCGTCTGCAACTCCAATTCGCCAAAAGAGGAGGCCGCTGGACCCAGTGAGAGCCGAAGCCGTCAAAGCTGAAGTGGACAAATTGATGTCCATAGGCTTTCTCCAGGAGTCGCACTATCCCGTGTGGTTGGCCAACCCAGTTCTGGTCCCGAAACCCGATGGGTCCTGGAGAATGTGCATTGACTTCACGGACCTAAACAAGGCCTGCCCGAAAGATTGTTTCCCTCTTCCGCGAATCGATCAGATGGTAGACGCTACTTCCGGGTACGAACTCTTATCCTTCATGGATGCGTACTCCGGATACAACCAGATCAAGATGCATGTCGCGGACCAGGAACACACCAGCTTCCTCACAGACAAGGGTGTCTACTGTTACGTGGTCATGCCTTTCGGTTTGAAGAATGCTGGGGCGACGTACCAGCGTCTGGTAAACAGAATGTTCAAGGACCAACTGGGGAGGAACATGGAGGTGTACGTCGACGACATGTTGGTAAAGTCCAAGACCTCCGGGGACCACAGTGACGACCTTGAGGAAGCTTTCGCCGTGATCCGAAAGTACGGGATGAAACTAAATCCAAAGAAATGTACTTTCGGGGTCTCGTCTGGGAAGTTCCTCGGTTTCATTGTCAGCTCCCGCGGAGTGGAAGCCAACCCTGAGAAAATAAAGGCGTTCATAGATATGCCTTCCCCCCGGAAACATAAGGATGTCCAGAGCGTTACCGGAAGGATAGCTGCTCTCAGCCGCTTCGTATCCAAGGCCACTGACAAGTGTATCCCCTTCTTCAATGTGTTGCGAGGAAACAAGAAGTTCGAGTGGACCCCCGAATGCGAAGCAGCCTTCCAACACCTCAAAGAACATTTAACCCGAGCTCCCATTCTGTCCAAACCTGTCGAAGGAGAGGCGTTGTTCTTATACTTAGCTGTGACTGAGCACGCAGTGAGTGCCGCTCTCGTCCGGGAAGATGGCCGTATCCAGCTCCCTGTGTATTACGTAAGCAAGAGGTTATTGGACGCCGAGTCCAGATATTCGATGATCGAGAAACTCTCCCTCTGCTTGCTGATTGCTTCACGGAAGCTGAGGCCATATTTCCAGGCGCACACCATCAAAGTACTCACCAACCACCCTCTCCGACAAGTCCTGCAGAAGCCCGAGTCTTCTGGCAGATTGCTTAAGTGGGCCATGGAACTGAGCCAGTTCGACGTCCACTACCAACCACGTGTTTCCATAAAAGGTCAAGCTCTCGCGGACTTTATTGTGGAATGCTCGGGAATGAATGACCTCCCGGAAGATCCTGTCCCGGAACTTCCCACCTGGAAGGTCTATGTAGACGGAGCCTCAAATGAAAAAGGAGCTGGAGCGGGGGTCATCCTAATATCTCCCCAAGGGCATCAGCTCCAGAGCGCCATCCGTTTCGCGTTCCCAGCATCCAACAACGAGGCAGAACACGAAGCCATGTTAGCTGGGTTACGACTGGCCAGAGAAGTCGGAGCCCAAAAAATCGAAGTATACAGCGACTCCCTACTTGTGGTAAACCAAATATCCGGGGAATACCAGACGAAAGGCGAAAGGATGGCTGCCTACGTGTCTCTCTCCCGCGACCTACTGCAGCATTTCAAAGGC
Organism: Humulus lupulus; assembly: GCF_963169125.1. Classification (NCBI taxonomy): domain Eukaryota; kingdom Viridiplantae; phylum Streptophyta; class Magnoliopsida; order Rosales; family Cannabaceae; genus Humulus; species Humulus lupulus. The sequence continues at coordinate 266,179,863 of NC_084802.1, forward strand.
TACCAAATCCGCCAGGTCCCCCGGGACCAGAACTCACTCGCGGACACGCTGGCCAAGCTTGCAACGGACCCGGAGATTGAACAGTATGGCTTAGTCCCCATCGGGCACTTAGAAGCCCCCAGTACTGAGACACGAAGGATAAACGCCATCATCGACCATTCCCACTCCTGGATAGGACCCATCCTCAGATTTCTCACCACCGGAGAGCTCCCCACTGATAAAGCTGACGCAAGGAAGCTCCAATATCAAGCTCCCCGATACGTGGTTATGGATGGAAAGCTTTACCGCAGGGGGTTGTCCATACCCTTCCTTAGGTGTGTTGCCGGAACCGAAGTCAGCACCATCATCCATGAGATTCACGGAGGCTTCTGTGGCGATCATACCTCCGGGCTGAGCCTCTCCAAAAAGATCCTTCGACAAGGATACTTCTGGCCCACCATGAAGAAGGATTGTGTGGATTATGTCAGGAAGTGTGAGCAGTGCCAGAGGTACACCAAGGTTCCGCGAGCGCCGCCTACAGAAATTACCCTAATGACCAGCCCTTGGCCGTTCGCCGTTTGGGGCATTGACCTAGTAGGTTCCCTCCCAACTGGAAAGGGTGGAGTGAAGTACGCCATAGTCGCGGTAGACTACTTCACCAAATGGGCTGAAGCTGAACCTATGAACACGGTCACATCTAAAAAAGCACTGGACTTTGTCATCAGGAATATATTGTGTCGTTTTGGGCTTCCACGAAAAATTGTGTCCGACAACGGAAAGCAGTTTGACAGTGAACACTTCACGAACTTCTGTGCTTCGCATGGAATTATCAAAAGCTTTTCCGCAGTCGCCAGACCCCAGGCTAATGGGCAAGTGGAAGCTGTAAACAAAATATTAAAGACCACGTTGAAGAAAAAACTCCAAGCCTGCAAGGCTCACTGGCCGGAAGAACTTCCGCGAGTACTTTGGGCCTATCGCACAACAGAGAGAACTTCGACGGGGCACACGCCTTATTCCATGACCTTCGGTTGCGAGGCCGTCATCCCAGTAGAAACTATAATCCCCTCTCACAGGCAAGATACCTACGATCCTACCCGGAACCATGCCCTTCTCCAGGAGTCCTTGGACATGATCGAAGAGCTCCGGGAGCAGTCGCAGGTCCAACTAAAAATGTACCAAGGCAAGATAGCACGACACTTTAACACGAGAGTTCAGAGCCGTACATTCGAAGTTGGGGATCTTGTCCTACGGAGAGTATTTCCTGCTACGCAGGATCCGGGAGTAGGAGTCCTCGGACCCAACTGGGAAGGCCTCTACGAAGTCCAAGAAAAAGTGGGCCATGGGACGTATCACTTAAAGAGACTCGACGGATCTAAAGTCCCGCGCGCCTGGAACGCGGAGCACCTCCGACGTTACTACCAGTAGGCCCCGGACCATCCAGTCGAAAGTCCTTGGTGAAATTAGCAAAAGTGAAAAATGTGGAAATAATCCTCCCTGTTGTAAAACTCACGCCTAGCAGGCTAATTTAATGAAACACGGAGAGATTCACTCCGCTTTTACTGCACTTTTTATCCCTTTGTTCAAAGCTGCGTTTTAACAAGTGACCATGCGGTCCGGAGACGTCCGGACCCCACGCTCACTTGGGGGATATACATGGCTAAGGCATAGCCATACGCCCCTTGAACAAAACGTACACAGAACACCACTTATGTGCTAGCATTCTGTTTGAAATTTTTAAATTGTTTGAAATGTTTAAATTGTTAAGCTTAGGTTTATTTGTTGCCATGAACATGCTTGCATTACGTGTCATATGTGCATTATGTGCTTATGTGAAAATTGCCATGGAAATGCCTGCCATTATGTATCATGAAAATGATCTCCTGTGTAGCCCAGCGATGGACGGGACTGGGGGTTGAGGCACGTTCATAGAGCTACGCCAAAACACCCCCAACTCCCTGATAAGTCCTTTGCAGAATTCTCCGCGATCGCTGTAGAGCTTTGCTTCGCAAGCTCCAGCTCCGGGTCTCAGAAGGCGAAAGATGGCAAGATCCGCGAGCGCTGTAGAGCTTTGCTTCGCAAGCTCCAGCTCCGGGTCCCGCAAGGCGAAAGATGGCAAGATCCGCGAGCGCTGTAGAGCTTTGCTTCGCAAGCTCCAGCTCCGGGTCCCGCAAGGCGAAAGATGGCAAGACCCGTGATCGCTGTAAAGCTCTGCATCGCAAGCTCCAGCTCCGGGTCCCGCGAGGCGAAAGATGGCAAGATCCGCGACCGTTGTAAGCCTTGCTTCGCAGGCTCCAACTCCGGATCTCACAAAATAATGCATGGAAAGCTCCATGGCCATTGCAAGTTTCAGCTCCAGGATCACACCTGGTGGGCGTGGCGATTTCCCCGACAGCAATGAGCCTTGCCTCACAGGGCTCCATGCCAGGTCCCTGAAGTCAGCCACCATGAGGTTCGCAACAACAGTTAGTTTTGCTTCGCAAAGATCTAACCTTGAGTCTAGCGACGCTCACCAAAAGAACTCCCGTTCCAAACAATGGAACGACTCACCTTAGCAATCCCAGCGAACAGTATAACTACAAGTCCCGGGATTGGCTATTTGCTTCAGGAAAGCTAAAATACGGTGAAAGGAGCCTGGCCGTTGGAACCAGGAAACCTTCGTAACCTAGAAACTACGTGGGAAAAGACATCATCCGTTAAAGCTTCAAGTGGGAAGTGCATAGGTTTTGGCCGTTGGAACCAAAACCCCATACGCCCCTACAACAGTTTCTACCGTATAAATGTCTACCCTAAGCGCAAAGATAAATAAAGAACTCGGCATAAAAGAAAGGAGAATGCTATGATTATGGAAAAAATGTCCGCAATGAAAAACTCAAAATGAAAAATAATTAAAGATAAAACCCCTTCAAGCATTGGGGGTAACTACAGCTTCCACGACCGCAGCTTCGGGGGCATCGGTTTCAACTGAGGCTGGCGGAGTCGGCTCATTGGAAGGCGGAACTTTGTCATGAGAAGGTTCAGAGGTCCCCGCCTCTCCGGGATCTCCCACCTCAGGAGCTCCAGCACGTTCGTCAATGTTGTAAGTTTGGACGTACGCCTCTGGGCCCTGATCCCACACGAGTAGCTTCTCCCTCATGGCTTCGGCATCATCTCCCAGATAGCCTAATACCTCCGGGTTCACTTTCCAGAGTTGATGCATGAGGACCACATGCGATATATTAATCGTCCTGTTCAGTATCACCTCAACGTCCTCCTTCTCCTTCAAGCGCTCCGCCTCGGAGGTTGCCAGCTGTGCCTCCGCGACAGTTAGTTGAGCCCTCAATTTTTCCATTTCGGCCTTGGAGGCATCACGCTCCCCCTTAAGAGAATCAATCTCCTTGCGCTGTTCCCTATTTTGGCTCAGCACGGATTGCTTCTCGGTCACATGCCCCCTGGCAGTGAATTGTAAGGCCCCGATCTCTTTATCCTTCTCGGCGAGCCCCAACTGCAGCATAGACACGAGATCCCTGCTCCTCTGATGGAGTTGCTCCTCCCCGTGCAGCTTACTCTGAAGAGTGGAATATTCCTCTTGCTGCTTAAGGAGGAGATCATTTTTTGATTGCAAGCGAGCTTCCAGGGTATCCTTCTCCACCTTAGCTTGGGACAGCTCTTCCCGGAGCTTAGAGTTTTCGGCCTTCATCCCATCCGACCGCTGTCTAAACTCATTCTCTGCCTTGGCCCGGTACTCTTGATATTTGGCAAGATATTTCTTGTCCGCCTCTTCCTCAGTCGTGCGCCGGGCCTGATTAATCTTCTCCGAGGCCTCCAAGGCTTGTTGGGTCAGTTTCTGCTTCTCCGCCTCCAAGGCCTGGCGAGCCAGCTGGCTCTCCTCCAGTTGAACCAGAACTGCACCAACCTCCCGGAACGAGCGTTCCGCGATCATAGAGGCCTGCAAGGAAAGACAACAGAATGAGCTAAAGCCGGACAAAAAGACAGATGATCCCAAAAAATAACAACTGACGGCTTACCCCGGATAGTTGCTGCTTCACAGCGTGTGTCAGTAACAGCGGATCCTTACTGCTACTGATGGCCCATTTCTCAGAATTGAGCTCGCATAAGCTCAGGGCCATGTCCTCCATCATCTCAGCTCCGAACGGCGCCAATGCACGTCCGAGCCTAGGCACCAGCCTCTTCTCCAAGGCTGGACCATCCAAAACCGCTCCGGCCGGGTGAAGGGATCTCACCCCCTCGGCCAGCTCAGCTCTCTTCACGGCAGACAAGTTATCTGCCCTTCCCTGAGTAACAGCCTTCTCCGCCTCTAACCGCCTCTTCAAAAAACTATCGGCCTGTCTTACACCCTCCAGGAGAGCAGCGGGGAAACTGGTTGGCTTCCGCGGAAAGTGGAACTTCAGGCCAGGCAGGGGAAGATTGGTTGTCTGAGAAGAAGGAGACCCCGGAAGGGTGTACCCCCTTTGGGCTGGAGGAGGAGGCAGACGGGGTATTAAGGCCCCGGTCTGTTGCTTTTGCTGCTGCGGCAGCAGAAGTAATTGCCCTTGTTGCTGCTGCTGGTTTGGATTTTGTTGTTGCTGCTGCTGCGGCGTTGGTGATTGTCTCTCTTGTTCTTGTTGCTGCTGTTGTTGTAGTTGTGGTTGCTGTTGTTGTTGCCTTCGATCGGGAGAAGAGTGTCTAAGGCGTTTGTGCTTAGCGCCCTCAGCATCTTCTCCGGGACGCTTGCTCACCCCAGTTGTCCTCACGGGGAACACAAGCCCTTCCCCGTCGCTGCTGCTACTCGAGACCATCATAGTCTCGGAAGGCCCGTCAGCAGGAGACTTCTCTACCCTCGGAGACGCTTGCGCCTCGCCACTTGCCTTCTTGGGGGAGGCAGCTTTACCTCCCCTACCAGCCTTGGTCTTCCGTCCTTTCCCCGTGGACGGGTCTTGGCTGGTGGCAGCCTTCTTAATGAGTAAAGTAACCCTCCCCAACATCTTGGCTTCTGGATACTCTGCAAGAAACGTTCAAAGCAAGGTTAACGAACCAACAAGCAATGAGAAAGAAGATAAGCAGAAGACAAGACAATCAACAACATAAAAGCACAAGCAAGCCCGCCAGCAAGGAACAAGAAACAAGAAAAAGAAAAGTTTGAAAGGGACGACCATGCACGAGAAACGTGGATGGCCTTCCCCGAGCAAAACAAAACATCGCTTCCTGCTCCAGGAAGCTCCCGTACTCCTTGAAGTCCGGGAATGACATGCTGAGAGAAGAAGGGTCAACCATGATGACACCTTCTGGCAGACTACCGTCACTCAGACACCAGAGGAGCTCATCTACCCTATCGCAATACCTGTCGAAGGGTATCCTACGCGGATCTAGCCTAAGGAAACGGGGATCAAACCCCATCTGAGAGGTCCGGGAAACCTCAGACAGGCTGGGGGTGTGGATCAATCGAAAACTAGTCTTACCTCTCCCGGAGGTACTAGCCCCCGGAGCCCCTTCGTTAGGGTAAGCCGCGGCGTGGCGAGCCTCGATCTCCTCTTCCTCCGGCTGGGGGTCGGGGAACCTCTCCGCCCAACTAGGAGATAAAGTATTTTCGTCCCGAGCTGCTTGGGTGATCACCTTAGACAGCTCCAGGGCGATCTGCTCCCGGATGTCAGCTGACACCTGAGTTTGCCCCCTGCCACTCACTGGCTCGATGTTTTGGAAGGAGGCAAGTAACCCATACTCCCTCAATGATTCGGAGGTCACAAGTCCCTCCACTTTCAACTCTTCCTCAGAAAGCCCTTCGTAGAACTTGGACCTCCTTATCATCTCCGCGCAGCGAGGTGTCCGCGGAACGACTTCTGCAAAAATCAAATACAAGCGTTAGAGATCCTCCCAAAAGGCAAATCAAACGCAAAGAAACAAAGTTGAAAAGGAGAGGAAGGAGCGCTTACCAGGGATTTTGAAGTCCAAAGATAGGGCTGGCACCCTCTTCAGCGGGAAGCCAGTCGTCAGGAACCAGTATTCCCGGAGGTCTGGAACCCTCACGGTATGACAAGTGGGGCACATCACGTCCGGGTGCCTTTCTAGCCTGTAAAACCCCACCTTGTCTGAATGACCCCTCATAGGCTGAGACTTCAACCCGTAAAAGTACAGCACCTCCTCCGGGGTAGGAGCTTCTAGTCTCCGGGACTTGCAAAAGATGAACCACCCCGCTAGGAGCTTGTAGCTGGGAGGAATCAACTGGAAAGGGGCAATCCCCGCCTTCACACAGAAATTGGCGAAGTAACTCCTTAGGGGCAAGTGCGCCCCACACACTATGTGTGCCCAGCTCCAGGCACCAAAGCCCTCGTGACTCTGGCTAGCTGACTCGCCCAGCACCGACAGACGGTGCCACATCAGACCTGGGATGTTCTTCAGGCCTGCCTCAGAGGAATACAGCTCCAGCATGCCATAATTCCTGAAAAGGTTCGGCTTTTGGTCCATCTCCCAGATGGAACTATTGGAGGTCGGTGGGCTAGCCGCGACCACTTTCGCCTTTCCTTTCCCCTTTCCACCAGCGACAGGAGAGCCCTTCTCTTGGGCAGAATCAGCCTCCCCCACAGCAAGGAGTTGTTCCTTTGAGATGTTCGTCACTGGACAAAAGAAAGAAAGAAGAAAACACTCTAAGCAGTCAGCACCCTTGTCATACCCTAGTGGTATCAAAGGCGTCGGGGAGACCCTCCCCGAAAACTGCTTGGAGAGGCTCCCACCGAGCTTACCGAGGGATTGGCACCAGGCCCCCCGAAGGGCAGCAAGGAACCAGACTCAGACTCCGAGCCTAAGCCCACCAAAAGAAGTGCTTTTCCAGAGAAAGACACCCTAAAGGTGTTCATGCTTATGCCCTAAAACAGCAAAACAAGGGACGACTTTCCAAACGCAAGTCGCCAAAGCATGCAGAAAAGGCTACTTATTGACTCACATCAATCACATGCCTACCAAAGCCCTATTCACGCATGCACATAAGCGATAATGGCAGAAACCTCTACTCTAACAACTACCAACAACCTAAGGTCTGGGAGGAAAGAGCAAAGTAGAAATACTTACTGATATTCAGGTAGTTGGAGGTTGAAGGAGTAACTGGATCACTGCCCAGCACGATCGCGAGAAGTAAAAGCTGCAAAGACGAGCAACGATTCAAACCAGGAACTTCGGCGAATAAACCCACTGCCAAATCAAAAGAAAAAGTTTCCAGATCCTTACCAAAAGAAGTGGCAAGTTCGGAGGAACGGAAGCTGGGAAGCCTGAGAGTTCGAAGGTTTGGAAATCTGAAAATCCGAAAGATAGAGAATTTGAAAGCGAAAAGAGGAAGAAAGGACCTTTCCCTCGTTTTTATAGCAGGGAAGAAGTCATTTCGAATTCCTCAAATGGATGGTCCCGATCTTCCCATTCCGTGTGCATCGGATCCAACGGCTGGAGATGATGCGACGATCCTATTTATGACTCCTCGGATGGGAATAAAGTATTTATTTCCCATCATTACACCACCTCGGGCCTGGAGTACCATTAAAAACCGTCAAATCATTACTCAGATGACTGACACACGCATACTCAACCAGTCGCCTCACGCACACGTCTTGGTCGCAGAACCATTCCCAGAATGACACGTGGTCCTTGCCGCACTTGAGTACTTGAGTTCAAACAGAAGAAATTCCCTTTCTTTTTCATACTAACACTCAGGCGGGAAAAAGGAACTCTTCCGGGAACACAGAAGGTGGCCCCTCGCCTAATCTAAGAGACCGAAACACCCGGAGGACTGTACAAGCTCCCGGATCTCTCGAAGCTCCGTGACCTTGGGGGGTAAATGTTATCCAGATTTCCGGATAGCGTTTAGATTGATGTCCTCGGGGAAGCAGAATTATCGATGTCTTTCACGGTGGGTGACCCGAGTTCGCGGATGGACAGAAAGGCTTCGCCTCTCCTGTTTAGTATCCGGATTACTCTTCCAAGCAAGCACAACACGGAAACTCGTCGACTCTCCCGGACTCCCGAAGGATACCCCTCGGGGAGGCCCCTTCCAGGAGAGGCTCTTCGAGTGGTCCCCGCGGAAACAGTTCCGTGCCTCGCACAGAACAAAACCGAACGGTCGAGTCCGGGAGAAGGCATATTTGGAACGATATCCGTCTGACACAGGATCCCGCCTGACACGCCCGTCAGGTCAAAGCCGCACACATCCCAGCACGCCTAAGGGTACCTTTTCGCCTACTGTTCCGCTGACAACTTGGAAAAGACGGCTGACTTTGTGTGTTCCCCATACTTTCACGTAAATATACCCACATAGAGTCTTGTAGCCATGCTACTACAGTAATTGTATCCCCTATTTATGGCTGGTGTAATTAAGACTCATGGACGTAGAGAAAAACCCTAATCCGAAACCCTAGCTATAAAGACCCCTTCATTTTACAAGAAGAGGGAGGACGGACAGATCACATAGCAAAAACTCTACTAAAATCTCTCTAGCTTCATCTTCTTCAAGAGAACCCGAGAGAAACACTGTGAGTGTGTGAAGTTCTTGTGCACCAGCCATCTTACTGTAACCTTTTCCAAGTATAATAACATCGACTCGTGGACTAGGGCTTGTTAACGCCTGAACCACGTAAAAACACTGTTTGTTTAGTTACATTTCAGCATTTCTACAGTTCTTATCTTTTTATTATTCTGTTAGTTATTCGTTTCCGAAAAACTCGGTAAACACAAGGTAAGTAAAATATTCCTATTCTACTCACTAAGAACAACCTAACAATGGTTATGCTCTTGCATCATTCAAGTACAAACTACTACATTCAACCTTTCCAGAATTAAATCTAGCTTAATAATCTGCCATTGTTGGCCAAACAACAACAAACAATAATCATGAACAACACTTGAATGAACAATGGTGAATTTACGTAAATATGCATTTAAACTTTAATAACTATGACATAGGGTTCTTTAACCATTCAAGTCTCAAAAAGCTTAGCTCATAGCTAAATTAGTATCCAAAATCTGAAATGGAAAATTGATATCCATGAGTTCTAAAATAGCCATTCTAAATTAGGAAATACAAAAATAAAAGAAGAAGAGTAAATGGGACAAATCCGATATAGTTGGTGTGTGAATCCTCCTTGTCCTTCTCGTTCCCCTTCAACAATTGTACTTCTATTTTTTTCTCTCTGTTTTTTTGTACTTTTTCTGATGATAGTCCTCCAATGGCTGCTACCAAGGTGATACGGCTGATACTCTCCTTTACTCCCAATTAGGGTAAAAACATGATGTCTCCAATTAGAAAGCCCACCTTATTTTCCTCCACTTAGGCCCACTAAATTGGACCACTTTTCTGCCCAAAATAACTCTAGCTGGTGCCATTTATGGACCCATGCCACCTGGCCACGAATTAAAAGGAAATGACATAGCTGCCTTTAATTTTCCACATCAGCAAGTGAGCTCCAGCATGCTGCAGCATGAATTCAGCAATCTGGAAAGTTTCAGTTTTTGCTTCCAAACCAAACTTCCAATTTTTCTTCTTCAATCCTTCCATGGATAGCTTGATTCCCTTTTTTCACAGAAAACTAGAACAAAATTAGTTATTTAATTTCAATTTAAACCCAAAACATTGCAAGACTCCAATATTAGATCAACTAATTATTTAGATAGATAACAACTTAAAATTAACAAACAAACACCAAAATCATCACTCTTTTTATGCATAATTAAGTGTAAAAGTCAAATAAATAAGTCTATATCATAGAGTTATCAGTCGCAGCCATGGACCTGAAATACGCTAAATCTCTAAGGGGAATGCAGGAAAAATTAAAGGAAAATAAACGACCAAGAGAGTAAAGATATTACCTCATTGAGTGAAGGTCAGGTTGTTGGCGACCATGTCAGTAGTCAAAAAGTACTCTAGATGGTACTTCCCCACATTGGATTTAAAAGTGGTATCACTCAAGAAAGTGCGGGTCATTTCCTGGTGGCAAAAATGAAAGAACCTCGTATTTTCTTGGTTGGGGTTGGATTTTAGGTCGAACAGGTAGTTGACCTCGTGTGGCATAGGAACATGCCACTTCTTATGACTATAAAGGATATAGAGTGCAGAGAGCATTCTATAACCATTTGGGGTTATTTGGAAAGGAACGACCCCAAAATAGTTGGCCACTCCTTGGAAGAAAGGATGGAGAGGCAGGATCGCTCCTGCCTCAATATGATACCTTGACTAGGCACTGAAGGCGCCTCCGGGCAGGTTTGCCCGTTGGTCTTTGGTCGGTCGGACTAAGGCTACCCCAAGAAGTCCGTACTTCCTAAGATAGTTGGCTATCATCCTAACTGAGATTTGGCAAGGGGAGCGACGTACCATTCAACATCTGGTCGAATGACGTTTCGAAGTTGGGCTTGATTTTGGATTTTAGGGTCGGGGGTATTTTCTTCTCGATCACTGGTCGAAGGAATTTCAGCCCGAGGAGCAGGCTGATTTGAAGGAGGAATGGAAGGTTTCTTTTTCTGGGCTTTGGACTTTACTCGACCCATGTTTTGAGGTGGGGTCGATGGGTTGTTTGGGATGACACGAGAAAAAGGGATCTCTGGGATCAACAGCGACGGTTGCTCCTCGTCCTCAAGCAATTGGGCCAGCAAATCATCGTCAATAGGCCTCTCACCTCCCCACAGATCTTGCATGAAAATCTGCGAACAGAAAAGGGGAGATGAGAATCTACGGCCTAAACACTGCTGTTTAAAAGTTGGAATAACATTGCTCGTGTATAAAAGTTAAGATTTTATACGACCAGCAGCATTCTAACAAAAAACACTACTTTTCAAGCGAGCAGTTTGGGAAATGGATTAAAAAGTAGAAGTGAAAAGTTTTTCAGGAAAAACTTTTTGACTCTGAAAGGGCGGGAAAAACCCAGTTTTTTCTACATGCTCAGAAATTGAATTTTTACTTCGATTTCACGCCCTAAGTTAAATATCCTAACTACCAAACTGATTCTTAACCCCTATAAAGCATTATTTCACTACCCTATCAAACACAGATCAGTGTAATCGTCTACCCCGAAGTAATTTTTCAAGAACAGTCGAGAATGCTCAAAAACTTAGAATACAAAACGAAGATGAAACAGGTGTTGCATGGCATCACAAATAACTGAAAGGTTCGGAAAACTTACTTGAATAAAAATTGAAGTACGAACACGTGCGTCTCGAACAACTGAGCAGAAGTACCTTTGATCAGCAATGAAAGTTTCTGGTTTTATTTGGCTTTGTTCTTCAATGTTCTTAAGGAAGAAGTAAAAAGTAAAAGGTAAAAAAATGATCTTGGGGGATTATTTATATTGATTGTGGCACTGTAAAAGAGGTAATCATGGAATTATTTTTTTCAAAGCATGGGGAAACGCAATAGTCGTCAGACAATTATTTGGGAAGCCGAAAAGATCTGATTGGACATGATTGATTACCTTTTTCGAGGAGGCATGACGGCTCTGACAGGTTTTATGGGGCATACGAAAGGTCAGACACCTAAGTTTACTTTATGTTGGTCGCAGTAAAATAAACTTAGGGGGAAAATGTTTACCCAAAAATGGCCTCTGATGATGTGGCAAACATTCCGTACAAGTCTCTGGCACTTGGTAATTTAAAATGAAAAGATCCTGCTCGACCATCGACTAGGTGTTCCTTACACAATCAGATCTCGTGATTAAATACGACCAGTCTGGTTGTGTTATCCAAAAAACTGGCGTTGATGACGTGGCAAGTGATCCCTGGACACGTGGTTGACATCTGAAGGAACTCTGCTAGTGTATCGACCAGAAGATACATTATAGGCAGTAGGTGGCCCAGTCTTTCCTGCGACCAGCCTGGTCGATGGTTCCGCATACAGCATGATGTTCCAATAAAGATCTTTGTAAATCCCGAAATTAACTCACACAATCTCCTGAATATCCGATTATTTAGGAGAGAATATCTGTAACAATCTCATGTAATCCCCCTTGAGCCTATAAATAGAGAAAGATAGCTCAAGGAAGGGACCTTTTGGCTTTCGAATTATTTGATACTAGAGTAATTCTACTTGAAATATTGTATTGTTCTTCAGAGGTTAGTGAAACTCATTGGACCCTAGTTCTTTGATCACTCCTTTGATTCCCACATCAATAACAATTTAAGTGGACGTAGGTCATTACCAGATCCTGGGGCTAAACCACTATAAAATATCGTGTTCTTATCATTTTCGCTATTACGTTCTTTTCAACGCATTCATTCACATCAAGCATATTCTGACTCCGTGTCAGTTGGCCAAAATCAGGGTCAACATTCTGGTGCTTTCATTGAGAGCTTGACATATCACCGTTGAAAAAATCAATGGTGAAAACTGCAAGGAAAACTGGACAGGCGGTCGCCGCTGCACCGTCAAACCCGCCGCCTCCTCCTCCTCCTGCAAGCGTGGCTGAGGATGAGCCACATTTGGACTTTGAGGAGGAAGAAATGGATGATGTGACGCTGAAAAGTACTCTGGGGGCGTTGCATGAAGAGCTGGCCAATCTGAAGGCCAGTCAGGAAAGTGCTGCCGAAATCATGGCGCGGCAGCATCAGGAGATTGAGCGACAACGCGCAGAGTTAAGCGAGAGGCAGGCAGAGATGGACCGTCGCCAGAGCGAAGCCATGGTAGCCCTTAAGGCAGCCTTACAGTTGGCTAGGAATCAGGCTGCACCTGCCTCGCAGCCTGAACATCCTACAAATGGGCCACCCCAAAGGGGTCCTAATCCTAGCCCGCCGATCCAGCCCTCGAGCTCGCAAAGGCCCGAGCAGCCTTAGGTGCCCCATGAAGATGTCCCACTGGACCCTGAGGCACAGCCTCCACCCCAAGCTGGTCGCGGAAATCCCCCGCAACAGAGGCAGAATAGGACCAAGCATCAGCCTCGCAGTCCTAGACGCCATAGGGATGATCAGCCAAACCTACCGAACAGAGGTCAGTACCCTCCTGGTAACAGGAGGAACTCAGAGTTAGGCTTTGCGGTCCGGGGTCTCCCACGACATGATAATGCACGGGGACACAACGACCAGCGCAGGCCACCCTCTAACGCTTGGGACGTTTCAGCCAGGGATGGAAATCGAGGGAACAGTCGATCCCACCATAGCCAATCGAGGTTCAGAGATGGCCATGGGTATAATGAGGCCGACTCAGGCAAGGGAAATGCTGGTCAGAGAAATGAAGAAAGAGGTAGAGGCAGGAGCCAGATACCTCAAGATGACCAACCCAATAGACGGGATGCTGGGGGGCAGCCCAGGCAAAATAATGTCTTCAACCGGCTCGGGGGTAGCGAGCAGCGTAGAAGAGACGAGGATTTGCGAGACGTACTCAACGATCGCCGCGAGCGGCATGGCGAGAACGTCCCCCCAGCAATAGAGGCCACAACGATTCCTGTCGCTGTACAGGCCCAGATAGATGCCCTCAACCAGGCGGTGCAACAGCTGGTCGGGGGAAGGACATCTTACATTGACCACGATAGGAGGAAAGGCACTCCTTTCGTCCAGAGGATAGCTATGGCAGAGACTCCTAGCAAGTTTAAAATGCCTACGCTACCGAATTTTGATGGGTACGGTGACCCGGTATCTCACGTTAATAAGTTTGAGATACATATGGATATTCAGAAAGTGTCCGAAGACGCTCGATGCAGGATCTTCCCTGCAACACTTTCTGAGGCCGCGCAGGAGTGGTTTTTTAAGTTCCCTCTCGCAAGCATAGTTTCCTGGGAAATGTTCGTAAGGGAGTTCTACGGACAGTTCTATGCAGGTCGTGTGCATCCGACCGAAGCAAACCAGCTGGTTGAAATTCGCCAGCAGGATGGAGATTCGCTGAAGGATTACATCCAGCGTTTTATGCGAGCAACAACTGGAGCAAAAATGGTGGGGGACAAAGGCAAAATGATGGCCATAACCGCAGGAGTTAAGCGTCACTCCCCCCTCTGGAAGAGCCTCCGCAAGGATGGAGTTAGAACTACCCAGGAATTCTTGGACCGGGCTGATCGTTACATCAAGCTTGAAGATGCCATTGCCGACGATGGAAAGCCTTCTGGCAAGGATAAGAAGGCTGCCGAGCCCGCCAAAGCCGCCAATGGGTCTAAACCTAACGGCAACGGCAAAGGCAACGGGAACGGCAACAACAATTGCAAGAATGGTGGAAAACGGCCGCACAATGAGCCTTCCACCTCCGACAATAAATGAGCCAAGGGTAACCGTTATGAACCTCGGTTCACTAACTACACTGCCCTCGTTGAGTCTCGGGGAGAGGTTTATCAGGCCACAAGTTCTAGTGTGCCTTATAAAAAACCTGACCCTATTCAAAAGGATATTTCGAAGAGAGACACTACCAAGTTCTGTCGTTATCATAACGACTACGGACATGACACCAACGAATGCAACCAGCTGCAAGAAGAAATCGAGTTCCTTATTAGACAGGAACACTTGAGAAGGTACGTATGGGCCTAGGGAAGTTTCCAACGAGAGGCTCCAGGTAGCAACGAGTAGGCGCCCACACGCCAACGCTCGCCACCCTTACAGCCTGCCCCCGTGACTGGCACACTCTTAACCATTTGTGGAGGCCCGCACCTCGCGGGAAATAGCGGAAAGGCCTGGGAACGATATGCTCGGACTCTGCGCCATGACCAGGACATCGAGATGATGACTGTGGAGGACTGCGCGCCAAAAAAGGCTCGATCATAGGAAGGCAAAATAACCTTCTCCGATAACGATGCCCAACACGTCCGGTTCCCACATTCCGATCCGCTGGTCATGGATATCCAGATGGCTAACATGATGGTAAAAAGAGTGCTGGTCGATACAGGAAGTTCGGTGAATATCCTATATAAGTCTTCGCGGGAACGCATGAAGTTGTCCGTTAAGGACCTGGAGCCTTGCAACCAAACGATATATGGCTTCTCTGGAGAAGGACTCGCCCCCGCCGAATTGATCAGACTACCAGTGACGTCAGGTACAACGCCAGCTACCAGGACATTACTCGTTACTTTTGTAGTAGTCGATTGTCCTTCGGCGTACAATGCTGTCATTGGGAGGCCTATACTGGTTGAACTACGGGCCGTCATCTCTATGTGGCACTTAGCCATGAAGTTCCCAACAGACGCAAGGGTAGGATGCGTATTGGGGAACCAGAGGGAAGCCAGGGAGTGCTATAACGCCTCGGTCACGAAGGCGAAAAAAGGAACACCAAAGAGCACTACCTCAGATGGGTTGCAGATGGAAGTTGATACACAAGCCCAATCCGGTGATGGAGTCACCAAATAGGGTGTTGCCCAAAGTGAGGATAGAGATCTAGATCCTCGCTTTGGGGATTTTGAAGAGAACGTTGGACCTGTCGAGGACTTGGAAGAGGTCCAACTCGACGAAAAAGACCCGACCAGAGTTGTGAAGGTCGGGAAAAACCTAGAACCAACCACGAAGCACGCACTGGTGGAATTTTTGTGGAAGAACCAGGAGGTTTTTGCCTGGTCGCACAAAGACATGGTTGGGATAGACCCTGCAGTTATCAGCCATGTCCTGAATATAGATAAGACTTTTCCACCCGTGCAACAGAAAAGAAGGTTGCTCGATAAGGATCGGTCGAGAGCCTTAAAAGAAAAAGTCGAAAGATTAAAGGAGAATGGGTTCATCAGGGTGGCATTTTATCCATCGTGGGTCTCCAATCTAGTACTGGTTCCCAAGCCTAACAGAAAATGGTGAACCTATGTGGATTTTACTGACCGCAATAAAGCCTGCCCAAAGGATTGCTTCCCACTCCCAAGAATCGACCAGCTGGTCGATGCTACTGCAGAACACGAGATCCTCTCCTTCATGGATGCATATTCGGGCTACAATCAGATTAGCATGCATCTCCCTGACGAGGATCACACCAGCTTTCAAACCGATACGGGCTTATACTGTGACAAAGTAATGCCCTTCGGACTGAAAAACGCATGTGCGACTTACCAGCGACTAGTCAACCACATGTTTAAGGATCTGATCGGAGTAAACATGGAAGTATACGTGGACGACATGCTGGTAAAGTCTAAGAAGGCAGAAGGACATGTGAAGGATTTACAAGAGTGCTTTGATGTATTGAACGAATACCAGATGAAGCTAAATCCCCTCAAATGTTCCTTCGGAGTTGGATCAGGGAAGTTTTTGGGGTTCATTGTAAATTCAAGAGGAATCGAGGCCAACCTCGACAAAATAAAGGCCTTGATCGACATGAAATCCCCAGAAAGAATCAAAGATGTACAAAGTTTAACCGGGAGAATCGCAGCCCTAAGCAGATTTATTTCGAAGTCAACAGACAAATGCGTCCCTTTCTTCAATCTACTCAGGGGAAATAAGAAGTTTGAATGGACAGGAGACTGCGAGCAAGCTTTTCAGGCCTTGAGAGCTCATATGGCACAGCCTCCCATCTTATCAAAGCCAATCGAAGGAGAAACTTTGCTTATTTACCTGGCGATTACCGAAGTTGCTGCTAGCGTGGTACTAGTGCGAGAAGAAGAAGGCGTACAAAAAGCGGTCTACTATGTTAGCAAGAGACTGATCGGGGAAGAATTGAGATATCCACCAATCGAGAGGTTAGCATATTGCTTAATCCTGGCCTCTAGGAAGCTGCGCCCTTACTTCCAAGCCCATCCTATCACAGTTTTAACTGACCAGCCCCTTCAGCAAGTCCTTCAAAAACCAGAGGCAGCTGGGCGATTATTAAAATGGGCAGTCGAACTAGGGCAGTTTGATATAACTTATTCACCGCGAGCAGTAGTAAAAGGAAAAGTCTTGGCCGATCTTATTGCAGAGTTCACCGAACTCCCAGACAGCGAGCAGTACAAACAGCCTAGTGCGCCTGAGCCTCAAGAGAAAGCTCCTTCGTGGAAGTTATTCACGGATGGGTCGTCCAACGAATCCCACGCAGGAGCGGGAGTGATATTGATAACGCCGGAGGGGCATTGATTTCACTGCGCTATTAGGTTCGACTTCGCCGCGTCAAACAATGAAGCCGAATATGAAGCACTCCTCGCTGGATTGAGAATGGCGAAAGACATGAGCATAAAGACGCTTGATATTTACAGTGATTCACAGCTGGTGGTGAATCAAGTTCTAGGAGAATATCAAGCGCGAGGCTTAAAAATGGTAGCCTACTTGAATAAAACAAAAGACCTGCTAGCCCAGTTCACGGAATACACCCTCCAGCAAATTCCGCGGGATCAGAATTCAAACGCAGACGCCTTAGCCAAACTCGCGAGCGCGAAGGATGCTGACACTTTGAACATTGTGCCAGTAGAAAGACTGAGTGAGCCAAGCATACAAGCGGTTGAGACCAATATGGAGATTCGAATGGAGGATACATGGATGGCACCTTACTAGGAGTATCTGACGAGCGGTGTGCTACCAACAGATAGAAGCAAAGCCAGAACTCTACAAAGGCAGGCCGCTAGGTACATACTGGTCGATGGTGTTATGTACCGAAGAGGGTATTCAATGCCGCTACTCAGATGCGTTACACCAGAAAAAGCTAAGGAACTCATGAAAGAGGTGCATGAAGGCTTCTGCGGGGATCACGCTGGGGGGCAGAGTTTGGCAAAGAAAATTCTAAGGCAAGGCTACTTCTGGCCAACCATGAACGAGGATTCGATGGAGTTTGCACGAAGATGCGATAAATGTCAAAGGTTCTCCAAGATTCCACGAGCAGCTCCAAATGAATTGAAACAGATGAAAAGTCCGTGGCCTTTTGCGGTGTGGGGGATAGATTTGATTGGGTCCCTACCCACAGGAAAGGGTGGAGTAAAATACGCCGTTGTGGCAGTCGACTACTTCACCAAATGGGCCGAAGCTGAACCGCTTGCTACCATCACGACCAAGAAAGTTCTTGACTTTGTCATCAAGAACATTGTTTGACGGTATGGTTTGCCCCGAAAGATCCTGTCAGATAACAGAACCCAATTTGACAGCGACTTATTCACCGACTTCTGCGAAAGGCATGGAGTTATTAAAAGCTTTTCATCAGTTGCGCATCCCCAAGCAAAGGGGCAGGTCGAGGACGTGAATAAAACTATTAAAGACACCCTGAAAAAGAGGCTTGAAGATGCTAAAGGAACATGGCCGGAGCAGCTGCCTGAAGTCCTCTGGTCGTATAGAACGTCTCACCGAACAGCGACAGGTCATACCCCATTTTCCCTAGCCTACGGATATGAGGCTATGTTACCTGTTGAGTTAGATCCCCCCTCACATCGACGTGTAACATACGACCAGGACCAGAACAACCAACTAATGATGGAGTCCCTAGACTCGATTGACGAGATACAGGAGAAGGCCCAACTCCGAGTTGCTGCGTACCAGCAAAAAGTCGCCCGGTACTTTAACTCCAAAGTTAAAGATAGAAAATTCAACGTTGGTGACTTGGTGCTACGACGAGTTTTCTTAAACACCCGCGACCCCACTGCTGGAGTACTCGGACCTAATTGGGAAGGACCTTACCAGATTGAAGAAGTCCTTCATCCGGGCACCTACAAACTTGCACGCCTAAACGGAGATCTCGTTCCACGTTATTGGAATGGAGAACACCTGCGCAAGTATTATCAGTGAACAATCCTTTTTAAAAGACTGGCTTGTATTAAATTTTACTTTTTACAAGTTTTGCAAAGAGGGTTAGCCACATTGTATGGCTAATCGCTCGTATATGTAAGATTCTATTATAGAATCACTTGTAAAGACATGTTTAGTCCATTTTTAATACGAGATTATAAGGGACTGTGCGCAGCCAGTCATTCTTGCCAACCTTTGTAAATTTATATTTACAAGTATTTGTTCATTACGTGTGTTGTTTCGCTGTATTACAAGTATTATTCTTCCACCCGAGCAGAAATGTTCGAATAGGTCATGGTCAAGGCAAGTGATCAAGGACCTAAAGCTCCTCGATCACTTGGGGGGCATATAAGGCACATCGATAGCAAAACATACCATTAGGTATGTAAACACATGAACAAAATGAGTGAAAGCATGCTAAGGTACTTAGAGTATTTTTCAAAATTTATATTTTGTTAAATTAAGCCAAAGTACTATGCTAAGTTCGGTCATACGGACAAATGTTATAGTAGATGAAAATATTATAACATTATAAGGCAATCTTTTACACCGCAAGCATCACTGCTTGGATGTAACTGTTCAAATAAAAGGAAAAGTTTGCTGCCCATGCAGCAAATTCAAAAAAGATATTGTCTTTACATCACGACTCGTGGGTCGTGTAATCAAAAGAAAGAAAAAATAATAATAAAAGCTCAAGAGACGTTGCGAGCAGGAGGGTCTTTATTAGCATTCTGATTGGTCGCATCCTCAACAACTCCTTCTTCCTCTGCGCCAGCGATGCTTGGGGAAGCAGGGATCCTTGCTCTTGCCTCCTCTTCAGCCAATTGAGCAGTGCAGCGGGCCAGCTCAGCATTTCTAACATCTTCTGAAAGATAACTGAAGTTGGCACCCTGATTATTTTTCCAGAAGTTATAAAAACACCGGAGCGTCGCATTCTTGTACCTTTCCAGATCTTTGGCATTGGAAAGCTTCAGCTGCTCTACTTGGCTCTCAAGAGTAGCGATGGCCTTGTCCTTGGACTTGAGCTCCTCACCCAGTCTTTTGCATTCTCGATATTGGACTCGGCTGGACTCCTGATACTCATCCCTATGCTTCCTTATAGCTGCCTTTGAAGCTTCAGCCTCCGATAGCTTTGTCACCGCAGCATCCCTCTGCTGAACGACCGCCTCCAACTCCTTCGCATGCCTGGCCTCTGCAGCCGAAAAGTCCTCCGCTGCTTTCACCTGGTACCTCTCGATAGCCTTCGCCCGAGCCTGGTCGATGGTAGCTTGGGCACGGGTGCGGGCGGCAGTTGCAGTCAGCAACGCCTGTGGACAAAGGATAAAGTTAGAACCTACTGTAAAGAATAAAAGACTAAGGCCAAAGAGATAAGAAGCACTCACGCTAGCCATTTCATTTAGGGCCCTGTTCAGAATTTGATTGACCCCCATAATCTCTGCCTCAGCCATCGCCTCCTTGCAACAATCGTACCTCACGATGTGTGCAAGGCGGTCCTTGGCCGCTCACAGAGCGCGGTTCGAGAGTTTGGCCCCGAGGGCTTCGTCCCGCTGAGTCTGTTCCTTGGCAGCTGCAGGTTGAGGAGTCATCGTCGCAGGCGGAGCTTCCTTTTCAGCAGGAGCCGAAGGCTGAGCAGAAGTTTGCCCAGTTGGCACGTCCTTGGAAGGATCTTCTGTTCGACCCTTCTTGGCAGGAGGTCCCTGGCTTATTTCGCTGTTGTGTCTCCTAGACGACTTCCGTCGAACCAGAGGAACTTCTACTTCCTCCTTAGCCTGGTATAAGTCAAAAACGTTGGGAGTGGCCATATCTGCATACAAGTAAACACATGCAAATGATAAGATAAAGGCAGATAAAAACTCTCGATAAAACAGAAAAGAGGTCACAAAGTTAATACCCGAGCTACAACTATTGGTCGCTACACTATTGACTCTATTAGTCATACACTCACTATCTGGCATAAAGAAGTCTGGCCCTAGATTTGGAGTATATGTAAAGTTTCCCTCCTCATCAAACAAGTGACAGGGAATTGGCAAGCTATTTAAAAGCAAAATTACTGTACCGTTTTCATCGGAGGATTCCCCCAAGTCCACAATTGGATCTTTTGCCTTTTGTTTCCCCTTGCCCTGGGGAGCAGAAGGCCCTTCTGCAGAAGGATTGCCTGTGGGTTCCCTGATTGTAACCCCCGTCGGCCTCCTTCGTGGATGGGACGCAGCAGGTTGCTGCTCGGGAACCCCCTCGGCAGTGGCATCGGCTACCACGGGTCCTCTTGTTTCATGGCGAGGAGCCAGGAGGCTAGCTAGCATCATATTTTCATCAGTGACCAGGGACTTGACGCTTTTTTCTGCGTCTGTCATCCTGGCCAGTGCATTGGACCTCAACACCATGTCTGGTGTTGGGGTCAGATGTAACCATGGGCCTGAAAGACAAAATGTACTTTAAGAAAAATGAAGGGAAATTCGCTGATGAAAAGTATCGACCAGTAAAAGCAGCACTTACCTCCTCGAGCGAAGGCCAAGTTGTTGCTGGTTATGTTCGGAGTAAGGAAGTACTCCTTGCTGTACTGCCCCACGTTGGATATGTGCGTGGTGTCACTCAGGAACGTCCGGTTTGTCTCCTGGTGACAAAGATTGAAGAAGCCCGTCCCATACTGTTGAGGGTTGGACTTGAGGTCAAAGAGATAATTGACCTCATGGGGGGTAGGTTCTGGCCATTTTTTAAGTTTTTACAGGATATAGAGTGCAGACAACATTCTACATCCATTTGGAGTAATCTGGAAGGGGTCGACATTGAAATAATTAGCCACCCCCTGATAAAAAGGATGTAGAGGGAGGATAGCCCCCGCCTCTATGTGGTACCGAGACTAAGCACTGTATACACCTCCGGGGAGGTTAGCCCTTTGGTCTGTAGCAGGAATTTTGAGAGTGACCCCTATGAGAGGATACTTCCTAAGATAGTTAGCAAGCATCCGAGGAGTCACTAGGCTGGTCGGGGAGAAATACCACTCGACATCAGGCAGATTCTGATGGCGAGGGTGGGCTCTAGTTTGGATGTTAGGGTCAGGAGCAAGATTTTCTCGGCCACTGGTTGAAGGAACCCTGGCCTGTGAATCAGGCTGGGTAGGAGGGCTTGGACTATCGTCGGATTCAGGTCTTTTCTTGCCTAAGGATTTAGAGCATGCCATTTGAGGAGGAGAAGGACAAGATCGTGAAAAAGGAATCTCGTGAATTCGGCCGGCCGGTTGTTCTTCGCCTTCGAGCAGCTGGGCGAGAAGATCGTCGTCAATGGGCCGTTCACCTCCCCACAAATTTGGCATTAAAGTCTGCAAACAGAAGAATGGGGAGGTGAGGATAGAGTATTTTTTTTAAAGACTTTTTAGAATAACGCTGGTCGAGTATAAAAGTCAAGCTTTTATACAGCAGCATTCTAATGAAAGTTAAAAAATTTTCACACGAGCAGTTTGAAAAACGGATCAAAGGGTGAAAACAAAAAGTTTTTTGTAAAAGCTTTTTCAACTCCCCTTAGGGCGGGAAAAACTCATTTTTTGGCTGGTCTAAAAATCGAATTTTTACTTCGGTTTAACGTCCTAAAAGTATGATCCCAACTATCAAACTCACTCGTAACTTTTTTCACCCACAAGACATCCTATTGACAAACATCTCAACCCAGAAGATAAACTCAACAGTCAACATACAGGAGCATGCATTACAAAAATACAAAACATAAAGATTCGAAGACTTACCAGAAAGAAGATCGTGGAGAATGATAAAGAGTCTTCGGAAATCGAGGAGCTTTCGGGCTGAATCTTGAGAGTGCAGAAGAACGGTCTCTGGGAGAAGATGAAAGCTCTGGTTTTAGGGTTTCTGGATTGAGTAATGGCGTGCGTAAAAAGAAAAAAGAGAACTTCGGAGGTGTTATATAAGTTTGTCTGCGGCATTAAAAAGGTGTACTCATCAGTTTCCCCTTTTTCGAAGTATGGGGAAGCGAGATAGCCGTCGAATTATTACTGGGGAACCGAAAAGTCATGATTAGACAAGAGTAGGTTGCTTTTTCCAAGAACACACGAAGGGTTCTGACACGTATGGCGGGATCACCGAAGGGTCGTTCATTCAAAAGTTTATTTATTGCTCGTAATAAATAAACTTGGGGGGCAAATGTTATCCAAAAAACTGGCGTTGATGACGTGGCAAGTGATCCCTGGACACGTGGCTGACATCTGAAGGAACTCTGCTAGTGTATCGACCAGAAGATACATTATAGGCAGTAGGTGGCCCAGTCTTTCCTGCGACTAGCCTGGTCAATGGTTCCGCATACAACATGATGTTCCAATAAAGATCTTTGTAAATCCCGAAATTAACTCACACAATCTCCTGAATATCCGATTATTCAAGAGAGAATATCTGTAACAATCTCATGTAATCCCCCTTGAGCCTATAAATAGAGAAAGATAGCTCAAGGAAGGGACCTTTTGGCTTTCGAATTATTTGATACTAGAGTAATTCTACTTGAAATATTGTATTGTTCTTCAGAGGTTAGTGAAACTCATTGGACCCTAGTTCTTTGATCACTCCTTTGATTCCCACATCAATAACAATTTAAGTTGACGTAGGTCATTACCAGATCCCGGGGCCGAACCACTATAAAATATCGTGTTCTTATCATTTTCGCTATTACGTTCTTTTCAACGCATTCATTCACATCAAGCATATTCTGACTCTGTGTCAGTTGGCCAAAATCAGGGTCAACAGGTTGCATGCTCTTATTTATTTCCTTAAAAGATATGTAATCTTGTAATAATTACATTTATTATTTCCTCTTTATTGCCTTGATACACTGATATTAAGGATAATTAAGGCCCATTGGCCCATGTAACCCCCCTTGAGCCTATAAATATGCATGAGAGGGCTCAAGGAGGGGAATTTTTTTTTTTTTTTGGAAATCTTTTCTCTGAAGACTCACAAGAAGAGCGTAAGTGTGATTATCCAACATTTTATTGTAATTCTCTTAAGGTTTGTGAAACTCAAGAACCCTAGTTCTTTGATCACGGCATTGGGATTCAACATCAATAATAACACTAAGTGGACGTTGGTTGTTACCACATTGTTGGGGCCGAACCACTATAAATCATCTGTGTCATTTCCTTACCATTTGATTATTTTCTTGAATATTATCTCATTTCTTGTCGTAATTTTGACTCCGTGTCGTTGGCCAAATCGAGGGTCAATAGAAAGAAACCTGATACTTTAAAAGCCATATCAAAACTAACAACAGAATGTAATCTTATATACATAGAACTAAAAATATGTTACATATAGAGAACTACAAACATGTTACATACAAAAAATTAAAAGAAACCTAATACATTTTATAACAAAGACATAAATCAAAATGTAACTTAGTACCACCTTGAAACACATATTAAAACCAATAACAAAGACAGGTGACTAAAAGTAACCTGATACACCAGGTTACTCTTTTAGAAAAAATGAAGGTAACCAGTATTTTGAAAACTATATCAAAACAAACAATAGAGAATGTAATATGTTATATAATGGTAACAAAAAGTAACCTAATATATTTTATAACAAAGACAGATGACTAAAAGTAACCTCGTACCTTGAAACCCATATTAAAACCCAGAATAAAGACAAAGAACTATAAATAACCCGGTGTACCAAGTTACTCTTTTAGATAAAAAAAATAATGTAGTACTTTGGAAAACATACAAAAACTAACAACAAAGAAGGTAACATGTTACATACAAAGAACTAAAAGTAATCTAATACATTTCATAACAAAGATAGATTATTAAAAGTAAAATGGTACCTTAAAATCTGTTGATGCTCAAAATCTCACCAAGGGGAAATATGAGATCAATGCCACGAGGCCCCCATTTACACGACATAGATGCCAAGACGCCATGGCCTCGCTCGGCCACGCTCAGCAACCCAGACGCGAGACGCCATGGCCTCGCTCGGCCACGCTCGGCCACCCCGACGCGAGATGCCAACGGCCTCGCTAGGCCTCGCTCGGCCAGCCAGGCGCGGACACCATTGGCCTTGCTCGGCCATGCCCGCACACCAGGTGGCCTCGCGCCCCAGCAGGCCCTTGACCTCGCGCAGCCACGCCCGCACGCCAGGCGGCCTCGCGCCCCAGCAGGCCCTTGGCCTCGCGCAGCCACGCTCGCACGCCAGGCGGCCTCGTGCCCCAACAGGCCCTCGGCCTCGCGCAGCCACACCCGCACACCAGGCGGCCTCACACCCCAGCAGGCCCTCGGCCTCGTGCAGCCGCGCCCGCACACCGGGCGGCCTCGCGCCCCAGCATGCCCTTGGCCTCGTGCAGCCACGCCCGCACACCAGGTGGCCTCGCGAATAGGGGGACGCGTCAAAGGAGCCTCGCCATCAAGGGGCTCACGTGGAAGTCATCTCACCTCGCACTCGTCTGTCAAGGCCCCATGCCTATCACTTATGCACACGGGTGACCTCGGGGTGCTGCATGCATCTCGTGTCAGGGACCCGAGAGCCTCGCCTCACGCCACCACCTTTACGAGCGCCAAGTGTCCCGTCCCCTATACCTTGGGACCCCAATGCTCAGGGGCCTGGGTATGAGTTGAATGGAACGTAATCGTACGATCTCATACCCCAATGGGTACGACCCTTAAGACCTTGTATGTCGAGTACGGACACCCGTACCAGTGGGGTAGTGGGAATGCTGGGATAAGAGTTATGGCCCGTACACCTACGGCCAAGAGTCAGAGTCGACACCACTACCACCTGCGCCACTATGCCTGTCACCACTCCTCAGACAGGGGTACGGACAAGTAGTGGAGGCATCCTCCTGACGCCTGCCCCTGTACTGGATGTACGACCACAACCTCTGAAGCCACTCTCCTGACAGAGTACTTATGTACCACTTGGTCTCCTGGACCACCATGTACCCAGGGCCATTAGAGCCTACTATAAAATGAATTCTAACTCCACCTGAGAGGGGGTTGGAAAATTTACTGTAGAAAAAGCTTGAGAGTGAATGAAAGATTGATTTCTCCATTGTTATTCTGTTATTGTTCTTGAGTTATTACTTAGATTTCTACAGCTCTTTTATTGACGATCCTTACTTGATAATTTTTTCCAACTCAACTTAGTTGACGAGTTCTCACCGTCAACAAAATCCATATTAAAACAAACAACAAAGACAAAGGATTAAAATTAAGGCAGTACTTTGAAATTGATAAAATAACAAAGACAAACATAAAAGGTAACCTGGTACTTTGCAATTAAAATAACCTAGTATATTTTTTTATTATATAATAGTAACCTGGAATGTTTAAAACATAATACAAGACAATAATAAAAAGTAACCTAGTACTTTGTGATTCATGCCATTGATTATATTGTCAAGCTTTTTGAATATTGTATATAATATTCTCTTCTTATATCTTCAAGCATCAAGAATACTAAAATTCATGAAAATTTTGATTCCCTTGAATTGATCTTTTGACCCAATAACTTGGAACCTTCCAAAACTTCAGAAGCAACAAATATATGAAAAGACTTTGGACGTTTCCTGTTAGTATTGTAACATTATATATATTACATGTAATTCTGCATTATTTTTATCTGGGTGTACCATCCCAATCTGATGAAAGAAACCTGAACCAATATAAAACTTAGATAAAAAGAATTAAAGCTAGGAAAAAGGTGCATCAATGGTTCTAAAAAAAAGCACAATTTACTTATACTTTAAAAACATGAACAAGTATAAAACTCATATTAATAGATTTAAAACTCAAAACAAGTTTAGAGGAAGATTTATTATTGACAGTGATAACTAGATTAATTTAAGAGAACTAAAGGATATTATACCAATTCATATAACCATTTTTCCGATACTAAATTTAATGGTCCCCAAACCCAGTTACTTTCTTAGTAAAAATGTTAATTAGTTTTTTATTTTTAAAAATCATTCCAACTATCATCATCTTCAACATCGGCTTCTTGCCAATTTCTAAACTAAAAGCTATTGATGGTTATATATGATAACCAGATCAAGTTTATATAATACACGCACAATAATGTATATTTATTGTAGAAGCAAAAAAAAAAAAAAAAAAAGAACATGTTGAATCAATTTTGGTCTCAAGCTTCACTTGGTTGTTGACTCTCTTCTTG
This sequence comes from Humulus lupulus, assembly GCF_963169125.1. Classification (NCBI taxonomy): domain Eukaryota; kingdom Viridiplantae; phylum Streptophyta; class Magnoliopsida; order Rosales; family Cannabaceae; genus Humulus; species Humulus lupulus. Next base: position 266,206,568 of record NC_084802.1, read on the forward strand.
ACCCGAAGGTAGCTCTACCCCTGACGTGTGTGAGTATACTGCAGCCGGACCGCCTACTCGCTGTCTCGCCGAAATATCGTTGCCAAAAGAAATTAGAGAGAGGAAGAGAGAGTAGAACCGTAGATTAACGACATCTTTCTTCAACAAAATCTTAGCGTCTCCTTCAATCGACTTTGGTAGTCGGCGTCTTCTCCCACGACTAAGTCTTGGGCGTCATCATCGATGGAGAATGCTGGGTATTGAGTGACATCCTTGGTGGCTTAGGGCTATAAAAATCCAGACTTTGAAAGTTTAATGCTTAAATCCATATTTTACTTATTTTTTGTAAAAATCCATATTTAGGAAAACTTCTATTAAAAAATCCATAAATATAAAAAAAGCTCGAATATGCCATGTGGGTTCAACGATATTAATTATTGTACGAGAATTTAACGTGTTGGGGTTAAAGGTTGTATGGAAAGTTATTCTCCTATATTCTATGATGCATACGTTAAAAAAAAAATTAAAAAAATGGCGACATTTAGTTGCCTAGCTAAGGTTGCATAGTATCTGTAGCATAAAAATTAAGAAGAGAAATTTAGGTCGTCAGTAATGTTCTAACATATTTTTCATAAAGAAAGAAAATAGTGAAGTAAAATAGTTTCCTCGTGTATTCTGTTGCGAGGTCATTTTGCTGTACAATATTTGTCCGGAACGAGGGACCTGATTCAGATATATATATATATACTTGATCCAACAATGAACTAGTTTCAACAAACATGTTAAACATGTTCGGTGGTTATATAAGCAAAAACGAACCATAGTCAAATATATCCACATTGACGAAAAACATAAATTTAATAAAAATGTGTGGTTAGTATGGGATATGGAGGCCTCTAGAAAATTCTGGTTAATTTTAGAAATGAAAAGGAAGATAACAATACAATAGTGTTTGAGAATAGTTTGTTGTCACGACACTTATTGTGTAATCAAATTCTTTGGTGGCGGTTAAATTCTCAAGTGATGGTGCCAGCATGACAAGTGGAGGGCTCTGCCAACTTAATTTTCTATTGTTGATTTATCTCAAGGATGTTGAATGTTCCCTTCCTTGTTATATATTTTTCAAGTGGGCAAAAGAAAAAGAGAGAGAGAGAGAAAGAAAACAAAATCGTGGGGTATTCAGTTAATAGTGGAAATTACATTTTATACGAGTTTTTTTTTTATTGAAGTTTACAAAAATATGCCTTTTTTTCAACATAATTATTTTATGACTTTTTATAAATTTTTATCATTTTTCTGGGTTTTTTTCTCGTATTTTTGTAAAAAAATCATGATTATGTCATATTTTCATTACTAATGAGATTTTGTTTAAGTAGAAGGGTAGTTAAGTAATTTTATTTTATTTAATTTGTTTTAAATATTTTATACTACCTTTTCACTCAAAAAAATTTACCCTTTTAGTTTTTACATTTTTATTTTATTTTATTTTAACTATTTTATATTTCTTTTCACTCAAAAACTTTACCTTTCAGTTTTCACATTTATCTTTTACAAACCGACTCTTCTTCTTCTCCTCCTTATTGGTGATTTTGGTATTGCAATTTTCTACAACTTCGGTGAATGGAAGGGACGACTGGAAGCTCGGTGAGCGGATGGGAAGGAATGGAAGATCTGTGAACGGACTAGAAGCTTGGCAAACAGACTGGAATGAGTGCAAGCTCGACGAATGGTCCCGAACGACGGTAGTGCGGCTGAGTGCGACGTGTCTGGCATTATCTACGGTGGAGGTATGCATTTGTGGTTCTGTTTTGGGTGTTCATTTTCTCTTGTCGGCATGTTTGTGTGTTTTTTTTTATTTTGTCTAACTGTTAATGTGTAATGCGTTCTCTCAGAGGTATTCATTTGCTTGTAAGGTATATTGAAACTCAAAGGCACACATTTAATTACATAGGAATTGTAATACATTTAGATTCAATTTCAAATATTATTGGCTAGGGAATGAATTAGATAGATGTTAGCAAACCTAGTACTTCTTGTTTTAAGGTTGGTAAGGGTGTAAAATAATTAAGAGATCATTCATTAGTCTTATAGTAATGCCATAAGCATATTGTTCCAAAGTCATTTTTTGCATTTTTATTTGTCAACTAGATATTTTTGGTGGTGGGCGAGTTTTGATGGTTTTTGCTTGATCTATCTTTTGTTTTAGAGTTTTTCATGATTATTTTTATTTTTAGTATTTAGTGCTTATGAATTTGTTTGATTTATATTTATAAGGTTTGCTTGGTTTTTTAAAAAAGGGAGATACTGTTGGTCCTTCGAAATGTCCTTATGATGTCGGCCCTTCTTTAAGTTTGTGTCGTTCTCCTCGAAGTCCAACTGTATCTGTTAACAATGAAGCACCTAACATTAAGATATTTTGGTTTCCTTATTTTGATTGGTTTTACTTTTGTTTTTGTATTATTTTTCTGTATTTTGGATTGGTTATTAGTTTATTTTTTGTTAATTAGAGTTATTCTCATATTTTTTTTCTTTTGTATTTGTTATTTGTTATTTTATGTTTATGTGTATCAGGGAGGTAATGTTGGTGCTTCATCGTCAAGTGCTGGTGGTAGTTTGCGTTCTTCCCCCGAGGTAAAGAGTCATCAAAGATCAAGAGCACAACTGCTAGGACAAAGAAAGATCATGGGAGTAGAACTAAGGTACTTCGTTACTTTGATATGGTTTTCCACGTTCATATGTATGTTTTTTTTCTTTTATTTTTTATAAGTTCCAAGTTTCTATGTGTTTGGTATTGCTTTCTTATGCGGTCCCTGGTTACTTTATATGGTTTTACGTGTATGCATATGTATATATATATATATATTTATTGATAAGTTCCAAGTTGTTATGTGTTTGTTGTGTTTTCTTGTAGGTTCCTAGTTACTTTTATATGGTTTTTTTGTGTATATATTTTTGTTTTTATTTTATTTTATTTTTGATAAGTTTCAATTTCTTTAAGTTTTTGGTAGTGTTTTCTTATGTGGTTCATGGTTACCTTGAATTGCCTTGCTTTTGCTTATATGTGTTATTTGAATGTTAAGTAACCAGGTGCTTTATGTTGTTCACAGTTAATTTGTTGTATTTTTTAATATTATTTTTTGCCTTAGAGGTACCCAGTTAGTTGATGATGTTTAGTATTTTTTTATAGATACCTAGTTACTTTGTTGTATTTACTTATTTTCTGCCTTTATATTTTTCACAGTTACTTTATTATGTTTAGTGTTTTGTAGTGTGTTCTCATGTGGTCCCTGGTTATCTTGAATTGCTTTGCTTTTATTGTTTTTTGTTATTTTAATGTTAAGTAACCAAGTACTGTATGCTGTCCACTTTTTTTTTTTTGGTGTTTTTTTATATATATATTTTTTGGCTTTATAGGTACCCAGTTAGTTGATGATGTTTAGTGTTTTTTATAGGTACTGTTGACCCTCGATTTAGTCAACTGACACGGAGTCAAATGCTTGGTGTGAATGAGGGTGTTGAAATAGCTCTAATGGAAAGAATAGTAAACGACACAGTAAATTATAGTGGTTCGGCCCCATGAATTGGTAATGACCGACGTCCACTTAAGTTATTATTGATATTAGTTCTCAAAGGAGTGATCAAAGAACTAGGGTTCTCTGAGTTTCACAAGCCTGAGAGAGATGAATAATACAATCGTAAGATAATAGCTCTAATGCTCTTGTAAAGTATAAACTTAAATCAGCCAAAAGTCCCTCCTTGAGCTATTTCTCTTTATTTATAGGCTCAAGGAGGATTACACGAATTAGTTACCGATATTATTTCCTAAATAATCAGATCATCGTGGATCATGGGAGATAATCTCGGATATGATTACAATTGTACAAAATTATCTCAAAATATATGGAGTATATGACTAGGCTGGTCGTATATAAAATTCAAATGTTACGTCAGGGGAATCTCACTGGTCGATGGTCAAACAGAACTTCTGCCAGGTGTCAGCCACGTGTTAAAAACGCCTGCCACGTCACCCATGCCTGCTTTTTGGATAACATTTGCCCCCCAAGTTTATTTATTACGATCAGCAATAAATGAACTTTAAGGAAAACGACTCTTCGATTACCCCACCAAATCTGTCAGAGTAGTACGTGCCTTCTTGGAAAAAGTGACCTACCCCTGTCTAATCATGCCCTTTCGGTTCCCAAGCAATCCATTGACGGCTATCACTCTTCCCCATGCTTTGAAAAGAGGAAACTTATGATTACCTCTTTTTTCATGCTGCAGACGAAATATATATAGCCTCCCCAAAGCTTCCTTTTTCTTTTTACGCAAGCCATTTCTCTATCAAGAAACCCTAAGTCAGAACCTCTACTTTCTCTGAAGATCATCTTTCGACGTTCCAAGAACCAGCCGTTCGTTCGCCTACACTCAGAATTTCTTCAAAGCTTCATAATCTTCGTTTCGGTAAGTTTTAGAACTTTTCTACTCTTTATTTTTGTTGTGCATGCCGGTGTAAGTTAGCTTTTAGGTTTTGATATTGTCTGCGTTCTTGGGTTGAGATGCATGAAAATAGGGATTTATCGAGTGATGCTAGATAGGATGGTGTATCTTTGCCATTTAGGAGTTATGAATCAGTTTGATAGTTGAGATCATAAATTTAGGACGTAAAATCGAAGTAAAAATTCGATTTTTATGCTAGTTGAAAAACTGAGTTTTTCCTGCCCTTAATGAAGTTGAAAAAGCTTTTTCAGAAAAAACTTTTTACTTTCACTTTTTGATCTGTTTTTCGAACTGTTCGCATGAGAAAATTAGTTTTTTTTTTAGAATGCTGTTGTATAAAAGTTTGACTTTTATACACGACCAGCGTTATTCTAACCAACTTTCTAGACTCTCCATCCTCACCTCCCCATTTTTCTGTCCGCAGATTTTAATGCCAGATTTGTGGGGAGGTAAGAGACCGATTGAAGACGATCTTCTTGCGCAGCTGCTTGAAGGTGAAGAACAGCCTGCCCAGCGTGTTCACGAGATTCCTTTCTCTAGAATCTCTCCTTCCAGACCTCAACCATCTTCAGCCAGAATGGGTCATGTCAAATCCACTGCCCAAAAGAAAAAACCTGAACACATTTCAAACCCTTCAACTCAGCCTGATTCGCAGGCTGGGGTTCCCTCGACCAGTGGTCTAGAAAACATTGTCCCAGACCCCCTTATCTAGGTTAGGGCTCGCCCTCGGCATTCAACTCTTCCTGATGTCGAGTGGTATCTTTCTCCACTTAGCCAAGTAACCTCCAGGATGCTTGCCAATTACCTCAGGAAGTATCCCCTCACTGGAGTGACTCTTAAGATCCCCACTGCGGATCAGAGGGCTAACTTGCGTGGAGGCGTTTACAGCGTCTGGTCGAGGTATCACATAGAGGCGGGGGTTACCCTTCCTCTTCATCCATTCTTTCAGGGGGTGGCGAACTACTTTGGCGTCGCCCCTTTCCAAATCACACCCAACGGATATAGGATGCTTGCTGCACTCTATATCCTTTATAAACATAAAAATTGGCTAGAGCCTACCCCCCATGAGGTCAATTATCTCTTTGACCTTAAATCCAACCCCCAACAGTCTGGTACGAGGTTCTTTCATTTTTGTCACCAGGAGACCACCCGAACCTTCCTGAGTGAAACCACCCACATCTCCAACGTGGGGAAATACAGTCAGGAGTATTTCCTCACGCCTGACATGGTTGCGAATCACCTGGCCTTTGCTCGAGGAGGTAAATGCCTTTCTCCACTGGTCGCTATTTTTACTCAGCAAATTTCTTTGTATTTTTCTGAAATATTTTGTGCTTTTCAGGCCCATGGTTACGACCAGACCCAACACCAGACATGGTGTCGAGGTTCGCCATGCTGGCCAGAATGACAGATGCTGAGAAGGGCGTCAAGTCTCTGGTCACCGAGGCTAATTTTAGGCTGTCTGGCCTCCTGGTCCCTCACCAGGATATGAGGGAACCCGCGGCGGTAAGTGCCACTGCCGAGGGAAATCCCGAGCAGCAACCACCAGCATCTCCTCCTTGACAGAGACCGACTGGGGTTACAATCAGGGAACCCACTGACACTCCCTCAGCATAAAGGTCTTCTGCCCCTCAAGGGAAGGGAAAACAAAAGGCAGTCGAGACTGTCGTAGACTTAGACGAGTCTTCCGACGAAAACGGTATTGTTATTTCACTCTTAGATAACTTGCCAATTCCCTGTCATTTATTTAACGGGGACGACAATTTTACATATACTCCAAATCTAGGGCCAGACTTCTTCATGCTAGAGTGTGAGTGTATGACTAGTAGAGTCAATAGTGTAGCGACAACTAGTAATAGCTTGGGTATTGGACTTTGTAATTTTCTTTATCTTTTTTCTGATGTGCCATAACTTGTCACCTATTTTTAACTTACTGTCTACATATTTGTTTCTTTTGCAGATATGGCCTCTTCCAACGTTTTGGACTTATACAACACTCAGGGGGAGGAAGAGGTTCCTCTGGTCCGAAGGAGGAAATCGGCCAGGAAACACGACGGTGAGTCCAACCAAGTACCTCCAGCCAAGAAGAATCGAGCAACCGATCCTTCAAAGGATGGGCCCTCTGGCCAATGGTCTGCCTAACCTTCTGCTCCTGCTGAGAAGGAAGTCCCTCCTCCTGCTGCTGCCACAAATCCTTCACCTACGGCTCCAACCGAACAGGCCCAGCAAGCCGATCTCCCTGGGGCCAAACTATCGAGTCGCTCCCTACGGTCAGCTAAGGATCACCTCACCCATATCCTTAAGCATGAACGCTATAGAGAGGCCATGGATGAAGCTGAAACCATGGGGGTTGACCAGATCCTCAATAGGGCCCTTAATGAAGTGGCCAGTGTAAGCACTCTTTCTCTTCTTTTGTGATCATGGTCTTGACTTTTCCTTTTTTGACATTGGCCTAACTCTTATTCTTTGACTGCAGGCCATGCTAACCATGACTGCTGCTCGTGCCCGTGCGGGTGCAAGCATCGAGCAGTCTCGAGCGAAGCTTACTGAGGAGCTTCAAGCCGCGGAGGCTAGGCACGCTGGGGAGCTGGAGGTGGTGATCCAGCAGAAGGAGTCCTTGGTTGCGGAGCTGGCAGAAAAGCAAGCCTCTTTGAAAACTGCCAGAAAACAGAGAGATGAATACCAAGATGTCGGCCGAACCCATTGGCGCAAATTCAAGAGACTTCGGGAGGAGAATCTTGCTAAGGAAGGGAGCATTGCTATCCTCAAGAGCCAGGTGGAGCAGCTCAAGCTTACAAATGCCAAAGATCTGGATAGGTACAAGAATGCAACACTTCGATGTTTCTACGATTTCTGAAAACACAATCAAAGTGCCAATTTCGACTACCTTCCAGAGGACGCTAGGAAGGCTGAGCTGGCTCACTGTACTCCTCGATTGGCTGCTGAAGAAAGGGCCAGGATTCTTGCCTCCCCAGACATTCCGCTGGCCGCCGAAGTGGAGGGTACTGATAATGAAGCCGTCAACCAGGACCCTCCTCAGGATCCTCCACCTCCTCAAGCTTCATAATTTATTTCTTCTTTTTTAACCATACGACCTACGGGTCGAGATGTAAAGACTATGCTTTTTCTTTGGTTTTGCTGCATGGGCAGCTTATTTTACTTTTACTTTTAAACAATTACATCCAAGCAGTACTGCTTGCGGTGTAAAAGAATTCCCTTTGATATTATAATATTTCTGCTTTATTATAACATCTGTTCGCATGACCAAACTTAGCATAGTACTTTGGCTTGATTTAACAAAATATAAATTTTGAAAAATACTCTAAGTACCATAGCATGCTTTCACTTATTTTGTTCATGTGTTTACATACCTCTTGGTATGTTTTGCTATCGATGTGCCTTATATGCCCCCCAAGTGACTGAGGAGCTTTAGGTCCTTGGTCACTTGCCTTGACCACGACCTGTACGAACATTACTGCTCGGTATAAAATGCAAAACTTATAATACAGCAAAAAAACACACGTAATGAACAAATACTTGTAAAAAATTATAAAATTTGGCAAGAACGACTGGCTGTGCACAGTCCCTTATAATTCTCGTATTTAAATGGACTAAACATGTCTTTATGAGTGATCTTTAAAAGATCTTACACTTATAAGCGATTAGCCATATAACATGACTACCCCTTTTTCAAAACTTGTAAAAAGTAAAAATTAATACAAGCCAGTCCTTTATTTTTTTGTCACGAATAACCCTAAAATTCCTCACTCACTCACTCCCTCTCATCTCTATCTCTCCCTCTAATGTATCTCTCTCTCCCCATCTCACTGATACCTCTTGTCTCTCTCTCTCTCTCTATCTGTCACAGTTCTCTAGTGGTTACGAAAATGGGAAGTGGGAAATGTTGGCGAAGCTTTCAGGGAAGATGGGCTCGACTTCGATTTGGACGGGGCTATTTTGCAGGTAATATGTTTTATTCAAGCTCTGTTCTGCAATTTTACTTAGGTCTCAGCTTTAGTTAACAAATCTAAGGTATTTGGCACTTGATTTTGTTTCATGTTTCTTGTTGCAAATTGAAATTGTTTAGCTCTCGTGATGGATGCTTGGAAAATGGTGAAGAGATTTTTTCTTTTTCGCAACTCAATGAGTTGTGTGGGGCGATAGCGAATGGTTAGTTTTGTTTTATTTTTCAGGTGCCAGAGAACTTGGACTCTTGATCAGAATTAGACAAAAAGACAACTATTAGTGATCTTAATGAAAGGCATGGTAAGTTATTTTTTTTTAAGGAATCCTTTTCTTATTTTTAATCACATCTAGATAATTTGTTTCTCAGTTTCTATGTAAGAAAAACACTGAGAGACTGATGAGATTTGATTGAAAACTGTCTAGTAGATGAAAATTAATTTTCTACTTATTAACTATCATCTAGCTCGAAGATGTTGGCTTTGCATAGCATCAGAATGATTTGTTGCCATCGTAGTTGATTTTAAGACTAGTTTGGCTGTTTCCCAACTATTTTATGAGTTTCATTTGACTAAGATTTTTACTTTGGAATTTAGATTGCATATTTATTCAGATTGCATATTTGTAGTATGTGCTAATGATTTTTGTTTTTGTGTGTTTTTGAGTGAAGCAAGAAAACTGTTTGATGAAAGTTCTAAGTTAGATGTTGTATTTTAGAGTTCTATAATTATGGGTTTTCTAAACATGGAGAAGTTGATAAAGCTATTAGGTTGTTTGATTGGATGCCATCAAGAAATCCCATTTCTTAAATTACTTGATTGGTGGGTATTTTAGCTAGGATGCCATCAAGAAATCCACCACCTATTTGGTAAAGGTTCTAAATTGTATTTTGGATTAGTTTTCTCTGTGATAATACAAACTTTTTAAATTTACTTGAAGTTAGTAGTAGTAGTAGTAGTAGTAGTAGTAGTAGTAGTAGTAGTAGTAGTAGTAGTAAACTACTATAATTTTTCTTGCTAGCTAGTTACATCATAGAAAAGCAAATCCCAAATCATGTATAACATATTAAAATCTGGGTCTAGTTTGATTTTCTGTTTCTTTATACATTTCAAGGCCACGAGATTATTTTATTGCAAGAAGTTCTATAAAATAAAAAAATTAAATACATTTCTTTCTAGTTTTGTGTTCCCTTCCCCACTTGCAACTTTCTCATTTTGACAAATTGGTTTTTTCTACTTTGTTTGGTGAGTTGTATCTTTGTTTGTATTCATTATTCTAGTGACAAACCTCACTGAGTTGTATTATATGACCTATCAGTTCTTAAGTATAACAAATACTTTTGTATACATGTATGTACAATATGTAATGCAAGCTTGTGTCATTTTCCATGCAAACTATACAATATGTTTGGATCATATAAATAAACTAAGTATTGGGTTTTACTGTGCAAGTAATATCGTGTCTTATGAGTATACCATTTTCCTTTATTCTTCTTTTTTTTGGGTATTTTCTTTGTTATAGTTCATGCTTATTTAAGAAAATTGATAACTATTGTAAAATGACATTATGTTGTCTTGAAATGGTGTGGCTAAAGGATTCTTGATGCAAACATTTTCACTGGAGGGTTCCTTCTGACTCTCACTAATCTCGCTGAACGGTAAGAGTCAATGTGTACTATAATTCTATATCTGAAATGATCAAGATATTTTGGTTGAATAATCATTAGTATTATGTCACTTTAATCTCATTGCAGAAGGATTAGTAGCGACAACTTCACAAGAAAGATACCTGAGTTTGGCAATTGGTGATACCTATGTAAAGCTTTTCCACTTGCAATGTTTTATGTTATCATTTTTAATTACCTTCTCCATTTTCTATTTACACTTTGTAGCATTGTTAATTTTATCTTGATTTTTAGACTGTTTTTTCTTAGATTCTCTTTTCTCTAACTTATTTATGTCTAATATTGTTTTTCTTCATTAATCTACCTTGGGTGAGGTTAGTGATGATTGGAAGTCATTACTATGAAGCAAACTTGTTTCTGAGACTTAAGACTTATGTGCTGTTATACATTTGCAGTACCCTTCCTTTAAACAACTTTTTGTCTTTCTCATTTAGATTATAAATAATAGAAATTGTTCTGTATTGCTGCTTGTTGGACTTAGAAGTTATTTGTTAGTTTCAACTTTCAAGACCTGCACTCTTTAAAAATTACATATTCTTTTCCATTTTTGTGAAGGTAGAAAATTATTGTTTGGACAACTTACATTAATTTTGTTTCTATGCTGCCAGCTTGGAGTATTTGAAATGTCACAATTAGGAATGCAGGCAGTTTTAAATCCCAGTGAGATGTTTTTAAGTGAGGAGTATTCAGGCTCATATGTTTTAGCAGTGGTTGTTGCAGTTACTATGGATGGATCTCAAAGTTTTCTTGTAGAGATTCAGGTAGCTTTTCTATAGTTTGATGACATTATTTTTCCATGTTGGAGATTCTGATTTACATTTTGAAATGACAATGTCTAACTGGGAGCTTTTTTCATTTTCATTTATATTTTATATTCTCTCGCTTCCTTTGTAATCAGACAGTGATGAGGTTATTACACTTGAAAATTTTACCCTTTATTTATTTTCCCTATTTAAATTAAGTAATACGACAATAATAATTTCCACTTGTGAAAGTGAATTTATGTCTTGTCTGTTAAGAGTGCTGCTGGGGAACTTCTTAAAGAGAAATAAGATACTCGTTCTTGCTAGAAAAACAGAAGCAAGCACTCTCAGAGTGGTAACGGAAGTTAGCTGATAACTTAGGCTCCATTTTGTTGGGGATAATGGAATGCAATCAAGAGAGGCCATCGTTCGACCACAACAGCCCGTGCAACTGGAGTCTTCCTCTCTTCTCCGGTGACTAGTTTCTTTCTTATTACTAGGCACAAAAAAACCTTGAAAACAACACCTTAGGCGCACTACATATTCCCCAGGTATGGAGCTCATCCCTTTCTCATATATGTTCATATCTCATGCCAGATTTGGAGGTTTTGGGTGTTGTTTATATATGTGAAATGAGATTCTTCAAGTAAGAGTTTGGATAGTTACTCATCATTTAATATTAAGTTTTTTTGTTTAGAATTCCAAAAATTGGCTTTGGCCTTTTTCTCATGTAATACAATCATTGCTCAAGGAAGTTATATCAATAGTTTCATAGAGAGAAAATTAGAATCAACAATAGTATATTACCTATTGAACTCAAGGGCTTAACTTTCTCTTGGTACTTTAGCTTTAATATGCAAAATTTGAAACCATAGACTTCAAATTGAGTCCAATATGGGCTCCTTTCTGACCACAGGGATCTCAGCCAGCATATTTTTGGTTCATTTTATAGTAGTTAGAATCTACCTCACACAAAAATATGTTGAATAACTTGCAGCATAGCTAGAGAGCTTGATTTGGAGGAATGGACTTCCAGGACTGAAACTGCTAATGTGCTGCATGAGCCAGTATGTCTCTTTTCATCTCATCTTGCAAGCCATTTATAATTTAAGTAGTTTCTTTTTCTCTAGAGTTAATTATGAGAAATTCATAAACATTGTTTGGTAAATGAAAATTGTATTGTTCTGCTTTACTAACTATGTTAGATCATTCCTTTTATTCTGTTAACTTTCAATTTTATACATATTTGTGTACTTTTTGGCTCATGCCTCTGTCACCATTTCTGTCACACTCGTTCTCACTCTCTCTGTCTCACTATCTTCATCTCTGCCATACACTCTCTGTCTCTCACACTTGTGTGTGTATATATATATATATAAAGAAAAAACTGAGAGTGGTTGCCATATGTTTGATAAAAGTCTTCAATGAATTATGCTAAAACTTTAGAGGCAAAGTAAAAAGTAACACAGTTGTGGGGGCAAATCTTAAGTGAATTGTTTGAATCATTATTTGAGAAAAATAACTTGTAGTGTCTCATACGATTACAAGAGAACACTTCAAAATTGATGCACTGAATTTGTTTTCATTTGTTATACTGAATACATAATAGAGAGTAATCTTTTAGTTTATTAAAAAAAATTATGAAATCTGCAATTGGTTTCAAGCTCAATAAAAATTCTCTTATGTTCTTCAAGAATAGAATTTTTAAGAGGTGTAGATTGAATATGGTATTGTGGTTAATGCTTAGCTGCTTAATTCATTAAGGTAATGTTGGAGGGGGCTACTGTTGTGAATGGTGTTGTCAATGTTAATTGTTCATTTGTTTTTTGATAACCAATTCTATTTCATATATAATTAATTCTAGTTATTGTGATACATCATGTGTGGGATAATATATTTAAGAGGTATAGATAATATATGTGTTGTGGTTAATGCCTATTGTGTTGTAGGCTATTTGGTTGAGGTGTATTCAAGAATCAAATAAAATTATATTTGTGCCTAATGGAAACAACTTAGAAGTTTTTGAAGGTTTTTTTTTTTTAATCTTTCAGGAATTATTAGCCATTTAGCAGCAAGGATGTAAAGCTATTGGATTCTTTTGGAACACGGATTATGGGATTCATGCATTGAGAATTTATTGAGATTCTTAGCTATGCAATGGTTATAACTGTAAGAGCTCTTGATTTTGTGTATCTTATGTGGTACTATAATTTTATAGTATTTCCCCTGATGTTCCTTGTAGTCTTGCACAACACTATTGTTGGCTGAATAATCAATATTCATAACGAGAATGTTAGAGGCTCAGTGATGCTTTTTCTGACCATATGCATGTGGATGTAAATATGTTTGTGTTGTTCCCTTAAATTTCTAATTCTTGGGTATAACACAATTATGTGCCTTCACTGTGTTCTACAATCCTAGGTTGGGATTCTACATTTTTTTTCTTCTTTTCAGAAACACAAATTCCTACTAATTTTTCATGACTGCAAATTTCAATATCTTATTTCACTTTGATCAGTTTGAGAGGGCATTATAATTAGGCTACAAAGTGAACTGTGTAATTTTTCTTTGCATGTGCAGCGCTAGTCCATCAGAATTTGTTATTCCTTTAGCCAAGTACTACAAGATAGTGTGTGGTAACCAAATATCACTAGGCATGCATTTTCATATGATGTTTGAAATCGAAGAGTCTGGAACAAGAAGGTAGCTATACTTGAATCTTTATTCCTGTTTTGATAATAGCTGGACAAAAGAATATGGCATTGGTTTATGCTTAGATTTTCTTGGATCTAAATTAACATGTTGCCTTCTAAAATTCAAGAATGTTTTTTTGTAATACTGATGAATAAGGATAATTTGTGGCTGAAAGCAAAATGAATTCATTATTATTATTGTAGAATACTGCCGTAATTTGTTTGTATACTTGATTAGGTTGGTTGGGACGAATCAATTGCTGGGGAAAGGCGTAATAGGGTCTCAATATGGGAGATTGAACCTGTTACAGCTCTATTTTTAATATTCCCCCTCCATTTTTCAGATCAAAATGTCCCAGACAACTGGGAATGCCAGGTAAGAGATTCAGAATATAACCATTCTTTGATTTTTGTTTTTAATTTTTGTTTTTAAGAGAAAAATCAGTAGATCTAACCACTATTATTTGTCATAAAAAAGTCTCACTTTTGTAAAAGAATGGAAAATGACTTAATGCTCATTTCTTATTAGTTATTTTGGTATATAGTTCTTATTTCATGTAGAATGTTAAATTTTTGTAGGAGTTGGCGAGTGATGTTGCACACTAAGTTCATGATGCCAAATTTCCACAAGAACTTGTGTTTTTGTAAGCATTGGCAACAAAGACAAGTGCACAAAGGATGATGAATTGAAGGATGGAGCAAGTTTCATGCATGATTTACTTTTGTGTATCTTGTAATGTTTCTGTTTCATTTTTGAAGTAAAAAATGTTCAAGATTATAAAATTTTATTATATTATGCTTTCAAATTTAAGTTAGAACTAAGATCTCATGAAGTAGACATATTCATGGTTTTAATTAGTTATTGTTTAACGTAATACTTATGGTTTATCAATCTATTGAGAATTACATTTTATGATTAGTTTTGATTTTTTTTTTATCAAAATACAATAATGAAAATCTTTTAATTTAAAAAAAAAACTTATAAGTGTCCTTATCACAATAAAAAACCTTAATATGTTATGATTTAGAAACATATTATAAGCGTAACAAATTGTTATAGTTTATATAATATAACAAACTAAAAATGCTATCAAAATAATCAAATGTAACAGTTGAAAAGTGTTATGCAAAAAGTATAAGATTAAACTTCAAATTTATAACCAAATACTTTAACTAAATGTTATTTTTTGAATATTATAGCAACTAAAAATGTGTTATTGAATAGTTTAAGATAACATCGAACATAACATTCGAATACTGTTATAGAAAAGACAGGACTTTTAATAACAGGGGCTATGTTAGCGTTTTCAGAAGCGTTATCAATACTCTCGGTTAGCAGTTTTTAAGTGTTATGAATACTGTTTTTCTTGTAGTGCCTTTAGCTTCCTCGAGCCTTTTCTTCAGGGTATCCTTTAAGGTCTTGTTTACCGCTTCGACTTGCCCATTTGCTTGTGGATGCGCAACTGAAGAAAAGCTCTTGATGATTCCATGCCTCTCGCAGAAGTCTGTGAATAGGTCGTTGTCGAACTAGGTGCCGTTGTCTAAGACAATCTTCCGAGGCAATCCATATCGACAAACAATGTTCTTGATGGCAAAGTCAAGCACTTTCTTTGTCGTTATGGTTCAGAGATGGCTATGGCTACAATGAGGCTGACTCAGGCAGAGGGAATTCCAGTCGGAGGAGTGAGGAAAGAGGTGGAGGCAGAAGCCTACCACCTAGAGAAGACCAACAAGCGAGACGTAATGCTGGGGGGCAGCCCTGACAAAACAACATCTTTAGCCGGCTCAGAGCCAACGAGCAACGGCGGAGAGACGACGACTTAAGGGATGTACTCAACGACCGCAGAGAATGACACGACGAGTACATTCCCCCAGCACCTGAGACCCCGGCAATTCCGGAAGTCGTTCAGGCCCAAATAGTTGCCCTGAACCAAGCAGTGCAACAGCTGGTCGAGGGAAGAACGTCTCACATTGAGTACGACAGGAGAAGGGGCACTCCTTTCATTCAAAGGATTGTTGTGGCTGAGACTCCCAGTAAGTTCAAGATGCCCACACTTCTGAACTTTGACGGGTATGGTGACCCGGTATCTCATGTCAACAAGTTTGAGATACAGATGGACATTCGGAAGGTGTCCAAAGACGCTCGGTGCAGGAACTTCCCTGCAACACTTTTTGATGCTGCACAGGAGTGGTTCTTTAAATTCCCTCCTGCAAGTATTGTATCTTGAGAGATGTTCGTAAAGGAGTTTTACGGACAATTCTATGCGGGTCGTGTGCACCCAACTAAGGCAAACCAGCTGGTCGAGATACGCCAGCAAGAGGGAGAACCACTAAAGGACTACGTCTAGCGTTTTATACGAGCAGCCGCTGGAGCCAAAACAGTGGGAGATGAAGGAAAAATGATGGCCCTAACTGCAGGAGTTAGGCGCTGTACGCCCCTTTGGAGTAGCCTCAGGAAGCATGGGGTTAAAACTACCCAAGAATTTTTTGATTGAGCTGATCGATACATCAAGCTCGAGGATGCCATTGCAAGTGAGGGAAAGACCCCAAACAAAGATAAGGGGACTGAAGACCCCGCAAAAGCTGCCAATGGGTCAAAGCCCAATGGCAACGGGAACGGTAAAGGCAACGGGAATGGCAACGGCAAAAATGGGGGGAAGAGACCCCATAATGAACCTTCTACCTCCGAGAATAAGCGCACTAAGGGCAACCGTTATGAGCCATGATTCACCAACTACACTGCCCTTGTAGAGTCTCGAGCAGAGGTGTATCAGGTCACTAGTTCTAGTGTGCCTTACAAAAGACCCGCTGCCATTCGAAAGGATATTTCGAAATGGGACACCACCAAGTTCTGTCGTTTTCACAACGACTACGGACACGATACGAACGAATGCAATCAGCTGAAGGATGAAATTGAGTTCCTTATTAGAAAAGGACACTTGAGGAGATACGTACGAGCCTCAGGAGCTTCCAAATGAGAGGCTCCAGGTGGCAACGAGCAGGCGCCTACACGCCAACGCTCGCCACCTTTACAGCCTGACCCCGTGGCTGGCACCTTACTCACCATTTGCGGAGGACCGCATCTTGCAGGAAACAGCGGAAAGGCAAGGGAACGATACGCTCGGACCCTACGCCATGACCAGGACATTGAGACGATGACTGTGGAGGACCGGGCATCAAAGAAGGCTCGGACAGAAGACGGTGAAATAACCTTCTCTGACTGCAATGCTCAGCATGTCCGATTCCCACATTCTGATCCGCTGGTCGTGGATTTTCAAATTGCCAATATGATGGTGAAAAGAGTACTGGTCGATACAATAAGTTCAATTAACATCCTGTATAAATCTTCACTGGAACGAATGAAGTTGTCCGTCAAAGACTTGGAGCCCAGCAACCAAACAATTTACAATTTCTCTAGTGAGGGGCTCGCTCCAACAGGGTCAATCACGCTTCCAGTAACAACAGGTACAACACCCGCTACCAGGACATTACTCACTACTTTCATAGTAGTCGATTGTCCTTCGGCCTACAATGCTGTAATTGGAAGACCATACTGGTTGACCTTCGGGCCGTCACCTCCATATGGCACCTGGCCTGAAATTCCCAACAGATGCAGGGGTAGAACGCGTGTTGGAAAACCAGAGGGAAGCAAGAGAGTGCTATAATGCCTCAATCACTAAAGCCAAGAAGGGAATGTCGAGGAGCACTCCCCCGGAAAAGTTGTAGATGGCCATTGATTTACAAGCCCAATCAGGTGATGAAGTCACCAAATAGGGTGTTGCCCAAAGTGAGGATAGAGACTTAGATCCTCGCTTTGGGGATTTTAAAGAAGATGTAGGACCTGTCGAGGACCTTGAGGAGGTCCAACTTTACAAAGAGTTTCCGACCAGAGTTGTAAAGGTCGGCAAAAATGGAGAAGCAACAACTACGCACGCACTGGTGGAATTTTTGAGGAAGAACCAGGAAGTTTTCACCTGGTCACATAAAGACATGGCTGGGATAGATCTTGTAGTCATCAGCCATGTCCTTAACGTCGACAAAAGCTTCCCACCCGTGCAACAGAAAAGAAGGCTGCTCGATAAAGACAGATCGAAAGCCTTAAAAGAAGAAGTTGAAAAACTAAAGGAGAATGGGTTCATTAGGGTGGCGTTTTATCCATCATGGGTCTCTAATCCAGTATTGGTTCCCAAGCCTAATGGAAAATGGCAAACCTGTGTGGATTTCACAGACCTTAATAAAGCCTGCCCTAAGGATTGCTTCCCACTCCAAAGGATCAACCAGCTGGTCGATGCAACTGAAGGACATGAGATCCTCTCTTTCATGGAAGCATATTCAGGATACAATCAGATTAGTATGCATCCCCCTGATGAGGATCACACTAGCTTTCAGACCGATACAGGGAAATACTGTTACAAAGTAATGCCCTTCAGATTGAAAAACGCTGGTGCGACTTACCAGCGACTAGTTAACCACATGTTTAAGGAGTTGATCGGAGTAAACATGGAGGTATACGTTGATGACATGCTGGTAAAGTCAGAAAAGGCAGAAGGACATGTGAAGGATTTACAAGAGTGTTTCAATGTTTTGAATAAATATCAAATGAAGCTAAATCCTCTCAAGTGTTCCTTCGGAGTAGGATCAGGGAAGTTCTTGGGCTTCATTGTCAATTCAAGGGGAATCGAAGCTAACCCTGAAAAGATCAAAGCCCTGATCGATATGAAATTGCCAGTAAAGATCAAAGATGTGCAAAGTTTGACTGGAAGGATTGCCGCGCTCAGTAGATTTATTTCAAAATCGACGGATAAATGCGTCCCTTTCTTTAATCTACTTAGGGGCAACAAGAAGTTCGAGTGGACTGAAGACTACGAGCATGCTTTTCAAGCCTTAAAATCCCACATGGCGCAGCCTCTCGTTTTATCAAAGCCTATAGATGGGGAAACTTTGTTCATTTACCTGGCGATCACCGAGTATGCTGCTAGTGCGGTGCTGGTAAGAGAAGAAGAAGGCATACAAAAGGCAGTGTATTATGTGAGCAAGAGGTTAATCAGGGCCGAATTGAGATATCCTCCCATTGAAAGATTAGCCTATTGCCTAATTTTGGCCTCACGGAAGTTACGTCCTTATTTCCAAGCCCATCCAATCATAGTCTTGACTGATCAGCCCCTTCGGCAAGTTTTACAAAAGCCAGAGGTTGCTGGTCATTTGTTGAAATGGGTAGTCGAACTCGGGCAGTTCGATATAACATACTCACCACGAGCAGTAGTAAAAGGACAAGTCTTGGCTGATTTCATTGCCGAATTTACTGAACTCCCCGATAGCGAGCAGGGTGAAAAGCCTAGTGCGCCTGAGCCTAAAGTTAAAGCTCCTTCGTGGAAGCTATTCACAGGCAGATCATCCAGCGAATCTCACGTAGGAGCAGGAGTGATATTGATAACGCCAGAAGGGCATCGATTTCACTGCGCAATTAGGTTTGATTTCACCGCTTCAAACAACAAAGCCAAGTATGAAGCCCTACTCGCTGGGTTAAGGTTGGCCAAAGACATGAGCATAAAGGTGCTGGATATTTACAGTGATTCACAGGTGGTAGTGAATCAGGTCTTAGGGGAGTATCAAGCATGGGGTCTGAAAATGGTGGCCTATCTGAACAAAACCAAAGACCTGTTGGCACAATTTGAGAAATATACCCTCCAGCAAATACCTCGAGATCAGAATTCAAATGCAGATGCCTTAGCCAAACTCACGAGTGCGAAGGATGCTGACACTTTGAATATAGTGCCAGTTGAACGGCTGCGCGAGCCAAGCATACGAGCAGAGGAAACCAATATGGAGGTCCGGTTGGAAGATACATGGATGGCACCATACTTAGAATATCTCACGAGCGGTACACTACCGACAGATAGAAACAAAGCCAGGACCCTTCAGAGACAAGCTATTAGGTATATCCTGGTCGATGGGGTTCTATACTGAAGAGGATACTCAATGCCACTGCTCAGGTGTGTTACACCAGAAAAGGCTAAAGAGCTGATGAAGGAGGTACATGAAGGCTTCTGTGAAGATCATGTTGGGGGGCAGAGCTTATCAAAGAAGATTCTAAGGCAGGGTTATTTCTAGCCGACCGTGAATGAAGAATCGATGGAGTTTGTGCGAAAATGTGATAAGTGTCAGAGGTTTTCCAAGATCCCACGGGCAGCTCCTAATGAGTTAAAGCAGATGCAAAGTCCATGGCCCTTCGCAGTATGGGGTATAGATTTAATCGGGTCCTTGCCAACAAGAAAAGGTGGGGTGAAATATGCAGTTGTGGCGGTCGATTACTTCACTAAATGGGCCGAGGCTGAACCACTCGCAACCATAACGACAAAGAAAGTACTCGATTTTGTCATCAAGAACATTGTTTGTTGATATGGATTGCCAAGAAAGATTATCTTAGACAATGGAACCCAGTTTGATAGTGATATGTTCACAGACTTCTGCGAAAGGCATGGCATCATCAAGAGCTTTTCTTTAGTTGCTCATTTCCAAGAAAATGGGTAAGTAGAAGCGGTAAATAAGACTTTGAAGGATACCTTGGAGAAAAGGCTCGAAGAAGCTAAAGGGGCATGGCTAGAATAGCTGCCTGAAGTACTCTGGTCGTATAGAACTTCTCATCGAACAACAACAAGTCATACCCCATTTTCCTTAGCATACGGGTATGAAGCTATGTTGCCAGTCGAGTTAGATCCGCCCTCACATCGAAGAATCACATATGACCAAGGCCTAAATAGCCAACTGTTGATGGGAGAAAATTCAGCGCTGGAGACTTAGTACTTCAAAGAGTTTTCTTGAACACCCGCGACCCAACTGCTGGAGTACTCGGACCAAACTGGGAAGAACCTTACCAGATTGAAGAAGTCCTTCATCCAGGCACATACAAACTTGCACGCTTAAATGGAGATCTCGTTTCGCGTTATTGGAATGGAGAACACTTGCGCAAGTATTATCAGTAAACAGTCCTTCTTAAAGGACTGGCTTGTATTAATTTTTACTTTTTACAAGTTTTGAAAAAGGGTTAGCCATGTTATATGGCTAATCGCTTATAAGTGTAAGATCTTTCAAAGATCACTCGTAAAGACATGTTTAGTCCATTTAAATACGAGAATTATAAGGGACTATGCGCAGCCAGTCATTCTTGCCAAACTTTGTAATTTTTTTACAAGTATTTGTTCATTACGTGTGTTGTTTTGCTGTATTATAAGTTTTGCATTTTATATCGAGCAGTATTGTTCGTACAGGTTGTGGTCAAGGCAAGTGACCAAGGACCTAAAGCTCCTCAATCACTTGGGGGGCATATAAGGCACATAGAAAGCAAAGCATACCAAGAGGTATGTAAACAAATGAACAAAATAAGTGAAAGCATGCTACAGTACTTAGAGTATTTTTCAAAATTTATGTTTTGTTAAATCAAGCCAAAGTACTATGCTAAGTTCGGTCATTCAAACATATATTGTAATAAAACAGAAATATTATTATGTCAAAGGAATCCTTTTACACCACGAGCAGTATTGCTCGGATGTAAATGTTAAATTAAAAGGTAAAGCTGCCCACGCAGCAATAAAAAAGTAAATAGTGTCTTAACATCATGACCCGTGGGTCATGTAAGGAATAGAAAAGGAAATAACATAAAAACAGACTAAGATGCAGCAAGAGGATCCTGGGGAACGTTTTGGTCGACTGCGTCTTCTGTAGCTTCCCCTCCGTCCATCCCCGTGGCCAGCGAAATCTCTATGGAGCCAGGAACTCTGACCCTTTCTTCAACAGCCAGCCGAGCAGAACAGGGAGCCAACTCAGATGTCCTGGCATCCTCTGGAAGGTAGCCAAAGTTGGCACTATGATTGTGTTTCCAGAAGTCGTAGAAACACCGAAGTGTCGCATTCTTGTACCTCTCTAGGTCCTTAGCATTTGTGAGCCTGAGTTGCTCCACTTGGCTCTAGAGGACGGCGATGCTCTTGTCCTTCGCAAGATTTTCCTCCCGGAGCCTCTTGACTTCGCGCCAGTGGGTTCAGCTGACCTCCTGGAATTCATCTCTCTATTTTCTGGCATTTTCCAGAGAGGCTTGCTTATCTGCCAACTACGCAGCCAAGGAATCCTTTTGCTGAGTTATCACCTCCAGCTCTCCTGCGTGCCTCGCATCCACGGCTTGAAGTTCCTCTGTTAGCTTCGCTAGCTTTGCCTCCTTAGCACGGGACTGCTCGACGCTTGCACTCGCGCGGGCACGAGCAGCCGTCATGGTCAGCATTGCCTGCAATCAAAGAATAAGAGTTAGACTGACTTCAAATGGGAAAATCAGGACCATGAGAATAAAAGAGAAGGACGATTACTTACACTGGCCACTTCGTTGAGAGCTCTATTGAGGATCTGGTCGACCCCCATTGTTTCCGCGTCAGCCATCGCCTCCTTGCAGCAGTCATGCATAAGGATGTGAGCAAGGCGATCCTTGGCTGACCTTAGGGCGTGACCCGATAGTTTGGCCCCTGGGGGAACGCCCTTAGTTTGTTGGGTCTGGTCGGTAGGGGCCGGAGGTGAAGGAGTCGTGGCAGCAGGAGCAGGAGGAGGCAAAATTTCCTTCTCGACAGGAGTAGGAGACTGGGCAGATGCTTGGTAAGAGGGCCCATCTTTCAAAGGATCGGTAGCTCGATTCTTCTTGGCCGAAGGCACCTGGCTGGACTCACCATCGTGTTTCCTGGCCGATTTCCTCTTTCGGACCAAGGGAACCTCTTCCTCCTCCTGAGTGCTGTATAAATCGAAAATGTTTGCAGAAGCCATTTCTGCAAAAGAGATAAACATGCAGACAGTAAGCCAAAAATAGATGACAAGTCATGTTGCATCAGAAAAGAAATATAGAAAATTACAGAGTCAAATACCCGAGCTATTACTACTGCTCGCTACACTATTGACTCTACTAGTCATACACTCACTCTCTGACATGAAGAAGTCTGGCCCTAGGTTTGGAGCATATGTCCGTCCCCATCGAATAAATGACAGGGAATTGGCAAGTTATCTAAGAGTGAAATAACAATACCATTTTCTTCAGAGGACTCGTCTAAATCTACGACAGTGTAACGCCGTGGTTAGCCAAGACCGTTACACTGTGTGTTTATAAAGTGTTAGACTTGCTAATCAAGTCGTTTAATTTAAAACGTGTTACTGAAACTATAAAAGTACTAGGGTTAAAATGTTTTGGTCTCAAAATTCACATTTTTCATAAAGAAACATTTCCTGTTTACACGGGATCCCAAAAAATGCTAAGTTTAAAACTGTTTACAAAAGATTCAAGAACTAAATACAATATCAAGCCATATTAAGGCAAAACAGACAGTTAGGCAATCCCTGTCCTGATCCACTCCTCGACCATGGCGATTGAACAGCTGGATATGTACATTCAACCCCGCAGCTCTCCATCTCAGGATTGGTCCAACTTGCCTTTGCCTTTACTTGCACCACGTAGCACCCGTGAGCCAAGGCCCAGCAAGAAAAGACAACAATAGAGCATAAGCATTCAACAGACAAATCAATATATCATATTGCATCACATATTCTTAATCATATCACCATTCAGAATAGTCAAGTATTCAGCATACTAAACATATCAATTCATATCATACACAAAATCACATATGATAACTAGGGTTAGCGCCCTCAGGCCGCACCCTCTGTTATCCCACTGACTCCGGTCCGCTTAAACCGAGCTCAGTGAATATTAAGTTGTCCTCGGCTACCAGTGGCCAAGCCGCGCCCTGTGCGCAAATATTGTGTACGGTACCCTTAGGCCGGTATCACATGTCCCATGGCATAATGCCATCATTGACACAATAAAAATATCGGGAGCACTTAGTCCCATCACAAAGATATAACCGGGTGCAGTTTTCTTACCTTTCGATTCGCTAGCTTTGATCACTTGGCTCCTTGAGCACGATCCCTCTCGAGCCCTAGCGCTCAACGAACCACAACCATAGGTCAAATTCATCACCAAACCTCAAGTCCAAAACCTAGCCTCGGGACCAATCCCGAGCCCCCGGAAAGTCCTAGTTCCACAAAACAAGGTGGTGGAATCAAATCCCAAACCCTTGGTCAAAAACCCTTGTAAATAACCCTAAAATCCCTTTCTGGAAACAGGGCAGCGCTACAGCGCTCTTAGGAGGGTGCTACAGCACTACAAGCAGAAGCAAAATCTCCCAGGAAGCAGGGCCTAGCGCTACAGTGCCTAAAGGCTAGCACTGCAGCGCTAGTCACAGACAGGCAACACCTCAATTTTCCTTCCTGCGATTTCCTCGAACCAAACTCAACCAAAACTTCTCCAAACCTTCACCAAACTCAAAAACAAGCTTATTAACACATTCCACTCATCCCAAGCACCCCAAATGCTCAAAACCCAAGCACATGCATCCCTAATCTCAAAATCCACCATCGCCACTTCTAGACTTCAAAACTCAGCAGAAACCAGTCAAAACATCAAAGTTAACAGCTCAGAATTTATACCTTTGATGGAACTTCGACCTCATGTTGCCTCTAGACCTCCTTGGCTTGCTCTTCCTCAACCCTTGGCTCCAACTTCCCTAGAATTCCCCATCAACACAGCTTAGATATCTTAGCTAAAAACCAAAACCAAAACTGAAGAAACTTACAGAATTTTACCTCAAGTGATGGCCTATCCTTGCTAAACCCTTGCCAAATCCTCAAGCTTAGCTCAAAATCCTTATGGCTTAGTTGACCTAGCTCTCCTCTGAATTTTTCTCCAAGAAAAATGAA
This sequence comes from Humulus lupulus, assembly GCF_963169125.1. Lineage (NCBI taxonomy): Eukaryota > Viridiplantae > Streptophyta > Magnoliopsida > Rosales > Cannabaceae > Humulus > Humulus lupulus. The sequence continues at coordinate 266,230,906 of NC_084802.1, forward strand.
GAGAAATGGTGAGAGAACCACAAACCGACTCTAGGAGAACCACTCTGTTTTTCCTTCCTTCTCTTTCTCCTTTCTTTTCCTTCTTCAGACTTCTATATTATTCTACAATTCCCACTAAGTATAAAGCCCTCACTTACTTATCTCTGAGAAGCCAATTGACCAAAATGCCCTCCCTTTTAATTCTAACCCTTTAATCCACTTAGGGGCATTTTAGTCATTTTACCCAATTCCCGCTAATTCCTCGAGTGTCTCTAATATTTTCTGCTTACCTCCCGATACCTAATTAATCACCAAATATATTCCTCGATGTCAAAATAGACTCCACTATACTCACTAAATTCCCATTTATACCCCCAGACTCACCCCGAGCCGGGTATAACTCCACGCCATGACTTTTTCGCTATTTTGCTTACTAGGATCGTCTCAAGTCACAGATCACAGATATATCCACATAATAATGTGGTCTAAACAATTATCACATATATATATGTATAGTTATGCCCATAATGGCCAAAATTACGATTATGCCCTTCTAACCTAATCAGGGCCTTTATGCATACTTATACACATAGTCATGCATCTCAAATATTCAAATAGTCATATAATATGCTTTAAATCATAATCATGCATTTTACTCATTAAAGTCACACATAATTCCCATTATGCCCTCCAGGCACACTAATCAAGGCCCTTAAGCCTTATTGGCGAATTTGGGTCGTTACAGACAGTCTCGACTGCCTTTTGTTTTCCCTTTCCTTGAGGGGCAGAAGACCTTTCTGCTGGGGGAGTGCCAGTAGGTTTCCTGATTGTAACCCCAGTTGGTCTCCGTTGAGGAGGAGATGCTGGTGGTTGCTGCTCGGGATTTTCCTCAGCAGTGGCACTTACTGCTACGGGTTCCCTCACATCATGGTAAGGGGCCAGGAGGCCATCTAGCCTCAAGTTGGCCTCGGTGACCAGGGACTTCACGCTTTTCTCAACATCCGTCAGGCTGGCCAACATGGCAGACCTCAACACCATGTCTGGTGTTGGGTCTGGTCGCAGCCATGGGCCTGAAAAACACAAGATATTTCAGAAAAATGCAAGGGAATTTGCTAAGTAAAAACCTCGACCAGTGGAAAAAGACATTTACCTCCTCGAGTGAAGGCCAAGTTATTCGCGACCATGTCAGGCGTGAGGAAATACTCTTGACTGTATTTCCCCACGTTGGAAATGTGGGTGGTGTCACTCAGGAAGGTTCGGGTGGTCTCCTGGTGACAAAAAATGAAAGAACCCTGTACCAGATTGTTGGGGGTTGGCCTTAAGGTCAAGGAGATAATTGACCTCATGGGGGGTAGGCTCTGGCCATTTTTTATGATTATAGAGGATATAGAGTGCAGCAAACATTCTATATCCATTGGGTGTAATTTGGAAGGGGGCGACACCAAAGTAGTTCGGCACCCCCTGGAAGAATGGATGGAGAGGAAGGGTAGCCCCAGCCTCTATGTGATACCTCGACCAGGCGTTGTAAATGCCTCCAGGTAAATTTTCCCTTTGATCCGCAGTAGGGATTTTGAGAGTTACCCCAAATAGGCCATACTTTCTGAAGTAGTTGGCTAGCATCCTGGGGGTTACTTGGCTAAGTGGGGAAAGATACCACTCGACATCGGGAAGAACTGAATGTCGAGGGCGGGCCCTAACTTGGATGTGGGGGTCTGGAACAATGTTTTCTCGACCACTGGTCGAGGGAACCCCAGCCTGCGAATCAGGCCGGGCTGGAGGGTTTGAAGGATGTTCAGGTTTTTTCTTCTTTTGGCCAGTGGACTTGACATGACCCATTCTGACTGGAGTTGGTTGAGTTTTGGCAGGAGAAATTCTAGAGAAAGGAATCTCGTTGACGCACTGAGTTGGCTGTTCTTTGCCCTCGAGCAGCTGCATAAGAAGGTCATTGTTGATCGGCCTCTCACCTCCCCACAAATCTGGCATTAAAACATGTGGACAGAAAAATGGGGAGGTGAGGAAGAAGAGCCTAAAAAGTTGGTTAGAATAACGTTGCTCGTGTATAAAAGTTTAACTTTTATACTACAACATTCTAACAAAAAACTAAATTTTTCATGCGAACAGTTTGAAAAATAGATCAAAAAGTGAAAGGAAAAAGTTATTTCTGAAAAAGATTTTTCAACTTCAGTAAGGGCGGAAAAACTCAGTTTTTCAACTAGCATAAAAATCAAATTTTTACTTTGATTTTATGTCCTAAATTTATGATCTCGACTATCAAACTAATTCATAACTCCTAAATGGCTAATATACGCCACCATATCTAGCCTCACTCGACAAATACCATATTTTCATGCATCTCTACCCAAGAACACAGAGCAGTATCAGAACCTAAAAAGATAACTTAAATCGGCATGCACGACAAAATGAAGGGCGCAAAAGTTCTGAAGCTTACCTATACGAAGATTATGAAGTGCTGAAGAAATTTCGAGCGTAGGTGTGCGAACGGCCGATTCCTGGAACGTCGAAGAATGTTCTTCAGGGAGATTCTGGGTTCTGACTTGGGAGTTCTTGATAAGAAAACAGCTTGTGTAATGTAAAAAGGATGTTTTGGAAGCTATATATTTCGTCTGAGATATGGAAAAAAAGGTAATCTTAAGTTCCCTTTTTTCAAGACGTGGGGAAGAGTGATAGTCGTCATATGATTGCTTGGGAACCGAAAGGGCATGATTAGACGTGATTAGGTCACTTTTTCCAAGGAGGCACGAACTACTCTGACAGATTTGGTGGGGTAATCGAAGAGTCGTTTTCCTAAAAGTTTATTTATTGCTGATCGTATTAAATAAACTTGGGGGGAAAATGTTATCCAAAAAGCAGGCGTGGATGACGTGGTGTAACGACCCAAATTTGCTAATAAGGCTTAAGGGCCTTGATTAGCGTGCCAGGAGGGCATGATGGGAATTATGTGTGATTTTTATGAATTAAATGCATGATTATGATTTAAAGCATGTTATATGACTATTTGTTTATCTGAGATGCATGACCATGTATATTAGTATGCATGTAGGCCCTGATTGTGTTTGAAGGGCATAATTGTAATTTTAGCCCGCCGAGGGCATATTTGTGATAATTGTATTCCGTGATTTGTACCACGTGAGTGTGGTGTTATTTTGTGATGCACGTGCCGAGACGGTCCTAGAGAGCTAGTTAACTTAAGAGTCACAACGGGATTCCGTACCCGGCTCGGGAGGAGCCTAGGGGTACCTCGGGAATTTTATGGTCAAGTTGAGATTTAGCGGGTAATGGTTATTGGAGATTTAGTAACCTGGGTAACCATTAGTTACTGCTGAGAGTAACAAGTTCTAGGTAGAAAATGGTAGAAATGAAATAGAAGTAAAAGGACTTAAGTGCCCTTGAGGTTTAGTTGGGAAAGGTTAGGCAAGGAGGGGTAAAATGGTCATTTGGCTGGGAAATTGATTTATGGCAGCTGGGTTATAGGGGGTACACGGTTTGGGGCTTGGCATTGATTGGTTTTGATAAAAACTAAAGAGAAGAAAAACCAAAGAGAAGGAAAGTTAGGGCAAGAAGAAGAAGAAGAAGAAGAAGAAGGAGCTGAAATTTGGAGACTTAAGAGATGAATCAAGGGAGCTTGGGATGGGATTCTCTACTTGAGGTAAGGAATTTATACACATTTAAGGCTTGATTATGTTATGGGTTAAGAGATTTGAGCATGGTTTAAGTTTGAACTTTGGGTTTTTAATTTTCTGAAATTGAAATCAAGGATGTGGATTTTGGGGATTTGATTGTGTGTTTGATTGCTTTGATGATGTTTATGGGTTGCTAGATGGGTCATATGAAGTTTGGATTTGATTTTGGGGTTTGGGTATTGGTTTGGTATGAATTGGGAAGGTTTTAGCTCGGAGAAAACGCAGGAGAAAACCCAGAATTCTGGGTCTGCGAAGGCGTGCCGCGACACAGGTTTTTCGTGCCGCGGCGAGGGAGCCTCTGACTGATGGGTGCCACGGCACAAGGATGTGGTGCCGCGACACAAGGCTAAATTCAGGGCATCATTTTTAGGCAATTTTAGGCCTTTGCTCCGGGGGTTCGGGGGATGTCTCCGGGGTGTTGTTTTAAGGTTTTAGAGGTCCCGAGAGTGCGGGATTGGTCCCGGGAAGTGGTTTTGGGTTGATTAGTATTGAGGGATGTTTCTTGTGTGTTGTGACTAGGTTGTTGGTGTGGCTCGTGCTTGAGGACCGTGCTCGCGACTTTAGTGCATCAGGAGGCTCGGAATTCAGGTAAGAAAACTATAACACCCGTAGGATAGGGCGTGGGCCCATAGTATGATTGCGGGGCGTGACCCTATATTGCATCACATGTTAGGGTGCAGACTTAAATGAATTAATATTTGATTGCATGTTGTTGTGTTATATTATATGTGTGATTATGATGAAATGAACGGCAAGGGCCGAGTACGGCGTAGGCCGGGGCGGCCGTGGGCCGGAAGTAACACCTAGCACATGGGATGCTATATTCAGGGTGGGACCCAAGGGATACATGAGTTATCCTCGCGGTGAGAACCGATACCCCAGGGCTTTGGTAAGGTCTCTGGGGCGGCATGGCCGTGTTTGCTTAGTCTAATGGTTGACTTGTTTATATGTGGATTATCTGTTATGATAAACTGTATAAATGCATATGTTATGTCCTGCATGAGTTTTCTTGCTGGGCTTCGGCTCACGGGTGCTCTGTGTTGCAGGTAAGGGCAATGACTGAGTCAACCAACCATGAGTACGGAGAGCGTGAAGCGACGTGTACATGTTTGGCCTGCCCGACTGCTTTGGTTGGGGGTTTATTCGAAAATGGCTGTAATAATCTATAATTTTATAATTTCTCAACTGTAACGTTATTTCAAGATGTAATTAGTTTTCAAACCTTATTTTGGGATCCCAACTGTTTAATAATAGAAGTTTTGATGAAACGATGCATTTTCAAAGATTACAGCCTTAACTTTTAATTAGTCACACTTTTGTTTCAAAAACCTCGGTTAGCGAGTTCATTGCACACTGTTTTGTCTTAAAAACTCACTTAGTAACGGCTCTAAGGAAGTAGGGCGTTACACGTGGCATACATTTTTAACACGTGGCTGACACCTGGCATAAGTTTTGTTCGACCATCGACCAGTGAGATTCCCCTGACATAACATTTGGATTTTATATACGACCAGTTTGGTCGTATAGTCCGTATATCTTGAGATAATCTTGTACAATTGTAGTCATATCCGAGATTATCTCCCATGATCCCTGATGATCCGATTATTTAGGAAAGAATATCTGTAACTAATTCATGTAATTCTCCTTGAGCCTATAAATAGAGAGAAATAGCTCAAGGAAGGGACTTTTGGGCTGATTTTAGTTTATGCTTTACAAGAGAATTATAGCTATTATCTTCCGATTGTATTATTCATCCCTCTAAGGCTTGTGAAACTCAAAGAACTCGACTTCTTTGATCACTCCTTTGAGGATTAATATTAATAATAGCTTAAGTGGACGTAGGTTATTACCAATTCGTGGGGCCGAACCACTATAATTTGTTGTGTCGTTTAGTGTTCTTTCCATTAGATTTATTTCAACAATTTCAATCACATCAAGCATTTGACTCCGTGTCAGTTGACCAAAACGAGGGTCAACAGAAACCATCGTTTTACTTCTTTATCAGAGCTAGAGATGCTCATATCTATGATTAACACCCCTACTCAATTATACTACCGAGTTCCCAAGATGTAAGTAAGTATGAGCTAGTCCGTAGGGTAAGCTGGTAACTAACAAGTCAAAGAACTCAAATAATACAATCAGTTAGAATATTAACCACTCAAAATTGAGATTGAATTGACCTATGATCAACTATATGATATGACTAGAATAGATAATAACAATATGCTTTCTTAATGTATCTATTGTCAATATCGGTCCAGTCCGATGTAACAAATATATCTGATCTTATCTACTTTGCTAATGTTCTGGATAGAACATTATACTACAATGTGTAAGTATATCATATCGTAGATTGACAAGTGAGTGTAAATCCTGTGCACTGACTAATCTTATGACTAACTTATTTTTGAACATATAATCATAGTTATATTACAGTGTGACTACGTCACTATAAATATGATAAGCTATATGCTCGGGATTTAATAAAAATTTATATTAAACAAATAATCATGAAAAAAAAAAATATGAGCAAAGTGATTGACCAAGCCAAAAATAGATTTCTATTATTTTATTGATAATAAAAATGAGATTATAAAGAAATTGAGTTTTAATTAGGACATAAAACCCTAGCACTTTTGTTATTCTATTTGACGACATTTTTGTTATATTGATGAGAGCAATATTGATCATGATTTGTGCATATTGTTGTTTCACGACCTAGTCTCTATGTCATCATAGGTAGGTCAGGTGTTCAGTCATCTGGTGGTGTAAAGTCCTAGGACCTGTACACGAAGTGAGCTGAGTCTCCCCTTATGGTGGTTATCAAGCACGACTACCCAGTTTAGGATGTCGTTTTTTCTATGGTGGGTATCGGAAGCTAGGGATCTAGTGGACGATGTGATATGCATGTGTAGTTTGTCTCTTGTGAATATTTGTGGTCTTTCTCTATTATATGTTTTGTTTTATAAGCTAATCTTGCACGAGTTTTATTAAACTATTGGTCATTTGATATTAGTTGTTTTTTTCTATTCAACTTTATAAGCTCACTTCCTATATATCACCCTTTCAAGGAACCAATATGGTGCCGATGGGTGATAAGGTGATTCATTAATGGAGCTTAGTTTTATTTCCCCGTGCACATTTCACAATATTTTAACCTTCATGTTTTTCAATTTCGGTTTCTTGCTTCCATGTTAGCTTCCAAAAATACATTATGTAATTAAACTAAACATTTCATCGTATATACAATAATCCCAAAAGACATGATTAACACTAGAATTACAATATGGTCAAGTAGCTCAAACTTGTCTGATTCGTTTTCTCATATGATAGTAGCTATAGTATTAAGACAAATTACAAAAACAACGAAGCAGGAGTAAATTATTAATATAAAATCTAAACGAAGCACAAAGCTAATCAAGACCCTGATTTCTTGGGGTACTTAATTGTCATCGTACGTGAAAATATATTATGCAAAGGTTATTTATCCTATCAAATACTTTAAGGAACAATTATTATTTTCATAGTTATATATATATATATATATGTATATTCCTTCTTAAAGCAACTTAAGAGCTAACTTAATTTTCCACTAGTAATAGTAATCGTAATGCAATAACATTTTTCCACGATCCACTCTAATAGGCAGGCCAGTAGTTTTCAAGATCCATGCAATGATCCACGTTCATATACGTTCTGTTGTTGTTAGGTCCGTTGGGTACGTTGTTCATGTCTGTACCATAGCCATTAGTACTAGTATGATGATGAACAAAAGAGCCACTAGTACTACTCATCATGGAAGACGTAATTATGTCATGTTGATTCAAATTCATTGGCGGCTGGGGATTATTCAGCTGCATTGGCAGCTGTGGAGGTGGCGGCAAAGGGCGAAAAAGGGGTTGCGTAGGCGGTCCGCCTAGATTCAAATTCAGGCCAGAAATAGTGAGGCAGCCTCCTCCGGGGACGGGGTAGTTGTATTGAGATGGAATAGAAGGAAGGTTCAACCCGCCGTTTGATGATCCACCGCCGCTGCTGCCAGCTCGAAGAACCCTAGAGAGCTCGGCGAGTTCCGGGTTAGTCATGTTGTAGTTGTTTCTGGCGAAGAGGAACTGAGTGGGATCTCCAGCCAGCTGCATCATTGGTGAAGGAAGCATAGTGGGATGGCCTGTATCAAGGGCGTAAGGGTTTATTGTTCTTGATTGGGTTGTTGGGTACTTTTTGGCACCGGCACTCTTCTGGAACACACGACAAACTACCCATTCGTCCTGGTAATAAGTGCCAAAAACACACAACACACATGATAAATATCCACCTACATTCTTATTGATATGATATAATATAACATAGTGTGTACGAGTGTGAGTGTGAGTGTGAGTGAGAGAGAGAAACACATGTATTCAACAAAGTTTTCTTTCATTTTGTTAATTTCCTAAATTTCCACTGCATATTTCTCAATTTTAACTCGGCCAAAATTATATTTAATAATTGCGAGCTAGTGTCTCATGATATATACATAGATAACGTGGTTAATTTATTATTCAATTAATTTTAGATCTCGAATTTTTTTTAATTGCATATGCCGCAATTATTTGCTTGTATTTTAACATCAACCAACACGTTCCCACTACGTACTATGCCTAGTTTGGAAATTTCATTGATCTGAACTAACGATAAAATTACTCATTTCAAATAAATAACTACAAATTATTCCTCTTAATTTTCTTATACTACATTATTAAAGTTTGATGGAAATATAGTTTCACCTTTTACAATCATGAGAAATAAGATCTATTTATACCTTAATTAGCTTTTAAATGTTAAATGATAATTTCTTATCTTATAGATAGAATGAAGTAAAAACGTTGTATTAATTAAATCCCTAACATCTATAGTGCTTAATTAGATTCATGAGTTCCTATGAGTTTAATAATGAACAGATCTATTTAATAATACATAATGAATTATAGCTATCCTATTCTTTCATCTCTTGATCAAATCGAGACTAATTAAATTATTGTGAATAACTAGTATTTTATACATATATATATATATAACTACATATAATATATATATGTATGTATGTATGTATGTGTGAGGCATACATATGTACCTTGGAAGTTCTAAACGCTGATTTGGAGTTAATGCGATATTCATGCATTACCCAGTTAGATTTCTCTCCTCTTGGAGCTCTCCCCCTATAGAAAACCAACGTCTTTTTCATTCCAACCAACTCAGAAGTTACTGAGTTGAAAATCTCTTTATCTTTTCCAGTGGTCTTCCAATATCCAGTGTTTGTAGCTCGGTTTGTTCTCACTCCAGTTGGATATTTCCGATCCCGAAGGCTAAAGAAATACCACTCTTTTTCTCCCATCTTCGCTTTTGCTATATAATTGAAAATTACACATATATAAATACAAAAAAGAATTTTTTGATGAAGAAAACATAAAACTAATTGAATTAGTCAATTAGGGCTTTCTATATAATTAATAAACTTTAGTTTGTTTGGTAGATGATCGATCATTTTTGTTCAATCTGTAACTCCTTAATAAAAAAAAAATACATATATAAGAGATATTATAAAAACCAAAAATAAAATCAAAGGTAACATAAATAATTATATATATATAAAGTATATACCAGGAAGTTCCCAGGGTTCGCATTTGTTGAGATCAACATCACCAATTGCTCTTCCTGTAAAAGTTGCATCTGAGATCTTGTTGATGAGATAAAAGGTTATTAGTTCTTCATCGGTAGGGTGAAATCGGAAACCAGGTGGCAATTTTTCAGGATCTTTATTAATGTTTCCATCTGATCCAGACATATCTGTAGTACTTGTAGGGGTACTATTCTTCGTGCTGATTTCTTCTTTTTCCTTCTGACTTGTTTGCGTCTATTCATATATATACACATATCACACTAATAATATCAACATACATTTAGTAACAAAAATATCTATATATATGTATATTATATGCAAAAAAGGGCCAAATAAAATGATACAATTGAACTTAAACATTGATCCAATTCCTCCACTTGGTTAGGAAGAAAAAGAGTATTGAAAAGTATGAGAGAAGTTGTATATATAAATATTAATGAACATCTAAGGTATATAGCTACCTTACTGGCTTGCATGGAGAATAATCTTCAATTAGGTCTTGACGTTTTCATAAAATAATTGTGTGAAGTAGAATAAAGAGAAAGTGAAAATAATGATAATGTGTTTTGTGTGTGAGAGAGAGCAAGATAGATATTGAAGGAAGACGTTTATGTTTTCTTGCTTACCATTCTCAAGAAATCGATGTAGTACTAAACTGGAATTTAAGCTTTTCTATCTCAGGGTGAAAAGAAAAGTTTTGAGTGTGTTTTTGAAGCTCTCACCTACTATGGGTCTTCTAACACAAGGTAGCTAGATTATAAGCAAATATATGGGGTGCTTAGGGCTCATGATCATCTTTCATTTATATATAATAATTTGGGAAACCATTGAAGAAATCATTGTTTGAGCATATATTATTATTATTATTATTATTATTATCATTATTATTATATCATTGCCCACGTCACATATCTACTATATTGATATTGAAATACATATTTATATAGTAAAATAATATTGGCCAAATTATATATCCTCACCAATATTCTATGTTTAAGGATCACAGTTTTTTTTCTTCTTCGTTACGGTTTGATCATATAAGTTATATACATATATATTAAATATAGCTTTTAATTAATTACATATTGTGTTTATTAAAGTTATAAGAAATATGCATGTTCTTGTACTTAGAATTCATGATATGTTGGGATAATTAATAAGTTTACGAATTTTTTATTCTAACCAGAAATATTTCATCTCCATAATCAATTAATTATTGTGGAATTAATCCGGAAATGGAGAGGTTATATATATATATATATATATATAAATATATAAAAGAGTAATTCTCGTGGTAGGGATACGATGTTTACTTTTTGTGCTGATAAACATGTACGTATACATATATACAGTAGATTTAAAAATTATTGGAGTGCCATGCAAATAAGACAAAGTCAAGCGTAGCCCAAACTAAACCCATTTATGTACGTCTATTAACTCCCCACTCGTATATTTGATATTAAATATTAAGCTCCATATACCATACTTACGTCACAATGTGCCCAACTAAATTATTAAGTGATCAAAGATGACTATTAATCTAATATTTATTAGAAATATATCTATTTTTTTTTTTTGTAATTAGATATATGATGATAACACTTGTAGAAATCAAACAATATGTGAATTTAATGAAATTGTTTTTAGGGTAAACAAGGGCGACACTCTGATCTCGTAGTTGATTTGTACAACATAAACACTCGTACAAATTATGACAATAAAATTCCCGACCAACGTTAGCGTTTCTGTAATAAGGTCGTAGGTCCTATCTATTGTTGTTGAATAACTTTTCTTTTTTAGTTTTGTTTCTCTAATTAATTAATTTTAGGCTTTAATAAATATTTATATTAGAAGTTGTATTTTAAGTACGTAGTTTTTAATAAAGTTTTTATTTATTTTGACCTTTTAAATATTTTTATAATATTTAGTAAATTATAATGATTTTTTACTAATCAAGCTTGGATAATGCCATTCAGGAACCTACGGCTGCAGCATCAAATCAGTAAAGACAAATTTTTTTACTTGAACAACAAAATCAACTACTTAAGGAGTTTCATTCACCATTAATTACTTTTATTTTTATATAAATTAGATGTTAGTAGTCAATGTACGTAGTACGTAACTTATACGTAGTATATATTGGTTTTCATTACTTAAATTCTTGTGTTTATTTATACATATTATTTGTAAAACTTTGAATTCTCGTGCGTGTGAGTTATTTAGTTTACAACACAAAAATTAGATGGAGGATTTGAATTATATATAGAGAGACATGTAAATTAAAGATATTAAAAAATCAATATCATTTTTTCTTTTCTTTTAACAAATTCGGCAAAAGTTAGCAGAGAAAACCAGTGGCAGTGGCAAAAGAGCTCTTTGTATAATTAATAAACAAAGAGCAATTAAGGCCTTTGACATCGAGCAATGCTTGGCATCACAATGGTTATGTTTTGCCCATTTCAGACGAAATGGATGTCAAGAATACACAGACCCTTTTAATGATAAGTGTAGGGGAATGATTTTTCCCAATAAATTAGGTGATATAAATTAAGTAAAATGCATCATTTTATTTAATAGCTTGAGAAGAGCTAGATTAAAAAAGGAAGAGCTTCGGATAAGCTCAAAATGAGCTCATCGCAGAGTAGGGCTCTGAATGAGCACATCGCAGAGCAGAGCTCCAAATGAGCGCGTCGGAGAGTAGAGTTCATCATGGAGATGATCTCAAATAAGCTTGTCATTAGAAGAGTAGATTTTAGAATGAGCTCATAAAAAAACAGAGTTCAGAGGAGCTCATCATAGAAGAGTAGAGCCCAGAATAAACTCATCAAAGAGAAGAGCCAGCAAGAACTTATTTGTAGACTAGAGTTTAGTAGAACTTGTTTGAATTGATGAGCTCTGAGCTCAAAATGAATGAATAAAATTGATGAGCTTTGAGTTCAAAGTGATTGAACATATTGATAAGCTTTGAGCTCAATGTGATTGCACAGATTGATGAGCTCTGAGCTCAAAGTAAATAGATCACGCAAAGAGTTTATGTATGAAGTTGAGCGAAAGGAACCATGAGCATTTGAGCTCATGATGTGAAGAAGAGAGAATGGTAGGAAGAAACTTATTAAAGCCAGATACGTAGATCAATCACGCGATAAGCTTCTCTAACCTTATTTTTTGTCATTTCTCTATAAATAATAGAAGAGGGACCAAATTTTAGGACCTTGAACTTTAGTTCAAAAAGCTTGCATAGATTGGGGATATTGAGTAAGCATGAGAGTATCTTTTGCAGGTACACCCTTATGTTTTCTCTACTTATTCCATTGAAGAACACCTTTATGCCACTGGCCTTGCCAATGGAACGTGATAGTTATTGACAATCTTCATCAACAAAGGAACAATCTCAGATTCCTAAACGCGTGAAATTCAGACAGAAGATTTAGGAGAAATATTTTGACCCAAACAATAAGCATTGCTTGTGTAATTATAACCGACTATTTCTTTGATTAACTTTATGAAATGTTTGTCATTATAAAGTCTGGTCTTTTTTATTTTTAATTTTTAAAAATTTCATATAATATTTATTTATATTTTCTAAAAATGCTATAAAATCATTTCATTTTATAAATCAATTTATTGAAAATAAATAAAATTAATATTGATGTTAATTAAAAATACAAATGTTATATATACATAAGTCACACATTAGAATATATAACTAATAAGCTATCTATACATACAATTAATCGTCTAGACAAGGTAAGTAAGACAACAATGCATGGCCCAGTCTTCTCACACCTCATCAATTTCTTGAAGACTATATGGAGCTAGGTTGCTTAACTGCAAAAATAAATCAATGTTTAGTACTTAATCCCAAATTTATTACTTCAATTCAGAAAACATAATATTATACTACTCATAAATAATGATCTCTTTCAAGTATCTTTTGAAAATATTAATTAATTCTTGAATCATTTTCAACATATACCATCCACAGTCGAAATTGTTTGGTAGATGACGTCACTTATCAAAATTATAAAAACAATAACTAACTTAGTAAACATCTTAAACATTATGTATAATAACATGTACGTATTATATACGAGTAAAAGTATAAACTCTGACTTGAGATTTACGATATATTTTCCATCTAGCTAATGTCTTGCCTTTCTCCCCTTTTGAGTGAAATATAGCTCATAAGCCTGGTAGATGGTATCCTTAATATTTGGTCTGTTGTCTGCAGAGGCATTGACATGATTTATAATAGATTGAGGGAAGTAGAAAACTTAACATCTAATATTCAGTGTAAAAAAAAAACAAGTGATAGAATATTTCAAACTAATATTATATTCTACTAAACAAAGAATTTTCATTTAAACGTACCCGTGATTCTAAGATACAACGATAATTAGCTGTATTGAAGCATTTGATGACACAGGGCAGCAACACAATCCTTTGGACAAGTCACTATAGTCTCTACCACATTCGGATTCATGAAAAAAAATATTGGTATTGTTGTTGAAGAACTACGAGTTTGTAGTACAAAATCCGATTGAACAAGAGATGCATCATAGAAGTGAAGCTTTGGCTGGGGTGGCTCTCGAATGCTGAGAATATTCATGAGCTTCTGAGATGGATTGGCAGAGGAAAACATCTGTCTCGATTCAGAAGGTGGATTTTTGCTTCTGGTTTAGCGGCAACTACATATCATTTGTGGAGGGTTCGAAATCTAGCTTTATGGGAGGATAAAGTTAAGAGTATTGATTGTACAATTAGGCATATTAAAATGGATGTTAAAAATAGAGGTTATATTTTTGTGAAAAATAGAGTTTCTGAATCAGATAAAATTTGGTTTGGGGGTTTAGTTGTATAGCATTTGTTAGTTCTTTATTTGTTGGGTTTCCCTTATTGGGAGTCTGTAAGTTGTAATGGTGTTTTTTCTATAAATAAATTTGCTTACTTACTAAAAAAAAAAAAAAAAATCCTATTGAACAACCGTGAGAGAGAGAATTTAAGTAAATAGTTTATTTGCCAAATTTAAATTTAAAGTGGTTATTTATGAAAGAATTTTCAATGGTTACATCTTCCTTATATTTTTTGTGACATGTTATAGAATGTTTTAATATGTTCTAATTTTATGATTAAATTATTTCTAAATGTAAGAAATTTGGATGAATTAGTTATTAAAATCATAATTACACCATTATAAAAAAATAATTATTTCAATATAAATAGTAATCACATAAAGTCGGATCTTACCTTCAACAATGTAGTCTTTCTTCTTCTCTATCCACTGTGTCATTATGTTTCTTATGTTGTTTTGCTTTGTTAACAATACAATTCGAGGCCCCTGGTATTGCAGCATTAGTAGTTTGAGCTACCTTCAAAAGGTCTTCCTATTTTATTAAAAAAATTAGTTTGTACTATAGCGTTGTTTACAATTTATTTTGCATTCATATATGCTTGATAGCTTTAAAAAATATATAATAACAATGGAAATAGTGTTGAGGGAGAGTGAGATTACACCACCAATATAATAGGAATTTACACACAATTTCACTTCGCAGAGTTTAATTAATAAAAGATTAATAAAGTGGAGAAATAGAAATTCTAGTTGTAGAACAAGCTCTATGACCTTTTTGCAAACTTCAAACCCTAGATGAAATGCCAATTGAATCCTTTGATGAAGAAGAATTAAAAGCAAGTATTATACATGAGATATATCATTGTCCAAATTCTCTATTTCTTAGCCCTTCATAGATGCTTGTGGCTTTCTCTAGTAGGAAAAAGAATTGAGATTGAATAAGCATTACTTTCTTGATGAATTTCTTGGAGAAAACTTATGATCTCTTTGAGAGCTAGAGAGAGAGAGAGAGAGTTGAAAAATGTGATCAAGATTTTCTAACTCTAATAAATGCCCATTTTATATTGTAGGCACCGTCATTATGTCTAACAAATAGGATTAGAGCTTTTAAACACATCAATTTGGAGCCAAAAAATGTAACACAAAATCCGAGATAGGAGACATGTCGCCTGTCCTCTGTCTCGAATGGATACTTAGCTATGTGGCGACATGTTGCCACTTGGGTTGCAACATGTCGCCTCCCCACTGCCTTGGGTGCCCAAAATCACCATTAATTAGCTCTGAAAGATTCCAAACTTTTAGGATAAGCTTAGATACATCATTGTCTTACTTTAGACCCATAAAAGTCAATTATTAATGCCTACAACAAAAACTCATATTTTTACTACATCTTAAGTGAAAATCGTTTAAGTGTTTTGCACTACATTGTGTAAACAACTTAACTATTATACTTAACCAATCTCAACATTCCCCCACTTGGTTAAATATAATCATCTCTTCTTAACTCAAACAGTATTGGTGCATAAAGTAAATGTCTTTCGACTTAAACTTTACTTTAGTGAAAGTACCACAAAGTCTTATCAAAATCATTGGTTGCTTAAAATCTTGATCCTAATATTTCCATGATAAAACTAGTGATACCTCACACACCTCTACTTGATCATTTATTTTCTTAATTTTTTCATTTATCTCTAATATATGGCTATGTGCTCATCCATTCATGAACTTTCGGGATAAACTCCAACTCCCACGAGAGGTGACACCGCCTCTAAGTTCACATAGGTGAAGTTCATACAATATCTTTGCTACCTTTAGAAATGCTTGTTGCGCTCAACTAAACTTCATTAAAAGCCTTAGGCTTAACACTCACTCGGTAGCAACTAACACTAATCATATTGGATGGGTATCACAATTTGTTTAGTATTGAAACTATCCACTTATCAATGACTTGTTCTTACCCATTGAAAATTTTCCCTTGATGTTCACAAGTTTGGAGTTGGGTTGCCATCATTGGCTATACTCTTATTCTAGGAGTTTCAATCCCTTCCCTCTATATGTAGAACGAAATAACCTTCCCACAAGAGGTTTTGTAAATGGATTCACTATGTTCTCATTAGTCTTAACAAATGAGATATACGCCTAGATTTCCCATTATACACACTATTATATGCTCTAACAAGAGTAGCTTGAATATCATAATGTATTGATATCGTCGATACTAAATCCACAGTAAAGGGGATGTCCCTCATGAGATCCCTAAGCCACTCGTTTCTTTGTCAGTTGTCGGTAGAGCTATAAACCCAAATTTCATGGTTGAGTGTGATATATAAGTTTTTTTCTTGGAACCCCAAGAATTGACACTTTCTCCAAGTGTAAATACCCTACCGGTGGTGGAGATATTGTCTCCCACTCTCGATATCAAACCAGCGTCGGAATATCCTTTAAGTATCTTAGGGAAATTTGAATAGTGGAGGCTATGTTCTTTGATATACTTAAGATATCATAGAATTCTCTCAATAGTCTTCCAATGCTTAATTTTTGGGTTGCTAGAAAACCTACTAAGTTTACTCACCACAAATGCAATGTCCGCTCTAGTACAATGAGCGACATACATTAGACTCCCTATTGCGCTTTGTTGACCGTAGTTTTGGTCAATGACACGGAGTCTAGAAAACGACAGAAAACAATATAGAGCTTGAGAAAATTATCTAACGGAAAATAAAGGACACAGAGAATTATAGTGGTTCAGCCCCAGTGATTGGTAATAACCTACGTCCACTTGATACTATTATTAGTATTGAGCTTCAAAGGTGTGATCAAAGAACTAGGGTTCCTGAGTTTCATAGACCTTAGAAGAAGAAAACAATACAAACGATGGATAATAGTAATACAATTCTGAAAAAGAGAAAAAAGATTGATCCCCATCCTTGAGCTATTTCTTGTGTATTTATAGGCTCAAGAAGGGTTACATGAATTAGGAAATAATATCTATGCTTAATAAACAGATCTGCAGGTCATAATGAAGAGATATTCTCGGATATCATCACAACTGTACAGATCTTTACATAAATG
This sequence comes from Humulus lupulus, assembly GCF_963169125.1. Classification (NCBI taxonomy): domain Eukaryota; kingdom Viridiplantae; phylum Streptophyta; class Magnoliopsida; order Rosales; family Cannabaceae; genus Humulus; species Humulus lupulus. The sequence continues at coordinate 266,248,166 of NC_084802.1, forward strand.
AACGGAGTATACGACCAGGCTGGTCGTATATAAAACTTAATCTTTTCATGTGGAAATAATACTGGTCGATAGGCGAGCAATATCTCTGCCACGTGTCAGCCAGCTGTCGAAAATCCTTGCCACGTCATCAACACTTGTTTTTTGGATAAACATTTGCCCCCCAAGTTTATTTATTGCAACCAGCAATAAGTAAACTTAGAAAACTGATTTTTCATATGCCCCACGAAATCTGTTAGAGCCTCTCGTTCGTTCTTGAAAACTGTGACCTAATCACGTCCAATCATGCCTTTTCAGTTTCCAAGTAACCTTTCCGACGGTTGTTACACTCCCCCATGCCTTGAAAAAGGTAACTCATGATTACCCCTTTTCAACACATCTCAGCTTCTATAAATAATCCCACATTTTTCTTTTAACTCTTTACATGCCATCTGTTTTCCAAGAACTCTCAAGAACTCCATTTCAGAGCCCAGAACTTCAAAGGTCTTCAGTCACTTTGCTAAGGGTACTTCGCTTGCAAACCCAAATTCATTCCTTTTCAGAATCTCCAATCTTTATCCAGGTAAATTTCGTCGTCGTTTAAATCCTTTGAGATGCCATGCATACTGTTTCTGTGTTCTGAAATTTTTTGTGTTCTTGGGTAGAAATTTGTGAGGATTTTGTATATACCGTTTGATGCTTGATAGGGTAGTGTAGTTTTGCTCTGTAGAAGTTAGGAATCAGTTTGATAGTCAGGATCATGGGTTTATGGCATAAAATCGAAGTAAAAATTTGATTTTTAGGCTAGCTGAAAAACTGGGTTTTTCCCGCCCCTTTTGGAGTTGAAAAAGCTTTTTCTAGAAAAAACTTTTTACTTTCACTTTTTGATCCATTTTTCAAACTGTTCGCGTAAAACTTAGTGTTTTGGTTAGAATGCTACTGGTCGTAGATGCGAGCAACGTTATTCCAACTTTCAACATAAGCTCCCAGGCTGTGCGTCTTATCTCCTCCTTTGTTTGTTTGCAATTTACATGCAAGACCCATCGACGATGATATGCTAGCTCAACTGCTCGAGGATGAAGAACAACCCTCGTCGCTGATACCCAAAATTCCATTTTCTCGTACCAATCCAAACATTTCCCCAGTCTTGACCCAAAACATGGCTCGTACCAAAACCAAGGCCCAGAAAAAGAAAACCTCAGACCCTTCTCATCAGCCTGCTGCTTCGGATGATGCTCCCTCGACCAATGGTCGAGATGAAAATGCTCCCGACCCAAACATCCAAAGACATGCCCGCCCTAGACATGCCATTCAGCCAGATGTTGAGTGGTATGTAGTTTCTGAAAGCAGGGTGATGATCAGAATGATCGCCAACTACTTAAGGAAATATGGTCTCCCAGGAGTGACCTTAGTCAGACCCAAACAAGACCAAAGGGCGAATCTGCCTGGAGGCGCCTGGTCGTGATTTCATATCGAGGCAGGAGCTACCTTGCCTCTTCACTCATTTTTTCAGGGGGTGGCCAACTATGTTGGAGTTTCCCCCTTTCAAATAACCCTAAACGGATATAGGATGCTTGCTGCACACTATATCTTGTACAACCAAAAGAAATGGCCCGTGCCATCACTTCATGAGGTCAACTACCTGTTCGACCTCAAATCTAACCCCAACTGAGAAGGCACGGGGTTCTTCCACTTCTGTCATCAGGAAACTGGGCGCACCTTCCTGACTGACACAACTCATATCTCAAACATGGGGAGGTACTACCAAGAGTACTTCCTTACTGCTGACATGGCCACGAATAACCTGGCTTTCACACGAGGAGGTAAAATTTTCGTATCACTGGCTGACTTCTTCACTTAGTGTTCTTCTCCATAATGTCTTAAACTATTAATGTCTTCCAGGCCCATGGCTGCGACCAAACCCAACTCCGGACATGGAGTTGAGATCCGCGCTCTTAGCCAGCATGACTGATGCTAAAAAAGAGAGTCAAGAATCTGGTTAGAGAGGCTAACCTTAGGTTGGTTGGCCTCTGGGCCCCTCAACCAGACACGAGGGGGCCCTCAGCAGGGAGTGCCTGCGCCGAGGAGGAACCCGAGCAACAACCTCTAGCGTCACCTCCACGGAGGAGACCGACTGGGGTCACGACCAGGGAACCTGCTGGCACTCCTCCAGCAGAGAGGCCCTCAGCCCCCTTGGGCAAAGGAAAGAAGAAGGCCACCAAGCCTGTCAACCTCTCTGACGATTCTTTGGACGACAATGGTATAGTTATTTCGCTCTTAGACAATTTTCCAATTCCTTGTCATCTTTTTGACGGGGACGACAATTTTAAATATGCTCCAAATTTAGGGCCAGACTTCTTCATGTCAAAGAATGAGTATAAGACTAGTAGAGTCTGTAGTGTAGCGACCAGTAATAATAGCTCGGGTATTTGACTTTGCAATCCTTTTTTGCTTCTTTTTCTGATGTAATGTACTTAGTCATTCATGCTATCTCACTGTTCGACTTTGTTCTTGCTTTTCAGACATGGACTTCGCCAATGTATTCGACCTCTACAACACTCCGGAGGCCGTCGCGGCTCCTCCAAGCAAGAAGAAAACTAGTAAGAGACATCCCGGGGAGAGCAGCAAAGCTCCTCAGGCGAAGAAGGCCCGAAACACAGGCCCTTCGGAGGATATGCCCTCTGCCACCACGACTCCACCTTCTCCCTGCGAGCAGCAGACTCCATTTGCTGTAGCCGAGTCGACTCCTTCTCTCGCGACTCCGACTGACCAACCACAGTAGGTTGATCCTGCCTCAACTGGGAATGAGATGGTTGGTCGCGCCTTTAAGCAGATCAAGGAGTGGATCACCAAGATCGCAAAGCATGAACATTGCTGAGAGGCAATGGCTGCTACAGAGACGATGGGTGTTGACCCGATCCTGAATCGTTCCTTGAACGAGTTCACCAGTGTAAGTCATCTTATTTTGTGGAAACAGGTCTTCTTTAGTTTACCGTTTGTCTAAATTTAGTTCTGACCGCAGGCCATGCTAACCCTTACTGCCGGCCGCATCCGCCTGGGTGCCGTCACCAAGCAAGCCAGGACTTCGGAGCAACGACACGAGGATGAACTCAAAGTTGTTGAGGCTAGACATGTTGATCAGCTGGCGGCGGTGGCTGAGGAAAAGGCCCAACTGGCTAAGGAGTTGGAGGAAAAGCTGAAGTCTCTGGAGAAAGCTTGCGAGCAGAGGGACCAATACAAGGAGTCCAACCGCTTTAACTACAAAGCGGCCAAACAGCTTGAACTAGACCTGATCGCGAGCAGGCAGGAGACCACAACTCTGGAGGGCCGGGTTGAGGAGTTGGAGAAGACCAACGCTGGCAACTTGGAAAGGTACAAGAATGCCACTCTGAGATGCTTCTATGATTTCTGGAAGCACAATCAGGGTGCTAACTTTGACTTCCTTCCCGAGAATGCGAGGGATGCCGAGCTTGCTCGCTGTGCGGCTTAGTTGGCTGAGGAAGAAAGATCAAGGGTCCTTGCTTCCCTCGAAATCCCACTGGATGCTGGGATGGATGATGTAGACAACAAAGCTTCGGGTGCTATCAACCAGAACCTTCCCCAGGATCCTCCAGCTCCTCAAGCTCCTTAGTCTTTTCTCTATGTTTTTTTCTTTTTTAACTACACGACCTACGGGTCGTGATGGAAAAAAAATATAATTTTTTAGTTTGCTGCACGGGCAGCTTTTACTTTTACTTGAACAATTACATCCAAGCAGTTACTGCTTGCGGTGTAAAAGGATTCGCTTTGATATCATAATATATTTGCATATTATTATAACATCTATCTATTCGCATGACCGAACTCAGCATAGCACTTTGGTTTGATTTAACAAAATATCAAAATTTTGAAAAATACTCTAAGTGCCCTAGCATGCTTTCACTTATTTTGCTCATGTGTTTACATACCTTTTAACGATATTCTTTGCTTACTTGTACCTTGTATGCCCCCCAAGTGATCGGGGAGCTTTAGGTCCGTGGTCACTTGCCTTGACCAGAACCTGTTCGACATTACTGCTCATATCAATATGATTAAAATTATAATACAGCAAAACAACACACATAATGAGCTAATACTTGTAATAAATACAATAGTTGGCAAGAAATGACTGGCTGAGCACAGTTCCTTTTATTTCTCGTAATAAATGAACTAAACATGTCTTTACGAGCGATCAATAAGATCTTACATTTTTCCAAAACTTGAAAAAAGTAAAATTTATACAAGCCAATTCTTTAAGAAGAATTATTCATTGATAATACTTGCGTAGGTGTTCTCCATTCCAATAGCGAGGAACGAGATATCCGTTTAAGCGTGCAAGTTTATAAGTGCCTGGGCGAAGGACTTCATCAATTTGGTAAGGCCCTTCCTAATTTGGCCCGAGTACTCCAGGAGCTTGGTCGCGGGTGTTAAGGAAAACTCTTCGGAGTACAAGATCTCCAACATTGAATTTCCTTTCTCGCACTTTAGAGTTGAAATACCGGGCGACCTTTTGCTGGTACACAGCTACTAGGAGCTGGGCTTGTTCACGCCTTTCATCAATCGAGTCCAAGGATTCCATCAGTAGCTGGCTGTTAGAGTCCTGGTCGTATGTTAATCTGTGATTCGAGGGTGGATCCAACTCAACAGGCAACACGGCTTCATACCCGTATGCTAAGGAAAATGGGGTATGACCTGTTGTTGTTCGGTGGGAAGTTCTGTACGACCAAAGGACTTCAGGCAACTGTTCTGGCCACGCTCCCTTAGCTTCTTCGAGTCTTTTCTTTAGGGTATCATTCAGCGTTTTGTTAACTTCTTCGACTTGTCCATTCGTCAAGGGATGAGCGACTGAAGAAAAGCTTTTGATAATATCGTGACGTTTGCAGAAGTCCGTGAATAGATCACTGTCAAACTGGGTGCCGTTATCTGAGACTATCTTCTTTGGTAATCCATAGCGGCAGATGATGTTTTTGACTACGAAATCAAGAACTTTCTTGGTCGTTATGGTCGCGAGTGGCTCAGCTTCGGCCCATTTGGTGAAGTAGTCGACGACAACCACTGCATACTTTACCCCGCCCTTTCCTACAGGCAAAGATCCGATTAAATCTATTCCCCAAACTGCGAAGGGCCATGGATTCTGCTTCTGCTTTAATTCGTTGGGAGCTGCTCGTGGGATTTTAGAGAATCTCTGACATTTGTCACATTTTCGCATGAACTCCATTGAGTCTTCATTCATGGTTGGCTAGAAATATTCCTGCCTTAGGATCTTTTTTGACAGGCTTTGCCCCCCAGCGTGGTCTCCACAGAAACCTTTGTGTACCTCTTTCATTAACTCTTTGGCTTTATCCTTTGTGATGCATCTGAGAAGTGGCAGTGAGTATCCCCTTCGGTATAGGATTCGATCGACCAGGATATACCTAGCAGCTTGCCGCTGAAGGGTCCTAGCTTTATTTCTGTCCGCTGGTAGTATGTCGCTTGATAGATACTCTACATATGGTGCCATCTATGTATCCACCATCTGGATGAGCAGAGTGGTTTCTCCCGCTTGGATGCTTGGTTCTGATAGTCGCTCGACTGGCACTATGTTCAGAGTATCAGCATCTTTTGCACTTGCCAACTTCGCTAAAGCGTCCGCATTGGAATTCTGATCGCGAGGTACTTGCTGGAGACTATACCTGTCGAAATGGGCTAACAGATCCTTTGCTTTGTTCAGATAGGCGACCATCTTCAAGCCTCGCGCCTGATACTCTCCCAAGACTTGGTTCACCACCAGCTGAGAATCACTGTAGACGTCAAGCACTTTTATGTTCATATCCTTGGCTAATCGTAGTCCAGCGAGCAATGCTTCATATTCAGCCTCATTGTTAGAAGAAGTGAAGTCAAATCTTATTGCACAGTGAAATCGATGCCCTTCCGGTGTTATCAATATATTTCCTGCTCCTGCGTGGGATTCGTTAGATGAACCATCTATGAACAATTTCCACGAGGGTGCTTGGATTTGACATTCAGGCTCGCTGGGCTTCTCAATCTTCTCGCCACCTGCGGGCTCTGTGAATTTGGTGATGAAGTTCGCTAAGGCTTGACCTTTTATCGCTGCTCGCAGCAAGTAAGATATGTCGAATTGCCCGAATTCGACTGCCAACTTTAGTAATCTTCCGGCAGCCTCTGGCTTTTGCAAAACTTGCCGAAGAGACTGGTCGGTCAATACTATAATCGGATGAGCCTGGAAGTAAGGCCGCAACTTCCTTGAGGCCAAAACTAAGCAGTAGGCTAACCTTTCGATGGGGGGATACCTTAATTCTGCTATGATTAGCCTTTTGCTTACGTAATAGACAGCCTTCTGCACACCCTCTTCTTCTCTTACAAGAACAGCACTAGCAGCGTAATTCGTGATTGCCAAGTAGATGAACAAAGTCTATTTATTGACTGACTTGACAGGATGGGTGGTTGCGCCATATGCGTTTTTAGTGCTTGAAAGGCCTGTTTGCACTCATCTTTCCATTCAAATTTCTTATTGCCTCTGAGTAGATTGAAAAATGGGACGCACTTGTCTGTTGATTTTGAAATAAATCTACTTAGAGCAGCAATTCTTCCGGTCAGGCTTTGGACATCCTTGATCTTTACTGGCGACTTCATCTCGACCAGGGCTTTTATTTTCTCGGGATTAGCTTCAATTCCTCTTGAGTTAACTATAAATCCCAAGGACTTCCCTGATCCTACCCTGAAGGAGCATTTAAGGGGATTTAGCTTCATCCTATATTTATTCAGGACGTTGAAGCATTCTTGCAAATCCCTTACATGCTCTTCTGCTTTCTTCGACTTAACCAGCATGTCGTCGACGTAACCCTCCATGTTTGCGCTGATCAGCTCCTTAAACATGTGGTTGCTGAGTGTAACATCCTGGATAGCCAAGACCGCTACACTGTGTACTTAGAAAGGTGCAAGATTGCTAATCAAGTCATTAATTTTAAAAAACGTGTCACTAAACTTGTATGAGCTAGGGTTAAAAAGGTTTTGGTCTCAAAAGTTTCATTTTATATAATTAAACTGTTATATACATGGGATCCCAAAAGGAACAGAGTTAAGAAGTTGGGTTACAGACTTCCAAAGTAATGAAAACAACTGTTAGCCATACTAAGGCAAAATGGACAATCTTTAGGTCTCGCGTCCCTGCCTAAACCTCAACCGTGGTGGCTGAGCAGCTGGCCATGTACATTCTGATCGGAAAGCTCTCCTAATCAAGGCTGATCAAGTTTTCCCTTGCCTTTACCTGCACCACGTAGCACCCGTGAGCCAAGGCCCAGCAAGAAAACATGTGCAACACAAACAATAATAATAGATAGTAAATTCACTAAGCATGAACTCTCATCAAATAATCCACATTAATCATTCAACATTTATTCAGAATCATGGATGCAATCAAACACTTATAACATTCATATCTCATAATAATCAGGGCCGACAACTTAGGCTGCACCCTCTGTTTACCCCACTGACTCCGGCCCGCTTAAACCGAGCCCAGTGCATATTAAGCTGTCCTTGGCTACCAGTGGCCAAGCCGCGCCCTGTGCGCTAGTGTAACCCCTGGCACCCTTAGGTCGTTGGTTCATTAATTAGCTTGCATGGCATAATACCATCTTTTCAAGCATACACAATAGGGAACCCTTAGTCCCGTCACATATATTCAACCAAGTGCAGTTTTCTTACCTTTGATCTTGGCAGTTTCGGATTACGAGCGACGCTCCTCAAGCACGATCCGTTCCTGAGCCTAAACTTTTATCACCTAGTCACAACCAAGGTATAGGGTTCCATTAATATTCAAATTAGGGTTTCCGGTTACAAAACTAACTTCCGGGAATCCGAATTCCATCAAGCACGGTGATGAAATCGATCCCGAGCATTCTACACCACATTCCCATGCCTAAAATCCCCAAATGTTCAAGTGTGCACCCAAGGGATGCTGTCCTTGATGCTTAGCTGTGGCCCTTCCCTAAAAACAGAACCAAGGGCTTGCCTGGAAGGAGACACGCGTTGTGGCCCTTGCATTGGGTGCTGCGATGCTCACCCTTGGCCGAGCCTCCTTGGCTCATCTTCATCCTAAAGCCACAGCGCTCTAGAACAGAGCCGCGACCCTTCCCTTCGAGCCAAAAATTTCACCATTTCAATCCTTAAAAATTTACCCAAAATCTCCCCAAAGCTTCCTAATTCAAAAACAAACATTCCCAACAGTTTTAGGATGACTTTAGCAACATAATTCAACAGAAAACTCAGCCTAAAACTCATAGAAATCCATGTTTCAATCTCTGAAACTCAAGAACCTCAAAACACCCAACTAGCCATGGAAAACTCGAATTTACACCTTTAATCATGAATTAGAGCTTACCTCTTCAGTTGAACTCCTTCTCTAAGCAAACTCCCAGCTAAGTCTCAAGTTTATCAGCTCAAATTCAACCTTAAACATTAACAATACAATCATCTCAGTACCCAGCTAAGAACTCAAAGCTTCTAACTTCAAAACATAGTTTAATTCTTACCTTAGCCTTGATTAAGTGTTCCCTGAATAATCTTTGAGCTAAGCTTCAAAATCCCCCACTGAATTCCCAGCTCAAAGTTTAGCAAAATTCCCAGTTTTTCCCGTTGTGGTTTGCCTAGTTTCCTTGAGAGAGAAAAGAGCTGAGGAGGAAAAGAGAAAGGTTGGTCTATTTTTAGTTCTACTATTTTCCTTAATTTTATCTTATCTCGTTAAGTTAAACCCGAGGCTCGGGTGCTGGAACCGTCCCCGAGGGCAAAACAGTAAATTTCCCTAATATTCCCGCTTAGACATCCTAACCTCAAATATATCTCCATATATCTATTTTCATATCCCGATAGTCTAAATAGCTACCCAATACCTAAAACACCCCTGACTTATTCAAAGTCAACTGCTAAGCCCCGTTTTGACTTTTCCCCGCTATCTAGCCCTAGGATCGCCTCGAGTCCTGCTCTGCAAACCTACCCACATAATAATGTGGTTCTCACAATACCATATATATATATCACATTAATACCAATATAATCATACAAGCATTATTAATAATATAATTATGCATTTAAATCTATAAAATCATTCAAATCACATTAAGCCCAATAATGCCCTCCTTGCACAATAATCAAGGTCCTTAAGCCTCATTAGCAAATTTGGGGTTGTTACAACGAGTCTCTGGTAAGTCACACCAGCATTTTTCAAACCAAAGGGCATTACTTTGTAACAGTAGGGCTCTGTATCGGTTTGAAAGCTAGTGTGATCCTCATCAGGGGGATGCATACTGATTTGATTAAACCCAGAGTATGCGTCCATGAATGAGAGGATCTCGTGTCCTGCAGTGGCATCGACCAGTTGGTCGATCCTCAGGAGTGGGAAACAGTCTTTGGGGCAGGCTTTATTTAGGTCTATAAAATACACGCACGTATGCCACTTTCCGTTTGGCTTAGGCACGAGTACGGGATTGGAGACCCATGATGGATAAAACGCCACCCTGATGAACCCATTCTCCTTCAGCTTCTCGACTTCCTCTTTCAAAGCCTTTGATCTGTCTTTGTCGTGCAGCCTTCTTTTTTGTTGCACAGGTAGAAAGCTTTTGTCAATGTTCAGGACATGGCTGATGATTGCAAGATCTATCCTGACCATGTCTTTATGCGACCAGGCAAAGACATCTTGGTTCCTCCTTACGAACTCCACTAGTGCATGTTTTGTTGTTGTCTCTAAGTTTTTACTGACTTTCACAATTCTGGTCGGATATTCCTCATCGAGTTGGACCTCTTCAAGGTCCTCGATGGGGCCCACTTCTTCTTCAAAATCCCCAAAGCGAGGATCTAAGTCTCTATCCTCACTTTGGGCAACGCCCTATTTGGTGAGATTATCACCTGAGCGGGCTTGACCATCAATTGCCATTTCCAACTCTTTCCCGGTGGCATCTCTCGATACACCCTTCTTTGCCTTGGTGATCGAGGCATTGTAGCACTCCCTCGCTTCCCTTTGGTTTCCCAACACGCAACCTATCCCTGTGTCCGTTGGGAATTTCATGGCGAGTTACCATATAGAAGTGACGTCTCAAAGGTCGACTAGAATTGGTCTCCCTATCACAGCATTGTACGCTGAAGGACAATCAACTACTATAAAAGTAGTGAGTAATGTCCGGTTAGTAGGCGCAGCGCCTGCTGTGACTGGGAGTCTAATTGACCTTACTGGGGCGAGCCCTTCTCCGGAAAAACCATAAATGGTTTGGTTGCATGGCTCTAGGTCCTTTACAGATAATTTCATCCTTTCTAGCGAGGACTTATATAGGATATTAACCGAACTTCCTGTATCGACCAATACCCTTTTCACCATCATATTTGCGATTTGTACATCCACGACCAGCGGATTGGAGTGTGGGAATTGCACATGCTGGGCATCGTCATCAGAGAAGGTGATCAGTTCCTCCTTTATTCGAGCCTTTTTTGGTGCACAATCCTTAACACTCGTCATCTTGATGTCCTGGTTGTGGCGTAGGGTTTGAGCATATCATTCCCTCACTTTTCCACTATCTCCTGCAAGATGTGGGCCTTCGCAGATGGTGAGTAGGGTACCTGCCATGGGAGGTGGCTGTAAAGGTGGTGAGCGTTGGCGTGCAGGTGCCGACTTGTTGCCACCTTGAGCCTCTCGCTGAGAACCTCCCGCAGCTTGTACATATCTTCTTAAATGCCCCTGTCTTATTAGGAACTCAATTTCATCCTTCAGCTGGTTACACTCATTGGTGTCATGCCCATAGTCGTTATGATAACGACAGAACTTTGTTGAATCTCTCTTGGAGATATTTTTTCTTATTGGTGCGGGTCGCTTGTAGGGAACGCTCGAGCTGGTCGCCTGGTAAACCTCGACTCGACTTTCAACAAGGGCGGTGTAATTGGTGAATTTTGGTTCGTACCGATTACCTTTGGGACGCTTACTCTCAGAGGTCGAGGGTTTATTTCTCGCACTCTTTCAACCATTCTTACCATTGCCATTCCCGTTGCCTTTGCCGTTGCCATTGGGCTTAGACCCGTTGGCGGCTTTGGCAGGTTCTTCCATCGACCCCTTGTCTTTTGCTAGCGATTTCCCTTCATTGGAAATTGCGTCCTCGAGCTTGATGTACCGATCAGCTCTATCTAAAAACTCCTGGGTACTCTTAACCCCATGCTTCCTAATACTACTCCAGAGGGGAGAATGGTGCCTAACCCCAGCAGTTAGGGCCATCATCTTGCCTTCATTGCCCACAGTCTTGGCTCTTGCTGCGGCTCGCATGAAGCACTGAACGTAATCCTTCAAAGGCTCTCCCTCTTTCTGGCGTATCTCGGCCAGTTGGTTCGCCTCGGTGGGGTACACACGACCTGCGCAGAACTGTCCGTAGAACTCCTTCACAAACATCTCCCAGGATACTATACTTGCAGGAGGGACCTTAAAGAACCACTCCTGGGCGGCATCAGAAAGTGTCGCTAGGAAGATCCTGCAGCGAGCATCTTCAGAGACTTTCTGAATGTCCATCTATATCTCAAACTTATTAACGTGAGATACCGGGTCTCCATACCCGTTGAAATTTGGCAGAGTCGACATCTCGAACTTGCTGGGGGTTTCTGCCACAGCAATTCTTTGTATGAAAGGGGTGCCTCTCCTCCGATCGTACTCGATATGCGATGTCCGCCCCCCGAACAGCTGTTGAACATCCTAGTTCAGGGCAACAATTTGAGCCTAAACGGCTTTCGGAATTACTGGGGCCTCTGGTGCTGGGGGAATGTACTCATCGTGCCTTTCTCAGCGGTCGTTGAGTACATCCCTCAAGGCGTGGTCTCTTCGCCATTGCTCGCTGGCTCCGAGCTGGCTAAAGATGTTATTTTGTCTGGGCTGCCCCCAGCGTTATGTCCTGCTTGTTGGTCTTCTCTAGGTGGGGGGCTCCTGCCTCCACCTCTTTCTTTGTTCCTACGACCAGCATTTCCTCTGCCTGAGTTGGACTCATTGTAGCCGTGGCCATCTCTGAACCGTGACTGGCTATGATGCGACCGACTATTTCCTCTGTTGCCTCCTTGGGCTGGCATTTCCCGAGCGCTAGGGGGAGGCCTGCGTTGGTCGGTGGGTCCCCATGCATTATCATTCCGTGGGGGCTCCTGACCGCAGAGCCTGTCTCTGGGTTCCTTCTCTTGACAGAAGGACGCTGCCCCCTGCTCGGTGGATTTGACTCTTCACCCCCTGGGCATCTAGGGCTGCGGGGCTGTTGCTCGGCCCTATTCTGCCTGAGGTGCGAGGCATTGCCTCGACTAGCCTGATACGGAGGTTATGTCTCAGGATCCCTAGGCGGGATATCATCCTGAGGCATAGGTGGCTGCTCCGGCCTCTGAGGGCTTGTTGGTTGGAGCGGAAGGCTACGATTCGGACCCTTTTAAGGTGGCCCGCTTGGGGGTTGATCAGGCTGCGAGGCTGGCGCAGCCTGATTCCTAGCCAACTGGAGGGCTGCTTCAAGGGCTGCCATGGCATCCCTCTGCCGATGGTCCATCTTCGCCTATCGCTCGCTCAGCTCCTAGCGTTGGCGCTCTATCTCCCTCTGCTGTGATGCCATTATCTCAGCGGCACTCTCCTGATTGGCCCTCAGAGTGGCCAACTCATCCTGCAACACCCCCATTGTTGTCTTTAGGGTCTCAGAGTCCACCTCTTCCTCATCAAACTCCAAATGAGGTTCATCTTCAGCCACATTTAGGGGAGGAGGCTGAGATGGTGCAACGGCAGCCTGTCCAGTCTTCTTGGTAGATTTTGCCATTAGATCTTCTTGAGTTAAACTCTCTCAATGAAAGCACCAGAATGTTTACCCTAGTTTTCGTCAATGGCACGGAGTCTAGAAAATGACATAAAACAATATAGAGCTTGAGAAAATGATCTAACGGAAAATAAAGGACACAGAGAATTATAGTGGTTCGGCCCCAGTGATTGGTAATAACCTATGTCCACTTGATGCTATTATTAGTATTGAGTTTCAAAGGTGTGATCAAAGAACTAGGGTTCCTGAGTTTCACAGACCTTAGAAGAAGAAAACAATACAAACGATGGATAATAGTAATACAATTCTGAAAAAGAGAAAAAAGATCGATCCCCATCCTTGAGCTATTTCTTGTGTATTTATAGGCTCAAGAAGGGTTACATGAATTAGGAAATAATATCTATCCTTAACAAATGGATCTGCAGGTCATAATGAAGAGATATTCTCGGATATCATCACAACTGTACAAATCTTTACATAAATGAACGGAGTATACGACCAGGCTGGTCATATATAAAACTTGATCTTTTCATGTGGAAATAATGCTGGTCGATAGGCGAGCAATATCTCTGCCACGTGTCAGCCAGCTGTCGAAAATCCTTGCCACATCATCAACAGTTGTTTTTTGGATAAACACACTTGCATATTCAAGTTGAGCCACCACTCTTCCTTCATTCTTTTCAAGCTTCATGTTTGAATTGAATTGTGTATTTGCCTCTGTCATTTTGAGATGACTAAATTTGTCAAACATTTTATCGACTTAATGGGTTTGACATAAAACATAACCCCCACTATTTCTTCAAACTTTGATAGATAAAATGTTATCTGCCTCTCCAAGGTCTTTCATCTTGAAGTTAGAAGACAGAAACCTCTTTCTATTGTTTCTATTATCCCTTTTATGTCATTACTCAAAATCAACATATCGTCTACATAAATACACACTAGTATGACATATAAGCACTAGGCCTGTAACGACCCGAATTTGCTAATGGGGATTAAGGCCTTGATTAGTGTGCATGGAGGGCAATAAATGATTTATTATGCTTTAATGTGTTAATGGGTGAATTAATGTGGATATATGATAGTGATGCATGTTTAGTGAGTTAAATGCGCATGTGGGCCCCATATGGATATTAGGGGCATGAATGTGATACATGTTATATATGTGTGATATGTCTGTGCAGCACGATCCGAGACAGTCCTGGGGAGCAGTTAGCCAGAGAGTCATAACAGGGTTGACATTCCGACTCAGGGAAAGTTGAGGGGTAATTTGGGTACTAGGTGTGTTATGGGAATATCGGGACATGAAAATAAATATTTGGAGATATATTTGAGGTTAGAATGTCCAGGCGGGAATATTGGGAAAATTTACCATTTTGCCCTCGGGGACGTTTTGGTACCCCGAGCCTTGAGGTAACCATGTAGACTTAAGCTGAATAAAATAAAATAGAGGAATAGTTTAGAAACTTAAGAAACCGACCTTAGCTTACTCTTCCAAACTGAAGTTAGCTCTTATCTCTTTCTCTCCTTCATTCTCTAAGGCATAACAAAGGGAATTTTTGGTGCAAGCTAGCTTAAGCAAGGGATTGGGCTGAGGAAACCTAGGAGCTTAAAGCTAGAGGATTAAGAATCAACTACAGGGATTGAATTCAGCAAGGTAAGCTTTAATTATTGGGATTTTGTTGAGAATTGTTACTGGTTTGCAATAATATGAATGCTAGTTAAGTTTGATATGTTCTTGAGTATTTTAGTTGGGTTTTGGAGCAGATTTTGATGGGGTTTTAGTGTTGTTATTGAGCTAGTATACATGTGTTAAGTATATGGGTTTGATAGGTGAGTTTTGGGTGAATTAGCTTGAGGAAAGGTGTAGAAAAATGGTGGAAAATCTGGGTTCGGAGGTGAGAGCCACGACCCTAGGAGGGGTGCGCCGCAGCCCGTGTGCGCGCGCAACCATGGGAGGCCGAGAGCTCATGCGCGTCGCGGCGCCTGGTGGGCGCGCAGCGACCCGTGTGGGGGTCAGTGAGGTGCTAGCCTCTGTTTCGAGGCTAGCTGCGGCTCTTGTGGGTGGGGCCGCGACCCTTTGTGCCAGTTTGAGATTTTAGGGTATTTTAGGCCCTGGAACTCAAGGGGTAAGGCTCGGGATGGATTTTATCACCCGGGTTGATACAATTCAAGGACCCGGAGGATAGGGTTATTGCTCTAAGTTATTTATTGGATTAGAATTTGATGGATGGACATTGTTAATGTGTTGTGACTAGGGTTTCGGCGAGGCTCACGTTGGAGGACTGTGCTCGGGGTGTCGGTGCTCAGAAAGCTCAGAACTCAGGTAAGAGAACCCTTGTTCCCATGGAGCTTGTGTGCAGGGCTGAGCCCAGTGTGTTTGAATGGATTGATATGCAGGGCTGAGCCCAATGTGTTTGCATGAATTGATATGTAGGGCTGAGCCCAGTGTGTTTGAATGGATTGATATGTAGGGCCGAGCCCAATATGTTAGAACTGCGGGGCGTAGCCCTTTATCTAATTATGCTGGAATTCTATACTTGCTTGTTATGCTATGTGTATTACGATGTGAATGGTCGGCTTGAGCCGGGAACGGTGTAGACTGAGAACGGGGAAGGGCCGGAAACGGCATTGGGCACGTTGAGTGCAAGGCCGAGAACGGCAAGGGGCCGGGAGCAGCGTTGAGCACATGGAGTGCGAGTTTCCAGGGCGAGTCCCTAGAAGGATACCTGGGATATCCTCACGACGTGGTCCGCATTTCTAGGGCTTGGTAAACGCCTGGGACGGCTAGGCCGTATTTGTCTAGCCAATTGGTGGCATATTTATATGCGTGATACATGTGCTGCATATGTTATCTGTGTGTGGGTTCTCTTGCTGGGCTTCGGCTCACAGATGCTCTGTGGTGCAGGTAATGGTAAAGAGAAGATCAACCAACCATGAGTATAGCACGCGTGGGGCGGCGTGTACATGTTTGGCCAGCTTGGCTGCCACGGCCAGAGAATCTTGGGAGATGCTTGTAAATAAACTCTAATTTTGTCGTCTAGTCGACTTGGTTTAGTTAATATGTTGTAAACATTTCTAAACTGTATTTTGGGATCCCAAGTGTAAACCTTTTATGATTTTCTATGGAAATTATTATTTCTAAGGTTTTTTCCTCTGCTTATATCTTAATTACACTGTTTGATCTAAAACCTCGATTAGTGAAATGAAAGCACGTTTTTAAACTCACTTAGTAACGGCTCTAAGGAAGTAGGGCGTTACAACTTGGTATCAGAGCGAGCCAAGGTTATTGGTTCTGGAGATTGACCGAACATGTACACACGCAGTCAGTGACAGGCTTAACTCATGGTTGGTTGGTAAGATTGGTTAATATGTCTGAATATGTATTTGAATGCCCTGTTTGCCTGCCTATCTTATATATAGAGCATGATGAATGAGTTAACATATGCATGAGATACTAATAGGGCTTGGCCCTTGACTATTGCATGATGAGATTGAAGTGTGCTGAATAGCATTGCTATTGCATGTGGATGAATATTGGGATAATGGTTTACATGCTGAGTGTGTGTGGTTAACTGTCTAAAATTGAATCCATATGTAATATCTGTTTATTGGCCTGTAGGAGGCATAGTGAAACATGAATATACTTAGTTGTGGTATAATTGGGTGGCTAAATGTATGGTATTGTGGATTTGGCTTAATATGCTTTATGTGTGTATGAATATTGTGATTTTTGGACCTGGATGTGGTTTGGTTCGGAGTGTGAACCTCAAGGTGGAGAAGTTTAGTCGGCGGTGGCGAATGAACTCAGATTGTTTGTATCCAGGATGGTTAAATAGACCTAGCATCGTAATACAGGAGAGTTCCAGATGATAGTTGAGGTTGTTAATTTCCATCTACCCTGAAAGTCCGGAGATGTCCGTTAGCATATGAGTAAATTGTATCGGTACAGTATAAGGATACAGACAGATAAAGAATAGTAACTGGAGGGCTTAAGAGGCGTTAACCTCTGGTTGGAGAGGAAAGTTTGGGTGGCCTAGGAATTGTTTAGTGGATGGACAAAGCTAGCTTCATTCTGGGTTATATAGAGGTGAAAGGTCATAACTAAAGGATTGTGCTAAGTACTCGTGACAGGAGGACACTAGAAAGTGGTGTTCAGGTTGAGATATTGGCGTGACGTGTTGGAAAGAACTCAAATGGGTACTCGATAAAAGAAGTTATAAGCACGAGGAGATTAATAAATCTTTGAGCTTGATTTGGAATGGTAAGACAATGACAACCTGTGTTAGTGAGTGTTAGGAGTTGGATACCTCACTTTGGAAATTTATGCAAGTGGTGGTGGTTGGAAATAATGACCCACGTAAGGATTAAATTCTGGAATGGTTCTGGGTGACAGGGCCGCTTCAGTGTATTAGATCTTCGGTGGTATTTGAGTGGCAGAGAGATCCATGTTATTTGAGATTTGTGGAATGAGGTAATGAGCATGAGAGCTACGTGGCAAGGGATGTGGAAGACAGTGCTTCTATCGGTAGAATTCAGTAAGGACAAATTCCCAGTTTTTGAGGTAGAAGGACCCCAGACAGTGCTAGGGCACCTAATTTGTGATTAGAAAGGAAAATGGTTGAAAAGGAAGTTATCAAGATGGTGACAGGAACTAGGGAGGAGGTTATTTGGGATGCCACCTGAGAGGATGTCGGGCGAGGGCACGACCTCTAAATGAAATAATTCAGTATGTTAGGATGGATTTTCCATGGTAAGGGAACGAAAGACTAGAATGCCTCGTTACACTCAAAGTTCAAGGCTGATTTCTCGAAGATGAGTATTTAACTGGATGTTTTATGTTTTAATCATGTAACGAGCTGGAGGAACTCAGTGTTGAGAATGTTCCGAGAGGGAGTTAAACATAGAGAGTTTGCCTCAAGGGTGCTATGTGTAGAGCTGAGAATAAGAGAATTTATTGAGAAGGAATAAGGAACCTCTGGCAGATGAATTGGGATACAAGTAATTAAGAAGTTCATAGTGAGAACAATAGAGTTTGTCTTAAGGAAGCCTCAGCTAGAGGCAGAGTGGAAGTGGACCTGTTCAGAGACAACCATGGATTATAAGGGATATCATTTCAAATATTTTAATTAGACTGAATGGAAACTGAGCTAACCAGTGGGAAACTTGTATAGGTATATAAAGAAAGATTGGAGTTATTACAAAGTCGGGCTACAGGTAGATTTGGTATCAGGAATGTTGTGGAAGACGGCACTGGCTGACAGAAAGAATTACCTGAAGCAATTAAAGAAATTTGACCTTGGATTAGTCAGAGCATTATATGGTGAGAATTGTTGGCATCAACAGTTGAGAATGAAAAGTTTGATATTGGGTACAAGATGGGGCAATGTCTCCAGGAGTTGATCTATGACCTGGTTATTACTAGCTGGAGATCAAGGAAAGAGACATTTCAGGAGCTTTTATTTTGTATTGAGTAAGGTGTGAGGAGTTGGTAACAAAGATTCTAGAACGGTTCAAGCTACAGCAGCACAGGTAAGTCTTTAAGTAGAGAATATTAGAATGGAATGGGAAAGTCCCCTTCTAGTTCACGAGCAGTATATGTGGACCACTCCCAGATGGAAATGGTGAGCGAAGGACTATTATGCTGAAGACGTTGGCACCAAGGAAGCAGGGACACAGGTAAGATTCTACGAAGTGTCAGTTTGGGTTTCGTTGGAAGTACTCAGAGTAGAGCTATAGGAAGAAGGAACAGGTATGAGAAGATTTGATCGGAAGTCACGAAAAAGTTAATGAAGAACGTCTGAAGAACAGAGAGCATAACAAGACTGGCAAGCATGTCATCTATCGCATAAGTATCTCCACAGACAACTACATCAGAGATTGGAAGAACAGTAAAACTTGAGTTTAGACGGAATGGTGTCAAATCAGAATTCAGAAGACAAGGTAGGAGTTGATTGGTATCTGGTGATGCAGAAATATGTGTGTGTTATGGTTAAGTATAGAGGGATAGCATAAAGGACCTGATCTATGACGAGTGTATGGAACCGTGGGGGTGCACCACAGGTTGGGTACGCCCAGGCACAGATTGGCGCGAGGATGGGTCGAACCTCGCGGGAGGTGAAATAATGGAACATGGTTGATATACTTGGAATGTTAAGTTGACAGTTATGCATAACATAAGGTACTTGAGTGTTGGGTTGTTAGTAAGAAAGATAATCTTGAGACTGAAATTTAGTGGAACGCAGTAGATGGAAGGTTGATGTTATAAGTCTTCGACTGTGCAAGGAGGAGATTTAATATGAGGTGGATCTCTTACTTGGAAGGTGTGTGTCAGTTAGAAGAGCGCCACAGGTTACAATGGAATGACCAGGATAACAATTGAAATTGGTATAGTGCTAGTGTGTGGTGATGGACACATATGTTTTCTTTGGATAATGAAATCCAGAGCTTTGGTTCTGTGGAAACAGGGAAGAACCCTACGAGTATTGTACAAGATAAGGTACAAGAACCAGATGAATGGTCCAAAGAGAATTTGGAGTGGAGATGAGAATTATAATTAGGTGTTGTTTCACCTCCTAGGGTTTGTAGTGCTGGGAGGTTTTGACTGATGGTAGAACCTGGGATACTCGAATATGGAGGAGTAAAATGATGCGATGATGGATCATAAGAATGGATCATATTAGACTGTAAATAAGGTGATGGATCAGGGGAGGAGTTGTAACTCAGCTGAATAAGATAGCATACTCTGGTTTGTATAAATTGGTAATGAAATAGGACATTGGTGATGATGAATTGAGACCCTATAGTTTCTAAGTTATGGAAAGGAACCTGAGATCGAAGAAAACAGAGTGGTAATCTGGAATTACTGATTGGTTGCAGAAAGGATAGCAATCTGTGGGCTTAACAGTTATGCTAAGGGTTTAAACATTGAATGTGTAACTTTTAGAGTATCAAGGGAAGTGTATTCTTTGATGAGGCAGTCACGGTATCGGATGCTGGAGTACAGCTAAGGTGACATGGTATAAGACTTGGTAAGATCAAAGCAAGGAATTAAGAGTTAGTGGACACTACAGTTCAAAAGTAATTCAGAGGAAAAGCAAAGAGGATGTGGGAATTCCTAAGGTAGGGGGTGTCTGCCTATTTGAAAGTATATAGGAACCTGTAAACTGTTAACTTTGGAGTACGGGGTTCCAGAATGGGAGTTGTATATTCCTCCAAGTAAAGCAGTGAGGAAGAGTATGATAGTGAGGAAAGAAAAAGGGAGTTATGATTTTCGTTTCGTGCTAAAGTCGTATTAAGGATTTGGCCGCAGGCCTATAAGTTGATTTTTATCCTGGTGAGGATGATGATTCATAAGTATTTTGACATTAAGAATAATCAACGAAGAGATTTCTGTGAACCAAGCAGACACTGGAATTCTGTAGATTTAATGTATAAGTAAAAGTTAAAGAAAGTATGGTTATCAGACAAGATCTTGTGGAACAAGATTGTACTCACGCATGGGTATTACTAATGCTTAAGGGTAAAGGCATTGGACCTTGAGAATTATCATCAGAGGTATGAGGTATACAGCCTGATGTGCTCAAGTAAATTTCAACGACGAAATTATATTGAGGAGGGGATAGTACAAAGTCTTGCGGAGCAAGACCATCACCTTGATGAAAGTGCTGTGGAGAAACAACAAGGTTGAGGAGGCGACATGGGAACTTGAGACAAAGATGAGGGAGCGGTATCCCGAGTTGTTCAGGTAATTTCGAGGACGAAATTTCTGTAAGGAGGGGATAGTTGTAATGACCCGAATTTGCTAATCGGGCTTAAGGCCTTGATTAGTGTGCCTGGAGGACAATAAATGATTTATTAATGCTTTAATGTGTTAATGGGTGAATTAATGTGGATATATGATAGTGATGCATGTTTAGTGAGTTAAATGCGCATGTGGGCCCCGTCTGGATATTAGGGGCATGAATGTGATACATGTTATATATGTGTCATATGTCTGTGCAGCACGATCCGAGACAGTCCTGGGGAGCAGTTAGCCAGAGAGTCACAACAGGGTTGAGATTTCGACTCGGGGCAAGTCGAGGGGTAATTTGGGTACTAGGTGTGTTATGGGAATATCGGGACATGAAAATAAATAATTGGAGATATATTTGAGGTTAGAATGTCTAGGCGGGAATATTGGGAAAATTTACCATTTTGCCCTCGGGGAAGTTTTGGTACCCCGAGCCTTGAGGTAACCATGTAGACTTAAGCGGAATAAAAAAAAATAAAGGAATAGTTTAGAAACTTAAGAAACCGACCTTAGCTTTCTCTTCCCAACTGAAGTTAGCTCTTATCTCTTTCTCTCCTTCATTCTCTAAGGCATAACAAAGGGAATTTTTGGTGCAAGCTAGCTTAAGCAAGGGATTGGGCTGAGGAAACCTAGGAGCTTAAAGCTTGAGGATTAGGATCAACTACAGGGATTGAATTCAGCAAGGTAAGCTTTAATTATTGGGATTATGTTGAGAATTGTTACTGGTTTGCTAGAATATGCATGCTAGTTAAGTTTGATATGTTCTTGAGTATTTTAGTTGGGTTTTGGAGCAGATTTTGATGGGGTTTTACTGTTGTTATTGAGCTGGTATGCATGTGTTACGTATCTAGGTTTGATAGGTGAGTTTTGGGTGAATTAGCTTGAGGAAAGGTGTGGAAAAATGGTGGAAAATCTGGGTTCGGAGGTGAGAGCCGCGGCCCTAGGAGGGGTGTGCTGCGGCCCGTGTGCGCGCGCGGCCATGGGAGGCCGAGAAGCTCATGCGCGCCGCGGCGCCTGGTGGGCGCACCGTGGCCCGTGTGGGGGTCAGTGAGGTGCTAGACTCTGTTTCGAGGCTAGTCGCGACTCTTGTGGGTGGGGCCGCGACCCTTTGGGCCAATTTGTGTTTTAAGGGTATTTTAGGCTTGGGAACTCAAGGGGTAAGGCTCGGGATGGATTTTATCACCCGGGTTGATACAATTCAAGGACCCGGAGGTTAGGGTTATGGCTCTAAGTTATTTATTGGATTAGAATTTTATGGATGGACATTGTTAATGTGTTGTGACTAGGGTTTCGGCGAGGCTCACATTGGAGGACTATGCTGGGGGCGTCGGTGCTCAGAAAGCTCAGAACTCAGGTAAGAGAACCCTTGTTCCCATGGAGCTTGTGTGTAGGGCTAAGCCCAGTGTATTTGAATGGATTGATATGCAGGGCTGTGCCCAATGTGTTTGCATGAATTGATATGTAGTGCTGAGCCCAGTGTGTTTGAATGGATTTATATGTAGGGCCGAGCCCAATATGTTAGAACTGCGGGGCATAGCCCTTTATCTGATTATGCTGGAATTCTATACTTGCTTGTTATGCTATGTGTGTTACGATGTGAATGGTCGGCTTGAGCCGGGAACGGTGTAGGCCGAGAACGGCAAAGGGCCGAAAATGGCATTGGGCACGTTGAGTGCAATGCTGAGAACGGCAAGGGGCTGGGAGCAGCGTTGAGCACGTGGAGTGCGAGTTGCCAGGGCGAGTCCCTAGAAGGATAACTAGGATATCCTCACGGCGTGGTCCGCAGATCCAGGGCTTGGTAAACGCCTGGGATGGCTAGGCCGTATGTGTTTAGCCAATTGGTGGCCTATTTATATGCGTGATACATGTGCTGCATATGTTATCTGTGTGTGGGTTCTCTTGCTGGGCTTCGGCTCACAGATGCTCTGTGGTGCAGGTAAGGGTAAAGAGAAGATCAACCAACCATGAGTATAGCAAGCGTGGGGCAGCGTGTACATGTTTGGCCAGCCTGGCTGCCACTGCCAAAGAATCTTGGGAGATGCTTGTAAATAAACTCTGATTTTGTTGTCTAGTCGACTTGGTTTAGTTAATATGTTGTAAACATTTCTAAACTGTATTTTGGGATCCCAAGTGTAAACCTTTTATGATTTTCTATGGAAATTATTATTTCTAAAGTTTTTTCCTCTGCTTATATCTTAATTATACTGTTTGATCTAAAACCTCGATTAGCGAAATGAAAGCATGTTTTTAAACTCACTTAGTAACGGCTCTAAGGAAGTAGGGTGTTACAAGTCCACATTGTGGTGTCTAAACCTATCCAAAACAATGATCTTATCAAATTTCTCATGCCATTATTTTGGAGCTTGTTTCAAACCATATAATGATTTGACAAGTCTACACACTTTATGTTCGTTTCCTTAAAAAACAAAACCTTCCGATTGTTCCATATAGGCATCTTCGAGGTCTCCATTTAGGAACACTGTTTTGTCATCTATTTGGTGAACATAAATGTTATATATAGACGATAAGGAAAATAACATTCTAATAGAAGTTTTCCTTGCTATCGGTGCATATGTGTCAAAGTAATCTATTCCCTTTTTTTGTTTGAATCCCTTGGCTACTAATCTAGCCTTAAAAGTTTGTATGGTGCCATCGGTATGGTATTTTCTTCCGAATATCCATTTGTATCCAATTGGTTTGCACCCTTGTGGAAGGTCATCTGATTCCTGAGTGTGGTTAGACATAATTTAATCCATTTCATCATTTATTGCCTCTTTCCAAAAAATGGAGTCTCTTAAAGACTTAGCTTCTTTGAATGTCTTGGGACCATCTTCTATTTGAAGTACTATTGGAAATTTCCAAGTATTTTCTTTGTGATTTCCTTCTACTAGATATAATATCTCCACTTAAGAACATTTTTCACTTGATCCTAAATCCTTAAGCCTTTGACTTCTTCTAGTCAATAAAGGTTGTTCATCAACAACTTTAAGAGTCTCCTCTTGAGGCTTTCTAATTTGAATAGGTTCTTTTGATTTATTGTTATGGCTTATCATGTTCTCAAAGAACTCAACGTCTCTTGATTCAATTATTACATAAGACTCCAAGTATAACAATCTATATGCTTTGCTATTTGAGGCATAGCCAGCAAATTCACATCTTATAGTCATTGGATCTAACTTGCTCTTTTTAGGATCCGTACTCTTGCAAAGCAAGACACCCCCACACTTTAAGATAACCAATATTTGGTTTCTTTCATTTCCATAACTCATATGAAGATTTGTTATTTTTCTTCTTAGGAATATGATTCAAGATATGATATGCGGATAACAAGACTTCACCCCACAAATTAAAACTCAAGTTAGAATGTAATAGCATAGCAATGACCATTTTAAGAAATGTCCTATTTTTCATTTCCACTATACCGTTTTATTGTGAAGTATATAGGGCGGTACATTCATGTATTATTCCATGCTCTTCACAAAACAAGTTGAAATCATTTGAAAAGTATTCACCACCCCTATCACATCTAAGTATATTTATTTTGTTTTCCAATTGATTTTCAACTCCCGCCTTATATGTTTTAAACAAATTAAATATTTCGTCTTTATTCTTAAGCAAATAGACATATGTGAACCTAGAAAAATCATCTATGAAAGTAATAAAATATATCTTTCCTCCTCCAGTTAACATGCCATTAAATTTACATAAATCACTATGTATTAAATCTAGCAAGTTATAATTTCCATCAACACTAGGAAAAGGTTTCTTAACAATTTTAGATTTTATACATAGCTCACATTTATCATGCTCAACGTTATCATAATTAATCAATCTACATTTAATTGTGCTAAAACCTATATATGCAAGTCTAGCATGACATAAAGTAATAGAATTTGAGTTAAGCATATAACAAGAATAACTACAAGCTTTATTGTTATTGTTCACATCATCCATAGAAGTACAAAGTTTAAACATGCCATCACAAGCATATCCCTTTCCCAGAAGGACATTTCCCTTTGACAAAGTAAGATTTCCAGATTCAATCACCACCTTGATTCCCATTTTTCCAAGCAAATTACCACTTACAAGGTTTCTACTCATGTCTAGTACATACAATACATTTGTGAGTAGAACCTTCTTGTCAGAAGTGAATAAAAGATCATTTGTTCCTTTTATTTTAACCTTGACCTCTTCTCATTGCCCATTTGGATTTCATGTCCATCATTTGAAGTCTAAGAAGTTTTGAATAGAGACCTATCATATGTAACATGGATGGTGGCATAAGTGTCATACCACCAACCTTTTACCTTCCAAAGAATGGCATTAATCTCACTTAGTGTATCCACTAGGTCTTCTTCGGTTGAATTCACCTTTGGCTCATTATTGTGGCTCTTTTTGAATCTTTAATCCCTTGAAAAATGACCATTCTTGCCATACACATAGCATGGTCCTCTGGAACTCTTGAATTGATCTTCATTCTTCTTAGGTTCCAAGGGTTAGTAAGCCTTTCCTTTGGGCTTGTTAACTCATTTTCCTTTGTTGTTGTTGGGAGGTTTAGCCACAACATTGGATTTAGAAGTCTCTCCATTAGACTCTTTCACATTCCTACTTCTAGAACTGTAACACCCTAATTTTAACTAGGAATTATTCTTTGAATAAAAATTTCAAATGGTAAAAGAAATTAAACTTTATAAATAATTCAGATATCCGAGTATCAAAAAATAATGATCAAACATGAAATTCAATAAAATATGTCCCCACATTGATATCATATGATTTATTCCATAAAAATAAAAGTACTACGGTGTTCAAGAATCATCCTCATTCATACGAATCCCTCACATATTACATACATCTTCTTGGAACGGTCCCCAACCCGCCATGCCATCATCAATTCTTGCCTGTGGAAAGAAAAAAGGGGGTGACTAGAGCCCAGTACATAAAACTCTCAGCTTGATTCTTGCTTGTTTGGCTTGATTCTCTGTACTGGGCTCTAGTCACCCCCTATATCCTTGAGCTTGAACTCTCGGCTCCCATTCTATGCTATGATATATGGTTTGGCTTGATTTTCTAGCCAAACCATATTTCAAGCCCTATATCCTTGAGCTTCAATTCTTGGCTCCCATTCTGTCTTCTTTTTCTTTCTCTCACACTCACCTCTATTTCTTTCTCTCTTCTCCTCACCCACCTCTCTTTCTCTCTCTCTTGTGTTGTGCGAAAATGAGAGCTTCATCTCTCTATTTATTGGCTCCAAAACTTCCAACAACAAATCACCCAATAAATGCTAATTGATCTTAATTTCTAATTACCATTCATACACTTGATTCCATTCCCATTTAATATCATAAAAATTATGAACCTAGCCTGTTTATTGCACCAAGTTCATGATTCCATATCCAATCACTATGATTCCCAAAAATCTTCTCCTTCACCCTCTTAATTTTGAAAATCACCCCAAAATGGAAAGAACAATCATTCTTTGATCATCTTTCATTGTATTGATATCAATCACACTAATGAGTAGAAATCCCTCAACTAATTTCAAAAATTTGCTCAGTAAGATACCTTGAGTTACCAAGTTAAGCTCTTAAGTCAACTAGAATAATTCTCATCCTTACTTCTCATTGATGATCAAACAAATCAATGTGATCACCTCTTGATCATTTCACACGACACGCCCAAGGTAGGTTTGGTCACACACACATGTGCACACATTTATCACATATAATTAATTTAAAGCATAAATAAGTAAATAAAATAAATTAATAAAAATAATAACAAATATAGTAAATAATTAAAATAAGTAAACAAGACAATAATGAAAGAATAACCAAATAAAATAATTAAATTCAAATAAGTACATAAAAGAATGACCAATATAGTAATATAAATAATTAAATTAAAATTGTATGTCCGGATATTATAAAAACGGGACTCCTCAATTGTCAAATGTTTGAGAATATCTTCCAAGGAAATCTCCTCATTCTTATGGAGGATTTTCTTTCTATAGCCCCTCAAAGATGTAGGAAACATGGCTATAATGGCACCAACAAGGAATTTTTCCGTCAATACAATCTTTAGGGTAGAAAGTATATTCACAATAATTTGAAATTCATGAATTTGGGATAGAAGGGGTTTAAAATAAAATCCTTAAATTCCATGTATTTAGTAATAAGGAATTTCTTTGTACCTTCTTCTTCCGATTTATATTTGATTTATAATGCCCCTTAAATATCCTTGGCAGTCTTGGTGTTGGTATAGAGATCATATAACCCATCTGAGAGGGAATTGAGGATGTGACCCCCACAAATGAGCTCATCTTCTTCGCACATCTTCCTTTCAATGGTGACTTCTTGACTGTCATCCTCCTTAGTAGGATTTAGGTCTTTTAAATCTTTGTCTAGAACATACTACACTTTGAGAGTAGTAAGAAGAAACTTAATTTTGTCTTGCCAATGTACATAATTTGTTCCATCAAATCTATCCAATCTAACAAAGGCTTGAGCACAAACCAGAGTGTAGAGAATTTGATTGTTGGGAGATAGTGAGACAACACCACCAATATAAGAAGAATCTACACACAATTTTACTTGATGGAGTCTAATAAAATATTAGTGTGGAGAAATGCACACCCTAAGTGTAGAACAAACTCTTTGATCTTCTTGCAAACATCAAATCCTAGATGGAACACTTATTGAATCCTTTGATGACGAATAATTAAAACCAAGGCTTATACATGAGATGTATTTTTATCCAAATTATCTATTTCCTAGCCCTTCATAGATCTTTGTGGCTTTCTCTAGTAGGAAAGGAAATTAGGATTGAACAAGCCTTTGAGATTCTCAAGACAAGCACTTTCTTGAAGAATTTCTTGGAGAAAACTTATGATTTTTGAGAGCAAGAGAGAGTTGAAAGTGTGATCAAGGTTTTACAACTCTAAAGGACTCATTTGATAGTGTAGGCATCGTCACTAAGTCTAATCAATAGGTTTACAACTTTAAAACACATCAATTTGGAGCCAAAAATGTAACATAAATTCTAAGAGAGTTGACATGTCGCATGTCCTTTGTCTCAAATGGATACTTAGCTATGTTGCGACATGTCGCTACCTGGGATGCAACATGTCGCCTCCCCACTACCTTGGGTGCCCAAAATCACTCTTAATTACCTCCAAATGATTCCAAACTTTTAGGGTACGTTTATATACCTTATTGTATCACTTTAGACCCATAAAAGTCAATTACTAATGCCTACAACAAAAACTCATATTTTCACTTCAACTTAAGTGAAAACCGTTTAAGTGTTTTACACCACATTGTGTAAATAACTTAATTATTTTATTTAACCAATCTCAACAAATATTAGCATCACATTAATCGAATTACAATCACAAGAGAATATATTTTTTAAAATTAATCAAGTAACGAGCTATTCAAAATATTCCAAAATATAAAATCAACTAGAAATTAATTAATAATTATAATTATTTTTCAAAATAAAAAATTGTTGTAAAAAGAATAAATTTTATTTTTAAGAAATAAAATATTTTAAATAAATATCATATTAACAGCTAAATATCATGTTAGCAGTCCCAAATTTGAAGGTAAATAATGGCGTATTTGAAAGACACCTAATAATTACTACCCTAGTAATAACAAAACCTTTATATCATAGTATTTTAAAATACTCGATTTTTTTTGGAAGTATCGTTGTAATTACGTGTAAATTCTTATTGCCATATATGGAAAAATAGTTATTAATTACACAATAAAATAATATTGTGTGATAATTAATATTTAAATTTGATAGTATTTAGTTAAAAAATATTTAAATTAAATTTTATCTATTTAAAATAAATTTAGTGTTTTGGTATTTACCATTCCTATGCCATCTAAAAATTTAACTATATAATTGTAGGGGTGATTTTTCCCATTAAATTTGGTCATGTAAATTAAGTAAAACACACTGTTTTAATGTGTGAACTGGGAAAAGCTAGATTAAAGAAGTGAGCTCAACATAGCTCATCGAAGGAAAGAGCTCATAGAAGATTAGATCTCGGAAGGTGCTCAGTGAAGATAAGACCTCAGAAGAAGCTCAATGAAGATTAGAGCTCGGAAGGAGCTCAATAAAGATAAGAGCTCAAAAGAATCTCAATGAAGATTAGAGCTCAAAAGAAGCTCAACGAAGATAAGAGCTCAGGACATTGATTAGCGAGTCAAATACACATTTTAAAACCACATGGTAACGACTCTAGGTTAGTAGGGCGTTACAACTTGGTATCATAGCGTGCCATGGTTTATGGTTCCTGGAGATTGACCGAACATGTATGCTCGTTGTCCAAGACAAGCTCGACTTAGGGTTGGCCGGTATGATGTGTATTTAATGCTAGGGCATGGCCCCTTGATTGCTATGTGATTGTGCTATGTGTATATTGCACTGATTTGTTATTTGTGATTGATTGGTTGAACTGGGGTGGTTTCTTTGGATGTTGTTATAATGCCTGATGTGCAGCGTCATTGATTGCATTAATATTGAAGTTATGCCTCGGTGATCAAACCGATTCCTCATCAATATGGCCGAAGATAACCAGGGTCAGGACCCTCCACCTGCCCCACAGAATTGGCAACAGATATTCGCAGAGATGCAAACTAGACTCCAGTGGAATGAAGATGAACTCTGAGAGGTGAGACAGCAGGCTCCTCCTCGGGATGTTGGATTACAGGCTCCCTTGGCTATGGCGCCAGGGCTAGCCCAGCCTATAATTGAGAATAGGTGGGAGCCTCTGTATGAGAGGTTTACAAAGCAGCACCCTCCCACCTTTGAGGGCGGTCCGGACCCACTGTAGGCAGAGCAGTGGATGGACGTGATTACTTCTATTCTGGAATTTATGAGGGTGGAAGGAAATGAGAGGGTGGCTTGTGCTAGTTATATGTTAAGAGATGATGCCTGCATCTGGTGGGAAGTTGTGTCTTAGAGGAGAGATGTGGTCCCTATGACTTGGGATGAGTTTAGGGACGTTTTTCAATGAGAAGTATTATAGTATTGTAGTTTGAGCTGTGAAGGCGGATGAATTCACTAATTTAACGCAGAATAGAATGACCGTAACAGAGTATGCTCTGAAGTTCGACCATTTAGCTAAGTTCGCACCAGATTTGGTGCCTACTGATATGGCAAGGAGAGATCATTTTGTATGGGGGTTAAATGTTATGATAGCCAGGGATGTCAAGATAACACTTGATCCAATGACTACCACTTATGCTCAGGTAGTGGAAAAAGCACTTACTGATGACGGTGTTGAAGACCAGATATGGAAGGAAGGGGTCGCTAGGTGTGATGCTTAGAGGGATGGTGCCTCCCTTCACTGGTTCTGGCTGAGGTAGTGGCCCCAGTGAGTAGAAGAGAAAGGTCCCAAATTCTTTTTGTTCATCCTGGTCTAGATAATAGGGCACAGGGTGCCTTTGGTGGCTGATAGGGCGGGGGAGGGAACTGGAGAAGCTTCCCAGAGTGTGCACATTGTGAGGAAAGTGCAAAGTCAAAGCATGTTTCATTTGTGGGAGTGTTAGTCATGTGAGGAAAGACGGTCCACAAGTCAAGAAAGAGGAACAAAAGAGGAGTGACAACCTAACTCAAGCCAGAGTGTATTCCTTGACCCAAATCGAAGCTGAGGCTAGTCCCTCAGTCGTGATAGGTCATATTTCTAGTGCAGGTTCTATGTTTACTACATTGATTGATTCAAGAGCTACTTATTCATTTGCATCTACTAGAGTGATAGAACATCTATGTAGACCTTGTGATTTGTATGCTAGCGGATTTAGAACTTTGTTTCCAATTGAGGAACTGGTAGTCTCTAGGAGGTGGGTTAGAGTGTTACCAGTGGAGATATACATGAGGGAGTTGTCTGTGGATTTGATTGAACTAGCGATGGATGATTTGATATGATTTTGGGAATGGATTGGTTGACAAAGTACGTGGCGATGATAGACTGCAAGCGAATGATGGTAATTTTGGAGCTTGAAGGACAGGAACCCTTTGTGTTTGTGGGGATGGTGAGTGGACAACTAGTACCTATGATTTCTGCATTGAGAGCTAGAGACCTGTTGCAAGAAGGTTGCATAGGATTCATAACAAACATAGTAGAAACCTCGAATGTTGTTTTCAGATGGGCCTGGTTAGACTAGGTTGGTGTGTGAGTTTCCTGAAGTGTTTCCAGAAGACCTACCAGGGTTGCCACCACACTGAGAGATTGAATTGGTTATAGAATTGGCACCAGGAGCAGAACCAGTATCGTGAGCGCCTTATAGAATGGCTTCAGCAGAGTTAAAGGAACGGAATATCCTATTGCAGGAATTACCAGATCTAGGATTTATTAGACACAGCTTTTCACCGTGTGGTGCTCCAGTGCTGTTTGTGAAGAAGAAGGATGGGTTATTGAGAATGTGCATTGATTATCGAGAGCTAAATAAGTTAACTATTAAGAATAAGTAGACACTGCCCAAGATTGACGATTTGTTTGATCAGTTACTAGGAAAGACTGTATTTTTAAGATTGACCTTCGGTCTAACTACCATCAGTTGAGGATTAAGGAAGAGAATATACCAAAGACCACATTCTGTATGAGGTATGGACATTATGAATTCTTGGTCATGTCTTTTGGATTAACCAATGCCCCAGTAGCATTCATGGATTTGATGAATAAGGTATTTAGAGATTATTTGGATTAGTTTGTAATTGTCTTCATTGATGATTTACTGGTGTACTCCTAATTAGAGACAAAACACAAGCAACATCTTCGTTTGGTAGTACAGAGGTAGAGGGAGCATAGGCTGTTTGCTAAGTTTAGTAAGTGTGAATTCTGGTTACCCCAAGTAACATTTCTGGGCCATATTGTGAGTAAGGAGGGTATTTTGGTGGATCCAACCAAGATAGAGGCAGTGAGAGATTTTTTGAGACAAGCAGTGTACCAGAGGTTAGAAGCTTCCTGGGGTTAGCAAGGTAATATCGATGATTCGTTGAGGCATTCTCCAGGATAGAAACACCATTGACGGAGTTGACGCGTAAGAAAACAAAGTTTATTTTGATAGATAGATGTGAGAATGGTTTCAAGGAGTTGAGATGAAGGAGTATGAGAAGAGGTATCCCACTCATGATTTGGAACTGGCAGCGGTGGTGTTTGCACTGAGGGTATGAAGGCACTACCTGTATGGAGAAAATTGCAAAATATACACTGACCATAAAAGATTAAAGTATTTCTTAAATCATAAGGATTTGAACGTGCGCCAAAGACATTGGCTGGTGTTGGTAAAGGACTACAATTTTGAGATTTTGTACCATCCAGGGAAGGCCAATGTGGTGGCCGATGCATTGAGTCGGAGGGGTGTAGGAAAATTGTTTAGTTCAAAATAGATATCAGAAAAGTTATTTGAAGAAATGACGAGAGCGGGAATCGAACTGGTAGTTGGTCAGCTAGCCAACATTAAGGTAAGAGGGCGTTACATTGCCGATTATACCAGCATGTTTTGTATTCACCGTTATGAGTTGTAAATAACTTTTTATTTGTTTATTTTGGGATCTCATGTACAAACTTAAACTTTTTAATGAAAGTAAATATTCCTTTGACCAAAAATTTTAACCCTAACTCGTTAATTACTTCTAGTTACACGTTTATGTCCAAATGACTTGATTATCGAGTCCAACACTATTTAAAATAAACAATGTAATGATCTTGGCTATCCAGGGCGTTACAACTTGGTATCAGAGACGCCAAGATTTAAGGGTTCCTAAAGATTGGTTGGGCATGTACACTCGCCGCTAAAGACAAGCTCGACTCAGGGTTTGGTAACTATTTATCTGGTTATGTGTTTAATTGCTTAAATGAGATATGAATGATTTATCTACCTACTTTATTAGGGAGAATGAGATATTCTGATAGGGTCTGACCTTGACCATTGTGTGTCTGTTAAAGATGTACTTATTAGCCCTATCACTGCTTATGAATGCTAAGGAAATGCTTATGAGCAATGTTATATGTATATGAATGCTAGAAAATGCTTATTAGCATTTCTATTTGCTTCCGAATGCCAGAAATCATTTATTAACATCATTATTTGCTTGTAAATGTCTGGAAGCGCTTATTAGAGCTATTTTTGAGCACGAATATGAACCTACATGATTATTAGCATGAGTACTTAGTGTGAAAGCTATTGAAATGCCTATTCGCATTGTGATTGCATATGGATGCTTATTAGATCAGTTTTGGACCATAGGACGACAAGAGGTACTATTATCACTACCTGATAGGCCGAGTTGTTAACGATAGAAAAACTTGAAGTATGCTTCCAAGACAGTCAGATTCATTAGCCAGCCCAGAAGTACAAGCCCAGGAAAATAGTTAGGGCCAGGCCCCTCCGCCAGCTCCAGAGAATTGGCAACAAATGCTTGCTAATATCCAATCTAGATTATAGAGGCAGGAAAAAGAGATCCACCTATTGAGACAACAACATGTTCTAGAAGGGAACGTTCCACCATTTGTGCCATCTACATTGGTACCGGTAGTAGTACAGCCGCTAAAGGCTGAGAACAGATGGGAACCCCTTTACGAAAGATTCAAAAAGCAGCAACCTCTGGTTTTTTAGGGTAGTGCAGATCTGGTTAAGGCCGAGCAATGGATGAGTATAATTACTGATTTCTTGGACTTCATGAGGGTAGTTGGTAATGAGAGAGTGGCTTGTGCCATATATATATTTTGGGAGGATGCCCGAATTTGGTGGGAAGTTATATCCCAGACCAGGAACGTGAATACCCTGGATTGGGAAGAGTTCAGAACTTTGTTTAATGAAAAGTATTACAATGATGTAGTTAGGGCTACAAAGGCAGGGGATCTTAATAGGTTGCTACAGGGGAATATGTCGATGACAGAATATGAACTGAAATTTGACAGATTGGCCAAGACAGCCTACGATAGCTCGAGATGTTTGAATTACCACTGTGCTTGGGATGATGACATATGCATAGGTGGTAGTGAAAGCCCTTATTGTAGAGGGCACTGAGAACAAGATCTGGCGCGAGAGCGGGGACAGAAGAGATGTTAGGTGTAACATCCCAAAATTCATAATAAGGCTTAGTGCCTTGATTAGGGTGCTGGGAGGGCATAATTGGAATTAAGTGATTTTAATTGACTATGTGTTCATGATTATATATGTGGTTATGTGAAGTACATGAGTTATACTATGATATGATTGCTTATGTGTAACGACCTAAATTTGCTAATAAGGCATGGAGCCTTGATTAGTGTGCCTGGAGGGCAATAATTTTTATATTGCATTAATTTATGTGAATTTAATGAATATGTGATTAGTATGCATGTTTAGGTGAAATAAATATGCATGTGGACCCCGTTTGTATGATAGGGGTAAATTGGTAATTTTAGCCCGCTGTGGGCATCTATGTGATAATTGTATTATGTGATTTGTACCACGTGAGGGTGGTGTCATTGTTGTGATGCACGTGCCGAGACGGTCCTAGAGAGCTAGTTAACTCAAATGTCACAACGGGATTTTTATACCCGGCTCGGAGGGAGCCTAGGGGTATTTTGGGGATTTTGTAATTGGGTTCTTGTGAGTTAATGGTAATTGGCGAAATGGTAATTTCTGTTACTGTTAGTAACCGTTGAGAGTAACAAGTTTGGTTGAAAGAAGTGGTAGAATTGCAAGAAAGTAGGAATGACAAAAAGGCCCTTGAGGTTTAGCTAGAAAGGGGAATTTAAAGAAGGGTAAAATGGTCATTTGGCAAGGGGTTTAGAAAAATTGCAGCTGGGTTATATGGGGAACTCGGTTTGGGCTGGTCATATTTTGGTTTTGTTAAAGAA
Source organism: Humulus lupulus (assembly GCF_963169125.1). Lineage (NCBI taxonomy): Eukaryota > Viridiplantae > Streptophyta > Magnoliopsida > Rosales > Cannabaceae > Humulus > Humulus lupulus. The sequence continues at coordinate 266,282,616 of NC_084802.1, forward strand.
TAGAGAGAAGAAAAACTAGAAGAAAAGCTAGGGCAAGAAGAAGAAGAAAAGGTGTAGAAGGAGCTGAAATTTTGAGGCTTAGGAGAAGAAGCAAGGGAGCTTAGGGTTGGATTCTTCATTCAAGGTAAGGATTCTATGTGCACTTAAGGCTTGTTTCTGTTTTGGTTTGAGGAATTTAAAGCTTGAGTTAAGTTTTTAAAGTTTTGGGTTGAGTTGCTGAAATTAGAAATCAAATGGGTGGATTTTGAGTATGATTGTGTTATTGAGCTGGGTTATGATGTTTATGGGTTGTTGTATGGTCTATTTGGAGTTTTGAGTTGGTTTTGGGGCTTAGGTGTGAGTTTGGGATGATTTGGGAGTGTTTTGGCTAGAGGGAATGCAAAGGAAAAACCCAGATTTCTGGGTTCGCGAAGGAGCGCCGCGGCCCTGTTCTTGGGCGCTGCGGCACGAGGTTGTTTACAGTCAGGGGAACTCTCTGACTTCTCTGGGCACCGCGGCCCTTGCGGGTAGCGCCGCGGCGCTACGCCTTTTTCAGGACATGAAAATTTACAATTTTGAGCCTTTGCTCCGGGGGTTCGGGGGATGTTTCCGATGAATTGTTTTAGGAATTTGGGAGTCCCGAGAGTGTGGGATTGGTCCCCGGAAATGGTTTTGGATTGGTTAATATTAAAGAGTGTTTTATATGTGTTGTGACTAGGTTTTTGGAGAGGCTCGAGATAGAGGACCGTGTTCGTGACTTTGGTGCACTGTGAAGCTCGGGATACAGGTAAGAAAACTGTAGCACCCGAGAATAGGGCATGGGCCCATAGTGTTATTATAGGGCGTGGCCCTAGATTGTATTATGTGCTAATGTATAACCTTGAATGAATTATTATATGTTTGAATGATTAATTCGAAATGTATTATATGTGTGATTATAGTGCAATGAACGGCTAAGGCCGAGAGCGGCAAGGCCGAGAACGGTAATGGAGCCGAGAACGGCGAAAGGCCGAGAACGGCAGCGAGGTCGGAAGTAACACTTAGCACATGGGATGCTTACCGTCAGGGTAGGACCCAATGGATACATGAGATATCCTTACGGTGAGGACCGAGACCCCAGGCTTTGGTAAGGCTTCTGGGGTGGCATGGCCGGGTTGCTTAAGTCTAATGGTTGACATGTTTATCTGTGGACTATCTGATATGATTAACTGTATATTTTGCATATGTTATGAACTGCATGAGTTTTCTTGTTGGGCTTCGGCTCACGGGTGCTCTGTGTTGCAGGTAAGGGCTAAGACTGAGTCAACCAGCCATGAGTACGGAGAGCGTGAAGCGACGCGTACATGTTTGGCCTGCCCGACTGCTTTGGTTGGGGGTTTATTTACGAAAAATGGCTGTAATAATCTGTGATTTTAATAACTAATCAACTGTAAACTTATTTTAAGTTGTAAATAGTATTCAAACCTTATTTTGGGATCATAGATGTTGTATACTTGAAGTTTTCAATAAAGTAAAGCATTTTCAAAAGATTACAGCCTTAACTTTTGCTTAGTCACACTTTTGTTTTAAAAACCTCGGTTAGCGAGTTAATTGCACAAAGTTTTGATTTAAAACTCACTTAGTAACGGCTCTAAGGAAGTAAGGCGTTACAACTTGGTATCAGAGTGAGCCAAGGTTTATTGGTTCTGGAGATTGACCGTACATGTACGCTCGCTGTCAGTGACAAGCTCGACTCAGGGTTGGTTGGTATGAATGATTGACATGCTTGAACATATGTTTAAATGCCCTGTTTGCCTGCTTATTTATATGGAGCATGAGGAATGAGTTGACATATGCATGAGATACTGTTGGGGCTGGGCCCTTGACTATTGCATGTTGAGATTGATGCGTGCTGAATAGCATTATTATGCATGTGGATGAATATTGGGATAATATCTTGCATATTGAATGTATGTGGTTAATTTTTTGAATTGAACTTGTATGTAATATATGTTTATTGGCTTGTATGAAGCATGTTGAGACTTGGGTATACTTGGTGATGTTAAAATCTGGTAGCTAAATGTATATCATTGTGGATTTGGCCTAAATATGCTTTGTGTGTGCATGATATTTATGGATGTAACGACCCAATTTCGCTATTAAGGCTTAAGGGCCTTGATTAGCGTGCCAGGAGGGCATGACGGGATTTATGTGTGATATTTATAAATTAAATGCATGATTGTGATTTAAAGCATGTTATATGACTATTTGTTTATCTGAGATGCATGACTATGTATATTAGTATGCATGTAGGCCCGGATCGTGTTAGAAGGGCATAATTGTAATTTTGGCCATGTTAGGCATAACTGTATTGATATGTGATGATTATTGAGACCACACCGTGATGTGGATGTTTCTGTGATTTGTGACTCGAGGCGATCCCAGTGAGCAGGCTAGCGGAAAGTCTTAGCGGGAATTTATACCCGGCTCGGGGCGAGCCTGGGGGTATGAACAGGAATTCAGAGGATAGAGTGAGATGTACCTTGATGATGGGGAGTACTTATTTGATGGTTTATCAGGTGTTGGGAAGCAACGGGAAAATATTAGGGACACTTGAGGAATTAGTGGGAATTTGGGTAATATGACTAAAACGCCCCTTTATGGACTTAAAGGTTTAGAATTTAATAGGGTGGGAATTTTGGTCATTTGTCCTTTAAAGATAGATTTTTAAGGCTTTATATTGTGAGTGGGATTGTTAGAGAGTGTGAATGCTGTAGGAAAGAAAGAAAAAAAGGAAAGAAGGAAAAGAAGAGGGAAAACAGAGGGGTGGTTCGGTTGTGCACTCTTGCACCATTTTCCCTCCATTTTTCTTGGAGCAAAGCTTGGTGGAGAGCAATGATAGGCTGAGCATCAAGGATCTTGGGTTAGGCTTGAGGATTGGCTAGGGGTTAGCAAGATCACATCAGAAGTTTGAGGTAAGTTCTTGGAGATTTCTGTTTTAGGGTTTTGGCTGGTTTGAGCTGTGTTTTGAACTGAGTTGTTGGGAATTGTAGGGGATTTCTGGGAAAGCTTTGAGGATGAACAAGCTAAGGAGGCCTAGGGTTGAATCAAGGTCGAAATTGCATCAATGGTAAGAATTCTAAGCCTTTAACTTTGTTGTTGATTGAATTTCTGGTTTTTGAGTTCATCATGTTAGATTTTGAGATTTGGGTTTAATGTGATTGGGTTTTGAGTTCTTGGGATGCTTGGGATGAGTGTGGAGTGTGTATAAGCTTGATTTTGGGTTTGGAAAAGGTTTGGACAAGTTTGGAGTTGAAATGGGAGGAGAAAATCGCAAGATGCGATTTTTGGTTCTGCTGGGCTGCAACTAGCGCTACAGCGCTAGTCAGTGGGCGCTGTAGCGCTAGCCCCTGTTCTGGGGGGAGTGTTCTGCTTGAAGCGCTACAGCGCCCACTTTAGAGCGCTGTAGCGCTGCACTGTTCACAGAGGTGAATTTTTGGGTTTTTATGAGGGATTTTGACCTAGGGTTCGGGGCTCGATTCCGCCACTTTGTTTTGGGGATTTAGGACTTCCCGGCGGCTCGGGATTGGTCCCGAGGCTAGGTATTCGGACTTGGGGTTCGGTGTTGACTTTGACCTATGTTTGTGCCTAGGTGTGCGCTAAGGCTCGGGTGGGATCGTGCTCAAGGAGTCAGGTGATCTAAGCTATTGATTGGAAAGGTAAGAAAACGGTAACACCCGATAATAGGGCATGGCCCCACTGTGTGATTGTAGGGCATGGCCCCGGATTGTATTATGTGTAAATTTTTAACCTTAAATGAACCGTGATATGTGTGAATGTTTATTTCAAATATACTATACGTGTGATTATGATGAAATGAACGGCAAGGGCCGAGTACGGCGTAGGCCGGGGCGGCCGTGGGGCCGAGTACGGCGTAGGCCGAGGCGGCCGTGGGGCCGAGTACGGCGTAGGCCGGGGCGGCCGTGGGGCCGAAAATAACACCTAGCACATGGGATGCTATAGTCAGGGCGGGGCCCGGTGGATACATGTGTTATGCTATATTCAGGGTGGGACCCAAGGGATACATGAGTTATCCTCGCGGTGAGAACCGATACCCCAGGCTTCGGTAAGGATCTGGGGCGGCTTGGCCGTGTTTGCTTAGTCTAATGATTGACTTGTTTATCTGTGGGCTATCTGATATGATTAACTATATATGTTGGCATATGTTATGTTCTGCATGAGTTTTCTTGCTGGGCTTCGGCTCACGGGTGCTCCGTGTTGCAGGTAGGGCAAAGACTGAGTCAACCAACCATGAGTACGGAGAGCGTGAGGCGACGTGTACATGTTTGGCCTGCCCGATTGCTTTGGTTGGGGGTTTATTCGAAAATGGCTGTAATAATCTATGATTTTATGATTAAACAACTGTAAACTTATTTCAATATGTAAATAGTTTTCAAACCTTATTTTGGGATCCCAAGTGTTTAATACTAGAAGTTTTTATTGAGTCAACGCATTTTCAAAGATTACAGCCCTAACTTTTAATTAAGCACACTTTTGTTTCAAAACCTCGGTTAGCGAGTTCATTGCACACTGTTTTGTCTTAAAACTCACTTAGTAACGGCTCTAAGGAAGTAGGGCGTTACAGTGGATATTTGGATTTAGTTATGGATTGGTTCAGAGTGTGAACCCTGAGGTTGAACAGTTTGGTCGGTGGTGGTAGATGAATTCCAGTTGTTTGAGCCTAGGTTGGTTAAGGGGGCTTGGTGTTGTTTTGTAGGGGGGTTTTGGTAATAGTTGGAGTGGAGACCTCCATCTACCCCTGAAAGATGCAGTAGACGATTGCCAATGTGTGAGCAGGCTGTGGAATTTAACAGTTGAGACGGGAGAGAGGAGTAATGGACTTCTCTAGGAAAGAGCAGCTTTGTGTGCTTGGAATAAGAATAAGGTTACCAGTATTAGCTTATTGGGAGGATATGGACAGACAAGGGTGTTATGTGAAAGGCTTAAAGGGTGTTATCCTCTGGTTCTGAGGAAAGTTCGGGTTAACAAAGAAATTATCAGTGGATGGGCAAATTTGATTCCACCCTTAGTTATAAGAGGATGAGAGCCCATGACTAAAGGGTTGTGTTAAGTATTGTGCAAGAGGGATGCCTGGAAACGGCACTTGGGCTGAGGCATAGGCATGATGGGTTGGGAAGAACCTAGATGATGAATTGTTAGAAGGGATTATAAAGACATAATTTGAACTGTGGAGACTGGTGGACTTATAAGTTTGGTTTGGACTGATAGGGTAACAACAGTGTAAATCAATGGGTTTGGTGAATCGGGTAATTCATTTTGGGAAGTTATACTGATGGATGTATCTGGAATTGATGGCGACCCATTTAAGGATTTGAGATCTGGAATAGTCTAAGGTATGTGGGCCGTTTTGATGTAAGAATTTATCGTCTGCATGTGGATGGCGGAGAGGGCCATGTTGTTCGAGGAACTGATGGTTGATGTATAAAGCATGAGTGCTAGAGCCGCAATGGCAGTGCTTCCTTTGATGGAGTTAGTAAAGATAGAATTGTGATAATCAAGTTGAAAGAACCCCAGATAGTTCTGTGGCTTCTGGTTTTGCCAGAAAGGGGGAAAAGTCTGATTGATAAGATGGTACTTTTATCGATAGAACGCATCAAGGGAGGATTCTCAATTTTTGAGGTAGAAGGACCCTAGACAGTGCTTGGGCACCTAATTTGTGATTGGAAAGAAGCTTGATTGAAAAGGTAGTTATCAAGATTGTGACAGGAACCAGGGAGGTTATTTGGTATGCACATGAGGGAGAGGATGCCACCTGAGAGGAGGTCAGGTGAGGGCATGACTTCTACATAGAATGACTCGATATGTTAGGATGGATTTCCCATGGTGAGGGAACGGAGAACTAGAATGCATCGATACATTCGAAGTTCGAGGCTGATTCCTTGAGGATGAGTATTTAACTGACTGGTTTATGCTTTGGTCATGTAACGAACTGGAAGAACTCGGTGTTGAGAATGTTCCGAGAGGGAGATGGACATAAAGAGGTTGCCTCAAAGGTGCTATTCGAGAGGCTGATGATAGTAACACTTATTGAGAAGAAATTTGAAACTCTGGCAGATGGATTGGGATGCAAGTGATCAAGAAGTGCATAGTATACGACAGAGTTTGTCTTAAGGGAGCCTTAGCATGGGTCACAGTGAGAGAGCTAATCAGTTAAGAAATAACCATGGATTGTAGAGGATATCATCTGGAGTATGTGAATGAGACTGAGTGGAAACTGAGCTGATCAGTGGGAAAACTATGTGGGTATGTAAAGAAAGATTTGGGGGTACTTCAAGGTCGGACTACAGATAGGATTGGTATAAGGAATGTTAATTGAGATGGTTTTGGATGACAAAAAAATCTATTGAAGCAATCGAAGGAATTTGACCCTGGGGTAGCCAGTGTGTTATACTGCGGGGATTGTTAGCATCGTCGGGTTAGAACGAAAAGTACAATGTTGGATACAAGATGGGACGATGTCTCCAAGAGTTGATCTATGACCTAGTTATTACCAGCTGGAAACCAAGGATAAAGACATTTCGTGAATTTGTCTACTTTGCACCGGGTAGGGTGTGAGGAGTTGGTAACAAAGATTCTACAATGGTTCAAGCTACAGCAGCACAGGTAAGTTCTTTAGGCAGAGAATGCATGAACGGTATGGGCAAGTCCCCTTCTAGCTCACGAGCAGTGCATGTGGATTACTCCCAGACGGAAATGGTGAGCAAATGATTATGTTGAAGGAAGGCGTTTGTACCCAGAAGGCAGGTCACAGGTAAGGTTCTACGAAGTGTCAGTTTGGGTGTCGTTAGGAGTACCCAGGGTAGAGCTACAAGAAGAAAGGACAGGTATGAGGAGAATTGATCTGAAGCCACAAAGAAGCTACTGAAGACTATCTGAAGAATAGAAAGCATAACAGGATTGGTAAGCGCGTCACCTATTGCATAGTATCTCCGGAGACAACTACATCAGAGATGAGGAGAACAGTAAAACTTGAGGTTAGACGGAATGAGTGGTGTCAAATTAGAAAATTCAGAAGACAAGGTAAGAATGGATTGGTATCTGGCGATGCTGGAATATGTGTGTGATATGGTTAAGTATAGAGTGATAGCATAAAGGACCTGATCTATGATGAGGATATGTAATTGTGGGAGTGCATCACGGGTTGGGCACGCCCAGGCGCGAATTGACGCGAGGATGGATCGAACCTTGCAGGAGATGAAAGAATGGATCATGGTTGATATCCTTGTAACGTTAAGCCGACGGTTGCGCATAGCATAAGGTACTTGAGTGTTGGGTATTAGTAAGAAAGTTAACGTTGAGACCCAGATGTGGTGAAAAGTAGCAGACGGGTGATCGGTGCTTGAAATCCTCGATTGAGCGAGGGGAAATTTAATTGGAGGCGGAACTCCTAGCTGGGAGTCGTGTATCAGTCAAGGAATAACGCTATAAATTGTAATGGAATGGACAAGGCAACGACTGAGATTGGCATAACGTTAGTAGGTAATGAATAGCTGTTGAGTGTCACTGAACTATGGAATCCAAAGTGTTGGCTTTGGTTGAAGCAGGGAAGGACCCTGCCATGGTGGTGCAAGTCAGGATACCAGGATTGAGTGAAGGATCCAGTTAGAATTTGGGTTTTGAATGAGAATTCTGAATGGATATCATTCCACCTCCTAGGGTATGTTGTACCGGGAGGGTTGATCGGGTGACGGAATTTAGTGATTTCTTTTGGTCACTGAGGGGTTAAGTGATGTGGTGGTCTATCGTAGGAATAGACCACATTAGACTTTAAGTAAGGTGTTTGGACATGAAAAGTTTTAACTCATCTGATTGAGTTAATGTAGTTGGTTCAGGTGAACTGGTATCAGGGTAGAACGTCGATGGTACTGAACTGAGACCCTATAGTATTCTAAATTTTGGAACGGATCTAGAGAACGAATAGAACAGAGTGGGAATCTGGAATTGTCAGTTGATTGCAAGAGAAATAACAGTCTGAAAGCTTATAAGATATCTTAAAGAATTAAGCGTTGACTATGTGAATACTCGAGAAATTAAGGGAAGTGTAATCCCTGATAAGTTGGTCATGGTGACAATACTGGCGTCTTGTTAAGGTAACACGACATGGGACATGGTAAGAGGTGAAAGATAGTGGATACTACAGTTTGGCATTGGTCCAGAGAGAAAGCCAAAGAGGTTGTTGGAATTCTTAAGGCAGGAGTGTCTGCCTATCTGGAAGAATAAAGGAACTTGTAAACTGTTAAATTTTGGGAAAATAAAGTTCCGGAAGGAAAGATTTGCATCTCTCTACGTAATATCAGACGAGGATTTGTATGGTGTTCAGAGAAAGAAGGGAGAGTTCTGACTCTTGATTCAACATAAATTTTGAAGTTGTACCAAGGGTTAGGCCAGCGGGGCCTACCAATTGATCCCACCTAGTAGAGGTGATGAATTTTGGGTATCTCTGGAATCAGGAATAAGACAATGAAGTGGTCATTGTAATCTAGGCAGACCCTAAAGCTTCAGCAGGGTTGCGGTGTAAACGAGGGGCTAACGAGAGTATGGCTGTTAGACATGATCTTGTGGGGTAAGATTGTTACTCCTATAAGAGTGTTGTTGGGAAGTAAAGTAAAGGCGGTGGGCCTTGGAATTTATGGTCAGAGTTGTAGGTTTACTGACTGAGGTGTTTGGGTAAATTTCGAGGACGAAATTTTTATGAGAAGGGGATAGTTGTAACGACCTAAATTTGCTAATAAGGCTTGGAGCCTTGATTAGTGTGCCTGGAGGGCAATAATTGTTATATTGCATTAATTTATGTGAATTTAATGAATATGTGATTAGTATGCATGTTTAGGTGAAATAAATATGCATGTGGACCCCGTTTGTATGATAGGGGTAAATTGGTAATTTTAGCCCGCTGTGGGCATCTATGTGATAATTGTATTATGTGATTTGTACCACGTGAGGGTGGTGTCATTATTGTGATGCACGTGCCGAGATGGTCCTAGAGAGCTAGTTAACTCAAATGTCACAACGGGATTTTTATACCCGGCTCGGAGGGAGCCTAGGGGTATTTTGGGGATTTTGTAATTGGGTTCTTGTGAGTTAATGGTAATTGGCGATATGGTAATTTGTGTTACTGTTAGTAACCATTGAGAGTAACAAGTTTGGTTGAAAGAAGTGGTAGAATTGCAAGAAAGTAGGAATGACAAAAAGGCCCTTGAGGTTTAGCTAGAAAGGGGAATTTAAAGAAGGGTAAAATGGTCATTTGGCAAGGGGTTTAGACAAATTGCAGCTGGGTTATATGGGGTACTCGGTTTGGGCTGGTCATATTTTGGTTTTGTTAAAGAATAGAGAGAAGAAAAACTAGAAGAAAAGCTAGGGCAAGAAGAAGAAGAAAAGGTGTAGAAGGAGCTGAAATTTTGAGGCTTAGGAGAAGAAGCAAGGGAGCTTAGGGTTGGATTCTTCATTCAAGGTAAGGATTCTATGTGCACTTAAGGCTTGTTTCTGTTTTGGTTTGAGGAATTTAAAGCTTGAGTTAGGTTTTTAAAGTTTTGGGTTGAGTTGCTGAAATTAGAAATCAAATGGGTGGATTTTGAGTATGATTGTGTTATTGAGCTGGGTTATGATGTTTATGGGTTGTTGTATGGTCTATTTGGAGTTTTGAGTTGGTTTTGGGGCTTAGGTGTGAGTTTGGGATGATTTGGGAGTGTTTTGGCTAGAGGGAATGCAAAGGAAAAACCCAGATTTCTGGGTTCGCGAAGGAGCGCCGCGGCCCTGTTCTTGGGCGCCGCGGCGCGAGGCTGTTTACAGTCAGGGGAACTCTCTGACTTCTCTGGGCGCCGCGGCCCTTGCGGGTAGCGCCGCGGCGCTACGCCTTTTTCAGGACATGAAAATTTACAATTTTGAGCCTTTGCTCCGGGGGTTCGGGGGATGTTTCCGATGAATTGTTTTAGGAATTTGGGAGTCCCGAGAGTGTGGGATTGGTCCCGGGAAATGGTTTTGGATTGGTTAATATTAAAGAGTGTTTTATATGTGTTGTGACTAGGTTTTTGGAGAGGTTCGAGATAGAGGACCGTGTTCGTGACTTTGGTGCACTATGAAGCTCGGGATACAGGTAAGAAAACTGTAGCACCCGAGAATAGGGTATGGGCCCATAGTGTTATTACAGGGCGTGGCCCTAGATTGTATTATGTGCTAATGTATAACCTTGAATGAATTATTATATGTTTGAATGATTAATTCGAAATGTATTATATGTGTGATTATAGTGCAATGAACGGCTAAGGCCGAGAGCGGCAAGGCCGAGAACGGCAATGGAGCCGAGAACGGCGAAAGGCCGAGAACGGCAGCGAGGTCGGAAGTAACACTTAGCACATGGGATGCTTACAGTCAGGGTAGGACCCAATGGATACATGAGATATCCTTATGGTGAGGATCGAGACCCCAGGCTTTGGTAAGGCTTCTGGGGTGGCATGGCCGGGTTGCTTAAGTCTAATTGTTGACATGTTTATCTGTGGACTATCTGATATGATTAACTGTATATTTTGCATATGTTATGAACTGCATGAGTTTTCTTGTTGGGCTTCGGCTCACGGGTGCTCTGTGTTGTAGGTAAGGGCTAAGACTGAGTCAACCAGCCATGAGTACGGAGAGCGTGAAGCGACGCGTACATGTTTGGCCTGCCCGACTGCTTTGGTTGGGGGTTTATTTACGAAAAATGGCTGTAATAATCTGTGATTTTAATAACTAATCAACTGTAAACTTATTTTAAGTTGTAAATAGTTTTCAAACCTTATTTTGGGATCCTAGATGTTGTATACTTGAAGTTTTCAATAAAGTAAAGCATTTTCAAAAGATTACAGCCTTAACTTTTGCTTAGTCACACTTTTGTTTTAAAAACCTCGGTTAGCGAGTTAATTGCACAAAGTTTTGATTTAAAACTCACTTAGTAACGGCTCTAAGGAAGTAGGGCGTTACATTATGCATATTTATGTGAATTAAATATGCTTGTGCGCTCATCTTCATTAGAAAGGGCATTTTCGTAATTTTGGCCCGTTGAGGGCATAATTGTAATTTTATATGCTATGTAATTGAGACCACATTATTATGTGGATATATCTGAGTTATTCGACAAGAGTCGATCTTTTCGGGCATTTTTGCGAAAAAGTCACAATGGGATAAATATCTGGCTCGGAGTGAGCTTAGGGTTATTTTGGTAATTTGGTAAAGTACGTGAATTAATTTGTTGAATATTTGGGCTTAATGGATTTAATTTGGGAATAATAAGTGAAATTTGAGGTTTAATTGGATTTGATGCCAATTGACTAAATTGCCCTTGGGTTTAGTATGTAGTGGAATTAAAAGGGAGGGGCATATTGGTCATTTGACTAGGTAGTTAGACAAAAGAGGAAACCCATAGTTGAAGGTTTCTCTCTCATGTGTATAAGCTGCCTCTTACCTTTGGCGGTGAGCTCTGGAACACTAAGTTACATGGAAGAGCATTTCAAGGTAGACCCAGCCTTCTTGAGTTTACGAGATTTGTGGACCGGATTAAGCTCTAGTGGAAGAGCTAGCAGCAGCTAAGGGACAATCATCACTCTACAAAATTCAATTCCATAGCTGAGGTAAAAAGTTCTAAAGTGTTCTTCCTTTTCTTTAATTTGTTGTTGTGTTATTTTGGAGTTCTTTGTCCAATCTTTGCAACTGGTGGTTTTAGTTGTTTAAGTAAGCCTCTGGGGGTTAATGTCTGTTAGGTAATAATCTTTCACACTTAAATTTGGTCTGAAATGAGAGATTTGGGGTTTCAATTTCAGATTTTGGAGCTTGAGTTGAGTTTCAAACTCAACAATGGTAAGTTATGCTCAGCTGGGTTTTAAGTGTGTTCGTGTGGTCTAATTAGGTTGGGTTTTAATTATCTAAGTGGAATGAGGTGCTTTGGGGTCAAAACTATGGTCTGGAAACTTGGTTTTGGGATTTTTGGGGGCTTGGGTCGGATTAGGGCTAGTATGGGTCAGATAGGAGGTAGAGAATGGAACCCATAAATCTGGGTTCACGACGTAACACCCCTACGCTTGGTTTTGGCACCCCTGTGCTATGCAGGGGATAGTTGGGGGAGTCTTTGACTTGTTAGGCGCCCTTGCCCTTGTTTTGGGTGCCCCTGCACTATGCAGAGGGGGTGTTTGGGTGCCTCTGCCCATGAAAATGGCGCCCTGCCCTATGACCATTTCAGGATGTGTCATCTTTAGGGTTTAGGAACAACTTTGGGGCTCGGGGGACGGTTCCATCATTCAGATTGATGGAATTGGAAGTCCCTAGAGCATGGGATAGATCCCAAATTCAGTATTTGGATTTAGTTCTAAACATGAGTACCGTTTATGGTTGTGACTAGGTTACCGCAAGGCTCTAGAGAAAAGGATCGTACTCGGGGTCGCTTCATTTCATTGTTCAGGACTTGAGGTAAAAATATCGGTATATGCACATAGATCTATTGGTTGGTATGCTTATTATCTTTGAATCATATGTGAATATATATGTCTTAACTAAATTTCAGCTATCGCATTGAGTGTTGGGTCGCTCGACAAAGCGTACGGAACGCAGGCCGTGAATGTGAGTTCAGTATGAGGGTGCTATCCCTGTTCGCCCGACAAGAATCGTGAGCTAAATGGATGAGTACACTTGTTGCTCGGTTGGGCCGTTTGGTAAAGCGTGTGGAATGCAGGTTGCAAGGCAAGTTAAATGTGAGGGTGTGGTCCCCACTTGCCCGGCATGTGCCAAGAGTCGAGTGCCTGAGTATGCACCTCACTTGGTTGGGTCGTTCGACAGGACTATTTTTTCCTGGATCGTGTAGCTGATTATATGATTTAGAATAATTGTTCTCGTTATCCGAAAAATGTGTTTATGGGTTTCATGTTTGGAATGAATGTATCTGATATTTGTGAAGCATGTGTTTATTGCTTTTGAATATTTGGATTATTATTATGCCTTGTGAGGTTTTCTTGTTGGGCCTCAGCTTACTGGTGCTCTATGGTGCAGATAAGGGTTAATAAAAGCCGGACCAACCATGAATTGGAGGGCTTCTGCACCAGCTTGCTCGACCGCCACGACCGAGATTACTTGCTGGAACTAGGGTTGTACCCCGATTTTCCTGCCTAGGTCGACCCTTTGTATTTATTTTGTATATGTATCAGTTTATAAACACATTTTGGGATCCCGTGTACAAAGTTAAACCTTTTTAATGAAATGAGTACTATTGACCAAACATTTTAATACCTAATCCTTGAATTAGCTTTAACTACACATTTTAAGTCCAAATGATTCGTTTAGCGAGTTAAGCACTGTTTTAAAACACAGTGTAACTGTCATTAATTAAGAGGGTGTTACAACTTGGTATTGGAGCAGTCTAGGTTTTAGGGTTCCTGAAGACTGGCTGGGCATGAACACTCGCCGCTAAAGATAAGCTCGACTCACGGTTCGTTAACCAATAATGTTGTTATGTGCTTGATTGTTTAACTGAAATATATGTGCCTTATCTGCTTGCTAGAATAAAAAGAATGATATATATATATACTGTTGGAGTAGAGCCTATTAATTGATGCATGAATGTTATAGACATGTGTTTTGGCATTATTAGTGTATGTGGATGTTGTGTTGTTTGGTTTTGCTCGTGGTGGCTTCTGGACATGATTATCATGCCTGATAGGTCAAGTCATTGATTGCAGAAGAACTTAGAGGTTATGTACCCAAGGTAGTCATTTGGACCAAGCGATATTTATATCGAGGCCAGAAATGATAATCAAGGCTAGAATCCTTCGCCTGCCCCTTGGAGTTGGTAGTAGATGTTAGCTGACATGCAAGTGAGATTGCAGAGGCAAGAGGAAGTGATCAAGTAGTTGAGACAACATGTTCTGCTAGGGAGTGTTGTTCTGTTTGTTTTGCCAGTAGTGGGACCAGTTTTGGCTCAACCTGGGGTTGAGAACAGATGGGAACTACTGTATGAGAAATTCCTGAAACATTATCCTCCAACTTTTGAGGGAGGCCTAGATCCATTAAGAGCATAGTAGTGGATGGGCATGATTAGCTCCACCCATGACTTCCATGAGGGTGGTAGGTAATGATAGAGTGGTTTGTGCCACATATATGTTACGAGAAGATGCCCGAACATGGTGGGAAGTGGTATCCCAGACCCGAAATGTTGTTATGATGGGCTGGGAAGAATTCAGACAATTGTACAATGAAAGGTATTAATATGACGCAGTTAGGACTGAGAAGATGAATGAGTTTATGAACCTGGTTCAGGGTAGTATTGTTGGGAATATTGCCCTTAAAGCAATTGTAGTAAAAAAATATTTTAAATGAAATAAATAATTGAATTGAATTATTATATATAGACTATGTTTGACATTATGTTGATAATATTAAGTAAATATCAAAAATTCCAAAGTTTATCTATGTGGTCTTAATCTCATATTGGTATGAGAGGAGGATCGAGATTAAGATAATAAACTTGAAATAGTTCGTAGTAAAATAAAGTTATGGAATCTATACTTTCTTATAGATTGAATAATGATTCCCTATTGAGTTGACTTTTGGAACTGAAAAGGTACACTAGGAACTAGATATAGTTGAAGGGGTAAAACAATACTTTTATTCCCTTTTAATTATGAACCATTAATAGATGATTAACGTTGTATGTAATGATTATTTCAATGGACACTTTATTTTTTAGTAAAGTACTCAGTAAATATATGTCTACAATTATCAAGAGTTCATTCTCATATTTATAGTGGAGTAATCATGAGATTAATAAATATGATTATTAAATCAAAGATCTTTGATTAATCTAATATTTATTGGAGCTTGATATTATAGGTCCATAGGTCACCAGGGTGGCTCTATCAACACTTTATCAAGGTAAGAGTTGATACAATGGTAAAACTGTAATTTGGAAATTTGACAAGAATTTTATTCTTCGGGTCAAATATATAATTATATGATAATTGAGGTTGAATAATTAATTTGGAATTAATTAATAAATTTTCAAAAATATATTTATTTATTTAAATATAGACTTTTGAAATATATATATAAATAATTAAATTAATTAATGTTTGAAATTAATTATTTTATTTGAGTGGGAGAAAATAAAATTGGTAAGTCAAAATAGTTTTTGATTTATTGATTTTTTAAAAAGATGATGATAATAATGATCATCAATTTGAATTTTGGATTTTGAATTTAAAATTTAAATTTTGAAATATGGCTATGATCTTTTCCTTATTAAGACAATACAACATTTTGTGGGAATGATTGATTTTAATTAAATAAATAAATAAAAGAAAAATGCAATATTCCCTGAAAGGGAATATTGCTACACACATGACACAGTCTAGCGACTGTGACATGCGTGTAAGAGAGTACTAATAAAGTATCACTATTGTTTTTATATTATTTATTTAATTAATTAATATTTTGAAAATAGATTTTTTCAAATTTGGTAAGTTAGATATTACCTAAATCAATTCCTATCATCATTATGATTGTATTATTATATTAATATTATTATTATGAATAATAATGTAATATATAATCTCTAATATATATATATATATTATGTGATAACAAGAAATAAGAGAGTGGTAATTCACAAAAAGTTTCAGAAATTGTCAGGCAATAGATTGCCATCTTATTATTCAATTCTAACATTTCTTAAGTCATAATCAAAGTTCTCATGTGTTGATATTATCTTGTGATTTCTAAATTACAAATCCTTGTTCTCTATGTGCCTACACACATCTTGAGGTCTAGAGAACATTCTGGAACATCGTGATTTGAGTACTCAAAGCGCTGGATAGGAAGATCGATATACATACGAAAAGACTCAGTGACACTTGATAGACTTAAAGAGGTAAATATTTCTGTTCTTGAATATTCATATACATGTGCATATGATATTGTATGCCCATAATTCTCCACGGGCTATTAGCAGGCTTAAGTATGGCATAATTGTGTATCAGCCACGAGGATGATGTTTACCCCGGAGGTGCTGCCCCCAGGTCCCACCTCTTTAGCTCGACGTAACCATAGGTTCGCTGGAGCTGCTATGGAGTCGGATCAGGAGGATGGACACCGCGGACTAAGAAGAATTCCAGCTCGAGGTACGGGCTTGAGCTGGCGTCTGTGACCCCTTATAAAGTCAACCACGCAATGTAAACGTGTATATATCAGACATCACGTGTCTGATATGTCCCTGAATTCTCGAATAGCAGCCTAAACGTGCGTTTTCAGGCGCCGACGACTGAGGTGGGCCGTGCGGCTCATTATTCCCCTTACCTATTGATTAGACCTCACTTCATTTGTCAGGTTTTAGGAATTAATCATGAATGTCACAGAGATGACATGGTGGGTAAGAAGGTCACGTGATGACCCCCTTTGCCAACCCCCAGGTGCCCTCTCCTATAAATATGGAGAGCCTGGGAGTTGCAAAGGGTTGGATTCTATGATGAAAAGAAATACTCTGTAAAGAATACCAAAAACTACCAAAGGGTTGCATTGCCATTTTATTTTAAGATCACTCATCTGTTTCGGTTCAATACTTAGCACTAATCCCACTCTCTTATTTTCTTAATTACCTGTTTGCGAAGAACCACGTCAACAGATATATATATAAGTATGTGTATAATTATATATATGTTGCATGATTAATTATATTGCATATTAATGATTTAGGTCTGGATGTTTTCTTGAACATATAAATTGATTATATGAGAGATAGAAATTTTTTATTGTTTATAAACTGGGCCCGCCATGCCAATTCCCTACACACTCTGATTGTTTTTCCAACAATTGGTACCAGAGTAGGTCATTAATCTCTGCATATTATTAATTTCTATGTGGGACTATGTGCATTTTTATATTATATGTGATATATATTTGAATGGATGGATGTTTATATTGATGATGATAAACTCTTAAGGGTTTTTTCTAATGGTGCTTTTAGGTTTAAGAATTGTTCTTAAAATTTCTAGATGAAAAAAAATGTAAGCCAATTTTTCGGGCATATGAGTTTTTTTATTTTTTCATTTAAATTTCTAGATAAAGTTTTGATATGGCCCAAGCTACGAGCACGAACCCCGAGGCATAAACCTTGCCCTTGCACCCACACGGAGCACTGCCCTGCGCCCACCCCACGTCATGCCTGCCTTCTCCCACGCCGTGCCCGCCTTCTCTCACGCCGTGCTCTGTGCCCACGTCATGTCTGCTTGCGGACACGCCGTGCTTGCCTGCGCCCAGGCCGTGCAGCACCCCTGCGCCCAAGTTGTGCGCCCCTGCCAGCCTCCACCCCGAGTCGTGCCCTCCTCCACCGCTGGGCCCCTTGCCGCCGCCCACATTGGTGACACACCTAGGGTTTGTGTTATACAAACCCTAATGTGTTGTTACCAAAATTATTTTAATTATTCATTTAATTAAAAAAATTGAAATTGAATTAAAATGGTTTTAATTTAGAAATTTCCTTAATTGAAATAATATTGAGTATTTTCCTTAATTAAAAATATTTTAATTATTCTCTGCCATAATTAAAATTGTTTTAATTGAAATATCCAAAATTAAAATTAAAATTTTTAATTTTATTTATTAATTAAATCACCCAAATTCAAATTGGGCCTTAGAAACTATTTGAGTATTAAAACGCAAAGTTTAATTATTTTAAAAAGCTGTTTAAAATAATTAAAAAATTGTATAATTCAAAATGGATATGGAAAATGGTAGCATTGACTCAGCAAGACTACATCTCAAGGTTCGAGATCAAGGTGCTCTTCATCAAGCCTTAGCTAGTCTAGGTTACTTTTTCATGTATTTTTTGCGAGTGTTGTAATTTTTTTAGAAATACCCAAAATTTACCAACCCGCTTTTATTTACTTATTATAAATGTTTGAATATGATTAATGCATTTAATATTTTGTCATGCATTATAACATGTCATTCATATACCCACACAATATGGAATTAGCATGCATTACATTAGTGTAGAAACATTCTATTAGGAACATCCTATATTTTATTATATGTTTATATATGATAATTCATATAATAATAAACTTAGTCTTAATTAGTTAAGATGGTAAATCAAAATTAAAGTTGTTTAATTTGTTATTTTAATGAAAACAGTTTTATTAAAATTAAAAAAAATTACATTCTCTTAATTAAAGAAAAATTAAAATTAGAATTAAGGGCACAATTTATTCATTTTTATTTTTTGCTTAATTGGATTAGTAATTATTAGAATATCATTTGGTAAAAATATGTAAATTTATTTTTACAACTAAATTAAAAAATATTGATTTTGTGAAAAACGCACTTTTTAAAAAATAGTGAGTAGGAGAGGGAGTTAAGACAATAAGTCCCATAGTCTCCATTATTTGTTGAACACCGAGAGACATAGGAAGGGCCTCGTGTCACCTCTGTTTGCGGCCTCCCTAAGGAAAGACTTCCAAATATGTTTATTTTATCTCAAGGTTGACTTCTCTTATGAGAATATAATTAGTGATGTATTTCAAGTTTGACTGACCCTAAGGAACACTCTTGTGTTAAGTCATTAATTGAAAATAATAGGTCACACTCCGAAGGTGTATCTAGGCTTTTGAGCGCGACTAGTGCATCTTGACCAAACTAGCGGTAGTTCATAAGTCAAAAGAGAAAAATGTGTTTTTAAGTTTTCACTTGTGAAATTGAGATTTGTCTCAAAATTAATTTGGAGTTAGTCTGACCTACCCAAAGGCTGGTCTATTAATTTTCAAATTAAATTATCGTGGATTAGTATATAATGTTTATGTATTTTTTATATGTTTCATTCATACATAATGTTTACTTTTCCAAATAAATTTTTGTATTTATTATATGTTTTAATTCATTATATTTTATTTATTTATTTCCAGCAACAATGGTTAATTCTCTTAATCCTAATTAAGGACCTCAAAATGTGAAAGAACCAGTGAATCCTTATGACAACTACCTAAGTACTTTTCATTTAGACTTCAACAATCTAGATTATTGGTACAGAAACATACATATAGTTTTGAGTAAAATAAAAGTGTATGTTGCAAAGCATATTCATCCTGAAGACAATTCAATTCATATATGAGAATAGATATATATTGACCATTGATGTCTATTACATCCGAAACTACTGGTAGTCTCGAGGGGACGACATCCTCCTATAATTGTTTTAGCAGTACTGAACAAGCGAGTCATCGGTCCGGGGATGATATGCTTCCAGATGAGCCATCAACTTTATCTGATTATGATGATTATAAAAAATATGCAGATTGGATGAGATCTGATTATTTGCCTCGTCATTGCATATTAAAGATTATGCTTGACAATATTAAATCAAGATATGTAAACCTTAAATCAACATACGAGATATGAGAAAAGATCAAAAGAGACTCTTTTGATCACTTGAGAAGTTTCCAAGAAGAAAGGGTAAATATGATTTGCTCATGTCCTTTCAATATATTTGAATAGTTGATTCAAATTTGTATGCCTCAAACCATGTTTTTTATCTTATTTTCAAGAACACATTATTCAAGAAAAGAAAGAAGTGCGAAAGAGAAAAAAAAAGGATTGCAGATTGGTAGACCAAGGAATAACTGACATGGAATTTAGTTTTTATTTTCAACTTTCTATTAAGTCACTTTCTTTAAATTAGTTCTAGAAACTATATTTTAGATTCCTTTATTTGATGAGTGAACAAGTTTAATATTTTTTTAAATAATAAATTCAGTTGTTATTTTTAAAAATATATTTGTTCTACCTGTTTCATCAATGAGTATAAATGATAATTATCAATTATTCATTATTGTGCAAATCATAGATTTAATAAATAAGACATATTATTCAACAATTAAGTAAAATATATATGTGAGTTATTTTAGAGATTGGTTTGTAATTAATTAGACACATAAAGCAATAAAAGATAGTCTTTTATTAGAACCATTCTTAGGTTCTCTCCCTGTTTATATAGTCTATTAATTAAACTTAACCAAAAGACCTTTTGTTTCTTATAAACGCTTACAAATCACATAATCATTTAGATAATACATGGAGATGTATGTTGAACATTTTAATGTTCAAATCTAAAAGAGATAATAAATAGTAAGTCAATATTGATTAACATTTATTTAAGATATGTTTATTTTGTTGAATGCAAAGAAAATTTCTAGAAATTGTCATGCGACATTCAAAGTAGAGTCACTTAAAGACTTGTTTGATCTGATCAAAAGGAAGTCTAATCTCGAATTTGGAATTCAAGTAATTTGCATGTGAACTTGGAATTCAAACCCAACTCACATACAACTAGAATGCTAAGCAAAATTAGTATTTTAGGAATTGAATATAATTATATTAGATAAGATTAAATAGATAACTAGTGATAATTGTCATCTTTATTATTTCTATAATTTTAACACTTGTTATACTCTATACATGTTTGATTGTACAACATCCAAGACTTAAAAGTTGGGATTCACAAGTGGTTATGTGAATAAATTGAAAATTTTCCATGAAGTCATTGTTTACCCAAAAAACGGTTGCTGATGATGTGGCGAGAATTTCTCACACATGGTTGACACGTGGCAAAAGTACTGCTCGACTATCGACCAGAAGTACACTGCATCGTCAGGGTTAATTTTTGATACAACCAGGCTTATCGTAGAACCTAATTTATTTCCTTCTTAAGCTGTAATCTTATAATAATTGCATTGAATATTTCTTCATTATTATCTTTGTACGCGATTATTAAGGAAAGATAGGGCACATTGGCATGGGTAACCCTCCTTGAGCCTATAAGTATGCATGAAATAGCTCAAGGAAGGGACTTTTTGGATTTTTGATTCTTGAATCTTTTTGCGAAATATTGAGAGAAAAAGGAGCTATAGTGAGTTGTTCATCGTCTTATTGTAATACATTCAAGGTTTGTGAAACTCAAGAACCCTAGTTCTTTGACCACGACTTTGAGATTCAATAATAACAATATCACTAAGTGGACGTAGGTCATTACCATTCTTTGGGGCTGAACCACTATAATTCCTTGGTGTTTTCTTCCTTTCCGTTAGATCATTTTTCTCATTCTTTCTTTATACTTTGTCGTACATTTGACTCCGTGTCGTTGGCCAAATCGAGGGTCCACATTCTGGTGCTTTCGTTGAGAGTTTGGGAAAGAACTGTGAAAGAATCTAATGGCGAAAACATCCAAGAAGACTGGACAGGCTGCTGGCGCTGCACCAACCCAACCTCCTCCCCCAAATGTGGCCGAGAATGAACCACATTTGTAGTTTGATGAGGAGGAACTAGATTCCGAAACACTGAGGGCAACGCTGGGAGTATTGCAAGATGAGTTGGCTAATCTGAGGGCTGATCAAGAGAATGCTGCAGAGACGATGGCGTTACAACAAAGAGAAATAGAATGCCAGCGCCAAGAGCTAAGTGAGCCGCAGGCGGGAATGAATCGTCGGTAGAGGGATGCCATGGCCTCCTTCGAAGCAGCCGTTCAATTGGCTAGGAGTCAAGCTGTACCAGCCTCCCAGTCAGATCAGCCACCGAGTGCACCACCTCAAAGAGGTCCCAATCCAAGCCCTCTGCTCCAGCCAAAAAGCCCCCAAAGGCCGGAGCAGCCGCCTATGGCCCAGGATGATGTCCCACCTAGGGATCCTGAGCAGCAGCCTCCATCCCAGGCTGGTCGAGGCAATCCACAGCGCCCGAGGAAGAATAGGGCCGGGCAACCGCCCCGCAGCCCTAGACGCCCAGGGGATGAAGAGCCGAATCTACCGAGCAGGGGACAGCATCCTTCTACCAACAGAAGGAACACAGAGTTAGGCTCTGTGGCCCCCCACGACATAACAATGCAAGGGGACCCAATGACCAGCACAGGCCTACCCCTGACGGTCGAGAGATGCCACCCTGAGGAGGAAATAACGTGAACAGCCGGTCGCACCATAGTCAGCCACAATTCAGAGATGGCCATGGCTATAATGAAGCTGATTCCAGCAGAGGGAATGCTGGCCGGAGAAATGAATAAAGAGGTGGAGGTAGAAACCCCCCACCTAGAGAAAATAGGCCAGCTAGCCATAATGCTGGGGGGCATCCCAGGCAGCCGAACGTCTTTAGCCGGCTAGGAGCTAGCGAATAGAGATGAAGAGACGATGATCTCAGGGACATACTTAATGACCGTCGTGAGAGGCATGATGAGTACACTCCCCCGGCACCAGCGGCCCCAGCAGTCCTGGAAGCAGTTCAGGCTCAGATTGATGCCCTGAACCAGGCGGTACAGAAACTGGTCGAGCGACGAACGTCCCATATCGAGTATGATAGGAGGAGGGGCACCCCCTTCATACAAAGGATTGTTGCGGCCAAAACCCCCATTAAGTTTAAGATGCCTACATTGCCAAATTTCGACGGGTACGGAGACCCAATATCTCACGTTAATAAGTTTGAGATACAAATGGACATACAAAAAGTGTCAGAAGATGCCCGCTGTCGGATCTTCCCTGCGACACTATCTGATACTGCTCAGGAGTGGTTCTTCAAGTTCCCTCCTACTAGTATAGTATCTTGGGAAATGTTCGTGAAGGAATTCTATGGATAGTTCTACGCGGGTCGTGTACACCCCACAGAGGCCAACCAGCTGGTCGAGATACGACAGAAAGAGGGAGAGCCCTTGAAAGAGTATGTCCAACGCTTCATACGAGCTGTAGCTGGAGCCAAGACAGTGGGTGATGAAGGTAAGATGATGGCTCTAATTGCTGGAGTTAGGTGCCATTCACCCCTCTGGAGTAGCCTCAGAAAGCATGGGGTTAGAAGTACCCAAGAGTTCTTGGATCGGGATGATCGATATATCAAGCTCGAAGATGCGATTGCCAACGAAGGGAAATCACCAAATAAAGACAAGAGGCCCAAAGAACCCGCCAAAGCCGCCAACGGGTCAGAAAAACCTAATGGCAACGGCAAAGGCAACGGGAATGGCAATGGTAGGAATGGTGGAAAGCGGGCGAACAATGAACCCTTGGCTTTTAAGAGTAAGCACCCCAAAGACAATCGATATGAGTCGAGATTCACCAACTACACGACCCTTGTCGAAAGTCAAGCTGAATTCTACCAGGCGACCAGCTCCAGCGTGCCTTACAAACGACCCGCACCTATAAGGAAAGATATCTGCAAGAGAGATACAACGAAGTTTTGTCGTTTTCACAATGACTATCGGCATGACATCAATGAGTGTAACCAGTTGAAGGATGAGATTGAGTTCATGATAAGGCAGGGACATTTGAGAAGATATGTGCGAGCCACAGAAGGTTCTCAGTGAGAGGCTCAAGGTGGCAACGAGCAGGCGCTTGCACGCCAACGCTGGCCACCTCTATAGCCAGCTCTTGTGGTAGGCACTTTACTCACCATCTGCGGAGGCCCACATCTTGTGGGAGACAGTGGGAAGGCAAGGGAATGATACGCTCGAACCCTACGCCATGACCAGGGCATCGAGATGATGAGTGTGGAAGATCGAGCACCAAAAAAGGCTCGTACAGAGGAGGAATTGATTACCTTCTCTGATGATGATGCCCAGCACGTACGATCCCCATACTCCAATCCGCTGGTCGTGGACGTACATATTGCCAACATGATGGTGAAAAGGGTGTTGGTCGACATAGGAAGTTTGGTTAACATCCTATACAAGTCTTCGCTGGAAAGAATGAAGTTCTCCGTCAAAGACTTGGAGCCATGCAACCAAACCATTTATGGTTTTTCAAGTGAAGGGATCGCCCCAACAGGGTCGATTAGGCTTCCAGTTATGGCAGGTACTGTGCCTGCTAATAGGACATTACTCACTACTTTCATAGAAGTTGAATGTCCTTCAGCATACAATGCTGTAATTGGGAGGCCGATTTTGGTGGACTTACGAGCCATCACCTCGATATGGCACCTCGCCATGAAATTCCCAACAGACACAGGGACGGGTTGCGCATTGGGAAATCAGCGGGAAGCAAGGGAGTGCTACAATGCGTCAATCACTAAGGCGAAGAAGGGTGTATCGAGAGATGTTCGCGGGAAAGAGTTGCAAATGGCAACTAATGCTCAGGCCCACTCGGGTGATAATGTCACCAAATAAGGCGTTGCCCAAAGTGAGGATAGGGATTTAGATCCTCACTTTGGGGATTTTAAGGAAGAAGTGGGACCTATCGCAGACCTTGAAGAGGTCCAACTCGATGAAGAAAATCCAACCACGGTTGTGAAAGTCGGTAAAAACTTAGAGACAACAACAAAACGAGCACTGGTGGAATTTTTAAAGAGGAATCAGGAAGTCTTTGCCTAGTCGCACAAAGACATGGTCGACATAGATCCTAGAGTCATCAGCCATGTCCTAAACATCGACAAGATTTTTCCACCAGTGCAACAAAAAAGAACGCTGCTCGACAAAGATAGATCAAGGGCCTTGAAAGAAGAAGTCAAGAAGCTGAAGGAGAATGGGTTCATCAGGGTGGCATTTTATCCATCATGCATCTCTAATCCCGTGCTAGTTCCCAAGTCGAATGGCAAGTGGCGTACGTGAGTGGATTTTAAAGACTTAAATAAAGCCTGCTCTGAAGATTGTTTCCCACTCCCAAGAATCGACCAGTTGGTCGATGCCACTGCAGGACATGAGATCCTCTCTTTCATGGACGCGTACTCCGGTTATAATCAGATTAGTATGCATCCCCCTGATGAGGATCTCACTAGCTTTCGGACTAATACAAGGCTCTACTGTTACAAAGTGATGCCCTTAGGTTTGAAAAACGCTGGTGTGACTTGCCAGCGACTCATGAACCACATGTTTAAGGAACTGATCAGCACAAACATGGAGGTTTATGTTGATGACATGTTGGTCAAGTCGAAGAAAGCAGAAGGGCATGTAAAGGATTTGGAAGAGTGCTTCAATGTCTTGAACAAATATCAGATGAAGCTAAATCCCCTTAAATGCTCTTTCGGAGTAGGATTAGGGAAGTTCTTGGGATTTACAGTTAACTCGAGAGGAATTGAAGCCAATCCTGAGAAAATTAAAGCTCTGATCGACATGAAATCGCTAGCAAAGATTAAGGATGTTCAAATCTTCACCGGAAGAATTGCCACTCTTAGTAGATTCATTTCAAAGTCAACATATAAGTGCGGCCCATTCTTTAATCTACTTAGAGGCAATAAAAAGTTTGAATGGATGGAGGAATGCGAATAGGCTTTTCAAGCACTAAAAACTCATATGGCGCAACCACCCATCCTATGAAAGCCGGTCAATAAAGAAACTTTGTTCATCTACCTGGCGATCACAGAATACACTGCTAGTGCCGTTTTAGTAAGGGAGGAAGAATGCGTGCAGAAGGCTGTTTACTATGTAAGCAAAAGGCTAATTGGAGCAGAACAGCGGTACCCACCCATCGAGAAGCTAGCCTATTGCCTAGTTTTGTTCTCTAGGAAGCTGCGGCCTTACTTTCAAGCTCATCCAATTACAGTTTTGACCGACCAGCCTCTACGACAAGTCCTGCAAAAACCAGAGGCTGCAGGTAGATTGTTAAAATGGGCAGTCGAACTTGGGCAGTTCGATATATCTTACTTGCCGCGAGCAGCGATAAAAGGACAAGCCCTGGCTGACTTCATTGCAGAATTCACTGAAATTATGAATGGCGAGCAGATTAAAGAGCCTAATGAGCCTGAATGTCAAAACCAAGCTCCCACGTGGAAATTATTTACAGATGATTCTTCTAAGGAGTGCCACGCTGAGGCAAGAGTGATATTGATAATGCCGGAGGGGCATCGATTTCACTGCACAATTAGGTTTGACTTCACTGCTTCTAACAATGAGGCTGAGTATGAAGCACTACTCGCTGGATTGCGGTTAGCCAGGGACATAAATATAAAAGTGCTTGACATCTACAGTGATTCTCGGCTGGTGGTGAATCAAGTCATGGGAGAATAGCATGCACGAGGTTTAAAGATGGTTTCCTACCTGAACAAAACAAAAGATCTATTGGCTCAGTTTGGCAAATACAGTCTCTAGCAAGTACCTCGCGACCAGAATTCCAATGTTGATGCTTTGGCCAAATTAGCAAGTGCAAAGGATGCTGATACTCTGAATATAGTGCCGGTTGAGCAGCTAACAATGCCAAGCATCCAAGCAGAGGAGACCGCTATGGTGATCCAGATGACGGATGCATGGATGACACCATATATAGAGTATCTAACGCAAGACATATTACCAATGGACAGAAACAAAGCTAGGACCCTTCAGCGATAGGCTGCTAGGTATATCCTGGTCGATGGAATCTTGTACCGAAGGGGATATTCAATGCCACTCCTCAGGTGTATTTCGAAAGAGAAGGCCAAAGAGTTTATGAAAGAGGTACACGAAGGCTTTTGTGGAGACCACGCTAGGGGGCAAAGCTTGTCAAAAAAGATACTGAGGCAAGGATACTTTTGGCCCACGATGAATGAAGATTCGATGGAGTTTGTACGGAGATGTGACAAGTGTTAGAGGTTCTCCAAAATCCTGCGAGCAGCCCCTAATGAGCTTAAATAGATGCAAAGTCCGTGGACGTTTGCAGTTTGGGGCATAGATTTGATCGGATCTTTTCCCGCAGAGAAGGGCAGCATTAAGTATGTCGTGGTTTCCGTCGACTATTTCACTAAATGGGCCGAAGCCAAGCCACTCACAACCATAACGACCAAGAAGGTCCTAGATTTTGTGATCAAGAGCATCATTTGTCGCTATAGATTGCAAAGGAAGATCGTCTCGGATAACGGCACCTAGTTCGATAGTGATTTATTCACGGATTTTGCGAACGGCATGGCATTATCAAGAGCTTTTCTTCAGTTGCTCATCCCCAAGCAAATGGACAAGTTGAAGCAGTCAACAAAACGCTGAAGGATACACTGAATAAAATACTAGAAGAAGCTAAGGGGGCATGGCCAGAACAATTACCTAAAGTACTTTGGTCGTACAAAACTTCCCACCGAACAGCAACAGGTCATACTCCATTCTCTTTGGCTTATGGATATGAGGCTATGTTGCCTATTGAGTTAGATCTGCCTTTGCATCGCAGAATAACGTACGACCAAGGCTCAAACAGCCAACTATTGATGGAATCCCTCGACTTAATCGATGAGAAACGTGAGCAAGCCCAACTCCGAGTAGCTGCGTACCAGCAAAAAGTCGCCCGGTATTTCAACTCTAAAGTGCGAGAAAGAAAGTTTAGCGTTGGAGATCTTGTAGTCCAAAGAGTTTTTCTAAACACTCGCGACCAAGCTGCTGGAGTATACAGACCTAATTGGGAAGGGCCATACCAGATTGAAGAAGTCCTTCACCTAGGCACCTATAAACTTGCTCACTTAAATGGAGATCTCGTTCCTCGCTATTGGAATGGAGAACACCTGTGCAAGTACTAGCAATAAACAATTTTGATTAAAGAATTGGCTTGTATTAATTTTACTTTTTACAAGTTTTGAAAAAGGGTTGGTCATTTTATGTGACCGATCGCTTATAAGTGTAAGATCTTATTGATCACTTGTACAGCATGTTTCGTCCATTTATTATGAGAAATATAAGGGACTGTGCGCAGCCAGTCATTTCTTGCCAATTATTGTATTTATTACAAGTATTTGCTCATTACGTGTGTTGTTTTGCTGTATTACAATTTCAATTATTTTGGTCCGAGAAGTATTGTTCAAACAGGTTTTGGTCAAGGCAAGTGACCAAGGACCTAAAGCTCCTCGATCACTTGGGGGGCATATAAGGTACAAGTAAGCAAAGCATATCATCAAAAGGTATGTAAACACATGAGCAAAATAAGTGAAAGCATGCTAGGGTACTTAAAGTATTTTTCAAAATTTTGTATTTTGTTAAATCAATCCAAAGTGTTATGCTAAGTTCGGTCATGCGAACAGATGTTATAATAAAATGAAAACGTATTATAATATCAAAAATGAATTACTTTACACCGCGAGCAGTATTTCTTGGATGTAATTGTTCAATTAAAAGGAAAATAGCTGCCCACGCAGCAATAAAAAATTAATGTCATTACATCACGACCAGTAGGTCGTGTAATTAAAAGATTAAAAGATAGAAGAGAAAAGACTAAGAGGCTGGAGGGTCTTGCGGAGCGTCCTAGTCGACAGCTGCGCTAGCTTCATTGTCTGCGCCATCTATCCCTATTGCCAGAGAGATCTCTGGGGAAGCAGGAACATTAGCCCTCTCTTCTTCCTTTAGGCGAATGGCACATTGAGACATTAGAGTCCGCCTCAGGCGTTCTGACAGATAGTTGAAGTTAGCCTCCCGGTTGTGCTTCCAAAACTCGTAGAAGCAAAGATGAGTGGCTTCCTTGTACTTCTCCAAGTTCCTGGCCTCGAGTTCCTCAAGCTCCTTCACGCGCTTTTCCAGCTCCTCCGCCTCCTGCTTGCTCGCAATCAAATCAAGCTCGAGCTGTTTGCATTGTTGGTAGTTGAGTTTGGCGCTTTCCCTGAATGTTTCTTTGTCTTCATTGAATTTCTTCAAGGCGTCCCGAACCTCCAGAAGCTCCTCGGTCAGAGTGGCTTTTTGCTTGAGCACTTCCTCTTTCTGCTTAGATAGCTCTACACTCTTCTTAAGAAACTCACCATTTTGCTTAGTTAACTCGTTGTTCTTCTCAAGCAAGTCGGCATTTTTCCCTTCAAGCGCTTTCTTAGCCTCAACAAGCCTGGTGTCAAAAATTTTAGTCTTGGACACCATTTCACCCACATGGCGCCAGCTAGCGGTCACGGTCCGTAATCCCTACGATCAGATGAAAAGGGTAAAGCTATGGCAGGAAATCAAAAGCAAATTATTCAGCTTACAAGCTCATTCAGCCCTCGGTTGAGTATTTGGTCAGTCTCCATGGAAATGGTTTCATTAATGGCCTCTTGACTGCGTTTGTGCTTGGAGAGCTTGTATATGCTGGTCGACTGGAGGAGCTGAGGCCGGCTGCTCGAGAGGCAATGGAGGTGGCGTGTTCTCCTTCGAAGGGACAGTGGCTGGAGGGTCCTCAGTTCGAGCCTTCTTTGAGGAGGTTTTACTGCTCTCCCCCCGAGTCCTCTTGCTGTCTTTGTTCTTGCCTGAAGATGTAGTGGCAGCCTTGTAATGCTCGAACACGTCTTCAGATGACATGTCTGCACAAAAAGAAACAACACAAGCAGTGAGACAAGATACATAGATGGAGCTAAAAATGAAAGTAAAGAGATTATAAGTAAAGTACCCGCGCTACAACTACTGGTCGCTACATTACTTACTGCCTGGAAGAAATCTGAACTTAAGATTGGAGTATACTTAAAGTTGCCATCCCCGTCAAATAAGTAACAGGGAATTGGCAAACTATCTAAGAGTGAAAGATCAGTACCATTCTCATCTGAAGATTCATCGATGGGAGCGGGGGGTTCAGTGGCCTTCTTTTTTCCTTTTCCCTTTGGGGCGGGGGGAGTAGCAGCCGTAGAGTGCTGGAAGGTTCCCTGATTGTTACTCCAGTGGCCCTCCTCAGAGGGGGTTGTTCCATGCCTGGGTGCTACTTAGGAACCTTTCCGTTAGTAGCACTACCCACTGTTGACTCCCTCACATCTTGATGAGGGGCCAAAAGGCCGACCAGCCTAAGGTTAGCCTCTATGACCAGATGCTTGATACTTTTCTCCACGTCAGTCATGCTGGCCAAGAGGGCTGATCTTAACTCCATGTCTGGAGTGGGGTCTGGTCGTAACCATGGGCCTGAAAGGCACTAAAAATCTAAGAAAGTGTAGAGAAAAAATTAAAGAAAGATTAACGACCAGTGGTACAAAGATGTTACCACCTTGAGTGAAGGCCACGTTGTTCGCGACCATGTCAGTTGTAAGGAAATACTCCTAATAGTACTTCCCCACATTCGATATGTGAGTGGTGTCAGACAGGAAAGTGCGCCCTGTTTCCTGATGACAAAAGTGAAAAAACCCCGTGCTTTCTTGGTTGGGGTTAGACTTGAGGTCGAACAGATAATTAACCTCATGTGGTGAAGGCACAGGCCATTTTTTGTGGCTATAAAGGATATAGAGTGCTGCAAGCATTCTATATCCATTGGGAGTTATTTGGAAAAGGGTGACCCTGAAGTAGTTGGCCACCCCTTGGAAAAAAGGATGAAGAGGCAAGGTAGCCCCTGCCTCAATGTGGTACCTTGACCAGGCGCTTAAAGCGCCTCCAGGCAAGTTCGCCCGTTGGTCTTGAGCGGGTCGGCTAGTGTCACCCCCAGGAGTCCATATTTTCTGATATAGTTGGCGATCATCCTGATCGTTACCCGGCTGACAGGTACAACATACCATTCAACATCTGGTTGAATAACATTTCGGGGTTGAGCATGAGTTTGGATGTTTGGGTCAGGAATATTTTCTTCTCGACCACTGGTAGAGAGAATTTCAGCCCGAGGAGCAGGCTGAATTGAAGGATTAGGAGTTTTCTTTTTTTGGGCAGTAGTTTTTACTCAACCCATATTTTGGACGAGGGTCGATGGAGTGTTTGAAGTGGCGCGAGAAAAGGGAATTTCAGGTATTAGCAATGACGGTTGCTCCTCGTCCTCAAGCAGTTGAGCTAGTAAGTCATCATCGATGGGTCTTTCACCTCCCCATGGATCTTGCATGAAAAGCTGCGAATAGAGAAAGGGGGAGGTAAGACGTAAAGCTTAAAAGCTTGTGTTGAGAGTTGGAATAACGTTGCTCCCGTATAAAAATTAAGTTTTTATACGGCCAACAACATTCTAATAAAAACACTAAGTTCTATACGAGCAGTTTGAAAAATAGATTGAAAAACGGAAGTAAAAAGTTTTTCAGGAAAAAGCTTTTTCGACTCCGAAGGGGCGGGAAAAACCTAGTTTTTCAACTAGCTTAAAAATCGAATTTTGCTTCGATTTTACGCCCTAAATCTACAATCTCGACTACCAAACTGGCTCTTAACTCCTACAAAATGTAATTTCGCTGTCCTATCAAGCATCGATCAATATGCCCACTATCCCAATCCAGTTTCGGCCAAGAACAGTCAGAAACACAGATTTGAATACACAAAAAACAGTTTTGCATGGCATCTCAAGCATCCAAGGGGTTCGTAAAACTTACTTGGATGAAAAGAGGGGTCTGAAATGAAACAGCTTTGAGCGTCCGAGCGGAGGATCCTTAGAGCAGCGATGGAAGTTCTTCAAGTTTTCTGGGCTCTGAAAATCGAGGTTCTTAGGAGTTCTTGACGAGAAAATGGAGAATGAAAAGTAAAAAGTAAAAAAAATGGATTTGAGGTATTATATATAGTGACTACGACACGTTAAAAGAGGTAATCATGAGTTACTTTTTCTAAGCATGGGGAAGTGAAATGGCCATCGGACACATTCTTGGGAAACCGAAAAGACTTGATTAGACATGATTGGTCACCTTTTTCGAGAAAGCATGGGCGGTTCTGACAGATTTCGTGGGGTATTCGAAGAGTTGGTTTCCTAAGTTTACTTATTGTTGGTCGCAATAAATAAACTTGGGGGGCAAATGTTTAACCAAAAAACGGTTGCTGATGACGTGGCGAGAATTTCTCACACGTGGTTGACACGTGGCGAAAGTACTACTCGACTATCAACCAGAAGCACACTACATCGTCAGGGTTAATTTTTGATACGACCAGGATGGTCGTATAACCTAATTTATTTCCTTCTTAAGTTGTAATCTTATAATAATTGCATTGAATATTTCTTCATTATTATCTTTGTACGCGATTATTAAGGAAAGATAGGGCACGTTGGCATGGGGTAACCCTCCTGGAGCCTATAAATATGCATGAAATAGCTCAAGGAAGGGACTTTTTAGATTTTTGATTCCTGAATCTATTTCCGAAATATTGAGAGAAAAAAGAGCTATAGTGAGTTGTTCATCGTCTTATTGTAATACATTCAAGGTTTGTGAAACTCAAGAACCCTAGTTCTTTGACCACGACTTTGAGATTCAATAATAAAAATATCACTAAATGGACGTAGGTCATTACCATTCTTTGGGGCCGAACCACTATAATTCCTTGGTGTTTTCTTCCTTTCCGTAAGATCATTTTTCTCATTCTTGCTTTATACTTTGTCATACATTTGACTCCGTGTCGTTGGCCAAATCGAGGGTCAACTGTCATTTAGTGAAACAATTTAATAATCATAAAAGATTACAAAGTGTTTGTATCTTTTAAATGCTACTTTAATGAAGCATGATTATTATAATCACTATATTTTTTCTAGTTAAATTGTATTAGAGATAATGACTATAAGTCATGTAAGTGAGTTACTGATAATTAATAATGATAAAACCAAAGAATATCACAAATTATGTAAAGCATTATTGTAGTGGGAGCATTAGTTAGTAACTATTTCGTTACAAATATAAAGATTAGTTTGTTGTGTGTAACACAATCTAACTATATTTCATTCACATACTAGTATGTAATGAAATGTTTTAACATAAAATAATGGTTGAAACACCATGAATCTAGAAATGGAATTTGGAATTCTTATGACATCTGGATTCTTCAACATCCAACTAAAGTTCATTAAACTTCAGTTTGAAACATGATATTCAAGATGAAGAGGAGAACAGAGGGAAATCCAAACTTTTCATTGTAAGGTTAATACCCTAAGGCTATAGACAGAAATAAGAATTTATTACTTGAATAAATACCTTCTACTGTAACCAAGCTTAAATTTGTTTACATACTCTTATCCATTGCTTTATGCATGGATTATGAGATTAATTTAAATGGATGTCTAAGTAGTCTTTACTAAATGGATGACATGACAAAACCGTTTGAAGATCTCGACCAGAAAGATTCTATTGTGATTCTTATTCTTAATATTGATAACGTTCTGATCATTAGGAATAATGTAGAGAAATTGTCAATAGAAAAGAAATGGTTAGATAAACATTTCTAAATATTAGATTTGGAAAAACCAAACATGTTCTATACATTTAAGTCTATAGAGTTTGAAAGAAAAATCTTTTGGCACTGTCTCAAGTGACTTATACAGATAAGAAGCTTAAATACTTTAGTTTACAAAAGTCCAAGAAATGCTTTTTGCCTTCCCGGTCAGGAGGATGTATTATCTAAATAATAATGTCTAATTATTCTTTTACTAGAAATGAAGAACATAAAACAGTATTCCTACAACTCGGTGATGGACTATTTAATGTATAGAATGTTATGTCTTCAAATTAACATTTGTTAAACGGTGGGAATATTCAGTAGTTGTCAATCCAATGATGGATTGAGTCATTGAATAATTATAAGGACTTAATTTTTTTGAGTATCTTGAATATAATGGAGATTATATGTTTGTGTATTTAGGCAGTGACCTAAAATCGAAAAGGATGAACTGATTTTAAACCAGATAGAGATGTTCAAGGATTGAATCAGGATCAAGTGCTATAACTATGGAGGAAACACAATAATCTGGAAATCTATTAGACATTTCAAAATTGTATATTTCACCATAGAAGTCGAAATGTAACAGCTATTGAGCAGTTAAATAGGCCATTTGATTTAGTTGAGTTCATTGCCATTCTGAAAAGGGTTTCAGACTTGAATAACCTACTTGTATCTCATTGCGAAAGCAATGGAGATATAACTATTCTAGAAGAACTAGAAATCATGAGAGGGTAAAGCACATGAAATGAAGTATCATTTAATTTAAGACAATTTTACATAGTTGATGTAATGATCTTCCAGATAGCTTCAAAACTCTTTCTTACAAAATTGTTTACGAAGATTTTGTTAGACAAATTCGCTCACGGTAATGTGAGTGACACATTGAGAGACATGCCTTAATTTTCTTTAAGGCAAGTGGGATTGTTGGAAATAGTGCCCTTAAATGAATTGTAGTTGACAAAATTTTTAATTGAAATAAATAATTGAATTGAATGATTATATATATAGACTATGTCCGATATTATGTAGATAATATTAAGTAAATATCAGAAAATTCCAAAGTTTATCTATGTGGTCTTAATATCATATATGTATGAGAGGATCGTGATTAAGATAATAAACTTTAAACAGTTCGCAGTAAAATAAAGTTATGGAATCTTTAGATTATTTACTACTAGTACTGTTCGCTGGTATTATGAATACAAGTGACCTAGATTCGGGTCACTAGTGTAGTAGGACACTTTAGTGAAGGTACTTTATATATAGAACATGACAAAATTTGATTTATTAATACTTGTTTAAACACCGTTTCATAGTATTAGTAAAACACATCAAACAATGATCATATACACGATGATCTTAATCTTGAGGTTATTATGAACTCCTATATATGTCATCTGATCCTTTGATTCACGCGTTAAGATTTTTCAGAATGATGAGGCTAAGAACAATTATTTTGGGGACTCAATGATATATATGGCTAGGGACATAGTTTAACAGATATGGAATCTATACCTTCTTATAGATTGAATAATGGTTCCCTATTGGATTGACTTTTGGAACTGAAAAGGTTATAAGCGCTCACGTCGCAAACTCGTTGTGACACAACCTTCACTAGTAAAGTCAATGGTACACTAGGACATAGATATAGTTAAAAGTGTAAAACAATAATTTTATTCCCTTTTAATTATGAACCATTAATAGAAGATTAACGTTGTATCTAATGATTATATCAATGGACACTTTATTCTTTGGTAAAGTACTCTGTAAATATATGTTTATAATTATCAAGAGTTCAATCTCATATTTATAGTGGAGTAATCATGAGATTAATAAATATGATTATTAAATCAAAGAGCTTTGATTAATAATCTAATATTTATTGGAGCTTGATATTATAGGTCCATAGGTCTCCAGGGTAGCTCTATCAACACTATATCAACGTAAGAGTTGATACAAGGGTAAAACTGTAATTTGGAAATTTGACAATAATTTTATTCTTCGGATCAAATATACAATTATATGATAATTGTGGTTGAGTAATTAATTTGCAATTAATTATTAAATTTTTTAAAATATGTTTATTTATTTAAATATAGAATTTTGAAATATATATAAATAAATAAATAAAATTTTGAAATTAATTTTTTTATTTGAGTGGGAGAAAATAAAATTGGTAAGTCAAAATATTTTTTGATTTATTGATTTTTTTAAAAGTTGATGATAATAATGATCATCAATTTGAATTTTTGATTTTGAATATAAAATTTAAATTGTGAAATATAGTTGTGATATTTTCCTTAAAAAGATAATACCATATTTTGTAGGAAGGATTGATTTTAATTAAATAAATAAATAAAAGAAAAATGCAGTATTTCTTGAAAGGGGAAGCTTCTACACACATGACACAGTCCAGGGTCTGTGCCATGCGTGTAAGAGAGTACTGATAAAATATCAGTATTGTTTTTATTTTGTTTATTTAATTAATTAATAATTTGAAAATATATTTTTTTCAAATTTGGTAAGTTGGATATTACCTAAATCAATTCCTATCATCATTATGATTGTAACCCTTATTAGCTTAGCTGTCATTAAATAAATAAGAAAATGATTTCATTAAGAAATAAAAAATATTATGTATATAAGATACTTGCCCTTCCAACCCAGATTATTATTATTATGAATAATAAGGTAATATATAATCTCGAATATATATATTATGTGATAACAAGAAAAAAGAGAGTGGTAATTCAGAATAAGTTTAAAAAATTGTTAGACAAGAGATTGTCATCTTATTCTTCTGTTTTAACATTTCTCAAGCAATAATCCAAGTTCTCATGTGTTGAGATTTACTTGTGACCAGAATAGAAAGACCGCAGATACTATTACAGTTTCAGGCCCAAACATAAGGGCTCAGGGTGTTCAGATGGGCTGCCAGGGTGGCAATGAGATTTGGAGAACTTATTCGGAATATGCCTGATGCAGGAGACGCCATCTGGGAGAATGCTGAGGAAAGACATGTTTTCTGTGTGGAATAGTTGGGCACTTCAAGAAGGATTGCCTGAGGCCGAAGAAGGAAGAGCCAAAGAGGGTGGATAGCCTGACTCCAACATGAGTGTTCGCCTTGATGTAGTAAGAGGTTGGCGCTAGTCCCTCAGTAGGGACATGTCAGCTTTCTAGTTCTCGATCTTTTATAATATGTTTATTGGTTCTGGTACTATGTATTTCTTTGTATCTAAAAGAGACATATATATATATATATATATATTATGTAGATTATGTGATTATCACACCATGGGGCATGGAATTTTATTACCTACCAGGGGAAATTTGTAATCTCCACGAGATGGGTCAGAGTATTACTAGTGGAGAGTTATGAGTAAAATTGGTTGAGTTGGTTATAGAAGACTTCGATATGAATTTGGGTATAGATTGTTTTGCCAAGTAAGGGACAACCATGGACTGTAAGGAAAGGGCACGTTAGCATTCACAAGATTCCTAGCTATCATGGTGGGCACCACCAAAGTTGTATCAGTTAGACCAAAGGGAAACTAGATTGGCCCGTGAGGTTTCAGATGGGTTTCCCGAGGATTTACTGGGATTTTTGCCACGTCAAGGGAATGGGTCTAATACTAGACTAATATAGGGATAGAACCTGTATCTGAGGCGTTGTACAAAATGGCTACAACCGAATGGACAAAATTTAAAGTACAGTTACCAAAAGCTACTGGATTTGGAGTCTATCAGATCTATCTTCTCACATTGGGGTGCACCTATTTGGGATTGTGAAGAAAAGTTGAGACATTGAGAATGTGTGTCGAATACAGAGAGTTGAACAGGTTGACTATTATAAATAAGTATCCACCGCCAAGAACCGACGACCCACTTGATCAGTTGCAAGGAAGACAATGCTCTCATAGATCGATATTTGATTTGGTTAGCACCAGCTTAGGATCAAAGGGGAAGACTTATCGTAGAAAACTTTTCATACAAGCTTGTAGGGGTTCGATGAATAGAGTGTTTAAGGGTTATCCAGACAGATTTGTGATGATCTCCATCGACGGTATCCTAATTTACTCTCAGATAGAGAAAGAGCATGGGCATCATCTTCGGTTGGTATTACAGAGATTGAGGGAGCACAGATTATATTTAAAGTATAAGAAGAACAAATTCTGGTTACTTCAGGTGACCTCCTTTAGTCATGTTGTTAGTAAGAATGGGGTTGAGGTGGTTCCAATCAAGGTTGAAGAAATTAGAGATGGGCCGAGGCTAAGGAATACTCCGGAGATTATAAGTTTTCTT
Organism: Humulus lupulus; assembly: GCF_963169125.1. NCBI lineage: Eukaryota > Viridiplantae > Streptophyta > Magnoliopsida > Rosales > Cannabaceae > Humulus > Humulus lupulus. The sequence continues at coordinate 266,319,904 of NC_084802.1, forward strand.
GGAGTGACAAGGTATCACCAATGTTTCAATAAAGGGCTCTCAAGAATTGCTGCACCACTGATACAGTTGGCACACAAGAATCTGAGGTTTGTGTGGTTAGACAAATGTGAGAACAGCTTCCCAAAGCTGAAGCAATTGTTGATTACTACTTTAGTACTGAATCTTCCATCGGTTCGATAGAAATTTCTTGTATATTGTGGTGTATCGAAATAAGGGTCAGGTTGTATCCTTATGCAAGCTGGGAAGGTGATCGCCTATGCGTCATGACAATTGAAGGAATAGGGACAGCGATACCCTACACAAGGTCTAGAGTTAATAGCAGTGGTATATTCACTAAAGGTGTGGTGCCACTACCTGTATGGAGAAAAGTGAGAGGTATACACTGATTATAAGAATTTGAAGTATTTCTTTACTCAGAAAGATCAAGAATGAGGTTAGAGAATTCTAGTCAGAGTTGGTAAAAGTTTATGTCTGTGAAATTTTCTATCGTTCAGGGAAGGACAAAGTAGTAGTAGGTGCTTTAAACCGGAAGGATTGATGCGTGTCGTATGCCGTATCAAATTTTTGTATATATATATTTTTTATTCACTTACACCAGCAACTCTAGTATAGCGGTAAATAAGGGCTGAACCCATGAGGACTATGATCAAATTATTATTCAAAATAATACTAGACTAAAATTAAAAAAGGGTTTTAGTTTTAATAGCTGAAAACATAAAATGAAATAAATATCAACCATTGAATAACTAAGGATATAACGATATAAAGAAATAGCCAAGAATTACTCTCCACCTTCAACAATCAATCTATCAACAATGATGAATAATAGTCCCTATTCCCAATTAAACTATTAACCCCGCAGATAATACTTAAGTAATCAATTATCCCAGTTTCCTCAATATAATTAATTAAAGTTAAGCACTCTTAATTAACCCTCTTTACCCAGCAATAAACTCATTAAGCATGTAATCTATTTAACCTAGTAAAAGCATTACACTTTGTGAAAACAGGTTAATCTAGGCAACAAATTCATTAAGCATGCAATTCATTTAACCCAGGTTCTATTTTTCCTCACAATTAAAATACCTGTCACAATACCTTAATTGCAATTTATCACTTTACTTAGAATTCTAAACTATTAGGTGAATAGAAATCTTAAGATGATAGTAGAACAATGCAAAACCCCAATTAGTGGCCATCTAAACAAGATTTTACAAGATCGATGACATTCAAATAGAAAAATAGAAGCAATTTAATATAAGGGAATAAAAGGAATAAAATTCATCAATGCATTCAAGATCTCATGTCTAGGGTTTTGAAATAACCCTTAACTATAAAGAAAACTACTCCATAATCATAAACATATATATTCAATGAAAATAAAAGAGTTTTGAGAAGAAAGAAAAACTAGATTGAAGAATATAGATGATGATGTTTTTTCCTCCTCCTCTGCTGCTCTAGCCTCTAAAAATCGCAATAGAAAGTTATAATAAAAGTTAAACCTAATCCCTTTTATAGCCCCTCAAAAATTACATTTAAATTTTGAATTTTAAAGAAAATATCGTCGCACGGCCGCGAACAGTGTTTCTTGGCAGCCGTGGCCACTAGAAAAACATATTTTCCAGAAATTGAGCTCTGGCCGCAGCCTGGGACATTGTTGGCCATGGCCACTACATTCTGTCCCCCAGGCCGTAGCCTAGAATAAGGCTGGCTGCGGCCGTAGCAAGTTTTCCAGTTTTTCGGTTTTCTTCTGCTGTAGTGACCGAAAGTATTTTAAGTGTAACTTCCTCGATATAACTTGGAATTGGACGATTCGAAAAGATATAGAAAGCTAAGAAAAATATCTAAAACTTTTATTTCTAGGTATACTTCCAAAAAATAATGGAAAATTATCAAAATCAAGTGTAAAGTTTAGACTTGTAATTTCGAGCTTAACCATTACTTGTAAAACATCCCAAATTCATTCACTTTCACCCAAATGTCTTGAAAATCCTAAAAACACAAAATAAACTAATTAAACATATATAAGTAAATAATCAAGTGCATAATAATAGAAGAATAATGAATTAAAAATAGACAAATTCGGTACTTATCAAATTCCCCCACACTTGATTATTGCTCGTCCTCGAGCAAACAAAATAAAATCTAAACACCTAAGAAAATAAAAACATAAACAATGGAATTGTCAATAGCGTTAGTTGTGTCAAAGATTAATCAACCAAATACGTTATAAGAAAAATTCGAATTCCACATTCCTCAGAATTTCAACTCAATGTCTAGTCACCACTTAAACTCGATCTATTTATGATTATGCCCAATTAAACCTACCAAAACACAATCATTTGAATGAATTTATACATGCCATAATATGTTTTAAAGTATCTTCTATAATAATATTTTGATGAAAAACATCCACTCCATAGATATTAACCAATTGTTCTCCACTAATGTAAACACATATAATCAAGAATCAAAAGGTCTTTAAAAGCGTGTAATGTGAGGCTAATGTTAGAGGTAGATGAAAAATGAATATTTAAGCTTAAATCACACCATAGCCTATAATTTTTATTTTTCAATTCTCTAGATCTTCCCACAAATTTCCCATACAATTCAAGAAAATACATAATCTTTCCATTTTTTCTTTCCACATTGATCTTACTACTTCCCCCACACTTATACTTTTGCAATACCTTTTTCATTTTGTCATATTTCTCAGTGAAAATTTTATTTTCTTTTCAATTCAACTCATTGGAAGAAATAGTAAATCATATACTTTCACATTATAATCCAACAAACCAATACAACTTCCCATTCTTACAATCCATAATCCAACCCACCAAATCAAACAATCATATAAAACTATGGTGTAATGGGTCACAAAAAGGATAAAAATTTTAAGCTGTAAAAGGTTTAGATATTGGCTTATAAAAGAAAAAGATTAGTCATTACGGCTCAAAAATGGGAAACTATGATATTCAATTTCATAGGTAAGCTTGAAAGGCTCAAACGATCCAAAGAACATGCCTTAATCATCTTCCTAATCATGTGTACTTAGGATTTCTCCTCAAACAATTAATCAATGGTTTCTAGAGTGGTCGAGACTATATATAAGTAATAACATTCATAAATATCTCCAAACAATAGTGAAAAAGTAAATCTAATTGTACACACATTATGTTTAAAAATCTAAGATCAAGCTGAAGTAACAACCAGACAAGAGTTAAGCACACAATTCATGCAGAATTCATCAATTTTCTAGACATATTCTTATCTCAATCAGAAGTTTTATCATTGACAGACAACTTTCAACATAACCATACTTATAACAACCTATTTTTTTTTTTTAAAATGACACTATAAACAAAACAAAAACAAATAACAACTAAGGAAATGACAAATAAAAATTAAACAGACAGTTTTCCCTTCCCCCACACATAATTTATGCATTGTCCTCCAGGCATATACTAAATAAAAAATCAATGTAAACTAAAAAGATAAAGGTAAGAAAAACTCTCACAAGTTTGCTTTGTTTAATGTCGTTAGCTCGACTGAATGATGTGGTCATGATTGTCATGGTGGGTCATTTAACAGAAACTTCTTCTTTTTGTACTTCTCAATAGAATTCAACATATCAAACTTTATAACTTCACCATTAAATTTCTTTGTAAGTGCCCATACATTGACATCCAGCTTTGTACTTCTAATAAGTCGGAATGGCCTATCAAATTGAACCTGCACCAAAACATCTTCAACTACCCTTAGGGGATAAGCATTAGTGTGATCAGCTAATCGGATAATAGCACTAGTTTCTTTTAACAATCCTAGATTTAAAGAAGCAAAAATAGAATAAGACATTAAATCAATATGTGCTCCTAAATCTATCATACAATGATCAAACCTACTTTTACTGATAGTTTATGGATTTATAAACATCGCAAGGTCTTGACACTTAGGTAGCAACTTCCTTTGGAGAATAACAGAAACATTCTCCCCCACACTTATCTTTTTATCACCTTTCAACTTCCTTTTATTCGGGGACAACTCCTTAGGAAGCTTAGCATATGGCGGTACTTGTGTTAATGGTTGTATGGAGCAAAATATTGATTTTAATGATCACCTTATTTTCCTCCTCATTCTTAAATTTTGTCAATCTGTTCGGAAAAGGAGCAATAGGGACATAGGATCTGACAGTTGGTTTGTGTAGCATGTTCTGTGATGATGAACCAACTAACATGAAAGTTTCGATCTCCGGTGGAGAAGATGCTTCTGGGGTTGAATTGTTGACTTCTTGAGTTGGAATTAGATCAAATGTTATGTCTGGATGAGGTGGCAAGTCAAGTTGTGGACCACTTTGAAGAGTAAGGGCACCATCATTCTCTATTGGATTACTCTCTAATTCTGTGGATAATTCTCCAATATTTTCAACCTCAAGATTATTCAATGATGTAACAATTTGTCCCATAGTACTCTCCAAATTCTTGAGGGACGCTTCTGTACTCTGAAGAATACTTGGGTCTGCATAGTTGAAGCCACCAAGGTTTTTAGCATATCTGAAATTGATGGTTCCTAATCTTGTGACATTCCTATAGGAGGTTGTTGAGGAAAAGGCCCATAAGCCTGCTCTGACATCTGTTGAAGTTGGAGAGTGCTGACATTCAATGCATTGATGAGATCTCCAATTGATGGATCTGAATATTGTGGGGTGAGCTCATTATATTATGATTGAGAGTAGTAATTTGGCTCAACATATTGATTTCCACCATAGAAAGTATTAGAATACTTCTCCCATTGTGAATTGTAATTTCTAGAATAGGAGTCATATCTATTCATTTGAGGATCATAACAGTGTTGATAGTACATTTCCATGTCTCAAAATAAGTTCAATGCAAGCCCTGAAAACATCAACTACAACTAATAGACCAAGTTAGTAAAAAGAGAAAAAAAAAAAGAAATTAAATAAAATAGTCCCCGGAAACGGCACCAAAAATTTGATGCGTGTCGTATAACGTATCAAATTATATATATATTCTTTTATTCACTCACACCAGCTACTTCAGTATAGCAGTAAATAAGGGTCAAACCCACGAGGACTATGATCAAATTATTATTCAAAATATACTAGACTGAAATTAAAAAGGGGTTTTAGTTTTAATAGCTGAAAACATAAAATGAAATAAATATCAACGATTGAATAACTAAGAATATAACGATATTAAAGAAATAGTCAAGAATTACTCTCAACCTTCAACAATCAATCTATCAACAATGATGAATAGTATTCCCTATTCCCAATTAAACTATTAACCCCGCAGATAACACTTAAGCAGTCAATTATCCCAGTTTCCCTAATATAATTAATTAAAGTTAAGCACTCTTAATTAACCCTCTTTACCCAGCAATAAACTCATTAAGCATGTAATCTATTTAACCTAGTAAAAGCATTACACTTTGTGGAAACAGGTTAATCTAGGCAACAAATTCATTAAGAATGCAATTCATTTAACCCAGGTTCTATTTTTCCTCACACTTAAAATACCTGTCACAATACCTTAATTGCAATTTATCACTTTACTTAGAATTCTAAACTATTAGGTGAATAGAAATCTTAAGATGATAGTAGAACAATGCAAAACCCCAATTAGTGGCCATCTAAACAAGATTTTACAAGATCCATGACATTCAAATAGAAAAATAGAAGCAATGTAATATAAGGGAATAAAAGGAATAAAATTCATCAATGCATTCAAGATCTCATGTCTAGGGTTTTGAAATAACCCTTAACTATAAAGAAAACTACTCCATAATCATATTCATATTCATAAAAATAAATATTCAATGAAAATAAAAGAGTTTTGAGAAGAAAGAAAAACTAGATTGAAGAATATAGATGATGATGTTTTTTCCTCCTTCTCTACTGCTCTAGCCTCTAAAAATTGCAATCAAAAGTTATAATAAAAGTTAAACCTAATTCCTTTTATAGACCCTCAAAAATTACATTTAAAATTGGAATTTCAAAGAAAAAATCATTGCACGACCGCGGCCAGTGTTTCTTGGCGACCACGGCCACTAGAAAAACGTATTTTCTAGAACATCGGGTGTAACGACCCAAATTCGCTAATAAGGCTTAAGGGCCTTGATTAGCGTGCCAGGAGGGCATGATGGGACTTTTGTGTGATTTTATGAGTTAAATGCATGATTATGATTTAAAGCGTGTTATATGACTATTTGATTATTTGAGATGCATGACTATATACATTAGTATGCATGTAGGCCCGGATTGTGTTAGAAGGGCATAATTGTAATTTTGGCCATGTTGGGCATAACTGTATTGATATGTGATGATTGTTGAGACCACACTGTGATGTGGATGTATCTGTGATTTGTGACTCGAGACGATCCCAGTGAGCGGACTAGCGGAAAGTCGAGGCAGAGAATTATACCCGGCTCGGGGCGAGCCTGGGGGTATAAATAGGAAACTAGTGAGTATATTGGGGTTTATTTTGATATCGAGGAATACTTAATTGGTGATTTATCAGGTGTTGGAAAGCAACGGGAAAATATTAGAGACACTTGAGGATTAGCGGGAATTGGGTGAATGACTAAAATGGCCCTACTTGGACAAAAAGGGATTTGAACTATTAGGGAGGGCATTTTGGTCAATTGGCTTTTAGAGAATTATTTATAAGGCTTTACACTTAGTGGAATTTATAGAGAAAGTGTGTTGGCTGTGGAGAGAAAGAAAGAAAAGAAAGAAAAAGGAAAGAAAGAAAAGAGAGAAAACAGAGGGGTTTCTCCCAAGGATCGGTTTGTGCATTCTTGCACCATTTCTCTCCATTTTTCTTGGGGCAAAGCTCAGTGGAGAGCTAGGGTTGGCTGAGCATCAAGGATCCTAAGCTATACTTGAGGATTGGCAAGGGATTAGCAAGATCACATCAGAAATTTGAGGTAAGTTCTTGGGGATTTCTGTTTTAGGGCTTGACTGGGTTGAACTGTGTTTTTGAGCTAAATGGATGGGGTTTTTGGGGAAATCAGGTCAAGGTTGTAAAGGAGCAAGCTAAGGAGGTCTAGGGTTCAATTCAAGGTCGAAATTCCACCCACGGTATGACTTCTAAGACCCTATCTTTGTTGTTTGAATGAAATTTTTGGTTTTGGGTTCATTATGTTAGATTTTGAGTTTTGGGTTGCTTGAGCTTGGGGCTGAGTTCTTGGGATGCTTGGGATGAGTGTGAGGTGTGGTTAAGTTTGTTTTTGGGTTTGGAAAAGGTTTGGGCAAGTTTGGGGTTGAAATGGTTGAAGGAAATCGCAAGAAGCGATTTTTGGGTAGTGCTGGTCTGCAACTAGCGCTACAGCGCTAGTCAGGGGGCGCTGTAGCGCTAGCCCCTATTTCTGGTGGGGTGGTTCTGCTTGTAGCGCTACAGCGCCCTCTTTAGAGCGCTGTAGCGCTGCACTGTTCACAGAAGGGGATTTTGGGCTATTTGAGAGGGATTTTGACCTAGGGTTCGGGGCTCGATTCCGCCACTTTATTTTGGGGATCAAGGACTTCCCGGGGGCTCGGGAGTGGTCCCGAGGCTAGGTATTCGGAATTGGGGTTTGGTGTTAACTTTGACCTATGTTTGTGCCTAGGTGTGCGCTAAGGCTCGAGTGGGATCGTGCTCAAGGAGTCAAGTGTTGAAAGCTATCGAATTGAAAGGTAAGAAAACTATAGCACCCATAGGATAGGGCATGGGCCCATAGTGTGATTGCGGGGCACGACCCTATATTGCATTACATGTTAGGGTGCAGACTTAAATGAATTGATATTTGTTTGAATGTTGTTTGAGCTATGCTATATGTGATTATAGTGGAATGAAACGGCAACGGAGCTGAGAACGGCAATGGAGCCGAGAACGGTGAACGGCCGAGAACGGCAGTGGGGCCGGATGTAACACTTAGCACATGGGATGCTTATAGTCAGGGTAGGACCCAGTGGATACATGTGATATCCTTACGGTGAGGACCGAGACCCCAGGCTTTGGTAAGGCTTCTGGGGCGGCATGGCCGTGTTTGCTTAGTCTAATGGTTGACCTGTTTATCTGTGGACTATCTGATATGATTAACTGTATAATTTGCATATGTCATGAACTGCATGAGTTTTCTTGCTGGGCTTCGGCTCACGGGTGCTCTGTGTTGCAGGTAAGGGCATAGGTTGAGTCAACCAACCATGAGTACGGAGAGCGTGAAGCGACGCGTACATGTTTGGCCTGCCTGACTTCTTTGGTTGGGGGTTTATTTGAGAAATGGCTGTAATAATCTATGATTTTTATAATTAATCAACTGTAAACTTATTTTAAGATGTAAATAGTTTTCAAACCTTATTTTGGGATCCCAAATGTTTAATACTAGAAGTTTTTAATGAAACGACGCATTTTCAAAGATTACAGCCTTAACTTTTTATTAGTCACACTTTTGTTTTAAAAACCTTGGTTAGCGAGTTCATTGCACACTGTTTTGTCTTAAAACTCACTTGGTAACGGCTCTAAGGAAGTAGGGCGTTACATCGGGCTCTGGCCACAGCCTGGGACATTGCTGGCCATGGCCACTACGTTCTGTCCCTCAGGCCGTATCCTAGAATAAGGCTGCCAGCGGCCGTAGCAAGTTTTCCCGTTTTTCAGTTTTTTTTTTGCTGCAGTGATCGAAAGTATTTTAAGTATACCTTCCTCGATATAACTTGGAATTGGACGATTCAAAAATATATAGAAAGCTAAGAAAAATATATAAAACTTGTATTTCTAGGTATATTTCCAAAAGAGTAATGGAAAATGATCAAAATCAAGTGTGAAGTTTCAGACTTGTAATTTCGAGCTGAACCATTGCTTGTAAACATCCCAAATTCATTCACTTTCTCCCAAATGTCATGAAAAATCCTAAAAACACAAAATAAAATAATTAAACTTATATAAAAAAATAATCAAGTGCATAATAATGGAAGAATAATGAATTAAAAATAGGCAAATTCGGTACTTATCAAGGATTCGAGACAATTATTCAGTCTTGAGCAGAAATCCAGAGAGTTGGCAGAGGATATGATTAGAAGGGGAAATTGAGTTGGCAATGGCTAGCTAGCCAACATTGCCTTATGGTCTACTCTTATGGAGAGAAGAGGGGACTTCCTAGATGGAGTGGCTAAGAACTATACAATTTCAGAGATGGGTGCATTAAGGTACAAGGGTCAGATCGGTGTTGGGAGGACATTATTATTGACTTCATAGTTGGAATGCTAAAGATAGTGGGTCAGCATGATTCACTTTTGATGATTGTAGATCGGTATGTCAAGTCAGCTCACTTTCTATCAGTGAGAATAAACATTATAGTAGGTTAGTATACTGAGAGACATGTGAAAGAGATTGTATCTCTTCTTGGGAGCTCCAAAGTCTGGTGCCACATTGGGATCCCACCTTTACTTCCAAGTTTTTGGAAAAGTCTACAGAAGGTCATGGGTACGTAGTTGAAATTTAGTACCGACTATTATTCTCATAAATGTGGATAGTCAGAGGGGATGATTCACATATTGATAAACATGCTTTTGGTGTGTATATTGGAAATTGAAGGGTCTTGGAACAAGTATTTATCCTTGATTGAGTTTTTCCTACGACAAAAATTATCAAATGATGATTGGAGTGGTTCCATATGAAATGTTGTATTGTAGGAAGCGTAGATCACCCCTCTAATGATATAAAGTGGGTGAGAGAAAATACCTTGGTCCTGAAATGATTTAAAGGACCAATGGGGTTATTAAAATGAGTAAAGCTCGGATGCCCACTATAACGTCCCAAATTTGCTAACAAGGATGAGTGCCTTGATTACTGTGCCAGAAAGGCATAATCAGATTTATATGTGGAATTAATTGAATATACATGTGATTATATGGTATAAATGATTTATATGGTAATGTGAATAGTTATACATGTTTATGTGTATTAAATAAGCATGTGGGCCCGTTTCTGTACATTGGGGCACATTTTTAATTTTTGACCCGTTGAGGGTATATTTGTATTATGTATGTGTTATGAGTGAGACCTCAGTGTTATGGGGATACATTTAAAATGTGTGGTCCAAGGCGATCCTAGTGAGCAGATTAATGGAATAGTCACAATGGAGTTAAATACCCGACTCGGTGTGTGCCTAGTGGTATTTTGGGAAACCTATAGAGTATTCGAGATTTATTGGGTAATGGATAGTTATTTAGGGATTATTTGGGTATGCCGGGATTAATTGGGAATTTATAGGGCTACTTGAGGATTAGCTGGAAATGTGGCAAATGACGATTTTTCCCTTGGGGCTATTAAAGTATAAGGTTATGCTTAAAGGCATTTTGGTCCTTTGTCAACGAGATAGACTTAGTTAAATTAGAAGACCTTAGAAACTAAGGGTAACAGGTACAAAGCACTCTCTCTCACATTTCTTTCTCTATTCTTCTAACTTTTCTCCCAAAGATTAGAAGTGTAGAATTTTGGAGCCTTTAATTTATTGATGATCTGAATTAGATTTGAGGATCTGATTAAGGATTGGAGGTAGCTAAGAGTACCAGCAGCTAAGGGGGGATTCGAATTCGGCTGAGATTCAAAGGTATGGAGGTCTAACCGTGAGTCATTTAACTGTTCTTGGTGGGTTTTGAATTTTGATGTTTAGGGATATTATAGAAGCTATAGGTAATTATTTATTGTGTCTCTGAATTCTTGGAATGATTTGGGTGGTCTATTTGGGGTAATAATTGAGTTTGGAAAGCTTTGGGATAAGTTTGCTATTTCTGAAATCGATATTTTTCTAGGTTCGCAGGGTCGTGCCGTGACGTTGTTCTTGGATCGCAGCTGCTCGCATAAACTCAGAAGCATAAGAGGTTCTATAAACCGCCTTAGTGGCGCACCGCTTGGTGAGTTGCATAGTGGCGCGTGTCCAAGGAAATGGGGGCTCGGGCCCTCTGACTTGTACAAGGCTACGACTCTTGCTAGGGGTGTCGCAACTCTAATAGAGAATATTGGCCAATTAATGGTTTTAGGCTTGGGAACTCAAACTTAAGGGCTCGGGAAGGATTCTACTACCTGATTTAGTAGAATTCAAACTCCTAGACGCTAGTATATTTTTCTGAAGCTTTTAATTGATTTAGATTGTGATGGTTTTTTATTATTACGTTGTAACTAGGTTTTACTGCTAAGGCTCAGGATTAGGAATCGTGCTCAGGGTCACCTTGAAATGTTAGCTCAGGACTCAAAGTAAGAAAAATGTCTGTGCCCGTAGAGCAGGGCATGACCTGATTATCTGTGCTTATATTGTGGTCAGTGTTATGTGTAAATATTTGTAACTATTACGTCATATGTGTGTTTGTGATGGAGCAACAAAGGCTGGGAGCAGCAAAGGCCGAGATCGACAAAGGATGGGAGTGACAAAGGCCAGGATCAACATTAAGCATGCTGAATAAAGGTCACCAGGGCAAGGCCATCTAAGGGTGCCATACTCACCCGCTCAGTTAAGACTGTGAACATGGTGCCTGGTAACGCATCCTCACCGGCTTAGGCCGCTGTTGTGAATTCTAATAGACATTGTGGATTGTCTATTGTGTTTGATTAGTTATGCATTTATTGAAATAAATTATTATATGTTGTGCTGTGAAGTTTTCTTGATGGGCCTCGGCTCATGGGTGCTCTATGGTGCAGGTAAGGGCAAGGGAAAGGTCGATCAGTGATGAGTTGGAGGGCATGGAGCGGTGCGTACATGTTTGGCCTCCTTGGCTACCACGGTTGAGGGTACTTTTGAGGAGCACAATATAATGTCTGTTTTTCACTTAGGTCGACTATACAATGATTTTTAAATTGTAAACATGTTTTAAACAATGTTTTGGGATCCCAATGTAACTCTTTTACAATCTTAATGAAAGTACAAATCTTTTATATGATAGTTTTATTAAATGAGTCTTTACGTTAATTTAATTACACTTTTTGGTCTAACATCTCGATTAGTGAGTCAAATACACATTTTAAAACCACACGGTAATGGCTCTAGGGAAGTAGGGCATTACAACTTAGTCTTAGAGCATGCCAAGGTTTATGGTTCCTAGAGATTGACCGAACATGTACGCTCATTGCCAAGGACAAGCTCGACTCAGGGTTGGCTGGTATTAAGTGAAATATTTGTCTAATTGCTTATTTGAATCACCCTATCTGCTTGTTGATATAGAGAGCATGGCGTATATAAATGTATTTGGTGGGAGTAGGGCTTGATAATTGATGCATGAATGTTACAGACTTGTGTCCTAATATGCATACTGTATGTGGTTACTGTGTTGTTTGGCCCTGCTCGTGGAATAGTTCTAGATATGATTATCATGCCTGATAGGTTGAGTCATTGACTACAGACAGATTTGGAAGTAATGTACCCAAGACAGTCAATTGGAGCAGGCATTGTTAATATTGGGGTTGCGAATGATAGTCTGGGCTAGAACCCTCCATCTGTCCCTTGGGATTTGTAGCAGATGTTTGCTAACATGCAAGCAAGATTGCAATAGCAAGAGGAAGAGATTAGGTGGTTGAGATAGCAGGTTCCGTTAGGGAACATTGCTCTGTATGTTTTGATAGTAATGGCACCAGTTTCAGTTCAGCCTGAAGGTGGAAACAGATGGGAATTATTGTATGAAAGATTCCAAAAGCATGGATGGGAATTATTATCCTCCAGTTTTCGAAGGAGGCATGGATCCGTTCAGAGCTGAATAGTGGATGGCATGATTTTCTCCATCCTCGACTATATGGGAGTTGTAGGCAATGATAGAGTGTCTTGTGCCACGTATATGATGCGGGAGGATGCCCGAACATGGTGCGAAGTGGTATCCCAGACCCGAAATGATGTTATGATGGGTTGGGAGGAATTCAGACAATTGTTCAATGAGTGGTACTACTGTGGCATAGTTTGAATTACGAAGAGCAATGGTTTATAAACTTTGTTCAAGGTAGTAAGATAGTGACCAAGTATGTCAATGAATTCGATGGGTTCACCAAATTCGCTTTTGATTTGGTAACAACGGATGTGGCTTGCAAGGAACGATTCATTCAATCACTGAACTCTGGGGTAGCCCAGAGAGTTAGGATCGTTCCAGTACATGAGATTTCTACTTACGCCTAGGTGGTAGGGAGGGCGCTTGCTATAGAGAACACAAGAGGTGAGATATGGAGTGAGTGTGTCGGAGGGTAGGAAGCTCAGACAATGGTACCCTCATTTACGGAATCAGGTAGGGCCACAGGCCCTAGTAACCAGAAAAGAAAGACCTCTGACAGCTCTACTGCTCCTGGTCCTGACAGTAGGGGCTGTAGTACTCAGTGTGGCCACCAGGGCAGCAATGAGGCCTATAGAAGTTCTCCAGTGTGCGCCAGGAGCAGGAGAGGCCATCTGGGAGAATGCTGAGTGAATGCATGTCTTCTATGTGGAATAGTTGGGCACTTCACAAGGGATTGTCCGAGGTAGGAGAACCAAGGGGTGCGGATAGCCTAACTCTGACTTGAGTGTCTGCCTTAATGTAGTCAGAGCTCGAGGCTAGTTGCTCGAAGATGACAGGTTGGCTTTCTAGTTCTCGTTCCTTTATGTTTTATTGATTGAGTCTGGTGCTACGTATCTCTTAGTGGAGACATAGATATGTTGTACATACTGTATGTTATTACGCTATGGGGCTTGAGATCTTGTGCCTGCCAGGGAAAGTTAGTAATTTCTAGAAGCTGGGTCAAAGTATTATTGGTAGAAAGTTGGCAGCAATAATTGATTGAGTTGATTATATGAGGATTTTGATATGATTCTCACTGTTGATTATTTTTCCAAACAAAGGACAACCATGGACTGTGAGAAGAGATGGTGACTTCTGAGTTTAAACGAAAAGGACCCGTCTGCGTTACGAGATGCCTATTTATTGTGGTAGGTACCACTAGGGTTATGTCAGTTAGATCAGAGGGAAATTGGATAATTCAGTGAGGTTTTAGATAAATTTACAAGGATTCATCGTGATTGCTGTCGCGTCTAGGAAATTGATGGTGCTACGAAATTAAGGAAGGGATAGAACCAATACCAGAGACATCATGCAGAATGGCACTAGCTAAGCAGAAAGAATGAAAGGTTCAGTTAGAGAAATTATTGGTCTTGGAGAACTGATTTGACGGAGCATCCCACTATGGGATATGTCAACACCATTTGTTAAGAGGGAGGACAAGTTGCAAGAGTATTTTGGAGTACTTCCGGTTAGGAACAGAACATGAGTAACATTTCTTTTCGGTGATACCACCGAGGCGGAGGAAGCGGGGAGTTATAGGCAAGGTTAAAGAAAGGATAATTCTCGATTTCTCCAGAGTATGTTCAAGGTCACATTATGGGAAGTAATGGGATTGCATATGAGTAAATTAAGAAAGAAACAATAAGGAATTTGCTAAAGGAACGCCTTGGGAGTTTGAAGCACTGGAATTGGTAAGACACCTCGGCTTTTACTTGAAGCATCTTCGGGGAGTGCCATGTTATGACCCCAATTTGCTAACAAGGCTTAGGGCCTTGATTAGCGTGCCTAGAGGGCAATAAGTGAATCATAGTTATAATATGTGAATTTGTGTGAATATGTGATTAATGATGCATGTTTAGGTGAATTAAATGTGCATGTGGGCCCCGTCTGGTTATTAGGGGCATGGTTGTAATTTTATCTCGGTGAGGGTATAAATATGATAATTGTGATATACTTGTGATATATCTATGTTGCACGAACCGAGACAGTTCTAGGGAGCGGTTAGCTATAAAGTCACAACGGCGTTGAAAATCCGCCTCTGGGTGAGTCGAGGGGAGTTTCGGGTATTAGTCGTTTTATGGGGGTTATCGGGTTATGGAATTAAATATTTGGAGATATATTTGAGGTTAGAATGTTTAGAAAGGAATATGAGGTAAATTTACCATTTTGCCCTCGGGGACGTTTTTGGTACCTCGAGCCTTGAGGTAACCTTATAGACTTAAGTTAAATAAAACAAATATGGGAAACCCACAGAAAACTCTAAATCGACCATGTCTCCTTCTCTATCTCTCTTTTGTCTTCTCTCCTTTGGAAGCGTGGGGAAAACCTTGGAGAATTACTCAAAGACTAAGGAAATTCAGCTGGGATTTTTGGAGGTAGAGGCTTAGAGCTTAGAGAATTGATTTAGGGATTCAATTCAGCTTAAGGTATGCTTTAATTTCAGTAAATTTTATTGAGTAACTGCTGGTTTTTCTTAGAGTATACATATTAGTTGGGTGAAGAATTGACTTTGAGTTTGATAAGGTTTTTGGCTTGAGTTCTTGTTGGGTTTTGTTGCTGAATCTATAGTATAACCTCTGTGATGATTAGTTTGGATTATTGGCTTGATTCTGGGGTTAATTGGATTGGTTTATGAGGTGAAAATGGTGAGCTTTTCTAGGCTCGAGAGGTCGTGCCGCGGCGCTATTCTTCCTGACCCGCGGCTCCTTAGAACTTGGGGCGTTTGGAATTGAAGGCACACCGCGGTGCCCTTCAGGAAGGGCCACGGTGCGTGTAGGCTAATTTGAGGCAGTGCCTCGGGTTGAGCTGGGGGCCGCGGCATGAGTCCCTAAGGCCGCGGCGCTTAGTGCATTTTTGGGTTCTAGAGAGGTTTTAGGCTTGGGAGTTCAATAGTTAAGGCTCGGGATGGATTTTATCACCCGGATTGATAGAATTACACATTCCAGAGATTAGAATTATGACCCAAAGTTATATAATGGATAAGAACTTGATGGGTGGATATTGTTAATGCGTTGTGACTAGGGTTTTGGCGAGGCTCGGACTGGGGAACTGTGCTTGGGACATCGGTGCTTGAAAAGTTTAGGACACAGGTAAGAAAACTACTGTTCCCATAGAGCTTGAGTTGCAGGGCTCGGCCTTATATGTATGTGTTGTAGGGTGTGGCCCTTTGATTGAATTTATATGTGTTTATGTATTTGTCTAGTTATATTATGTGTTCATATAGATAAATGAACGGCAATGGCCGGGGAACGGCAAAGGCCGGGAACGACTAAGGCTGAGAATGGCAAAGGACCAGGAGCAACGTTTAGCATGCGGAGTGCGAGTTGCCAGGGCAAGACCCCAAGGGATACCTGGGATATCATTACGGTATAGACCGTGAACCCAGGGCCTGGTAAAGTGCCTGGGACGACATGGTCGTGTGTGTATAGGCTGATGTTGGCTTGATTTTATGTTAAATGTTTGATATGCATATATTATCTGCTTGTAAGGGTTTTCTTGCTGGGATTTGGCTCATGGGTGCTCTATGGTGCAGGTAAAGGCAAAGGGAAAGTCGATCAACCTTGAGTATGGTGAGCGTGATGAGCGGCACGTACATGTCTGGTCTGCCTGGCTGCCACGACCATGGGTACCTTTGGGAGATGATTGTTCTAAAACTTAAATTTTGTCATTTAGTCGACTCTGGTTATATTTTGAATTGTAAATATTTCTAAACAATGTTTTTTGGATCCCAAATGTTAAACGCTTTATAATTTTCAATGAAAGGTTTATTTTCAAATTTATGACTCTGATTATGGTTTTATTACACTTTTGTCCTAAAACCTCGATTAGCGAGTTAATTGCACATTATAAACTCACTTAGTAATGGCTCTAAGGAAGTAGGGCGTTACATGCCATACCCTTAATTGAAGTAATGTAAGAACCTAAAGTTTACCTGAATGGATAATCGTGTACGAGAATTTCAGAAGTTGAATTAAAGGTTGATTAGCACGCCAAGGTATTACAATATGCATGTGATGGACTAATACAGGAGGACAGTATGGTTGACACTATCCTTGCTTAAAACGAGGAGTTAATTGTGCGGTGAGTTAAGGACTAGGGTGTGCCCGCGTGTAGACTGAAAAGGGTGATTGTTTGTGCTTTACAGTGGATAAGGGATTAAGAATATAAATTTTCTACATGGGGCTTTGAGTTGATGGTAATGCTAGATAGCCATGGTTGGAATGAGGTGACGACAGTTATGGAAAAGAAGTGCGTGAACTAGCATACAAGTTAAATTGCTTTGTCACCCAAAGGGAAATGGGTTGACCATGATTCGTGATGGACTACAATAAAGTTAGGTGAGGTAATGACCGAGATTAGTATAGAAATTGTAAGTGATAATCAGCAGACCTACCTCTATGAATAATAAAATACAGAAGGAAGATCTTGTAGGAATGGTTAAGAATCCTACTATTTTAGCATGTATAGGTTAAGATATGAGGATTGGATGAGTGATCCGATGGATGCTGGTGTCAAGGTAGAGATTTTGGATGAATCTTATACCACCCTCATGATTTTTGTACCTAGGAAGTTTGAATGGATGTTATGACCTAAAATTTGTATACTGGGGGGAGCACTGCCTAATCCTGTAACAAGTGAGAAATGATAATAAGAAACTAGAGAGGCTATTATGACTTTAGGGCATCCTGTAGTGAGTATGGAGGAATATAGTTATGGACCGTAGGGATGGACCACCTTAGATTGCATGTAAGATGAATGGATACGAGAAGTTGTGACTTCAAATATTGGGTTAACACAATATGATTTGTGTGAGGGAGATATCATAAGAGTGAGTGTGTACGAAGGGCGACCGTATGTCTTTGTGGGACACCAAAGTCAATAGCATCGGAGTGAGACCCTTTATGTCCCAAGTTTTGAAAAAGGGTCATAGAGGGCGATGAGTATAAGAATGGAATGTGGAATTATTGGTTACCTTTAGACAGATCGATAACCTGAAGGAACAATCCGGACTTTAAGAATTTTACTTAAAACATATAAACTTTCAAGACATTGAGGCAAATACAGTCGCTTGATTGATTGTCACGGTAATGAATGTCGATCGATGACTAGAGTGACTCTGAATAAGATATTGTGAGATAGGGAATGAGAAGTACTCATTCTGGGAAATGAAACGAGGGACAGGAAGTATCCTGGTTCAGAATCGGTCCGGAGGGCCAATGAAGTTATTAAGGATTGTTAGGGTAGGAGTGTCTACTTACTTGAAAGGACATAAGAGTTCACAAAATAAAACATGAGAACCTGAAGTTCCTGGATTGGAGACTTTGTATTTCTCCATGTATTGTGGACTAAAAAGGGTAAGATAGTTTGGGAAAGAAAGAGGAGTTTTGACTCTAGATTTGATAGACTTGTGAGATCCAAATAAGTATTAGGCTAGGGGCCTACAAGTTAGCCTTACCCTAGCATGGGCAGAGGCTCATGAGGTTTTACTGGTGCCAATGTTAAGGGAAGAAGTGTTGAGTACTATTGGGTGAAGAGACCCTGAAATTTCATTGGAATTTATTGTGTAAGGAAAGGCCAATTGAAATCCTGGATAGGAGAGATAAAGTCTTAGGGAATGAGATTTCCACTCTAGTCAGAGAGTTACAAGGAAAGAACAGGGCAAATAACATGACTCCGAAGTTAGAGTACGATGTGCGGGATTAGTATCCCAAGATGTTTGAATAAATTTCGTACTTGAAATTTCAATAGGTCGGGATAGTTGTAACGTCCCAAATTTTCTAATAAGGCTACGTGGCTTGATTACTGTGCCAGGAGGGCATAATCAGATTTATAAATGGAATTTATTGAATATACGTGTGATTATATGGTATAAATGATTTATATGACAATGTGAATAGTTATGAATGTTTATGTGTATTTGTAATTTTTGACCCGTTAAGGGTATATTTGTATTATGTATGTGTTATGTGTGAGACCCTAGTGTTAAGGGGATAAATTTGAAATGTGTGGTCTAAGGCGATCCTTTTGAGCGGATTAGCGGAATAGTCTCAACAAGGTTAAATACTTGACTCTATGTGAGCCTAGGGGTATTTTGGGAAACCTAGTGAGTATTCAGAATTTATTGGGTAACGGGTAATTATTTAGTGATTATTTTGGTATGTCAGGATTAACTGGGAATTTATAGGGCTACTTGAGGATTTGCAGGAAATGTGGCAAATGACGATTTTTCCCTTGGGGCCATTAAAGAATAAGGTTATGCTTAAGGGGAATTTTGGTCTTTTTTCAAAGGGATAGACTTAGTTAAATTAGAAGACCTTAGAAACTAAGGGAAACAGGTACAAATCACTCTCTCTTACGTTTCATTCTCTCTTCTTCTAAGTTTTCTCCCAAAGATTGGAAGTGTAGATTTTTGGAGACTTTAATATAGTGATGATATGAATTAGATTTGAGGCTATGATTAAGGACTGGAGGCAGCTAGGAGTACCAGCAGTTATGGGGGGATTTGAATTCTGCTGAAATTAAGAGGTATGGAGGTCTAACCTTGAGTCATTTAAGTGCTCTTGGTGAGTTTTGAATTTTGATGTTTAGGGTATTTTAGAAGCTATAGGTTGTTATTTATTGTGTATCTGAATTGCTTGAATGATTTGGGTGGTCTATTTGGGGTAAAAACTGAGTTTGGAATGTTTTGGGAGAATTTTACAATTTCTGAAATCAATATATTTTGGGTTTGCGGGGTCTCACTGCGACGTTCTTCTTGGAGCGCCATAGCCCGCATGAACTCAGAAGTTTAAGGGGTTCTATAAACCGCCTTAGCGCCATGATGCTGGGTTTGTTGTGCTACGACGCGTGTCTAGGGAAATGAGGGCTCGGGCCCTCTGACTTGTAGAGGTCTGCAGCGCTTGCTAGGGGCGCCGCAGCTCAAATGTAGAATATTGGCCAATTAAGGGTTTTTAGGCTTGGGAACTCAAAGTTAAGGGCTCAAGAAGGATTCTACTACCCGATTTAGTAGAATTCGAGGTTCTGGAGGCTAGTATAATATTCCAAAGCTTTTAGTCGATTTAGATTTTGATGGTTATTTATTATTACATTGTGACTAGGTTTTACCGCTAAGGCTCGGGATTAGGGATCGTCCTTGGGATAGCCTTGCACTGTCAGCTCAGACTCAAGGTAAGAAAATTTTCTGTGCACGTAGAGCAGGGAATGACCCGATTATCTGTGCTTATATTGTGCTTAGTGTTATGTGTAAATATTTGCAACTATTACGTCATATGTGTGTTTGTGACGGAGCGACAAAGGCCGGGAGCGGCAAAGGCCGAGAGCAGCAAAGGCTAGGAGCGACAAAGGCCGAGAGTGGCAAAGGCAACATTAAGCATATTGAATGCAGGGCAGTACTCACCTGCTCGGTTAAGACCGTGAACTTGGTGCCTGGTAACGCACCCTGGCCGGCATAGGCCACTGTTGTGCATTCGAATAGAAACTTGTATATTGTCTATTGTGTTTGATTAATTATGCATTTTTTGAAAGAAAAAAAAATAGTATATGTTGTGCTGTGAAGTTTTCTTGCTGGGCCTCGGCTCACGGGTGGTCTATGGTGTAGGTAAGGGGAAGGAAACGGTCGATCAACCATGAGTTGGAGGGCATGGAGTGGTGTGTACATGTTTGGCCTACCTGACTGCCACAGTTGGGGTACGTTTGAGGAGCACAATATAATGTCTGGTTTTGTCACTTTGGTCGATTGTACTGTGATTTTTAAATTGTAAACATGTTTTATATAAAAGTTTTATTAAATGAGTCTTTACTTTAATTTATTACACTTTTGGGTCTAATTCCTCGATTAGCGAGTCAAATACACATTTTAAAACGTCAAGGTAAAGGCTCTAAGTAGTAGGACGTTACACTCACTTTCCAGAGTAAATAGTAGGGGTATGGGGTTCCAAGTTTGGTAATTATGTCTTACTTCGAGTTTCACCGAAAGAGAAGTGAAGCAGTTTGAAAGGAAAGGCTAGTTGGACCCTTTGTAATGCCCCACGTCCACTATGGCTGCTTTTCTAGAATGATGACTGGCCCTTGGTATAAGAGCGAGCCAAGGTTTATGGTTCCTGGAGATTGACCGAACATGTACGCTCACTATCAGTGATAAGCTCGACTCAGGTTGGTTGGTAATGATTGACTTATATGCATAATTATGTGCTTAAAAGCCCTGTTTGCTTGCTTATTTTATATAGAGCATAGTGATTGAGTTAACATATGCATGATGCTAGGGAATGGCCCGTTGAGTGTTATATGTTATTTGTATGTTTTGTGGATTGCTGTTACGGTTGGCTGAAGTGATTGAGAGGTGGTTTTGGATGTTTTTATCATGCCTGATGAGCGGCATCGTTGATTGCAGGCATATTCGTTGAGATTACCTCGATAATCATCGAGACTTTGTGACAGTAGGGCCGAGGATGACAACCAGGGTCAGGACCCTCCACCTGGCCCACAGAACTGGCAACAGATGTTTGCCAAAATGGAAGCAAGATTGCAACGAACAGAGGAAGAACTTCGATAGCTGCGGCAGCAGGCCCCTCCTCAGGCTACTGGGTTATCAGTTCAGCAAGCTGTGGCGCCAGTGCCGGTTCAGCCTGTTATGGATAATAGGTGGGAGCCCTTGTATGAGATGTTCAGAAAATAACATCCTCCCACCTTCGACGGTGGACCAGACCCACTGCGGGCAGAGCAGTGGATGAATATGGTTTCCTCTATCCTGGATTTTATGAGGGTTGAAGGGAACGAGAGGGTAGCTTGTGCTAGCTACATGTTCAGAGAAAATGCCCGCATATGGTGGGATGTAGTAGTTCAGAGGAGGAATGTGGCAGTTATGACTTGGGAAGAGTTCTGGAACATCTTTAATGAGAAATACTATAGTGTTGTAGTTCGGGCTGCGAAGGTTGACGAGTTTATCAACCTGACTCAGAACTAGTTGATAGTTACAGAGTACGCCTTGAAATTTGACCGATTGGAAAAATTTGCGCCAGATTTGATGTCTACTGATGTGGCAAGAAGATATAGATTTGTATGGGGGTTGAATGTTATGATCGCCCGTGATGTGAAGATTACTTTAGATCCAGAGACTATTCCTTATGCTCAGGTCGTGGACAAGGCCCTTACAGCTGAGGGGGCCGAGGATCAGATTTGGAGAGAGCGCGGTGAGGCGCGATGCTAGGAGGATGGTGCCTTCTTTTATTGGATCTAGTCGGGGTAGTGGCTCTAGTGAGCAGAAGAGAAAGTCCCCAGATTCTTTTGTTCCTCCTAGCACGGACAGGAGGGCACGAGGTGCTTTTAGTGGCCGTCAGGGCAGAGGTAACAACTGGAGGAGTTTTCTAGTATGTCCTTGGTGCAGACGACGACATCAGGGGGAGTGCAGGATCAGAGCTGGCTTTATCTGCGGGAGTGCCAATCATCTGAAGAAGGACTGCCCACAAGCCAGGAAAGAGGAGCCGGAGCAGGGTGATAATCTCGCTCTTGCCAAGGTGTTCACCTTGACTCAGACTGAGGCGGAGGCTAGCCCCTCTGTAACGACCCGAATTTGCTAATAAGGCTTAGGGCCTTGATTAGTGTGCCTGGAGGGCAATAAATGGATTATTATGTGAATATATGGATTAATGTGAATATATGATAATGATGAATGTTTAGTTGAGTTAAATGTGCATGTGAGCCCCGTCTGGGTATTAGGGGCATAAATGTGATAAATGTTGTATGTATATGTGATATGTCTGTGCAGCACGATCCGAGATAGTCCTGGGGAGCGGTTAGCCAGGAAGTCAGAACAAGGTTGAGATTCCGACTCGGGGCGAGTCGAGGGGTAGTTCAGGTTTTAGATGTGTTATGGGGTTATCGGGTTGTGAAAATAAATATTTGGAGATATATTTGAGGGTAGAATGCCTAGGAGGGAATATTGGGGAAATTTACCATTTTTCCCTTGGGGACATTTTGGTACCCCGAGCCTTGAGGTAACCACATAGACTTATGTGAATAAAACAAAAAGGGAGAATCATTTAGAAACTTAGAAAGACCGACATATACTCTCCTTCTCAGCTGAGGATAACTTCTTATTACTCTCTCTCTCTCACACACCTTCTCTTCTCTAAGGCATATCAAAGGAGAACTTTGGTGGAGCTAGTCAGGAAATTGAGGACTTTGGGTTGTTGGAGTTAAGGAGCTAGGAGCATGGGGATTAAGGTTCAACTTCAGAGGTTTAATTCAGCAAAAGGTAAGCTCTACCATGGGAGTTATGCTTGAATTTCAGTTGTGTTTCTAAGCTATGCATGTGGGTAGAATTTGATCTGTTCTTGGGTATCTTAGTAGAGTTTTGGAGCAGGTTTTGATGGATTTTGGTGTTGAAGCTGGGCTAGAATACTGGTGTTGATTGTCTGGAACTGTTAGCTTGATTATAGGATGAGTTGGTTTGAAGAAAATGCAAGAGAAAGGTGAAGAATTCTGGGTTTGGAGAGGAAGACCGCACTGCGGCCCGTGTGCGCGCGGCCATGGGAGGCCGAAATTCTTGAGGCGCGCCGCGACGCTTGATGATGCGCTCTGCGGCCCGTGTGTGCTCCAGGGAGATGCTAGCCTCTGCTTTGAGGCTAGCCGCGGCGCTTGATGATGGGGCCACGACTCTTAGAGCTAGTTTGTGTTTTTAAGGGTGTTTAGGTTTGGGAACTCTATGGTTAAGGCTCGGGATGGATTTTATCACCCAGATTGATAGAATTCAAGGTCCCGGAGGTTAGAGTTATGGCTCGAAGTTATTTAATGGATTAGAACTTGATGGATGGATATTGTTAATGTGTTGTGACTAGGGTTTCGACGAGGATCAAGTTAGAGGAATGTGCTCGGGACATCGGTGCTCGGAGAGCTCGGGACTCAGGTAAGAAAAACCTTGTTCCCATAGAGCTTGTATGCATGGTTGAGCCCAATGAGTTTGAATAGAACTGGTATGCAGGGCTGAGCCTAATGTGTTTGATCTGCAGGGCGTAGCCCTTTGAATGAATTTGCTAGAATTCTGTACTTGCTTATTATGCAATGAATGTTATTGTGTGAATGATCGGCAAGAGCCGGGAACGGTGTAGGCCGAGGTCGGCAGAGGGCCGGGAACGACGAAGGGCCGGGAACGGCATTAGGAACGTTGAGTGCAAGGCCGAGAACGGCAAGGGGCCAGGAGCAGCGTTGACCACGTGGGGTGCGAGTTTCCAGGGCGAGGCCCTAAAAGGATACCTGGGATATCCTCACGGTGTGGACCGCGAACCCAGGGCTTGGTAAACGCTTGGGACGGCTAGGTCGTATGTGTTTAGCCCATTGGTGGCCTGTTTATATGCTTGATATATGTGTTGCATATGTTATTTTTTTGTGGGATTTCTTGCTAGGCTTCGGCTCACAGATGCTCTGTGGTGCAGGTAAGGGTAAGGAGAAAGCCAACTGACCATGAGTGTAGTTGGCGTGAGGCGGTGTGTACATGTTGGGCCAGCCTGGCTGCCACAGCCAGACAATTTTGGGAGATGGTTGTAAATAAACTTAGATTTTGTCGTTTAGTCGACTTGGTCTGATTTATATGATGCAAATGTTTCAATATGTATTTTGGGATCCTAGGTGTCAAACTTTTATGATTTTCAATGAAATGGAATTATTTCTAAAGTTTTTCCTCTGTTTATGGCTTAATTACACTGTTTATTCTAAAACCTCGATTAACGAGTTGACTGCACGTCTTTAAACTCACTTAGTAACGGCTCTAAGGAAGTAGGGTGTTACACCCTCGGTTGTGACAGGTCAAATTTCTAGTGCTGGGTTTTCTTATACTGCATTGATTGATTCGGGAGCTACTCATTCATTTGTATCTGCTAGAGTGATAGATCAACTATGTAGACCTAGTGTTTTGTATGCTAAGGGTTTTCAAACTTTGCTGCCGACTAGGGAACTGGTAGTCTCTAAGAGATGGATTATTGCTTTACTAGTAGCGGTAGATGGTAGGGAGTTGTCTGTTGATTTGATTGAGCTTCTGATGGATGACTTCGATATGATCCTAATAATCGAATGGTTATCGAAGTATGGGGCGAAGATTGACTGCAAGCGCAGAATGGTGACTTTTGAGCCAGAAGGGGAGGTACCCTTTGTATTTGTGGGGACAATTAGTGGACCGCAAGTACCTATGATTTCAGAACTGAAGGCTAGAGACCTGATGCAGGAAGGCTACAATGGATTCCTAGCGAATGTTGTGGATACCTCTAGGGTTGTGTCGGTCGGATCGGGTGAGACCAGATTGGTATGTGAGTTTCCAGATTTATTTCCAGCAGATCTGCTAGGGTTGCCGCCACAGCAGGAGATTGAGTTTGTCATTTAGTTGGTTTCAGGGGCGGAGCCAGTATCTAGGACACCTTATAGAATGGCTCCGGTGTAGTTGAAGGAGTTGAAGATTCAGTTGCAGGAGTTATTGGATTTGGGGTTCATCTGACCGAGTTTTTCGCCATGGGGTGCTCTAGTGTTGTTTGTCAAGAAGAAGGATGGATCTCTTAGGATGTATATTGACTACAGGGAGCTGAACAAGTTGACCATTAAGAACAAATATCCACTGCCTAGGATCGATGATTTATTTGACCAGCTACAGGGAAGGACAGTGTTTTCCAAGATTGATCTTTGATCAGGTTACCACCAGTAAAGGATGAAAGAAGAGGATATACCAAAGACCGCTTTCCGCACAAGGTATGGACACTATGAATTCTTAGTTATGTCCTTTGGATTAACCAATGCCCTAGCAGCTTTTATGGATATGATGAATAGGGTTTTCAAGGACTACTTGGACCAGTTTGTGATTGTATTTATCGACGACATTCTGGTGTACTCTCAGTCAGAGATAGAGCATGAGCAACATCTACGTTTGGTATTGCAGAGGTTGAGGGAGCATAGGTTATATGCTAAGTTCTGCAAGTGCGAGTTCAGGCTACAACAAATTACATTTCTGGGCCACATCGTTAGTAAGGAGGGGATTCTAGTTGACCCAAGTAAGATTGAGGCAGTGAGAGATTGGCCTAGACCAAGTAGTGTTCCTAAAGTTAGGAGTTTCCTGGGAATGGCAGGGTATTGTCCGCAGTTTTTGAGGGGTTCTCCAGGATAGCGACACCGTTAACAGAATTAACAAAGAAGAAGACAAAGTATGTTTGGACAGACAGATGTGAGAACAATTTTAAGGAGTTGAAGTGGCGACTGATCACCGTACTAGTGTTCAGTCTGCCGACAGATAATGAGAAGTTTGTGGTTTATTTTGATGCTTCCATACAGGGTTTAGGGTGTGTGCTGATGCAAGCTGGAAAAGTGATAGCTTACGCATCGAGCCAGTTATAGGAGTATGAGCAGAGATATCCCACGCATGATCTAGAGTTGGCAGCGATGGTATTCACACTTAAGATTTGGAGACATTATCTATATGGTGAGAAGTGCGAGATATACACTGACCATAAGAGTTTGAAGAACTTCTTTACTCAGAAGGATCTGAATATGCGCCAGAGACGGTGGCTGGAGTTGGTAAAGGATTATGATTGTGATATCCTGTACCATCCTGGGAAGGCTAATGTAGTGGCATACCACTCCCTATTCCTTACATCCAGGTATGACGAAGATGTACCAAGATTTGAGAGCTCTGTATTGGTGGTCAGGCATGAAGAGGGATGTGGTGGATTATGTGACCAAGTGCTTAACTTGTCAGCAGGTCAAGGCTGAACATCAGAGGCCAGAAGGGTTGTTGCAACCTCTAGGGATTCCAGGGTGGAAGATATCACCATGGACTTCGTGGTTGGTTTGCCGAAGACCGTGGGACAGCATGACTCGGTGTGGGTGATTGTGGATAGGTATACCAAGTCCGCCCACTTTTTACCTATCAGGACGACTTATAATGTGAAGCAGTATACTGAGTTATATGTGAAGGAAATTGTACGACTTCATGGGGCTCCGAGGTCGATAGTATCCGACAAGGACCCCACCTTCACCTCCAAGTTTTGGGAGAGTCTGCAGAAGAGCAAGCCTTGGGAGTTTGGGAGTGTGTTCCACCATTGAAGAGCATCCTAGGCCAAGCTTTGGGTAAGTTTCTAATCATGTTTTGCTCTAGTTTGCCCTGTTCTGGTTTTATTTTGCAGCTGAGATTTCTAGGATGAATTCATGGTTTTGTTGGGAGTTTTGGCTAGGGTTCCCATGCTTGTGATGTTTGGGGTGTGTTAGGATGGTTTTTGGGTTCATTTGGCATCAAGAATAGGATTTGGAAGCTTGGAAATCGAGTTAGAATCGAAGGAGTTGAAGAAGGTCGGTTTAGGGGTGTTTGGGCCTGGAGGTAGCGCTACAGCGCCCACCCTAGGGCGCTATAGCGCTCCTCAGGAGGCTTTCTGGCGCTTGGGAGGTTCTGAGTAGAGCGCTGTGGCGCTAGGGGTTGAGCGCTGTAGCGCTACCCTGTTCCTTCCAAACCCCGTTTTGAGTGTTTTTAAGGGTTTTTGACTTGGGGTTTCAATCCTTAAGGCCTGGGATCGAATCTACTCACTGTGTGGGCATGTTTCGGGGTCCCGAGGGTCGCGCTTAGGTTAAGACCCTATTATTGTGGACTCTCATTAATGGTGGTTATAATTGGTTGTGATTAGGTAACCGCTAAGGAACTAAAAGATCGATCGTTCTCAGGGGTCGTCCTTATCATACTTCTCGCTCGAACCTGAGGTAAGAAAACTGCACCCTATGTATATGAGACATGCATGGCTATTGATGATGCATGTCGGTTGATTATTATGTAAGACATGCATGGTTACTATGGTACATGTCGGTTGATTATTATGTATGACATGCATGGCGATTATGATGCATGTTGGTTGATTAATGAATATGAGACATGCGTGGCTACTCTTGATGCATGTTGGTTGACTATTAAACGTGACATGCATGGCTGTTACTGATGCATGTTGGATTGTTGGATATGTTGCATGTGATGCATGAGAAACATGTGATTAGGACATGCTTTGTATACTGGGTATGATACTGTTCAGAGCTTGAGTCTCTGTGGTTGCGCATGGTCCTAATTGTACTGGTATCTGTTTAGCAAGCATGCAAAATACCTTGTTTATGGATATTGGACATGTGATATATGTTTGGTGGCATGGCTTACCTGTGTATGGCGCTGACTTATTAGTCAGAATCGACAATGGTGTCAGATCCGTCTGTGAAGCTGTGACTTATTAGTTAAGTTCACCACGGGCTGAGCACTGGTCGTGTTTTACCGACCTAAGGGTCAGAGGTGGCAGTGCGTTGTGAACGCCGGGCCAAATAAAGATTAGATCTAATCAAGGTCGGCATTGAATGACTCATATGGGGTATTAATGCTGGACCGACCGGAAGGTCAATGAGAACGTATAAGCGCTTGCCTGGTCTACGACCAGATGACTATAGCCAAGGTATATGACCTCGATGACCGTTTGTCACATGGCTAAGGGACCTTGTCCATAGTTTCGACTCTAGAGTCGTGAGGAAGGTTATGTTGGTGACTAAACACCTTGCACCTGTCCTAACCAAACTTATGAAAGGATCATTTATCAGTTAAGCCCTGGTGACCCTATCGTTACATGGCTAGAGGGAGCGATGCTCGTTACTGTGACTTTTGGCTAATGTCACCTATCTGGATGGACCATTGGTTCCAAATGGTTACTATGGTTATAGTTGATATTATATCATGTGATAGTGTGTTTTCTTGCTGGGCTTTGGCTCACGGGTGCTACGTGGTGCAGGTAAAAGCAAGAGGAAGCTGGACCATCCTTGAGTTGGAGAGCTTAGGTGATGATGTGTACATATGCAGCTATTCGTCCGCCACGGCCGAGGTTTAAAGTGGAACTAGGGTTGAACCCTGTTTTGCCGCTTAGAACGGCCTGTTGTAAATATTTTCTGTAATAAACTCTGAAATTATATTTTCGGGATCCCAATGTATATGCTAAACGTTTTAGTGAAACGTTACATCTTAACCAAAGTTTTAATCCCTAAACCGCTAATCATACTTAGTTCACGATTTTGGCCAAATGACTCGATTAGCGAGTTTAGCACTGTTTACAAGGCACATCGTAACGGTCCCTGGAGTTAGGGCGTTACAGTGTATGTGTGCCTATTTGCTTATGTGTTTGTGATGAGCTATGAATGATGTTATTTATTGGATTATTAGGAAGCATGAGATACTGATAAGGCCTGGCCCTTGACTGTTGTGTGGGAATATTGAGGAATGTTTGTTAACATCGTCGTGCTTGTAGAGGAATATTTGAATGATTAATTGTATATTGTGCATGTATGAATGTCTGTTTCATAGCTTTTGTGCGATTGGATTGGAGGCGTGCTTATTAGCAGCCAGTGCATGAGAATGGATACTTATATGTGGATTATTTGTGGTTGGTGATATTCTATTGGTGGATCTTGGGGAAATTTTACCCTGTCATCATGGTCTGATTGCCAATTCGTTATTTGCAGATTGACTTGGATAGCTATGCGTCCAAGAAAATCTTCGCGACTAGCCGGCACTAGGTCTGGGACTAGGGATGATGACCAGGGCCAAACTCCTCCGCCAGTGCCTGAGAACTGGCAGCAGTTAATGGATGAGATGCAGGCTTGATTACAGAGTCAGGATGAGCAGATTCATATTCGGCAACAGCATGCTCCGTCAGGGAGTACTGCCCCTTTTGTACCACCTGCGGTGGTACCAGTTGTGCAGTCTGGGGAGATTGGTAACAAATGGGAGTCGTTATATGAACGGTTCAGGAAGCAACAACCCCCAATCTTTGAGGGTGGACCAGATCCATTGAAAGCCGAGCAGTGGCTAACTATGCCTACAGTAATTCTGGATTTTATGAGGATTGAGGGGCATGATAGAGTGGCCTGTGCCACGTATAAGCTGAGAGAGGATGCCCGTATCTGGTGGGAAGTGGCATCGCAAACTAGGGATGTGACTACATTGAGTTGGGAAGGTTTCAAAGATCTATTCAGTCAAAAATGTATGTTACCATATTTATGCACAATAACCCAAAACTGTCCAGGTAGAATTCCCTATAAATACAGGGGGGATGGAAAGAAAAAGGGATCAACATCATGTATACTGAAACTCTGCTCAAATTGTGACAAAAAATCACATGGTGAGAACAAGACAGATCAATAAGAGTGACTCATTGACTAAGAGGATTTTAACCACAAAACCATGTAAAAGTGCATGAGTGCTCTTGATACTTTCTATTTGTCGTATTAGGGTTTTGCAAAAGCCTAATATCTCTATTTTCTGACTCCTTAGTCTATTGTTGGCGAAAAACCGTGTTAACAATGCAAATCTCCCTCTTTCAACTCATTCTGAACGCCTACCGATTACTGGTGACAAGAAAGCTCATCGAGAGGCTGTCAAGAAAGAGCTGGTCGTGGCTTGGGAGAAGATTGCCAACAATGAGGAGAAGACTCTTTGCTAGGCTATCGAGAAGAAACTTGTTGAGGCTTGGACCAAGATAGTCGCACTTGAAAAAGACAAAGCAGATCTAATCAACCAGGAGATGACTTTAAAGGCAAGTGTTGACCCTGATTTTGGTCAACTGACACGGAGTCAGAATACGCTTGACGTGGATGAATGCGTTGAAAAGAACGTAATGATGAACACGATATTTTATAGTGGTTCGGCCCCAGGATCTGGTAATAACCTGCGTCCACTTAGATTGTTATTGATGTGAGATTCAAAGGAGTGATCAAAGAACTAGGGTTCAATGAGTTTCACTAACCTTTGCAGAACAATACAATATGTGTGATATGATAACTCTGATCTCAAGCGATTTTGAAGTCAGAAAAGAAAAAGAAAAGATCCCCTTCCCTGAGCCCTCTTCTTCTATTTATAAGCTCAGGGAAGATTTACATTGATTTGTTACAGATATTATTTCCTAAATAATCGGATACTCAGGAAATCATGGGAGAGAATTTCGGATTCCATCATAACTGCCTAAGATTTCCTCTGCGTGTTACGTGCACATGACCAGACTGTTCGTGTGAAGAGACCGATCGCATAATGCCGAATATCTTCTTGGTCGATAGTCAAACACGGGTTTTGCCAGGTGTCAGCCGCGTGCAATTAATTCCTGCCACATCATTCACTTCTGATTTTTGGGATAACATTTGCCCCCCAAGTTTGTTTAGTGCGACCAGTAATAAAGAAACTTAAGGGAACAACCGTTCGTCTTCCCACGTCTGTCAGAGTCCCCGTGCATTTTAGAAAACCGTGTCATAATTATGTCTAATCAAGCCTTTTCGGTTTCCAAAAAGGCAATCTGACGGCTTGTCCACTTCCCCACGTTTCGAAAGTGGGAAGTGATGATTACCGACTTTAGGCTGTCCCTTCGATCTCTATAAGTAGGCCTTTCTTCTCTTTCAAGAAATTTTTACCCATCAACTTTGCTAAAATCTTGAAGAACTCGCGTCAGTGTTCAGAGCTTCAAAAACCAGTCTGACGTCCTGCCGCAGGTCTTCCGCCTCAATTTTTCATCTTTCTCCGAATATCCTCCTTCTCTCAGGTAAGGATTCCATCCTTTAAGCTTCGTATTATGCCATGCATGCTATTTTTGTGCTCTGATATGTCTGCGTTCTTGAATAGGGTTTTAGGGTTTTTGGTATAAACCATCTTTTGCTGGGTAAAAATGCGTTTTTATGCTTTGCGTAGATCAGGACTACAGTTTGATAGTGAGGATCTCTGGTTTAGGACGTTAGGTTGACGAAAGGTTCAACCTTTAAGCTAGGCGGAAGGACCAAAAACAATTTTTTCCCGCTCTTCAGTAGTCGAAAAAGTTCTTCTCAGAAAACATTTTTCTTTCCTTTTTGTTTCTATCCGTCTTTTAAACTACCCACGTTGAAGTTAGTGTAGGACTAGGATCCTGCTGGATATGTAGGCACGAGCAACGTTATCCAGCTTTTCCCACTACTTCACAGATTGTGTCTTATCTCCTCCATTGTCTGTTTGAAGTTCATATGCAAGACCCTTGGGGGGGAGAAAGACCTATCGAAGACGAACTCTTGGCCCAACTGCTCGAGGGTGAAGATAATCCATCCACACTGATTCCAGAAATTCCATTTTCACGTTCTAACCCAAATCCTCCACCAGCTCCTATCCAGAAAATGGCCAGAACAAAAACTAAGGCCAGAAAAAGACGCAACCCTTCTCCAAGTCAGCCTCCTGCTGATGCCCCCTCGACCAGTGGTTGAGGAGAATTCCCTCCTGAGACCAAAGTTCAGGCACGTGCCCGTCCTCGTCATGCCAACCAGCCGGCTGCCGAGTGGCACGTGGTACCTCCGAGCACGGTGACCATTCGCATGGTCTCCAAATATTTAAATAAGTACAATCTGACAGGGGATAACACTAGTCAGACCTTCCATCGACCAGCGAGCCAACCTGCCAGGGGGGCTTATAGCGCCTGGTTGAGATATCACATTGAGGCGGGTGCCACCTTGCCTCTGCATTCATTTTTCCAAGGGGTGGTTAATTACTTCGGGGTGGCCCCCTTTTCAGATTACCCCGAACGAATATAGGATGCTGACCGCGCTCTATATCCTTTGCAAACTCAAGAAATGGCCAGCCCCTCCCCTCATGAGGTCAATTACCTATTTGACCTCAAGTCTAACCCCAACCAAGACGGTACGGGGTTCTTCCATTTTTTCCATCAGGAGACCGGACGCACCTTCCTGTCCGAGACCACCCATATCTCCAATGTGGGGAAGTATCATCTGGAGTACTTTCTCACACCTGACATTGCTGCGGACAAGGTGGCATTCACCCGAGGAGGTAAGGGGAATAACGAGCCTTAAACTAGTAGTTCTTGCCCTTTAAATTTTCCTTGTCATAATACTCTACTGTTCCACTGTACTCCAGGTCCATGGTTGTGCCCGACCCCCACTCCAGGAATGGAGTCGAGGGCAGCACTCTTAGCCAGCATGTCCAATGCTGCCAAGAGTGTGAAAAACTTGATCACTGAGGCTAACCTTAGGTTGGCTGGCCTTAAGGGCTCCCCTCCTGCGACCAGCAAACCTGCGGCGGGTGGTGTCCATGCTGGCGTGGGACGTGAGCAGGGTCCCGAGCAGCAACCTCAGTCACCTCCTCCTAGGAGGAGGCCAACTGGGGTTACAATCAGGGAGCCTGCTGTTCCCCAGCGAGCAGCAGAACCGTCGGTCCCCAAGGGCAAGGGGAAACAAAAGGCTACTGAGCCTGCCGAACAGTCTGATGACTCGTCGAATGTATACGGTACACCCTTCTCGTTTTTAAATAACTTGCCAATTCCCATCCACCTATTTGATGGGGATGACAACTTTAGGAACGCTCCTTCTTTAAATTCAGATTTCTTCCAGGAACTAGGTAGTTCAGTAGATAATGTTACGACCAGTAGGTGTAGCTCGGGTACCTTACTTTTGCAATTCTTATATTCTAACCTCTGTTTCTCTGCAACCTTTTAATCTCATCGTTTGACATGTCATTCTTTGTGCAAGCATGGACTCCGGGGACTTCTTTGCACACTACCAAGCTGCTGCCAAAGCTTCTGTCCCGAAGAAGGACAGCAAAAGAGCTCGTGGGGAAAGTAGCAAGACCCCTTCGAAGAAGGCCCAAACAGAAGATGTTCCCACTGACGCCCCCTCCAAAGAGGACTTAACACATCCGCCTGTCCCCGAGCAACAAAATCCCACGCCCGCCAATCCTCGGTATTCCTCAAAGGCCGTAGACAAAGAGACCACGGACCACTTGTCCGAAGGCTCCCTGCCCAGCCACATAGTTGGCATGGCCAGGGAGAGATTATATCGGCTCTCCAAGCACAAGCGCTCCCAGGTCGCCATCAATGACACTACCACAGTGGATATCAATGAAATCATTAACAGAGGGTTGAACGAGATAGCCAATGTAGGTCGTCTTTTGCTGCTTTGTCATTTATGCTAAACTTCCCTTCTTAACTCATTTTTTCTTCAGGGGTTTTTGTCCTTGACTGCTAGCTGTTGCCGAGCTGGGGCAATGGTCCCTCGAGAAAGGAACTTTGACTCCAGGCTTGCCCAGGCTACGCAAGCGCTTGAGGATGAGAAGACCAAGCTGCTCGAGGAGAACAAGGAGCTGGCTAAGCTGAACGAGCAGCTATGCGAGGACCAATCCACTCTTACCCGAGAGCTTCAGAAGAGTGAAGCGGCCCGGAATAAAGCCATCGATGAGCGGCACAAATGGAATGAGAACTGCAAACTCAACACCCAAGAGTGTAAGCAGCTCACGCTCGATCTAACTGCCAATAGGGATGAGGTGAAGAAGTTTGAGGAACGGGTGCGCGAGCTCGAGGAGGACAGAGTTAAAACTCTGAAGAAGTATAAGGAAGCCACCTTCCTCTGCTTCTATGACTTCTGGAAGCACAATCGGGAGGCAGATTAGCTATCTCTCCGAGCATTTGCAAAAGACGCTGATGGCGCAATGCGTTGCTCGGCCGGAGGCAGAAGAGAAAGCCAAGGCCCAAACTCCTGCTGCTGCTGCTGTGGCTAAACCTCCGGGTAATCAAAACGCTCCTAATCCAGAAGACCCTCTTGCCCCCCAGCAAAATTAATATTTATTTTTTCAGCTTTATGGCCCACGGGTCTATTTGTAAAGACAATCTTTTTTCTTTTATTGCTGCAAGGGCAGCTCTTTTGCTTATACTTGAACAATTACATCCAAGCAATACTGATCGTGGTGTACAGGTTTTTCCTTTTAATTTCATATTTACATCCGAGCACTAATGCTCGCGGTGTAAACGTTTGCCTCTGATATTATAATCTTTCTATTATAATACCTGTTCGCATGACCGAACTTAGCATAGTACTTTGGCTTGATTTAACAAAATCATAAATTTTGAAAAATACTCTAAGTACCGTAGCTTGCTTTCACTCATTTTGTTCATGTGTTTACGTACCTCATGGTGGTACACTTTGCTATCGATGTACCTTATATGCCCCCCAAGTGATCGAGGAGCTTTAGGTCCTTGGTCACTTGCCTTGACCACGACCTAAGCGAACATTACTGCTCGGTGCAAAATTTAACATTTGTAATACAGCAAAGCAACACACGTAATGAACAAATACTTGTAAAAATAAATTTACAAAAGTTGGCAAGAATGACTGGCTGCGCACAGTCCCTTATAATCTCGTATTAAAAATGGACTAATCATGTCTTTACGAGTGATCTTAAAAAAGATCTTACATTTATAAGCGATTAGCCATACAATGTGGCTAACCCTTTTTGCTAAACTTGTAAAAAGTAAAATTTAATACAAGCCAGTCCTTTAAAAAGGACTGTTCATTGATAATACTTGCGCAGGTGTTCTCCATTCCAATAGCATGGAACGAGATCTCCATTTAGGCGTGCAAGTTTGTAGGTGCCCGGGTGAAGGACTTCTTCAATCTGGTAAGGTCCTTCCCAATTATGTCAGAGTACTTGTAACGCCCTACTTCCTTAGAGCCGTTACTAAGTGAGTTTTTAAGACAAAACAGTGTGCAATGAACTCGCTAACCGAGGTTTTGAAACAAAAGTGTGACTAGTTAAAAGTTAAGGCTGTAATCTTTAAAAATGCGTTGTTTCAATAAAAACTTCTAGTAATAGACATTTGGGATCCCAAAATAATGTTTGAAAGCTATATACATCTTGAAATAAGGTTACAGTTGATCAGTTCTAAAATCATAAATTATTACAGCCATTTTCAAATAAACCCCCAACCAAAGCAGTCGGGCAGGCCAAACATGTACGCGTCGCTTCACGCTCTCCGTACTCATGGTTGGTTGACTCAGTCCCTGCTTCTACCTGCCACACGGAGCACCCGTGAGCCGAAGCCCAGCAAGAAAACCCAAATAACACATAACATATGCAAATCAAATAGCTGTCATAATTCACTGACACATAGGAAAAACCATCATAATAAACAAGTACGGCCATGCCGCCCCCAAGGCCTTACCAAAGCCTGGAGTTTCGGTTCTCACCGCGAGGATAACTCATGTATCCCTTGGGTCCCACCCTGAATATAAGCATCCCATGCGCTGTGTATTACTTTCGGCCCCACGGCCGCCCCGGCTTACGCCGTACTCGGCCCCACGGCCGCCCCGGCCTACGCCGTACTCGGCCCCACGGCCGCCCCGGCCTACGCCGTACTCGGCCCATGCCGTTCAATTCATCATAATCACACATATAGTACATTCAAAATAAACATTCACACACATCACGGTTCATTTAAGGTTAAGCATTTGCACGTAATACAATCCGGGGCCATGCCCTACAATCACACAGTGGGCCATGCCCTAATCTCGGGTGTTACGGTTTTCTTACCTGCATTCCGAGCCTCCTGATGCACTAAAGCCGCGAGCACGATCCTCAAGCACGAGCCTCACCAATAACCTAGTCACAACACACAAGAAATATCCCTCAACACTAATAAAATCAAAAACCGCCTCCCGGGACCAATCCCACACTCTCGGGACTCCCAAATCCCTAAAACAAATCATCGGAAACATCCCCCGAACCCCCGGAGCAAAAGCTGAAAAATGCAATTTTTCCCCTCCTGAAAAAGGCGTAGCGCCGCGGCGCCCAGCGAAGTCAGAAAGCCCCCTGACTGATAACAGCCTCGCGCCGCAGCGCCCAAGAACAGGGCCGCGGCGCTCCTTCGCGAACCCAGAAAAACTGGGTTTTTCCTCTGCATTTCCTCATCCAAAACACACCCAATTCAAGCCAAACTCACACCTAAGCCCCAAAATCAATTAGAAACTTCATATGAACAACTTAACAACCTATAGGCACTAGGTTCAAGCTCAAAACACAAACATACCCAACAATCCACCCTTAGATTGCAAAAATCAGCAACACCAAACTCAAACACTAAAAACTTAATTCAAGCTATAGATTTCACAATTCAAAACAGACATCAAACTTAAATTCTCAAAAACCCATACCTCAAGTAGAGAATCCACCCTACAAGCTCCCTTGATTCACCTCCTAAGCTCCCACTTCAGCCCATTTTCCTCTTCTTCTTCTTCTTCATCTTCTCATTACCCTAACTCTCCTTCTCTTTATGTTTTAGCAAAGCCATCATATAACCCAAATGCCCAAACCGAACCCCTTAAATCTCAGCTGAAACTTGCCTATAACCCTTGCCAAAAGACCCTTTTACCCTTTCCTACTAATCTTCCTTAGCTAAACCTCAAAGGACACTTAAGTCTTTACACTTCATTTCAATTCTATCACTTTTTACCTTAAAACTTGTTACCCACAGCAGTAACTAATGGTTACCCAGGTTACTAAATCTCCAATAACCATTACCCGCTAAATCTCAACTTAACCATAAAATTCCCAAAGTACCCCTAGGCTCCTCCCGAGCCGGGTATAGAAATCCCGTTGTGACTCTTAAGTTAACCAGCTCTCTAGGACCGTCTCGGCACGTGCATCACAATAATAAAACCACACCCACGTGGTACAATTCACCGAATACAATTATCACATATCAATACAGTTATGCCCAACATGGCCAAAATTACAATTACGCCCTTCTAACACGATCCAGGCCTACATGCATACTAGTAAACATAGCCATGCATCTCAGTTAAACAAATAGCCAAATAACATGATTTAAATCATAACCGCGCATTTAACTCATAAAATCACACATAAATCCCAACCTGCCCTCCTGGCACACTAATCAAGGCCCTTAAGCCTTATTAGCGAATTTGGGTCGTTACAGTACTCCAGCAGTGGGGTCGCGGGTATTCAAGAAAACTCATCGTAGCACTAGCTCTCCGACGTTGAATTTTCTTTCTTTTACTTTTGAGTTAAAGTACCGGGCGACCTTTTGCTGGTACGCAGCAACTCGTAGTTGGGCTCTTTCTCGTATTTCATCAATTGAGTCTAGGGACTCCATCATCAATTGGCTATTTTGATCCTGGTCGTATGTAATTCGCCGATGCGAGGGCAGATCTAATTCGACTGGCAACATGGCTTCATATCCGTATGCTAAAGAAAACGGAGTATGACATGTCGCTGTTCGGTGAGACGTTCTATACGAGCATAGGACTTCAGGCAGCTGTTCTTGTAACGACCCAAATTCACTAATACGGCTTAAGGGCCTTGATTAGTGTGCCTGGAGGGCATATTGGGATTTATGTGTGACATAAATGAGTAAAATGCATGATTATGATTTAAAGCATGTTACATGACTATTTGACTATTTGAGATGCATCACTATGTGTATTAGTATGCATGTAGGCCCTGATTGTGTTAGAAGGGCATAATTGTAATTTTGGCCATTTTGGGCATAACTGTATTGTTATGTGATGATTGTTGAGACCACAGTGGTATGTGGATGTATCTGTGATTTGTGACTCAAGACGATCCCAGAGAGCGGATTAGCGGAAAAGTCATGGCGGGAATTTATACCCGGCTCGGGGCGAGCCTGGGGGTATAAACAGGAAATTTAGGGAATATATTGAGGTTAATTTTGAGAATGAGGAATACATATTTGGTGATTTAGTAGGTATTGGGAAGCAAGCGAGAAAATATTAGAGACACTTGAGGAATTAGCGGGAATTGGGTAAAATGACTAAAATGGCCCTACGTGGACAAAAAGGTTTAGAATTAATAGGGAGGGCATTTTGGTGAATTGGCTTCTTAAAGATTAGTATAT
Source organism: Humulus lupulus (assembly GCF_963169125.1). Classification (NCBI taxonomy): domain Eukaryota; kingdom Viridiplantae; phylum Streptophyta; class Magnoliopsida; order Rosales; family Cannabaceae; genus Humulus; species Humulus lupulus. The sequence goes on from NC_084802.1 coordinate 266,358,391, forward strand.
TGGGGCTTTATATACTTAGTGGGATTGTTAGAGAGAGTGAGAAGGCTGTGGAAAAGAAAGAAAAAGGGAGAAAAAGAAAAGAGAAAAAAACAGAGGGTTTTCCTAAAAGGGGCGGTTTGAGGATTCTAGCACCATTTCTCTTCAAATTTCTAGGGGCAAAGCTCAGAGGAGAGCTAGGATAGGCTGAGCATCAAGGATCCTAAGCTAGGCTTGAAGATTTGGCAAGGGATTAGCAAGATCACATCAATATTTGAGGTAAGTTTTTAGAGTTTTCAGTTTTGGGTTTTGACTAGTTTGGGTTGTGTATCTAAGTTGGATTGATGGGAATCTTAGGGGAATTTCTGGGCAAGCTTTGAGAAGGGCAAGCTAAGGAGGTCTAGGAGTTGAATCAAAGTCGAGATTGCATCAACGGTATGGATTCTAAGCCTTTAACTTGATGTTTGACTGAATTTATGGGTTTAGGGTTCATCTATGGTGAATCTTGAGATTTGGGATGCATGAGCTTGGGTTTTGAGATTTGGGGATGCTTGGGATGAGTGGAGAGTGTCTATAAGCTTGATTTTGAGTTTTGTGAAGATTTGGGGAAGTTTGGGCTGAGATTGGCTCAAAGAAATCGCAGAAAAAGAAAGCTGGTGTTGCCTGTCTGCAACTAGCGCTACAATGCTAGTCTTTGGGCGCTGTAGCGCTAGGCCCTGTTTCTGGGTGGTGCGGTTCTTCTTGTCGCGCTATAGCGCTACCCTGTTCCCAGAAAGGGGTTTTTGGGTTATTTTTAAGGGATTTTGACCTAGGGTACGGGGTTTGATTCCACCATCTTGTTTTGTGGATCTAGGACTTCCCGGGGGCTCGGGATTGGTCCCGAGGCTAGGTTTTCGGACTTGAGGTTCGGTGATGACTTTGACCTATGGCTGTGTTTAGGTGTGCGCTAGGGCTCGAGTGGGATCGTGCTCAAGGAGTCAAGTGATGAAAGCTATCAAATTGACAGGTAAGAAAACTATAGCACCCATAGGACAAGGCATGGGCCCATAGTATGATTGCAGGGCACGACCCTATATTTCATTACATGTTAGGGTGCAGACTTAATTGAATTGATATCAGGGCACGACCATATATTGCATTACATGTTAGGGTGCAGACTTAATTGAATTGATATCAGGGCACGACCCTATATTGCATTACATGTTAGGGTGCAAACTTAATTGAATTGATATATGTTTGAATGTTATTTGAGTTATGCTATTTGTGATTATAGTAAGAATGAATGGAAAAGGAGCCGGGAACGGCAACGGAGCTGGGATCGGCAAAAGAGCCGAAACGGCAAGGAGCCGAGAACGGGGAAAGGCCGAGAACGGCAGTGGGGCCGGAAGTAACACTTAGCACGTGAAGTGCTTGTAGACAGGGTGGGACCCCAATGGATACAGGGGATATCCTTACGGTGAGGACCGAGACCCCAGGCTTAGGTAATGCCTCTGGGACGGCATGGCCGTGTTTGTTTAGTTCGATGGAATACTCATTTATCTGTGGATAATCTGATATGTTAACTATATAATCCGCATATGTTATATTCTGTATGAGTTTTCTTGCTGGGCTTGGGCTCACGGGTGCTCTGTGTTGCAGGTAAGGGCAAAGATTGAGTCAACCAGCCATGAGTACGGAGAGCGTGAAGCGACGCGTACATGTTTGGCCTGCTCGACTGCTTTGGTTGGGGGTTTATTTGAGAAAAGGCTGTAATAATCTGTGATTTTAATAATTAATCGACTGTAAACTTATTTTAAGTTGTAAATAGTTTTCAAACCTTATTTTGGGATCCCAGATGTTAAATATTAGAAGTTTTCAATGAAACAACGTATTTTTTTTTAAAGATTACAGCCTTAACTTTTGCTTAGTCACACTTTTGTTTTAAAAACCTCGGTTAGCGAGTTCATTGCACATTTTTCGTTTTAAAACTCACTTAGTAATGGCTCTAAGGAAGTAGGGCGTTACAGTTCTGGCCATGCTCCTTTGGCATCTTCAAGCCTCTTCTTCAGGGTGTCCTTAAGGGTTTTATTCACGGCCTCGACCTGCCCGTTTGCTTGGGGATGCGCAACTGAAGAAAAGCACTTAATAACTCCATGCCTTTCGCAGAAGTCGGTAAATAAGTCGCTGTCAAATTGGGTTCCGTTGTCTGAAACTATCTTTCGGGGCAAACCATATCGGCAAACAATGTTCTTGATGACGAAGTCCAGAACTTTTTTGGTCGTTTTGGTAGCGAGTGGTTCAGCTTCGGCCCATTTGGTGAAGTAATCAACTGCCACGACTGCGTACTTTACTCCGCCTTTTCCCGTTGGCAGGGTTCCAATCAAATATATCCCCCAAACCGCAAAAGGCCACGGACTCTGCATCTGTTTCAACTCGTTTGGAGCTGCTCGTGGAATTTTGGAGAACCTTTGACATTTATCGCATCTTCGTACAAATTCCATCGTATCCTCGTTCATAGTTGGCCAGAAGTAACCTTGCCTTAGAATCTTTTTTGCCAAACTCTGCCCCCCAGCATGATCCCCGCAGAAGCCTTCATGCACTTCTTTCATTAGTTCCTTAGCTTTTTCTGGTGTTACGCACCTGAGCAGTGGCAAGGAATATCCTCTTCGGTACATGACACCATCGACCAGTATGTACCTAGCGGCTTGCCTTTGCAGATTTCTGGCCTTGTTTCTATCTGTTGGTAGTATACCTTTTGTCAGATTCTCCAAGTAAGGCGCCATCCATGTATCCTCCATTCGAATTTCCATACTGGCTTCAATTGCTCGTTTGCTTGGCTGACTCAATCTTTCTACTGGCACAATGTTCAAAGTGTCAGCATCTTTTGTGCTCGCGAGTTTGGCTAAGGCGTCTGCGTTTGAATTCTGATCCCGCGGTATTTGCTGGAGGGTATACTTCGTGAACTGGGCTAGCAGGTCTTTTGTTTTATTCAAGTAGGCCACCATTTTTAGGCCTCGCGCTTGATATTCCCCTAGAACTTGGTTCACTACCAGCTGTGAATCGCTGTAAATATCAAGCGTCTTTATGCCCATGTCTTTGGCCATTCTCAATCCAGCGAGGAGTGCTTCGTTTTCGGTTTCATTATTTGACGCGGTGAAGTCGAACCTAATGGCGCAGTGAAATCGATGCCCTTCCGGCGTTATCAATATCACACCCGCTCCTGCGTGGGATTCGTTGGACGACCCATCCGTGAATAACTTCCACGGTGGAGCTTTCTCTTTAGGCTCAGGTGCACTAGGCTGTTCGCACTGTTCGTTGTCTGGGAGTTCGGTGAACTCTGCAATACAATCAACCAAGACTTGTCCTTTTACTGCTGCTCGCGGTGAATATGTGATATAGAACTACCCTAATTTGATTGCCCATTTTAATAAGCGCCCAGCCGCCTCTGGTTTTTGGAGGACTTGCCGAAGGGGCTGGTCGGTTAGTACTATGATAGGATGGGCTTGGAAGTAAGGGCGCAGCTTCCTTGAGGCCAGGATTAAGCAATATGCTAACCTTTCAATGGGTGGATATCTCAGTTCAGCCCCGATCAACCTCTTGCTAACATAGTAGACCGCTTTTTGTACGCCTTCTTCCTCTCCTACTAGTACCGCACTCGCAGAAACTTCCGTGATCGCTAGGTAAATGAACAAAGTTTCTCCTTCGATTGGCTTGGATAAAACGGGAGGCTGTGCCATATGTGCCTTCAAGGCCTGGAAAGCTTGCTCGCAGTCTACTGTCCACTCAAACTTCTTATTGCCCCTAAATAGATTGAAAAAAGGGACGCACTTGTCCGTTGACTTCGAAATAAATCTACTTAGGGCTGCGATTCTCCCGGTTAAACTTTGTACATCTTTGATCTTCTCTGGCGATTTCATGTCGATCAGGGCTTTTATCTTGTCGAGGTTGGCCTCGATTCCTCTTGAATTTACAATGAACCCCAAAAACTTCCCTGATCCAACTCCGAAGGAACACTTGAGAGGATTTAATTTCATCTTGTACTTGTTCAATACTTCAAAACATTCTTGTAAATCCTTCACATGTCCTTCTGCCTTCTTATAATTTACCAGCATGTCGTCCACGTATACCTCCATGTTTACTCCGATCAGCTCTTTAAACATGTGGTTGACTAGCCGCTGGTAAGTCGCACCTATGTTTTTCAGTCCGAAGGGCATTACTTTATAACAGTATATAAGCCTGTATCGGTCTGAAAGCTGCTGTGATCCTCGTCAGGGGGATGCATGCTAATCTGATTGTAGCCCGAATATGCATCCATGAACGAAAGGATCTCGTGTCCAGCCGTAGCATCAACCAACTGGTCAATTCTTGGGAGTGGGAAGCAGTCTTTTGGGCAGGCTTTATTGAGGTCTGTAAAATCCACACAGGTTCGCCATTTTTCATTAGGCTTGGGAACCATCATTGGATTGGAGACCCACGATGGATAATACGCTACCCTGATGAACCCATTCTCCTTTAATCTTTCGACTTCTTCTTTTAAGGCTCTCGACCGATCTTTATCGAGCAGCCTTCTTTTTTGCTGCACGGGTGGAAAGTTCTTGTCTATATTGAGGACACGGCTTATAACTGCAGGGTCTATCCCAGCCATGTCTTTGTGCGACCAGGCAAAGACTTCCTGGTTCCTTCGCAAAAATTCCACCAGTGTATGCTTCGTGGTTGGTTCTAGGTTTTTCCCGATCTTCACGTCTCTGGTCGGGTCTTTTTCGTTGAGTTGGACCTCTTCCAGGTCCTCGACGGGTCCAACGTTCTCTTCAAAATCCCCAAAGCGAGGATCTAGATCTCTATCCTCCCTTTGGGAAACGCCCTATTTGGTGACCTCATCACCGGATTGGGCTTGTGTATCAATTTCCATCTGCAACCTATCTGAGGTAGTGCTCTTCGATGTTCCCTTCTTCGCCTTCGTAACTGAGGCGTTATAGCACCTCTGGCCTCCCTCTGGTTTCCCAACACGCGTCCTACCCCTGCGTCTGTCGGGAATTTCATGGCCAAGTGCCACATGGAGGTGACGGCCCGTAGATCATCCAATATAGGCCTCCCAATGACGGCATTGTATGCCGAAGGACAATAAACTACTATAAAAGTAGCGAGTAATGTCCTGGTTGCAGGCGCTATACCTGTCGTCACTGGCAGTCTGATTGATCCGGCGGGAGCGAGTCCCTCACTAGAGAAGCCGTATATTGTTTGGTTGCAGGGCTCCAGGTCCTTAACGGACAATTTCATGCGTTCCAGCGAAGAGTTATACAGGATATTCACTGAACTTCCTGTATCGACTAGAACTCTCTTCTCCATCATGTTGGCCATTTGGATATCTACGACCAGCGGATCAGAATGTGGGAACTGGACATGCTGGGCATCGCTATCAGAGAAGGTTATTTTGCCTTCTTCTGACCGAGCCTGTTTTGGCGCACGGTCCTCCATAGTCATCATCTCGATGTCCTGGTCGTGGCGCAGAGTCCGAGCGTATCGTTCCCTAGCCTTTCCGCTATTTCCCGCGAAGTTCGGGCCTCCACAAATGGTTAACAGTGTGTCGGTCACGGGGGCATGCTGCAAAGGTGGCAAGCGTTGGCGCGTGGGTGCTTGCTCGTTGCCACCTGGAGCTTCTCGTTGGGAATTTCCCGAGGCCCGTACGTATCTTCTCAAGTGTCATTGTTTGATAAGGAACTCGATTTCATCCTTCAGCTGGTTGCATTCGTTGGTGTCATGTCCGTAGTCGTTATGATAACGACAGAACTTGGTAGTGTCTCTTTTCGAAATATCCTTTCGAATGGGGGCAGGCTTCTTATAAGGCACACTGGAACTCGTGGCCTGATAAACCTCTCCCCGAGACTCAACAAGGGCAGTATAGTTAGTGAACCAAGGTTCATAACGATTACCCTTGGCTCGCTTATTGTCGGAGGTGGAAGGCTCATTGTGTGGCCGTTTTCCACCATTCTTTCCATTGCCATTACCGTTCCCGTTGCCTTTGCCGTTGCCATTAGGTTTAGACCCATTGGCAGCTTTGGCGGGTTCGGCAGCCTTCTTATCCTTGCCTGGAGGCTTTCCATCGTCGGTAATGGCATCTTCGAGCTTGATGTAACGATCTGCCTGGTCCAAGAATTCCTGGGTAGTTCTAACCCCATCTTTGCGGAGGCTCTTCTAGAGGGGGGAGCGACGCCTAACCCCTGTGGTTATGGCCATCATTTTGTCTTCGTCCCCCACTATTCTGGCTCCAGCTGCTGCTCGCATAAAGCACTGGATGTAGTCTTTCAGCGATTCTCCATCCTGCTGGCGAATTTCAACCAGCTGGTTTGCCTCGGTCGGATGCATACGACCTATGTAGAACTGTCCATAAAACTCCCTTACAAACATCTCCCAGGAAACTATGCTTGCATGAGAGAACTTAAAAAACCACTCCTGTGCGGCATCAGAAAGTGTTGCAGGGAAGATCCTGCACCGAGCATCTTCGAACATTTTCTGAATGTCCATCTGTATCTCAAACTTATTGACGTAAGATACCGGGTCACCGTACCCATCAAAGTTCAGAAGCGTAGGCATTTTAAACTTGCTAGGAGTCTCTGCCATAGCTATCCTCTGGATGAAAGGAGTGCCTTTCCTCCTGTCGTGGTCGATGTGAGATGTTCTTCCCCCGACCAGCTGTTGCACCGCTTGGTTGAGGGCATCTATCTAGGCCTGCACAGCGATAGGAATCACTGTGGCCTCTATTGCTGGGGGGATGTTCTCGCCATGCCGCTCGCGGCGATCGTTGAGCACATCTCTCAAGTCCTCGTCTCTTCTCCGCTACTCGCTAGCTCCGAGCCGGTTGAAGACGTTATTCTGCCTGGATTGCCCCCCAGCGTCCCGTCTGCCGGGTTGGTCATCCTGAGGTGGCTGATTCCTGTTTCCACCTCTTTCGTCATCCTCCGACCGACATTTCCTCTGCCGGAATCGGCCTCATCATAACCATTTCCATCTCTGAACTGCGATTGGCTATGACGGGATCGACTATTTCCTCGATTTCCTTCCCGGGCTGAAACGTCCCGAGCGTTAGAAGGTCGCCTGCGTTGGTCGTTAGGTACCCGTGCATTATCATGCCGTGGGGGACCTCAGACCGCAGAGCCCAACTCTGAATTCCTCCTATTTCCAGGAGGATGCTGTCCTCTGTTCGGAAGGTTCGGCTCGTCGCCCCTATGGCATCTAGGACTGCGAGGCTGATGCTTGGTCCTATTCTGCCTCTGACGCGGGGGATTTCCACAACCAGCTTGGGAAGGAGGCTGTGCCTCAGGGTCTCATAGAGGGACATCTTCCTGAGGTACAGGTGGCTGCTCTGGCCTTTGTGGGCTCGAGGGTTGGATAGGCGGACTAGGATTGGGACCCCTGTGGGGTGGCCCATTCGCAGGTTGATCAGGCTGCGAGGCAGGTGCAGCCTGGTTCCTAGCCAATTGTCAGGCTGCCTCAAGGGCTGCCATGGCTTCGCTCTGGCGATGGTCCATCTTCGCCTGCCTCTCGCTTAACTCCACGCGCTGCCGTTCAATCTCTTGCTGCTGCCGCGCCATGATTTCGGCATCACTTTCCTGACTGGCCCTCAGATTGGCCAGCTCTTCATGCAACGCCCCCAGAGTACTCTTCAGCGTTGCGTCATCCATTTCTTCTTCCTCAAAGTCCAAATGTGGCTCATCCGTAGCCACGCTTGCAGGAGGAGGAGGAGGCGGGTTTGATGGTGCAACGGCGGCCGCTTGTCCAGTTTTCCTTGTAGTTTTCGCCATTGGTTTTCTCAATGGTGATATACCAAGCTCTCAATGAAAGCACCAGAATGTTGACCTTGATTTTGGTCAACTGACACGGAGTCAGAATACGCTTGACGTGGATGAATGCATTGAAAAGAACGTAATGACGAAAAGAATAAGAACACGATATTTTATAGTGGTTCGGCCCCAGGATCTTGTAATAACCTACGTCCACTTAGATTGTTATTGATGTGAGATTCAAAGGAGTGATCAAAGAACTAGGGTTCAATGAGTTTCACTAACCTTTGCAGAACAATACAATATGTGTGATATGATAACTCTGATCTCAAGCGATTTTGAAGTCAGAAAAGAAAAAGAAAAGATCCCCTTCCCTGAGCCCTCTTCTTCTATTTATAAGCTTAGAGAAGATTTACATTGATTTGTTACAGATATTATTTCCTCAATAATCGGATACTCAGGAAATCATGGGAGAGAATTTCGTATTCCATCATAACTGCCTAAGATTTCCTCTGCGTCTTACGTGCACACGACCAGACTGGTCGTGTGAAGAGACCGATCGCATAATGCCGAATATCTTCCTGGTCGATAGTCGAACACGGGTTTTTCCAGGTGTCTATCGCATGCAATTAATTCCTGCCACGTCATTCACTTCTTATTTTTGGGATAACACTTAGAATCTTTTTCGTCAAACTTTGCCCCCCAGCGTGATCCCTGCAGAAGCCCTCATGTACTTCCTTCATTAGTTCCTTTGCTTTCTCTGGTGTAATACATCTGAGCAGTGGCATGGAATATCCCCTTCGGTAGAGAACGTTATCGACCAGTATATACCTAGCAGCCTATCTTTGAAGAGTTCTGGCCTTGTTTCTATCTGCTGGTAGTACACCATTTGTCAAATACTCCAAGTAAAGCGCCATCCATGTATCTTCCATTCGGATTTCCATACTGGCTTCAATTGCTCGTATGCTTGGCTCACTCAATCTTTCTACTGGCACAATGTTCAAAGTATCAGCATCTTTCGCGCTCGCGAGTTTGGCTAAGGCATCTGGGTTCGAATTCTGATCTCGGGGTATTTACTGGAGGGTAAACTTCTTGAACTGGGCCAATAGATCTTTAGTTTTGTTCAAGTAGGCCTCCATTTTTAGGCCTCGCGCTTGATATTCCCCTAGAACTTGATTCACTACCAGCTGTGAATCACTATAAATATCCAGCACCTTTATACTCATGTCTTTCGCCATTCTTAATCCAGCGAGGAGTGCTTCGTATTCGGCTTCATTATTTGACGCTGTGAAGTCGAACCTGATGGCGCAGTGAAATCGATGCCCCTCTGGCATTATCAAAATCACTCCTGCTCCTGCGTGAGATTCGTTTGACGACCCGTCGGTGAATAACTTCCACGAAGGAGCTTCGTCGTGGAAGATCAGGCGCACTAGGTTTTTTGTACTGCTCACTGTCCGGGAGTTCAGTGAACTCTGCAATAAGATTAGCCAAGACTTGTCCTTTTACTGCTGCTCGTGGTGAATACGTAATATCGAACTGCCCCAGTTCCACTGCCCATTTTAATAAATGTCCAGTCGCCTCTGGTTTTTGGAGGACTTGCCGAAGGGGCTGGTCAGTTAAAACTGTAATAGGATGGGCTTGGAAGTAAGGACGTAGCTTCCTTGAGGCAAAGATTAAACAGTATGCTAACCTCTCGATGGGAGGATACCTCAGTTCTACTCCGATTAGCCTTTTGCTTACATAGAAAACTACCTTTTCTACGCCTTCTTCCTCTCGTACTAGTACCGCACTAGCAGCAACTTCAGTGATTACCAGGTAGATGAACAAAGTTTCTCCTTCGATAGGTTTTGATAAAATAGGAGGCTGTGCCATATGGGCTTTCAAGGCTTGAAAAGCTTGCTCGCAGTCTCCTGTCCATTCAAATTTCTTATTGCCCCTAAGTAGATTGAAGAAAGGGACACACTTATCTGTTGATTTTTAAATAAATCTACTTAGGCTGCAATCCTCCCAGTTAAACTTTGTACGTCTTTAATCTTCTCTGGCGATTTCATGTCGATTAGGGCTTTTATCTTGTCGGGGTGGGCCTCGATTCCTGTTGAATTAACAATGATCCCCAAAAACTTCCCTGATCCAACTCCAAAGGAACATTTGAGAGGATTTAGTTTCATCTGGTACTTGTTCAATACATCGAAACACTCTTGCAAATCCTTCACATTTCCTTCTGTCTTTTTTTACTTTACCAGCATGTCGTCCACGTACACCTCCATGTTTACTCTGATCAATTCTTTAAACATGTGGTTGACTAACCGCTGGTAAGTCGCACCTGCGTTTTTCAGTCTGAAGGGCATTACTTTATAACAGTATAAGCCCGTATCGGTCCGAAAGCTGGTGTGATCCTCGTCAGGAGGATGCATGCTGATCTGATTGTAGCCCGAGTATGCATCCATGAAAGAGAGGATCTCGTGTCCTGCAGTAGCATCGACCAACTGGTCAATCCTTGGGAGTATGAAGCAATCCTTCGGGCAGGCTTTATTGAGGTCTGTAAAATCCACACAGGTTCGCCATTTGTCGTTAGGCTTAGGAAGCAGTACTGGATTGGAGACCCACGATGGATAAAACGCCACCCTGATGAACCCATTCTCCTTTAATCTCTCAACTTCTTCCTTTAAGGCGCTCGACCGATCCTTATCGAGCAGCCTTCTTTTCTGTTGCACGGGTGGAAAACTCTTGTCTATGTTCAGGACATGGCTTATGACTGCAGGATCTATCCCAGCCATGTCTTTGTGCGACCAGGCAAATACTTCCTGGTTCTTCCGCAAAAACTCCACCAGTGCATGTTTTGTAGTGGGTTCTAAGTTTTTCCCGACCTTCATGACTCTGGTCGGGTCCTTCTCGTCAAGTTGGACCTCTTCTAGGTCCTCGACGGGTCCAACATTTTCCTCAAAATTCCCAAAGCAAGGATCTAAATCTCTATCCTCACTTTGGGCAACACCCTATTTGGTGACTTCATCACAAGATTGGGCTTGTGTATCAATTGCCATCTGCAACCTATCAGGGGGAGTGCTTTTTGACGTTCCCTTCTTCGCCTTTGTGACTGAAGCGTTGTAGCACTCCCTGGCCTCCCTCTAGTTTCGTAACACGTGTCCTATCCCTGCGTTTGTCGGGAATTTCATTGCTAAGTGCCACATAGAGGTGACGGCCCATAGATCATCCAGTATAGGCCTTCCAATGACTGCATTGTACGCCAAAGGACAATCGACTACTATGAAAGTAACGAGTAATGTTCTGGTAGCAGGCGCTGTACTTGCTGTCACTGGTAGTCTGATTGACCCTTCGAGGGCGAGTCCCTCACCGGAGAAGCCGTATATTGTTTGGTTGCAGGGCTCCAGGTCCTTAACGGACAACTTCATGCGTTCCAGCGAAGACTTATACATGATGTTCACCGAACTTCCTGTATCAACTAGCACTCTCTTCACCATCATGTTGGCCATCTGAATATCCACGACCAGCGAATCGGAATGTGGGAACCGGACATGTTGGGCATCGCTATCAGAGAAAGTTATTTCGCCTTCTTCTGATCAAGCCTTTTTTGGCGCGCGGTCATCCACAGTCATCATCTCGATGTCCTGGTAGTGGTGCAGAGTCCGAGCATATCGTTCTCTGGCCTTTCCGCTATTTCCCGCGAGGTGTGGGCCTCCACAGATGGTTAACAATGTGCCAGTCACGGGTCAGGCTGCAAAGGTGGCGAGCATTGGCGTGTGGGTGCTTGCTCGTTGCCGCCTGGAGCTTCTCGTTGGGAATTTCCTGAGGCCCGTATATATCTTCTCAAGTGTCCTTGTCTAATAAGGAACTCGATCTCATCCTTCACCTGGTTGCATTCGTTGGTATCATGTCCGTAGTCATTATGATAACGACAGAACTTGGTAGTGTCTCTTCTCGAAATATCCTTTCGAATGGGAGCGGGCTTTTTATAAGGCACACTGGAACTCGTGGCCTGATAAACCTCTCCCCGAGACTCAACTAGGGCAGTATAGTTAGTGAACCGAGGTTCATAACAGTTACCCTTGGCTCGTTTATTGTTAGAGGTGGAATGCTCATTGTGTGGTCGTTTCCCCCCATTCTTGCCATTGTCGTTGCCGTTCCCGTTGCCTTTGCCGTTGCCATTGGGCTTGGGCCCATTGGCGGCTTTGGCGGGCTCGGCAGTCCCCTTGTCCTTGCCTGGGGGCTTTCCTTCATTGGTGATGGCATCTTCGAGCTTGATATATCGATCAGCTCGATCCAAAAATTCCTGGGTGGTTCATACCCCATGTTTTCTGAGGCTGTCCCAGAGAGGCGTGCAGCGCTTAACTCCTGCGGTTATGGCCATCATCTTGCCCTCGTCTCCCACTGTTTTCGCCCCAGCCGCTGCTCGCATAAAGCGCTGGACGTAATCCTTCAGTGGCTCTCCGTCTTGCTGGCGTATTTCGACCAGCTGATTAGTCGGGTGCACACGACCTGCATAGAACTGTCCGTAAAATTCTTTCACGAACATTTCCCAGGAAACTATACTTGCAGGAGGGAATTTGAAAAACCACTTCTGTGCGGCATCAGAAAGTGTTGCAGGGAAGATCCTGCACCGAGTGTCTTCGGACACTTTCTGAATCTCCATTTGTATCTCAAATTTGTCGACCTGAGATACCGGGTCACCATACCCATCAAAGTTCGGAAGCGTTGGCATCTTAAACTTGCTAGGAGTTTCTGCCATAGCTATCCTTTGGACGAAAGGAGTGCCCTTTCTCCTATCGTGGTCGATATAAGATATTCTTCCCCCGATCAGCTGCTGCACTGCCTGGTTGAGGGTGTCTATCTGGGCCGGCACAGTGCCAGGAATCGCCGTGGCCTGTGGTGCTGGGGGGACGTACTCGCTATGTCGCTCGCGGCGATCGTTGAGTACATCTCTCAAGTCCTCATCTCTCCTCCGCTGCTCGCTAGCTCCGAGCCGGTTGAAGACGTTATTTTGTCTGGGCTGCCCCCCAGCGTCCCGTCTGTCGGGCTGGTCATCCTGAGGTAGCTGGCTCCTGCCTCCCCCTCTTTCTTCATTTCTCCGACCGGCATTCCCTCTACCTGAGTCGGCCTCATTATAACCATGGCCATCTCTGAATCTTGATTGGCTATGGTGGGATCGACTGTTCCCTCGGTTGCCTTCCCGGGCTGGAACCTCCCGAGCATTAGAGGGTGGTCTGCGTTGGTCGTTAGGTCCCCGTGCATTTTCATGCCGTGGGGGGCCTCGGACCGCAGAACCTAACTCTGAGTTCCTCCTGTTGCCAGGAGGATGCTGTCCTCTGCTCAGAAGATTAGGCTCGTCCCCCCTATGGCGTCTAGGACTGCGGGGCTACTGCCCGGTCCTATTCTGCCTCTGCTGCGGGGGATTGTCGCGACCAGTTTGGGATGGAGGCTGTGCTTCAGGGTCCCCTAGCGGGACATCATCTTGAGGTGCCGGTGCCTGCTCGGGCCTTTGTGGGCTCGAGGGTTGGATAGGCGGGCTAGGATTGGGACCCCTCTGGGGTGGCCCATTCGCGGGTTGATCAGGCTGCGAGGCAGGTGCAGCCTGATTCCTAGTCAATTGTAAGGCTGCCTCGAGGGCTGCCATGGCCTCCCTCTGGCGACGGTCCATCTCCGCCTGCCTTTCACTCAGCTCCAGGCGCTGCCGCTCAATTTCCTGCTGCTGTCGCGCCATGATTTCGGCCGCACTTTCCTGGCTGGCCCTCAGATTGGCCAGCTCCACATGCAATGCCCCTAGGGTACTCTTCAGCGTCGCGTCGTCCATTTCTTCCTCATCAAATTCCAAATGTGGCTCATCTTCAGCCATGTTTGGAGGAGGAGGAGGCGGGTTAGATGGTGCAGCGCCGGCCGCCTGTCCAATTTTCCTGGTAGTTTTCGCCATTAGTTTTCTCAACGATGCTATATCAAGCTCTCAATGAAAGCACCAGAATGTTGACCCTGGATTTGGCCAACTCACATGGAGTCAAATATGCTTGATGTGGATAAACACGTTGGAAAGAATATGATGACGAAATTATAAAGAACGCAGTGGTTTATAGTGGTTCGGCCCCAGAATCTGGTAATAACCTACGTCCACTTGAATTTTTATTGATGTAAGACTCAGAGGAGTGATCAAAGAACTAGGGTTCAATGAGTTTCAACCACCTCTTAGGAATAATACAATGTATTTAATCAGATAACTCTAATTTCTAGTGATCTGAAAGCAAGAAAGAAGAAAAGGATGAAGATGATCCCTTTCCCTTGAGCCCTCCTTCTTTATTTATAGGCTCAAGGAGGATTTACATGAATTTGTTACAGATATGATTTCCTAAATAGTCAGATACTCAGGAAATCATGGGAGATAATTTCGGATACTATCATAACTGCCTAAGATTTCCTTCGTGTATAGCATGCGTACGACCAGTCTGGTCGTAGTAGTTGTCTTCCTGGTCGATAGTTGATCATAGATTCTGCCAGATGTCAGCCACGTGTATTTAATGCCTGCCATGTCATTCACCTCTGATTTTCGGGATAACAATTGTTTTCTTCCTCATCACTCTGTTTAGAGTCTTGATCACTCCAAGTGGCTGCCATGACTTTCTTTTTCTTTAAGGTATTTGCACACTCAGATTGAATGTGTCCAAATCCTTCACATTCCCTTCACTGAATACCCTTTTTATTAGTCTCAAAGGGTTTGGAAAAATTACCTTTTGGGTTTTTGGATATGGCCTTTTTGTTTCCCAATTTCTTTATGTACGTTTGAAACCTTTTTGTTAACAAAGCCATCTCATCATCCTCATCATCTGAACTTTCCTTCTTTTCTCTGGAAGATTTCAAGGCAATAGATTTCTCCTTGATTTATTATGTTTTACCTTTTCGTCTAATTTGTTGGTTTACTTCAAAAGTTCGGAGTGAACCCATCAATTCATCTACTTTTATTTTGTCCAGATCTTTTGCTTCTTCAATTGCAGTTAGCTTAGTCTAAAACCTGTCAGGGAGAACTCTAACAATTTTTTGAACCAAAACATTCTCTTCAAGTTTCTCACCAAGAGAAAAATATTCATTAGCAATATCAGACAATTTCTCATAAAATTCAGTGAGAGTTTCATTTTCATTCATTTTTCAAATTTTGTTGTGAGCATAACAAGCCTAGAACACTTGACATCAGCAGTTCCTTCAAATTGAGTTTGAAGGATTTGCCAAACATTTTGGCCAAAACACATGAAGAAATCAATGTAATGTAACCTTCACCAACACCATTAAAAATAGCATGTAATGCTTTATTATTGTAACTGGACAGTTTATCTTCAACATTAGTCCAATCAATGTCAGATTTTACCTTAGTTACATCATTGCTTTCTGCTGGAGGAGTCCAACAACTCAAAACAGCTCTCCAAGCCTTTTCATCTTGAGATTTGATGAAGGCTCTCATTCTAACTTTCCAATATGGATAGTTCGAATCATTGAGTAAAGGGGGGGGGGGGGGGGTGAGTAATGGAGCCTCCTTTTGTGAAAAAAGACATTGCAAGAACAAGAACAGCAAACAGAATAAACTGTGATCACACTTCAGTAATGAGTGACCCGATCTGATACCAATTGAAATTCTATTTTTAGTAATTACCAAATTAATTAAACCATGTGAATTAATTGTAGTGTGGAATGGTAATTAAATGTTTAAACAGATTTCAGTTTTGTCGGGACAGAATCCGAACTTGTCACGACAGAAACTGAACACAGTAAAAAGACAGTGCAAAAAAAATAAAGAACACAACGAATTTTTACAAGGTTCAGAAACCCTTTCAAATATCCTACTCTTTGGGGCCACGCCCAAAGAATAAAACCAATTAATAAAGAATCACAAGTACCAAATATTGACTTAAACAAAACAAGACTCCCTCTTGAGATTTGCCACAACTTTATTCTACTTCTCTTCACTAATCTGATCTTGATTGAAACGCTCAACCACTTGAACTCCCTTCAATGGCCAGTGAGTGCTTGCATCCTTTCGATCGAAGGCTTGTAAAAATCTTCTCCCGAAGACTATAAAAGTTCTGTTCAAATTACAATGTGTATTCACTCATGAACGTGGTATAAACTCACCACAAAAATTAAACACTCATTTTTCTATAAGATCACATGAATACTATGATCTTGAATACAAATAAGGAACTCTCACAAATATTACAATACTCTCACAAATTATGCACCAACAAGTTCACACTTTCTCAATGCCTTAGAAGCCTATTTATAGAGTCTATTTTGTGCTCATAAAGGCTGAGAAAGAATCTCCAAATAAAGGCCAGAATATTTGAAGATATTCTTGATTGATGAAGAATTCCCTCTTTTAGAAGATGCTGATTCGACAGATACGATTTTGGTGGAGACAACTAATACTTGTGTCGAATCAAAATGCTCAAGATAGAAATATTAATTAATGACATCAAAGATTCAGTTTCGTGAATTTTATAATCTTGAGCTGCACGAAAATTTAAAGTCAAATATTCCAGAAACGACTTTGAGTAAGTTCTGAATATTTGTTTTAAATAAACAAGATATATCTTCCCTTTATAATCAAATTGTGATAATATGAAGCTAAATAAGGAATGTAAATATTCCGAAAATCACAAGAAAGGAAAAGTGAATTCCGAAAATCACAATAAAGGGAAAACAAAAAATGATCTTTTAATTAAAAAGATATTTCTATAAAATATGCCAATTTTAAGATTTATATTAAGGTTTATTAGTTATTTTGTGTTACATTTGTTTTAGTATTTAATATATTAAATGTATTTTAATTTAACTCAATTAATATTAAATTTGTTTAGATACACATTTAAAAATATGTTTTATTAGTTTAGTTTTAATTAATTTGAACAAAAGTTGACTACTGCAAAAAATTTGATTTGCGTCCGTTTCTAACTCGTATAAAAGGATTTCTGCATCAACATGAAAATTGATACAGAATC
This sequence comes from Humulus lupulus, assembly GCF_963169125.1. Taxonomy (NCBI): domain Eukaryota; kingdom Viridiplantae; phylum Streptophyta; class Magnoliopsida; order Rosales; family Cannabaceae; genus Humulus; species Humulus lupulus. The sequence goes on from NC_084802.1 coordinate 266,375,111, forward strand.
CAATAACGCAAACTTGGTTGGCTTTTGTGTCATTGGGCAAGCGACACGAATTTTACGACCCTTTTATGTTAGTTAAAAAATGACGCGAATAACTTAGACTTACAAGGCTAATAATGTTATTAATTTATCATTTTAGTTTTTTTTTTTCAAAATATTAAATTTGAAATTAAAAATGATATTCTGGGCCATTAATACTACCAACATGTGCATAAACTTCAATGAACAAATATGATTTTTTACTCCCGAACTATTACCACTTGCAAATTGTGCCCCTCCCCCCCTTCCGAACTTTTTACGTTGTTAAAAATTCCCTCCAAACTATGCACGTTACCGAGAATTATGAGACTTCCGTTAGTTTGCGGATGACGTGCTTAACAGAAGGTTGATTTGACAGCTTGGGCTCTTACATGACACTACCACGTCAGTGACATTTGTATAATTCAAATAAATAAATAAATATATATATATTTTTTACTTCTTTTTCATTTTTTATATAAATATTAAAAAAATCATATACAATTGTAACTTTAATTGTATTTTTATTTGAACTATTTTGCTTTAGTTTTATTTGTATTTAAATTAAATTTCTTATTTGATTGATTATGCTTCAATTTTTTTCTTCAAGGATGGTGAATTATAAAAATTAAACAAATTAAAAAAAATAATATTTTATGCATTGAAGTAGAAAAGTATGATTATAAAAAAAAATTATTGCAAATTTATAAATATTGTATGATTATAATATGACTCCGGCCACCACTACCCAATAATTTACAATTTTCTTTCATCCTTTTTCATTGAGGTATATCACTTTTCTACTAGTCATGTCATTCTTTTCTACTCCAATTCATAAAACATTTTTTTTAAGTTGTTTAATTTTTAAAATTCACTATCTTTGAAGAAAAAAATTGAAGCATAATCAATCAAACAAGAAATTTATTGTACATGCAAATAAAAATAAAGAAAAATAGTTCAAATAAAATACTATTAAAGTTACTATTCGTATAATTTTTAATGTTTTTAATATTTAAATAACTAAAAATGGAAAAAAAAGTAAAAAATATTTAAATAAAAAAAAGGAAAAAAGAAGTAAAAATATATATAAATTTTATTATTTTCAAATTATTTTTTAATTTTATATATTTTTTTAAATTTTCGGCAATTAGATAAATTATAATCTAATTTTTTTATATGACGGTGTACATAATAGTTAAGAGGCATCTCACTAATTTTTGAAAATTTTCGAATAATTTACAGTACCAAAATCAGGATTCAAACAACATATTTTACACATGTATAAAAATAAATCAAGGACGCGTGCAACCGACTGTTCGAACATTGATTTCGGCACCATAAACTATTTTGAATTTCTAAAAAACTGGTGTGATTTCTATTTGAACTACAATATACACCATCATATAAATAAAATTAGATTACATGTGTTAAAAACAAAAATGCTCCTACGGGTAAGAGCAAAAATGATTCTCCTACCAAAGAATTTTCCAATATATATATATATATATAGACATAGCAACTGAATAAACAAATTTTTTTTAGCATAATTCTTCTATAGGAACTTCACTTTAAGCCCTACCGGTGGGGCTCTCAGTATTCTCGACCTGTGAACAGTTTTCAGCGATATTTTTTTTATGACCGTGTATATTGTACCCATTTAGAGCATCCTACAAATTTTAGAAAATTTCGAATAGTTTATAGTACCGAAAACTTGGTTCAAATATATTGCTTTCCACGCGCATAAAAAAATTAGTTACGCGTGCAACAACGTGTTTGAACTTTGTTTTCAGTACTTTAAACTATTCGAAATTGTTTAAAAATTTGCAGAATACTCTAAATAGCTACAATATAAACGGTTATAAAATAGAAATCGCGCAAAAAACTATTCACAGATCGAGAACACTGAGAATCCCACTGGTAGGACTTAAAATGAAGTTCCTATATCAGAATTTCCCTATAAATATATATTTATTTATAGTGACAACTTCACTTCAATAAATGAGTACGTTTAATAACTAAATTGTGTCTTTATAAGATTTACACGTTCAATTAAATGTATATACGTGTCTCCCATTAGTTGGTCCGTCGGGGAAAACTTCTATGGGTAATCTTAAGCATTCTGTATTTTGCTGTTTAAAGTTAGGTTGTTATGATTTTGGAAAGATTGAGAGGTTTGGAATTTAGTGACGCATTATTGAGAAAATGCTAACTAAAATTTAATTACATAAATAGCTAGCAATTATAAATCTATCACCATCTCTTATTTACTTAACGTACACTTCATATATATCTAAAGGGGTCACTTTGGATATCACTCGTTTTTCAAAGCCTAGCCAGATGAGCTTCTTAATCAAGTATTGCTATAGTATATTTTTGTCACTTTGTTAAAACTACGAGTCACGAGATTTTAGGATTTGAGCGATATAGTGACCGTTATTTTGGGTATAATAATTCAAGAAAAAAACAAATAAGTTAAAAGTATTAGTTACCTAATAATATATGATTATAAATCAATTTACAGTCGCAGATCAGAAAACCATTAATTATAATATAATCTGTACACCACGAAGACTGATTCTACAGACAAGAATTAATCAAACTTACCGAAACATATGATCTTTTGTGAATTAATTATTGTATTATATTGCTTTTGTGGTTTTAAATGTTGATGAATTAGGTAAATGATGATGGTGAAGTTATGCATTTTAATTTATTTATTCAAATGTAGATTTAAAGTGATCGTGAAATTATAAATATGTGATTTTTCTTTTAGAAAAAAAAAGCGTTATCCAAAGTTGTGGATGGTAATCGTACGTCAATAAAAAAGTACACAGATTTTATGGATTTTAATGAGAAAATCCGTGTCATAAATATTAAATGTGTGCTTTAACATGGAAAATAGAATAAATATGAATTTATAGTAGTTTGGCTATAATTTTGACTCTATATATACTGTGGTTTTTTAAGAATAGAGAATACAAATGAGAGAAAACTCTCTAATCCATCAGAAGTCATAAGTCTTTCTCAATAACTATTCAACTTTAACTATAGATATGTTGCTAACTCACAGAAATTGAAAACGAGAAAAGGAATTTGAAATATGTTTGTATTCCTTAAAATGTTCGGTACAAAGAGATGAGTTTATATAGCTGAGCTCACACACAAAATGTGATATTCTAACATAATAGGGTATACGTGTAAGTTGCTAATATGACTAAAGCTTAATACAAAAGTGATACAAATTAAGCTAATATAAACTGGAATTAATCTGGTTTAACATCCCCCGCAAACTCAGGGGGCGAGGAAGCACTGTGAGTTTGTTCCTGAGCTCTTGAAACCGAGAAACAACCAGAGTTTTAGTCAAGTAGTTAGCTAGCTAATCTATAGATGGCCGAAATAAAAGTTCGAGAGTGCGACGAGCAACCCGTTCATGAACAAAATGAAGATCAATTTCAACATGTTTGGTGCGACAGTGTGACGAGCAACCCATTCACGAACAAAATGAAGATAAATTTCGACATGTTTTGTGTTGGCATGAACGAAGGGATTCGAAGCCAAATTAATAATGCTGATGTTGTCACAGTAGAGAAGTGGAGGAGACGTTATTGGCAGACCAATTTCAGAAAGAAGAGACTCAATCCAAGAAACTTCAGCGGCTCCATTGGCTAAAGCACGATACTCGGACTCGGTGTTGGGTCGAGACACAACCTTTTGCTTATTTGAAGTCCACGAAATGAGGTTGTGACCAAGAAAAATGCAATAAGCGTCGATGCTTTGATGATCATTGGGGCAAGAGGTCCAATCTGCATTAGTATAGGGATAAAGATTGCGATGAAGAGATGGCTGGAGGAAGAGACCAAGATGGGCGATACCTCGCAAATAACAAGTAACTCTTTTAACCGCTTGCATATGAATAGTAGTTGGTGAATGCATAAATTAGCACAATTTATTGAATATGAAAGAGGGATCTGACCTGATCAAAGTGCAATATTGCAAGGCCCCAATGAGACTTCTATATTCAGTAGGATCAGTCAATGGTTCACCATCATGAAGAGACAAGGTACCTAAGATAAGAGGCGTAGCAAGTGGTTTGGAGTCAAGCGGTCTTATTTTAGTGAGAAGATCTAAGATATACTTAGCTTGGCTGAGATGAAGACCCTCATCAGACCGAGATACTTCGATGCCAAGAAAGTAGTGTAGATTACCAAGTTCTTTGACTGCAAATTTTGTACGAAGATAGGCGAGCAAATATGAAATGGTAGTTGAACAAGAGCCCGTGACAATAATATCATCAATATAAATGAGTAAGACAAGCATGATTGTACCTAACCAAAAAATGAAGAGAGATGTATCAGCCTTAGATGTTGTGAATCCCGAACAAAGTAAAGCTGAACTGAGTTTTGTGAACCACACTCATGGTGATTGTTTAAGACCGTAAAGAGACTTGAACAGCTAGCAAACATGGGAAGGATTTTTGTCATCAACAAATCCTTGTGGCTAGCTCATGTAAACACACTCTCTAAGATCACCATGTAAGAATGCATTTTGAATATCGAATTGCTGAATATGCCACTTGAGAGAACCGCAATGCTCAAGATAAGTCGAATAGTAGTGGACTTGATAACGGAGCTAAAGGTCTCATGATAATCAAGCCCGTGAGTTTGGTGATATCCTTTGGAAACCAGCCACGCTTTAAAGTGATCAACAAAACAATCAACTTTAAGCTTGATCTGATACAAGAGCCATAGCATCTCACCATTCTTGTAGCTTGTTCACTTCAGCAAAATTATAAGGTTCAACTGGTACCTTTGCCAAAACACTAATAGACGTGGTTTGAAAATTCTAGATTTGGCCATTGTTATCATAGGATGATTATTATGTGGGATCGTGGGATTCTCATGTTGAATAGGCACATCAACTCAAAGAGAAGGAAGCTAAGAAATAGGAGAGGAAGTGTTTGGGGAGTGGGAAGATGAATGTCTGGCCGAGGAATGAGTAATGGGAGAGAAATTGGAATGAGGAATCAAATTAGAGGCTGAGATATAGACCAAATAGGGAGGTATACAGTGCTGAACTGTGATAAATGGAAACGATGAAAGGGATTTTGAACCTGAGACTGTTGGGGAAGAGGAAGGCAGAACATGTGCGTCAAAAGGATAACAGTCCTCATTGAAAGCAACGTGATGTTTGTGACATATATACAACTGAAAGAATGATGAAGACATATTCCTTGTGATGACTGCTATACCCAAAAAAAATGCATGATTTGGAACAAAATTCCATTGTATGAGAATTATAAGGCCTCAAAAAAGGATAACATTGACACCCAAAAGTTTTTCAGTGAGTGTAAGATGATTGTTTGTTATAAAGAACAAAATAGGGGTTGTTAATGAGCAATACTCTAGATGGAATCCTATTAATCAAATAGAGAGCGGCGATGAAAGCATAGGGCCAAAAATGCAATGGCAAAGATGCATGAGCAAGCAAAGTCAACCCAGTCTCAACTACATGATGATTTTTACGCTCAACACGTCCATTTTGTTCGGGTGTGTGAGGGCAAGATCGTTCATGGATGATGCCTTGGTTTGTAAAAAAAGAGGTAAGGGAGCGAAACTCCCCACCCCAATCAGATCTAACACGTCGAATTTTGGCATCAAATTGTGTAGAAATCATGGTGCGAAAAGTGATAAAAGCTTGAAAGTCTTCATCCTTTGATTTTAAAAGATACAACCAAGTAAAATTAGAATAATCATCGATAAAGAGAATGAAATAATGAATGCTAGTAATAGCACAAATTGGAGAGGCCCCCATAAATCCATATGTATTAATTCAAAAAATAGTTTGGCCCGTGATACAAAATTGGAAAAAGGCAATCTATGAGACTTAGATTGGTGACAAGTGAAACAATAAGCTACATTGTTTTCTTTGTAATTTAACAAATTAAAAGTAGACAAGAAAAAGCGGACAACGTCATGACATGGATGCCCCAACCGAGAATGGCACTGACTGGAAGACAAATTTAGAAGATGAGAATAGATTGATACGCATGGAAGATGAAGATGATGACGAATGAGAAGAGGTGACACAATAGATTCCTTGATCAAGACGACCCAGAAGGAGAATTTTGTAGCTGACCATATCCTTATCATAGAAACAATGAGGATGAAATGTTATATTATTTTATAATATAATGTAATATTATATTATAATATAATGTTTTAGATTAAACAAATATGACAAAGAGTGTCACATATTGTAACATATAATAGAGAGTTACAATATTTAGATATATGAGATATATCCAAATAATGTAACATATTTGGTGTTACAAATTTGTAACATCCAAATATTACCCTTTATTGTGTAAATTTGTTGTTACAAAATATTGAGATAAATTTCATAAAGCCATATGTGAAATGGCTGTTAGAGATATGGTTTTAACCCCAATAATGTATTTTGGGAATTACAAAATCATTTGGGAGGGTTTGGAACCGTTTGGAAAAACAACACATTTTTAAGTGCTGAAATTGGTCGGTGGCCGCGGCTTGTGGGACAGAGACTTGGTCGCGGCCACTAATGTCTCTAGCCGCGGCCACTAATGTCTCTGGCCGCGGCCACAGGCCAAAAACTGACCAATTTTTCAGTTTTTTCAATCTTTGTTGAATAGCTCAAAAAACCCAAATAACTCCCAAATCTCATTTTTAATTCCATATTAATCCAATTAAACATTGGTAATAGCCATGGGGGTTGGTGGAATTTGAAATTCAAAGGGTGTCTCTTAACTCTATAAATAAGAGCCTCTAGCTCACTTGTAAAACACAATATTTCTATCCATTAGAGCACTTGGCTAGAAACACCTTGAGGCTTGATAATTCCATAAAGCATTTCCAATATCTGTGAGAGATCCCTTAGTGCTTGAGTTAGGGGGAAATAAGCTTTTGGACAAAGGTTTCAAACCTTGTGCAAGTTGGTGATTCTCAACACTCTTCACTTTGGTTGTGTGAGTGAGAGTTTATTGTTTTTGTTCTTGATCTTATTTTCTTCTATTGCTTTTTCTTCTTGTTCTATTTACTTGTACTTTTGTTTAAGAGTTGTAATCCTTTTATTTCCTTTGTTCAAACATTTCTAGTTTATTTGTATCTTTTGTAATAGAGTTGTACATTCTATTTCTATTATCTTACATCTCCTTCTCCTTTTATTTGTATTTTCAGTTATAGAGTTGTAACACTCCTCTTAATCAATCATTATTTATTTGTAATATATTGCATAGAGTTTTATTTTCTTACCATTTCCATTGAGGCAATCTATTTTTTCCTAACATGAAGCACAATAAATGCATTGTTATCTTGACATAATTTGGAGACACTCAAAAGATTTTTAGACAAAGAAGGCGAATGATAAACTTCAAACAATTTGAGAACAGAGTTATAGTAAATGTGTGTTGACGCAGTTTTTCGCCAACAGTGTATTAATAAATAACAAGGCAGATTAGTGCTTAGTAATAAACCGTAATGAAAAATGAAATGAATTCACAAGAACACAAATCTTTTACGTGGTTCAGTGGTTAAACTCCACCTAGTCCACGAGTTTATGTTATTGTTGTTTCTCTCTCTATTTTGGCAGAGTTTCAGTAATACAGAAAAAAATGGTCCATTTTCCTATCCTACATTCCCAGTAATTATAAGGGAATTCCATAGACAAGTTTGGGTAACTGCGTGAGTCAATCACGCATATACATATTACATTTAATACATATATTTCCCATTTATAATGGGATATGAATTGATCATAAAGTAAATTTTCTCTTAATATCTGGGACATTAAATATGACAGCCTGGTCATAAATAAACGTATAAAAGGACCCAATTCTCTAGGGTTCCGCGGGTGTGCAATATATTAGAATTACCATGAGCAGAATATCTCCTTCAAGCTCGTACTTCGACAGCCGTTTGAATATTGTCAGCCCACGCTTCACAACCTCTGCATCCCTAGCTCATATGACCATTGTGCAAGTCGAGCTGCCTACGTGGATAATAAATAGATATCTTGGTTCTTTTTCCGTATATTTATTTGTTAGCTGTACCCGAACTAAGTGAATGAACTGGGGCAAAAATTAGGGTATAAGATTTGCCCCCAAGCTCCGGCTCATGTATGACGTCGTCACTTTCTGACCTACATAGTAGGGACTTTTAGAATTCTGTTACACAAAACCACCCCTGCCCACTACTCGAGTATTGGACACGTGGTGTACGACAATGGGTGCCTCTTCAGCTCGTGACATTTTATTCCTTTAAAGATATTTCTTTAGTACATGTCTTAACTGAATTTTTTTGTAATGCCCCGAATTTCCTAATAAGGGTTAGGACCTTGATTAGGAGGCCGGGAGGGCCATAATTGAATTATGATGCTATTTAATGATCATATGCACGTTTATGCGAATTATATTATTATATGATGGTAAATGCATGCATATGGGAGTATTTATAATTATGAGGGCATTTTGGTAATTTGGGCGCTGTGGGCGTAATTGCGTATTCTGGTGCATGTTTGTGATTAATTAATATAGCCACATTATACGGTGGATTGGTTCGAGCTATTCGGCATGAGATGATCATGGAATGCAAGTGTTCGGTCTAGTCATAACGGGTTTAAGTTCGAGGCTCAGGGTGAGTCTCGGGGTGAATTTAATGATTAGAGCATTATCGGGAATTAAAGGGTAATGGGATATGGATTATTGGTGTTTGAGGTTATTGAGAATAGCGGGCATTGGAGGGTGTTAATTGTGATTAATAAAATAGGTGCGAAAGGACTGTTTTTCCCTTGGTGGTTGTTAAGGTTTTATTTTAGATCTAAGGGCATTTAAGTCTTTTCACCCTATGAGATTTATATCAGCCATTAAGGCTGTAGAAGAGTAACAAAAGCAGAGCTTCTTTTCACTTCTCTCCCGATAGTTTTCTCCTCCATTTTCTCTTTGGATTTTCAAGCTTCTTTTGAGGAACTAAGCCAAGGAACCAAGCTTTGCCAAGTTAGGATTATGCTCCAACATTGAAGAGGGTGTGTTGCTGAGAGTGAGGTGAGTTTGTAGCCACTAGAACTCTTGATTTTGCTCTGTTTTCTTAGTTAAGTTTTAGCTGGTTTTTGGGTTGGAAACTTGGGAATTGGTTGGAGTTTTGGCTAGGGTTCTTGGGGTTGTGGTCCCTAGGACATGTGGAGGTGGTATTTGGGTTCATTTGGGACTTAATTTGATGTTTGGAAGCTTTTGGATTGGGTTAGAAATGGTGGAATCGAAGGAAGAGAATTCTGGGATTTTGCTAGCTAAAGGCAATGCTACAGCACCCAGTGTAGGGCGCTACAGCGCTACCTGCAGGGGAGGTTGGGCGGTTTGTGGTTCTGTCTTGAGCACTGGGGTGCTAGAAGGGCAGCGCTGTAGTGCTACCCTATTCCTTCAGAACCCTGTTTTGGGTGTTTTTAAGGGTTTTTGGCTCGGGGTTTCAATCCTTATGGCCCGGGATCGAATCTACTCACCGTGTGGGCATTGAGGTCCTGAGAGTGGGGTTTAGGTTAAGACCCTATCTTTGGTAATTTTCATTAATTGGAGGTTGTTTAGGTTATGACTAGGTGACCGCTAAAGGATTAAGGATCGATCGTTCTCAAGGGTCGTTCTTGTTCTAACTCTCACTCGAACCTGAGGTAAGAAAACTGCACCATGTGTATATATGACATGCATGGTTGTACTTGATGCATGTTGGATGTTTATATGCGATGCATGCAATGCACGAGAAACATGTGATTAGGACATGCTTTATATACTGAGTATGATATTGATGAGAGCTTGAGCCTCTGTGTTCGTGCATGGTCCTAATTGTACTAGTACTTGTCAAGTACGCATGATGAATGCCTTATAAATGGATATTGGATATGTGATATATGTTTGGTGGCGTGGCTTACTTGTGTATGGCACTGACTTATTAGTCAGAATCGACAATGGTGTTAGATCCATCTGAGAAGCTGTGATTTACTAGTCAAGTTCATAATGGGTTGAACACTGGTCGTGTTTCACTGACCTAAAGAGTCAGAAATGGCATAGCGTCATGAACGCCGAGCCAAATGAAGATTAGATCTAATCGATATCAGCGTTCAATGGCATTTTAGCGACCACTCAAGGGTCGCTGCTTTTAGCACACTTAACCAAAAATCAACAATGAATAATGTATTGAAGCAGACAACTGGACTACTATTTTTGGATGAACACAGAAGCCTAAAATAACCCCATATCTAATGGAAATTAGCCTGATCAGGAAACAGAGTGTCACCACCAACTCTCCACTATAAATATTGAAATGCAAACAGTGAAAAGGGTTCCAAATTCTAGGCATCCCTAAGCGAATTTACTCTGTAATTTATACATTAACAACTCAAGAACAGAGCAATTACTCAGTGTAACTGTTCTTTCTAATTCATTACTCAAAATCTCATTAATGACCTAACCATTATAAAATTATGCTATCTTGCATTTATTATTTCCTTAATTACTTTTCTTTGGCCATTTACTCGTTCAAAATATTCCACTTACAAATTTACGCATAAACAAATATCCCCTTTATCATTTTATTAGTTGATGAAAAAACTAGGCAACACATTCAAAGAATGTCGCTGACAATTTCTTGCTTCTATAGTTTGTTTCTTTCATTGAGAGAATGGCCAAAACCTTCTAGTTCTAAAATGAACTAGTTTAATATAGAAATGCTAACTGAGAGAAAACAAGTGCAACACACCCTAGTAGAGGTGCAAGACGAGCTCAAGAGGATGAGGCTGGCCTTTTTGGAAAATGCCTTGCGATATGCCTCAAGAGACCAAACAATCCAAAGGGAGGATAGCATCCCTCCTCCAACAATTTCCCTAAATGTCTTGCACTATCTCGTGTCCAATGTGGAACAAAGGGCCTAAGCAGATAATGATGCTCGAGCAGAAAGTTATGTCTATGTAGGGAGTTGATCTCACACTATCCTTCCTCACCAAAGTAGGACAAATAAAAATAATGGAGGTGGTTGGCAAGGATATACACCAACCCTCATGGTTGTAAGGATATACACGATTTTAAAACTCGTTCATAGGTCGCTCGCAGGGGAAAGATAAGGAAACAACAATGACAACTCAAACCATGCTTCACCAAGTATATAGTTCTGGTCAAATAGTAGGAAAATGTATTTGTTGAAATTGATGCCAAAGTACCATATCGATGGCCACTACTTCTCAAGAAGGAAAGAGGAGAAAGAGACTCGACCAAGTTCTACTGTTTCCACAATGGCATAGGCTACAATGCCAATAAATGCAAACACCTAAGAGATTACATCGAATTCTTGATGAGAAGAAGATATTTTCGGCTAGTATACCTGAGAAAACCCAGAGAGATAGTCTTAAGGAGATGAAGAACATGATGTTGACGGTGAGATAAAATGAAGAGTTTACTAGCGCCAAAGAACAATAAAAACTACCAATAAAGTTGTCACAAGTTGAGCACCAATAATTGTGTTTGAAGTTGATAAGTTGACCCATAAGAGTGCTCAAACTTCATAAATCACAACTTGTACCGAAGATACAAGTTATCCAGGAGTAGTACCAATAAAAATGCTCGAAAATCATGAAGTGTACCAATAGGTGTAGTCATATTTTATAAGGAAAAACATGTATCTCATATACAAGATGTATATGTTTATAAATTTGCACTCAACATAAGATAACAAGTATTTTTATTTGTGTGGTACTCACGAGGTAGATATAGAAAGGATAGATAGAGAAGCTTGATGTTGAAGCTCGGATAATGTTAGAATCAAAGTCCTTGTTGTAGTCATACGAGCAAGGACTTAGGGGCAGGTTTTGTGTGTCATGGGTTGACATTTTGACACCAAAAATGCCCCTACGGTACCTTGACTCCTCTAAGCCAAAGTCAGCCTTCCAACCATTCAGATAAAAATGCGCAAATTTTTCGCGCGACCATGTGCCTCTACACACTTCTGTCTCTCGAACAACTATCCTTGAGTATTGCTCTTAAGCATTTATGAGTGTATCCATGCATTAAGGCTCTCTAGCCAAGATACTCACACTGTCCATAGGTTCTCACTGTGGTAAGGAAAATCCCAGCACTAATGCTCACCCAAATATTCGCAAGCCAAGGTACCATGTGTGGCCAAGAGCCAACCAAAACCTCTCACTATGCCCCATTCAATACCATCTAAATATCTCTTGTCACTCTCCAAGTGACATTCCAACAAGCCAAGGGAACCGTACCCATAAACCTCTGGTAGTACAACTCAAAGCACTACCGGTGAGGCACGGTAATGTCCATGATTACTCCTACTCATGGAGACATATGAGTCCCCTCGTGGTCCTCATATGCCTGACCTACTAGCCCTCCTAACTAGTAGTAGCTCACTTGACGCACCTGTGCCAGGGGAAGGTGGAGAGTTGACACCAAGTGCTCCCCCTACAAAGAGTCTTATGAGTTTTTAGCCTTCTACGAGGAACATATATGATTTTTTCTTGGGAGACATATTTGGCTCTCAGCTCGCCAATTCTTTGAATCTCCCAAATTCGATCGTACCATTTCATTCATTGACCCTTCAATATGAGAACTACTAAGTCCTGTCTATTTCTGGGTAATATTGAAGATATTTATGAAAATGCCACTGTCGAAAAAACTAGGCATCATCATTCTCATCATCTTGAACCCTCGCGTGCGCATCCAACCGACCACCAACCTAGCTTGTAACATGCCCTCAAGGCTAGCCTGTTACACTCTCCCCCATTTCAATTTTTGATGCCCTCATCGATAGACTGCTAACCAATATACTCCATGCCTCAACTCCGAAGCTCACTCCATGCTTCTTCTGAATCTTATGCACTTATCCTTCTACCACTATAGAACCACTTGCTTTGTGATGATCTTCCATGTACACTATTGGACTCGATCAAAGACCTTGTGCCACTGTTACTATCTAGATTCATCCCATGAAGTAGTGCCTTTACACTCAAATACTCCTTGAACACATGAAGTTCTCTGAGTTCTTCAAGACATCCCTTCAGTCAACCAAGTAGCCCTTGCAACACTCACCCTGAAGCAAACACATCCTCCAATTGTAGCATTTTTCTGCCAATGTTCCAATGCATACTTTTATTGACAAGGATTAAATAAGGTTCACCATTGCATGGTGAGGTTCACAAACTAATCTTTCTCGATGACACCTTTACACTCATGCATGTATTGAAGCTAAGTCCATCTGGACCTTCTGTTTGCCAACACTATGGACTATTCACCATTCTTATGACAAATTGACCCAACACTCTTGTCATGTTCAATCATTTTAGATGTGTCTTCTCCCAAACATGGCATTCATGCCAACTGCAATCCTATATAGCATATAGTGCATACATGCATGTGAACTTTTCCTAGTGCTCCCTTGCACTTTAAATTTTATGAATTAGGTCTTTGAGTTTGGTCCTCCGGCCTTACCAAATACCCACGACTTCATGCAAATGACCCATCACAACGTATGTAAAATTGCTTCACTGAGCGCTTGCTCGTCCGAGCTTCTACAATGTAGCCAATGATATGTGCATCATTCAAAACCACTACACTGCCTTCTGGCTCGTGCTCATGCGACTCTTTAGCATCGTGCCTCAAGTTCTGCCCTTGAATCAATATTTCCAACTCTAGATAATTTGTTGAATCTGACCTTCTTGACTGCTTCTTTTCTCATTCTTGAGGCCTAAAATTATGCCAATCCACTATCTCCCTTCAGCATATGTTCTTTGAATCATTTGGCTTGTGTTCCCATAAACACACGTCGTTATAAAACATGAAACATGTCCCATAAAATGCTGCAAAAATTGTCCAATCTTGGTCTCAACCTATGCCCATGCATACTGTTTATTTGTGGCTTCAGTTAGTTACCCGACCTAGTCTCATCAGTCATGCACGCCTTCACACTGTACAACCCATTTGTTGTTGTGTTTCCCTTGGATTCACACACCAAAACTGAACAAGTACCCTAACTCTTCGAATATAATAATTAAGGGGCTCCCCCACTTCAACTTGGGAACAAATTCCTTAGAGGCGTACCTTTTCTTAAGGCATACTCGCGAGCTAACCACTTCTACATTGTATTCCCTCCATTCTCCTGATCATTCTAATGATGATGATGGTGCTGATCAAATGCCTTAGTTATTCTAACTCTCTGCCCCATGACATCTCTATGTTTCCTTATTACCTGAGTCTTACTAAATTTCACCCTAGGCCAACATTGCACTGATGTTACCTTAGTCCCTGAGTCTTCCTGACTTTTCCCCCAGGTAACTTGGCTCTGTCCATGGTTCTGAGTCTTGACTTTACATTCTGAACAACAATTGATCTAAATGATAACTCTTCTAGATGCTTTTGTAATGGAACATTGGCTTGTTATTTGGATATTTGAACTGTGAAGGTCTCTCCACCACTTCAACTGTTGGCGTCCTTGACAACTGATCCATACATAAGAATGTCTGACAACCCCAACTCTTCATGGACACAACAAATCTAGAAGTGCACACCACATGATGTGACTCTCGATTCAACTACTTGATGTAGCACAACTATCGATTCTTATATGTGCGCACTGTCCACATAACTATCCATCTAATCCATACTAGCATCTTGCCCCTTAGGGCTTCCAAGTTGCACTAAGTTCCTCTCGATGTAGACCTCTAGCCACATGAAAACTCCAGTACAACTCTGACCTCCGCGTGCAATCTCCTCGGCCCTGCTGGCCTTTGATATAGACATTCCACAACTAAGCTTCTCCTCAAATGCCTTAGTGTTACTCACGCCAGCTAACGTCTCTGTGAGCCAACATGTCACATTCAATTGTCTCAGCGCCTCCATTCTAGGTCAAAGCAAGATAACATGCAAACACCTCCAAGTACGACTTTCATCTGACAACCGCGGCCACTACCTCCATGGTCTCCTTGTGATGCCCTTTGGCACACAAGTAGCAACTAAAGCATTCTATATCCATCTCTCTTTGATTCATCAAAGTTGTCCGCTCTTGACCATTATCGTGACTAATAAGTATTTGAAGGCCACTATCATACTTCCACACTCTTGCCCCCAAGTTTCTTTTTTCAACAAAAGCGCCTCTTACGGCTTACAATGTCACACAAGAAAACCTGACGTAGTGCACCAAGTATATAGTCGTGACCTCTTAATCAAACCTTAACCGACGTCAATGAGTTACAACTCTTCTGTAGCGTCGCTCTACAATTGCACGTGGTTATTGTCTATCTAGCATCACTGAACTTTTGATTCAAAGCAACCATAACTACCCCTTATCTAGAATGTCATGTATTCCCACGAAGAAGAGCAACCAAGTCTCTGCCTACTATTCCTTCCTATGAGACTAAATGGCTCAACGTTATCTGTTCAAGCATCCAGACATTTCTGGTGCTTCTACATGCCTACACCAACTTTAGGATGGGCCAACCAGGTTCATCCCCACTTGAGATAAACCTGGCTCTGATACAACCTGTCACTAGTTGACATTTTGACAGCGAAAATGTCTGTGCGGCACCTTGCCTCCTTTGAGCCAAGGTCAGCCTTCCAACCATTCGGATAACAATGGGCACATTTTTCGTACGATCGTGTGCCTCTGGACACTTCAGTCTCTTGAAAAACTCTCGCTGAGTTATGCTATCAAGCATCTACGAGTGCATTTGTGCATTAAGGATCTCTAGCCAAGATATTCACACTTTCCATAGTTTCTCACTATGGTAAGACAAATCTCAACACTGATGCTCACCCAGACATTCGTAAACCCAGGTAGCATGTGTAGCTGAGAGCCAACACTAAGTTGACATTCCAACACCTCTCATCATGCCCCATTCGATACTATTTGAATAGCTCCTGTCACGCTCCAAGGACTCCCATACGTCCATGATCCAATCCTCAAGGCACCATGCCTTCATTCATGTTGGTAGACCCTCGAGGCTAGCTGTCACACTAGTAGCACACACTGGACCTCTGTCCTTCTTATTCATTGTGCACCCTCCAATGTGTGTATCCTAACACGTCCCACGAATGACTTCCCATGCCATCTCATGTCAAGACTCGTGGTCATGGAGCACCACAACGTCTCTCGAAGGTTTGGGCCATGTTCCGTGTAAGCGACATACCAGCTAACCAAGGTAACCGTACCCATAAACCTTTGGTAGCACACTTCAACGCACTACTGGGGTGGCCTGGTAATGTCCATGAGTATTCCTACTCATGGAGACACATGAGTCCCCTCGTGGTCCTCTCATGCTTGCCCTACTAGCCCTCCTAACTAGTAGTTGCTCACTTGACGCACCTCCGCCAAGGGGCGATGGAGAGCTAACACCAGGTGCTCCCCCTACAAAGAGTCTTCTGAACTTTTAGCCTCCTGTCAGGAACATATATGATTTTTTCTTGGGACACATATTTGGCTCTAATCTCTCCAATTATCCATGTTGTACCCTAATCTTAGCACGAGTTCATTCACTCAGCTCGGGTACAGCTAGCAAATAAATATGTGGAAAAGTAATTAAGTAGAATATCTTATTATTATTTATACGGACAGCTCGAGGTTCGTAATGGTCAGACCTGGTGTTCGGCGTCCTGACTTTACCACGAACTACAAATAAGATAAGTCATCAAAGCACTAGCTCGGGGTCGAATAACTATCAGAATACATGCTCGTGGAAGATACATAGCTCGAGTGATTCAGATATAACGCATACTACATACTAAAGGATTCCCAAAGATTCGGGATTTGTTTATACGCTTATTCATGACCAGGCTGTCATATTTATTATCCAAGATAGCAGGACATATTTACGGTATGATCAAATCATATCCCAATATAAATGGGAATTATTTATATTAAATGTAGACATTATGTAAATGCGTGATTGACTCACGCTGTTACACAAACTTGTCCATGGAATTCCCCTATAAATGCAAGGAATATTGGACAGGAGAGGAGGGATTATTCGGTAATACCGAAACTCTACCAAAGTAGAGAGAGAAACATCAATAATATTGACTCGTGGATTAGGTGGATTTTAACCACTGAACCATGTAAAACTTCTGTGTTCTTGAATGAACTTTGGTTATTTTTCATTACGGTTTACTATAATGCACTAATCTGCCTTATTATTTCTTAATACACTGTTGGCGAAAAACCGCGTCAATAGTTTGGTGCTTTCATTGAGAGAAAATTAGTGCTTCATCAAAATCCCAGTCGATTCTCATCATGGTGCTCACTCACTCAATGCATCATAATGAGACAGAACAGCCCGGTGGGTAGGAGCTTAATCGTACCATCGTTTCGAATGAACATGGCCCTGAGATTCAGCAACGTCCGGGAAAATAACTGGCGGGACAAGGTGACACTAGGAGTTCGGTGTCATTGCCGCCTAATCGAAATCCAAGCTACCTAACTGCCGTCGAGTTGGAAAACATGCAATTGAGGAGCCATCTAGCTAAGGAAAACATGTAGATTAAGGAGGTTTTGGCTCGGTTACCCCCTCTGGGAACCGACGTTAATGTCGGAAAGAGGCAAAGTTGGTCTCATAAGTCCCACAGGAATAACTGATCTAAACCAAGTAGATCAGTCAAAACTGCAACTCCAAGTTCTGTATCGATGGGGTAAGATCGCTAGAATGCTCGACCCAGGGATCATCAAAGTGGTCGTCAGCATGTCAGTCAGTTGTTTAGGACTACAACCCCAAGTTTGGTGCCTTCTTCACCGACCCCTAGGAATGCCCATGAAAATCCATGAAGGATGGTTCGGACAGGCTCACGAAGACAAAATGCTCCAACAAACCCTCCTACGCCACGATCGGATCACTAGGCATAGAGAACTAGAGACATTGGAGTAGAACATAAGCGGGCTAATTTAGTCCTCCCTGATGGAACGATGATAGAATCACCAATAAGGCATCCCCCGTCACCTATAAGACATCCGACACCACCTTGTCCTCAACAGGACATTCAAGCTTATGGAGACAGTAGGAGAAATCCTCCCCCATCTGCCGACACTTACGTTCCACGAACACGTGTCAAAAATCCAAATCCTCGGCCCCAACTGCGACTTTTAAGCTTCGCAAATGGGAGTTACTAGACCAAAATTTGTCGTAGCGATAGGTCCGAGGGTGACCTAAGAAATCAGTTGAGTTCAGCACAGAGCCCTCAGTACAATCCGTAACCCGATTTCCGCGATCGTCTGAATTCACAGAGAAGGAATCCAGCTCGAAATGAAGATATTAGTTACTCGACAAGAAGGAGGCCCATCCATAGTATGCGATAATGGGAATGCCACACAAAACCATGCTCGAGCTTGGAGGGACAATAACCCATCAAATGCATACGATAGGATGGGAGCTGTTGAACAGCCCCTAGGTAACCTAGGGACTAGGGACCAAACCCTCGAAAGACTAGCCTTGATGGAAGAGCAAATGAAGAGGCTTTTATCTGGAAAAGAAAAGGACGATTGTGACTAAGATGAGGAGCTTGAGCCTTTCGCTCCAAATATTGCGGTGGCCACATATCCGGTAGGCTTTAGAATGCCACACCTGTCAAAATTTGATGGAGATGGAGATCCCTCAGATCACCTCATAATGTTTAACACCATGATGATGGCTCATAGTGTCGAGCTCGATCTAAGGTGTATTTTATTCCCTACAACTCTAGTTCGGCCAGACAGGTAATGGTTTAAGCATACAAGAGGTATTCCATAAGCTCGTGGAAGAAGTTTTCTTATGATTTCAGAAAAGTATTATGAGCTTCACAAGTAGCTCGGGTTGATACTGATTCATTGGCCAACGTAAAGCAGCAACATGGTGAGACATTGAAAGCATATCTAAGTAGATTTGCCAATGTCGCTGCACGAGCTAGGGATGCTGATGATAGCTCTAAGCTAATGGCAATGAGGACAGGAATCCTCGTCGGGGGCGACCTGTGGCAGGAACTCCAAAGAAAAGGAGTTAAGAGTGTGGACAAATTCTTGGCCCGAGCTCAAGAATGGATTAACCTAGAGGAGGTGCGAGCTTCTTTTGCAGGAACCAGCCAGACCCCTGTTCAACCTGTTGGAGCGGTAATAGATGTTATAGCTACAGCTCAAACCGTTACTCAGAATAACCAAGGGGGGAATAACAAAAGGAAGGGAAATGGCGACGGCGACCAAAGTGGGACGAAGAAAAATAAGCCTGTGGATAAGTTCAAACCTGTTTATGCTACTTATACTGACCTATCGGACACTAGGGAGCACATCTTCCTGCCAAATTCTAATCGTCTTCCTTGGAAGAAGCCAGAACCGTTAAAAGAGAGATTCGTCAAAGTTCTGTCGATTCCATAATGACATCGATCATAACACTGATGATTGCCGACAGCAAAAGGATGAGATTGAAACCCTCATTAGGGCGGGACCTTTGGTCCAGTACGCCTGAAATTGGGTGAATCTGAGTCAGCCCGTTGGTCAAACCCTGCTGCCTTTTCTAGAAGCTCCGACTAACTAACCTGAAGCTCAAGAAAATCAGGTCGACCCTCCCCCGATAGTATGGGGAGATATAACCACCTTTTTGGGAGGACTTCATTTGGCAGGCACGAGCAGCGGGGCCTATAAGAGGTACATTAACAAACTGAAGTCTTATAACGGGGTGGAGTTCGTCTCGGAACAACAGTTATCGAAATAGCAGCGATTGGAAAAGCAACCAATCACTTTCACAAAAAAGGATGCTAGCCACGTCCAATTCCCACATAACGATTCGTTTGTCATAACCATTTAGCTCGCCAACTAGAGGGTCCAAAGAAAACTAGTGGATAACAGAAGTTCTATGAATCTACTTTTTAGGTCCACCCTAAAAAAAAGGGGTTATCTGTAACTAATTTGAAGGTGACCTCAAAGACTCTGTACGGGTTTTCTGGTGAAGGGCCGGCAGCCATCAAGACAATCAGATTGGTGGTAACATTGGGAGAAGACTCGCGCATTTTTTCCATGTTGCTTGAGTTAGTGGTAATCGATTGTCCAGCTGCATACAATGCAATTTTGGGCCGACCTGCGCTGATGGCATTTGATGCCATAACCTCAGCCGTGGGAATATGCACCGTCAGAGGTGATCAACTCGCTGCCAGGGAATGCTATAGCATTTCTATGAAGGGAAAATCACAACTCAGGCAGCAAGCAATGTTCATAAATGATAGAGGTTAGGCATCCCAAGAGTAGAAGTTACTCGCGGGACGGAAGAACCTCAGCAAAAAGAGGATAGTGACGTCGCCCAACATGATGACATTGACCCACGAGTAAGCAAAGACAGATCAGATCTCCAAGCCATAGAAGAGCTCGAGGAAGTAAACATCAACCCCAAAGATGCTTAAAGAGTCGTAAAGATTGGGAAGAATCTTGACGATAAAAGGAAGAAGGAGAAGGTTGACTTCTTACAAGAAAACCTGGACGTTTTCGCTTGGTCACATGAAGATATGGTGGGAATAAGTCCGAATGTAATCATGCACACCTTAAATTTGGACAAGAATGTGCCTGCGAAATCTCAAAAATGGAGACATTTGGGAACGATCCGAGTTGAAGCCCTTGAGGAAGAAGTAGCTCGATTATTAAAATGCGGGTTTATCCGGGAGGCAAAATACCTAATCTAGGTCGCCAATCCCCTGCTGGTCCTGAAGCCAAACGGGAAGTGGAGGACCTGTATCGATTTCTCCGCTCTAAATAAAGCTTGTCCCAAGGATTGTTTCCCACCACTAAGGATTGATCAGTTAGTAGATGCCATGGTAGGTCACGAGCTCATGTCCGTCATGGATGCGTATTCTGGATATAACTAGATCGCAATAAATCCTGCTGACCAGGAACATACTAGCTTCATGATCGAACATAACATATGCTATTATAAAGTTATGCCCTTCGGACTGAAGAATGTCGGGGCTACATATCAATGCTTGGTCAACAAGATGTTCACTAGTCAGATTGGGAGAAGTATGGAAGTGTATGTCGATGACATGCTTGTCAAATAAAAAACTTCCAACAACCATGTGTCCGATCTAGAAGAGTATTTTGGAATATTAAGGAGCTATGACATGAAGCTGAATCCCCAGAAATGCACTTTCGGAGTGGCATCTGGAAAATTCATGCGGTTCATAGTCAACACAAGGGGGATCGAGGAAAATCTTGGGAAAATCAAATCGTTGTTAGAAATGCCCTCGACCAGGTTGCATAAAGAAGTTCAAAGTCTAACTGGAAGGGTGGCAGTTTTGAATCGTTTCATTTCAAAATCCACTCACAAGTGTCTGCCATTCTACAACTTTCTTAGAGGAAACAAAAAAATTGAGTGGATCAAGGAGTGTGAAGAGGCATTCTACGACTTAAAAACCCATCTGGCCGAGCCCCCCGTATTATCTAAACCTGTGTCTGGAGAATCTCTATTCCTCTATTTGGCCATGACAGAGAATGCAGTCAGCGCCGTGTTAGAATAAGAAGAAGACCGTGCTCAAAAACCAGTTTATTATGTAAGCAAGAGACTTCTCGGAGCCGAGTCATGATATCCATTGATAGAGAAGCTGGCATTCTGTCTAATATTGACTTCCAGAAAGCTCTAACCATATTTCCAGTCTCATTCAATCAACGTCTTGACTGACCAACCTTTTAGGCAAGTTTTTCAAAAACCTGAAATGTTGGGACGTCTTTTAAAATGGACCATCGAACTTAGCCAGTTCGAGATATTGTACATGCCACAGACCTCAATTAAAAGTTAGGCCCTTTCTGATTTTATGGCTGAATGCACCGGTTTTCAAGAGGAGCTCTTGAGAGAGCCGATGCAGGAATTATGGAAAATCTTCGTTGATACATCGTCAAACGAGAACGGATCAGGAGCTGGGATCATCTTAATCTCACCAGAAGGGCAGCGATTTCATACATCTCTGAGGTTTGGATTTGAGGCATCCAACAACAAAGCCGAATATGAGGCCTTACTAACAGGACTGAGGGTAGCAAGAGAACTCAAGGTGAAAGCCATCCATGCTATTGCGATTCCCAACTCGTGGTCAATCAGGTATTGGGAGAGTATCAACCTGAGGTACCAAGATGGCGGCCTACCTAGCTAAGGTAAAGGAAGAACTGTCAGAATTTGAGTATAACTCTGTTCAATAGATACCCCGCGAGCAGAATTATAATGTTGATGCTTTGGCATGGCTTGCTACCACAAAAGAGGTTGAGACATTGAATGTGGTGCTAGTGGAGTTTTTGGAGAGCCCGAGCTTGACAAGAGAATCGATAGAGGTCGAAATGATCGACATATGACCGACCTGGATGACTCCCATAATGGAATACCTCACAACTAGAAAGTTACCTGGCGACAGAAAAGACACGAGAAAAATATTTTATCAAGCTCCACGGTACGTAATAGTAGATGGGACCTTATATTGTCGTGGTCATTCATTGGCTCTCCTGCGTTGTGTTCTACCTGAGGAAGCCAAAACCATTTTACAAGAAATACACAAAGGCTTTTGTGGAGATCATGCTGGGGGGCAATACCTAAAACTGAAGATATTGAGGCATGGCTATTTCTGGCCCACTTTAATGAAAGACTCGATCACGTATGTTCAGAAGTGAAACCAATTCCAGTGTTGCGCCATGGTTGCCCGAGCTACTCCAGTCGAGCTAACGATGATTTCATCCCCATGGCCATTTGCGGTATGGGGAATCGACCTAATAGGCTCCCTACCTATGGGAAAGGGAGAGCTCGTTACGCGGTGATGGTGATCGTCTACTTAACGAAGTGGGTAGAAGCCGAGCCATCGGCAACCATCACTTCAAAAAGAGTCCTGGACTTCATGGTAAAGAATATTATATGTCGGTTTGGGCTTCCTAAAAAGATCGTGTCAGACAACGGGACACAGTTCGACAGCGATCTCTTGACTGACTTCTGTGAAAAATATGGCATCACAAAGAGTTTCTCGTTAGTAGCATATCCGCAAGCCAACGGGCAGGTCGAGACTATAAACAAAACCCATAAGGCAAGCCTAAAGAAGAGGATAGACGAAGTCAAAGGATTATGGCCCGAACAGCTCCCGCAAGTACTTTGGGCCTATCTAACTTCTCATAGGACCTCCACGGGGCATACTCCTTTTTCCTTAACTTTTGAAAGCGATGTCGTACTTCCAATCGAAGCCATGCTAGCTACTCATAGGAAAATGACATTTAATCAAGAACAGAATGATGGACAACTTAACGAATCTCTCAATCTGATTGAAGAAAAACGAGAGGAGTCGCAGTTACAACTTGCCCATTATCAACAAAAAATCACTCGCTATTTTAATTCTAAAGTTAAGGGGTGCAGACTTGGATTGGGCGAGCTAGTTCTTCGGAGGGTCTTTTTGGCAAATAAAGACCCCAAGGATGGTGTATTCGTCCCAAACTGGGAGGGACCATACCAGGTCGTAGAAGTTTTGCGTAAAGGAACTTTCAAGATAGGTCGACTGAATGGGGAAGTAGTCCCACAGACCTGGAATGCTCTGCATTTTAAAAAGTATTATCAATAGTACCACCATCAATGTAAGGCTTATTTATAGTCATTTTTATTAAATAATAGATGGATTGTCAAATAACTATTTCTTAGTGCTGTTATTGCAAGCTCGTGTTCTCGTATTTGTAAAAGCATCCAAGAAAGTTTATACATTCTGGTTACTTGGGGGGCACATAACCAAAGTTGGCAAAACTAAGCCTGCTCGGATAAGATCAAAAACATAGAAGCTTGGAAATTTTGATTATTCAACGGCTTTTTAAAGTTCGAGTTTTCAATAAACCTAGCGCGAACAAAGTTTAAATCATTTAAAACTTTGGACGTAACCATGTCCGAAACTTAGAACTTTGAAAAATTGATTATTCAACGACTTTTTAAAGCTTGAGTATTCAATAAACCTAGCACGAACTAAGTTTAATTCATCAAAAACCATGGATATAACTAAGTCAAAAACTTAGAAATTTGGGAAAATTGATTATTCAAGGGCTTTTTAAAGCTCGAACTAAGTTTAAATCATTAAAAACCCTAGATATAACCAGGTTCGATGCTTGATTCTTAACAGGTATGATACAAATAAGCAAAAAAAACTTTGATATAACCAAGTTCGATAAGATCTATCTCAATCTAAAAGTCGATTCCTAAAATCTCGAATGTACAAGAGTCTAAGGATTCAAAAGCACGAGAAGTTAATAAAGGAAAGACGAATGGATCAAAAATTACATATATATTAAAATAAGACAAACAATTATATTGTCACATCGAGGAGAAAAAACCTCGAACTAAGCCCAAAGGAAATTGTTTAATATCAAAAGACTTAGACAGTTACAAAGAAAATCATATCATTGGACCCCGTCTGCTCGCCCCGCAGAAGTGACCTCCTCGCCGTCTCCCTTCGCTACTCTGGATAACTCGCCAGTCTCTGAAGGTTCTTGCAAGAACCGAGCCTTGAATTTAGCAAGGTACGAATCCCACAACCCGGGTTCCATAAAAGAGAAGTTCCCGTCCTTGTTGAAAGTTGAGCAATGGTATAGCATCTCCTCTATGGCTGATGATGACGCCGCCTTTTCCTCCTTGGCTTTAAATTCGGCCTCGAGTAATTTTTCTTTGAGCTCACCAATCTCGTACTGAAGCTATTCAACATGATGGTTTGCGTCTGCGGTTTGAGCTTGAGAGGCGGATAGTACAGTCTTTGTGGGCTACTCTTTTTCTTGGGAAGAGGTGAGAGTAGCCTTGGCAGCCTGCT
Organism: Humulus lupulus; assembly: GCF_963169125.1. Lineage (NCBI taxonomy): Eukaryota > Viridiplantae > Streptophyta > Magnoliopsida > Rosales > Cannabaceae > Humulus > Humulus lupulus. The sequence continues at coordinate 266,399,946 of NC_084802.1, forward strand.
CATTCTTTTGAGCAGCTGTCAAGGAAGCTTTGGCGGCCTACTCACCTTCCTTAGCAGCATTCAAGGCGAATTTTGCAGCGTCCAACTTGGCCTGGAGCTCTTCATTTTTGGCCCTAGCACGAGTTATGATGCGGTATTGGACCAGGACGAACTACAAAATAACAAAACAAGTAAAAAATATAAGATGAAGAACATAGTAAAAAAAAATTCATCACCAAATATGGGAAAAGAACTCGCGGTGAGGTTCATCCCCATGGCGAACTCAAAGACATTCTCCGGGCTGTGCTCCTCTATGGTTCTCAGGTCCCTCACACTGGCTTTATAGGCGTGGCCCACCATATGAGTTGATGTCTCATATAAGATACCCCGAAAGGCTTCAGGGATCTTTCCAGGTCTTGAGGATCAACTGGTATTCAGACGGTGGGGGTATCGGTTTGTATTACTTAAGGCATAGGTCGAGGTGGGGGAGGGGGAACCTGCCCAACTATAACAGAGGTCATCAGAACTAGTTCCCGAGTTGAGATCGTGTCCTTACCCTTAGCAAGGGATTTTGAAGTATTCCCCGTTGCAAGGGTGGCCTTCTTCGGCACCCTGGGCCTCTTCACGATGAGGCTCATGCCAATTTTCTTAGCCTGAAAGGCAGTCCGTAGGTTGGGAGCTCTGGCCAATTCCATCTCTTCGCCTAAAAAGAACAAAGGGAGTTTTGACCGAGATAGGCACGACCTCCGGCCTTGGAATTAATGGAGGAGAAGGGGAATCTAAAAGTTAATATTTCTTTGATCCTAAGGGGTTTAGGTCCTTCCTCAGGGCTTGATTCATCTACGTATTTTCTGAACCCAAGGGAAAATGCACCCTGGAGCTAAGAAGTCCAGGTCCTACGGTTTGTCCCATATTCTTCAAATATGGCGGATCTAAAGTTTAGGGTGTTATCAACTACTACAGTGCCTCTAGGGTAGCTATGGTCATAAAGTACCACCTGGTGATCTACGCACTAGAGAAGGGTTACATTTAGGTTTGGGTTAGTAGGATGGCGACTAACGAGTTGGTTCGGGTTATAGCGAATTAACTTAAAGTCAGCAACAGCCCTATCTAACTCCCTAAAAAGGTATGGATTACCTTGGCCGGAGGGGCCGGTTACTGCCCCAGAAGCAGCCCGGTCTGGATCAAATCCTTGGTCAGCCTCGGGAGCCCTTCTTTTCTGAATGAGAGGTACCTCGGCCTCATCCTCGTCGGTGTCCTCAGCGGTTGGCACAACCTCTTGTGATGAGGGAAGCTCAGGGATCACCGGAAAGGGAACTCGGATCCTCAGGGCTAGTGTCTGACCTTCACCGATCAGCTTACATGCCAACATGGTGGCATCATTCACGACCTGGCGATAGTCCTTTTCGCCAGGGGGAAGACCAAATAATTTCTTGTATTGACCCCCGAGGGTCACAGATTTGTTCGTCCTCGCAAATATAGTTGCACTAGAAACAAACTCAATTAAGACATGTAAAAAAATATATATTTTAAAGGAACAAAAATTCACAAGTTGAATTTGCAATGATAGGAGACTTACAAGGTCAGTTGAAGTATCGGTGTTTGCAATTCCTGAAGCCATTTGACATAAAGAATAGATCTTTGTAGTCATTTGGATGACTAGAATCTCAATGACGGGGGCAGAGTTTGGAAACCGCGTGAGGTAATAAAACCCGTCACCTCGTCCACTCTGATCGGGGCTAGCTTTGAGGCAGAAGAAGTATAATATGTCTGCCGGGGTGGGGACCTCCCACTCGTGCTTCAAAAATAAATACTTTAGCCTCGCCATAAGCCTGTAGGATTTTGGGGGGAGCTGGAAAGGAGCCAGTTTTACATAGTTTAGGAAATCTATGAAGTACTAGTCCAAGGGAAGGAAGGCACTAGCCTTCAAATGCTCATCGCTCCAGGCCACGTATTCATCTTGGAAAAGGGCATAGCTCCTTTCCCCTTCGAACGCAGGTCGGGCAAGGAGAATGCTAGCTCCTATCTCTATGTTGTGGCTCAACATAATCTTATTCACCTTCCCTTGAGTTGTGATTTTTAAGATGATGTGCTCGGTCTCAAAGAACGTGTTGGGTCGACGAAAATTTCTTTCTCCACTAACGGACCGAAGTGCGGAATGGGAGAGTTAGGGACAACCTGCTCCCATTTTTCTTTGCGTTGGGTGGGTGAGCTCGCAGATTTCTTCTTGGGGAAGGGGGGGGGGGGGGGGGCATCAAATTTCCTGACAACAAAGTGTTGGGAAAACTTATATAGGATCTTTATTTATTTTCATGTAGATCTAATATTAAAAAAATTAATATGAGATAACCTAGAACATGTTTCTAAAATTGAATTCAAAGAGAAACAATGATAAGAATACTTACAATATACGCAGTGGAATGAAAGAGTCCTTCCTTCAGTTTCGCTAATTCTTGTATCCTTTCTGTCGCAGAGTATTATCAAGAAACTGAACGATTCTTCTAATTTCTTCACAGTCTTCCAATGTATCCTTAGAATCATCTAGACTAGAGTTGGTGTTGACGCAGTTCTTCGCCAACAGGTAATTAAGAAAAGAAAGAGGAAGGGATTAGTGCTTATGTTGAACCGAAATAGATGAATGATCTTGGAAATGGAATGGTGACACAAAATACGTTTTTTTTGGTGGTTCAAAGGTTAAAATCCTTCTACTCCACCAGTCAATATTATTGTTATATGCTTGGTATTCTTTTACAGGGTATTTTTTACATAATAGAATCCAACCCTTTGTAATTCCCAGGGTCTCCATATTTATAGGAGAAGGCACCTGGGAGTTGGTAAGAAGGTCATCTCGTGACCTTCTTACCTATCATGTCAACTCTGTAACATTCATGATTAATTCCTAAACCTGATACATAAGTGTGGTCAAATCAATAGGTAAGGGGATAATGGGCCGCACGGCCCAACCCAGTCGTGGGTGTCTGAATACGCAAGTTCACGCTGCGTGTCCGAGAATTCAGGGGTATATCAGACACGTGATGTCTAATATATGCATGTTTACCTTGTGTGGTTGACTTTACAAAAGGTCACAGCTCCAACTCTAGCTCGTACCACGAGCTGGATGCTTACCGCAACCTACGGCCTGCAGAGTCCACACTCATCCTTAAGCAATCTTGGCGAACCCTTGGGTTACCTCGAGCTAAGGAGGTAGGATCCTATGATAGCTACTCTGGTCTTGGGGATGTCCACGTGGTAGTCATGATTAGGCCGTATCTCAGCTCTTTAAGAAGAAGAGGAAAATTTCTGAAAAATTTCAAATGAACGGGTGGCCCATGCGTAAGGTGGCCACCCCTTTTATATACATGAAGGGCCACGTGGGGAGGACCGTTGGATTGCCCTGATGTGGGATCCAAGGCCCTCCACTCGAAAGACGAAACGACGGCTGGGCATAGGCTAGGCCATTAAATGCGGTTCTCGGAAGACGTACCGTCACCAACGACGATGTTCCACGTATTCGGCGCCTGCGTAGAATGTGGAGTATGAAGAGTTCATGGGGAACCCTAAAAGCCCCTACTGTGGCCCTACACGACGTCGTGTACCACGAGCAGAGGCTTGGGGGGCAGATGTATGCCCTGATTTTCCCACGGGCTGATTAACGAGCTGAGATACGGCCTAATCATGACTACCACGTGAATATCCCCAAGACCGGAGCTGCCATCATAGGATCCTACCTCCTTAGCTCGAGGTAACCCAAGGGTTCGCCAAGATTGCTTAAGGACTGAGTCTGGACTCTGAAGGCCGCAGGTCAAGGTAAGCATCTAGCTCGTGGTACGAGCTAGAGTTGGAGCTGTGACCTTTTGTAAAGTCAACCATGCAAGGTAAATGTGCATATATCAGACATCACGTGTCTGATATACCCCTGACTTCTCGGACACGCAGCGTGAACGTGCGTATTCAGACACCCACGACTGGGTTGGGCCTTGCGGCCCATTATCCCCTTACCTATTGATTTAACCACACTTATGTGTCAGGTTTAGGAATTTATCATGAATGTCACAAAGTTGACATGATAGGTAAGAAGGTCACGGGATGACCTTCTTACCAACTCCCAGGTGCCTTCTCCTATAAATATGGAGACCCTGGGAATTACAAAGGGTTGGATTCTAATATGTAAAAAATACCCTGTAAAAGAATACCAAGCATATAGCAATAATATTGACTGGTGGAGTAGAAGGACTTTAACCTTTGAACCACCTAAAAAAACATATTTTGTGTCACCATTCCATTTCCAAGATCATTCATCTATTTCGGTTCAACATAAGAACTAATCCCTTCCTCTTTCTTTTCTTAATTACCTGTTGGCGAAGAACCACGTCAACAGTTGGCAATTCTCAACACATGAAATAGATATAGAGAGAAGAAGAGAAAATAACAAAGAGGCTTAGAAAAAGACTTGTGTTTAGAGAGAATCTAAAACTATCAGAAAACCAGTGATTAAACTTATGTTTTGACTTCTCTCTAAGTACTCCTTTTATGGACTCAATAAGGCCATTTAATTTAATGAAAAAATCAATAAAATAATATCCAATTTGAAGACCTAGGTTTTAATTATCATGGACTTTAGGCCCATTAAATTTCCCATTTGATTATAAGCTCATTGAAATTAAAATCAAGGCCTGCATTATTTTCTATTGATTTAATTAAGTAAATAATTATTTAAATCCTTTATCAAATCAATTATTTATAATTTGAACCTTGATTTAAACTTATTTGTTAATTTAGATACCAATTTATCTTAATTAATAAATCTGCCCTAATTTATCTGTTCTTCTCAAATTTACATAACTCTGTGAAACTATCCAAAATTGACCTGGTCAACTTTGATAATTCTAATTGATAATTAAATCAATTAATTGAGACTATCTAGATAATTTTATCCAAGATAGAATGGGGACCATGGGCCTATGAAATCAAGCTCCAATAAATTATCATAAATCTAACAAATAAATTTACTAACTTATTAATTCCTCGTGACTCTACTATAGACTCAGAATTGCACTCTTGAATTCATAGAACGCTCTATAACAAATATAGATACGCTATTAATTATCCATTGTTACAACTATAATTGTCACTCAATCCTCTATACACGGTCTACAATGTGATGGGACTAAAATACCGTTTTACCCCTCATTGTATTTTATCCTTAAAACACTTAGTTCCTTGTAAATGATATTTTAGTAAACTAATTTAATTACTGAAATGAGATCTCTATCATTTAACACCTTGAACCAAACTAAAAGGAAACCATCATTTCACTTCTTCATCAGATGCTATAGATGGTCATATCTATGATTAACACTCCCACTCAATTATACTACCTAGTTCCCAAGATGTAAGTATGGGCTAGTCCGTAGGGTAAGCTGGTAACGAACGAGTCAAAGAACTCAAATAATACAATCAATTAGAATACTAACCACTCAGAATTGAGATTGAATTGACCTATGGTCAACTATATGATATGACTAGAATAGATAATAACGGTATGTTTACTTATCGTATCAACTGTCAATATCGGTCTTGTCCTTTGTAACAAATACATCCGATCTTATCTACTTTACTAATGTTCTGGAAAGAACATAATACTGCAATGTGTAAGTAGATCATATCGTAGATTGGCAAGTCAGTGTAAATCATGTGCAGTGACTAATCTTAGGACTAACTTATTTTGAACATATAATCATATTTATATTCCACTGTGATTACATCAGTGTAAATATAATTAGCTATATGCTCGGGATTTCATAGAGGTTTATATTAAACAAATAATCATGAAAATAAAACATGTGAGCAAAGTGATTGACCAAGTCAAAAAATGATTTCTATTATTTTATTGATAATAAAATGAGATTACAAAGAATTTGGGTTTTAATTAGGGCATAAAACCCCAACACAAAGCAGCCTAGGTAGTAGGCGACTTAAGATGATGTATAACTATGTTGAGAGGGTATGGACAAAATTGGTTATTTTTGTTATACGAGCTACAGTTAGCTCCAGCCCCATTGCGTGATGCCACACGATATCCTAGGCTACGCGCCTCGGTTTCTCAATAGTCCCCTGATATTTAGGGATTCGTGTGTCAGAAACGTCAGACCACTACTTTCCTCTAAAAAGTAGTTTTGTGCAAAACTGCCTAAGGAATCATAAACCTTAAGCTACCTGGTATTAAACCTAGTGGCCTTATGATTTTTATGCCCCAAACATGTATTTTCTAAACCTATTTGACATTAGAACTACCCCAGATTAACCTAGAAATTTACCCAATTTTATGAATACTTCTTTTGTAAAAACATATTCCGTTTCAATTATATAGCCTAAAAGTCGAAACCTATTCCCTATTGGAATTCATAGAAGCTCAACAATAACGAACCATGAATACTGCTAAAAAAAAGATGAAAAAGAAGTTTCTTTGGGTCATGAAAGATAGAGATACTTACAGGAAATGTGTTCGACGACTGGGGGATATAGATTCTGATCACGAAAAACTCCTGGAACGCTTCTGAGTAATCTAAGCACGATGAATAGTTTTGGGAATTTTGGGGAAGAAGAAGGAAGTTTGAAAAGTGTGAAAAAGGGTATTTTTTGAATGCAAAGGTGGTTAGGTCTTAGACTGATCACCCTATTTATATGTAAATCATGGAAATCGATCGACACTGTTTATTGAGGTTAATTCGAGATCTAAGGACCAGGGTTAAACAGACCACATGGCGGTTAAAATTTGACAAGACAATTATTCCAGTCCTCGAAACCCGAACAGACGCCAATTGCAGAAGACCATGTGTCTAGTACTCGAGTAGTAGGTAGGCATGGTGTTATGTAGCAGAAGTTTAAAAGCCCCTGCTGTGTAGGTCAGAAAATGATGACATCATACACGAGCAAGAGCTTTGGGAGAAAATGTTGTACCCTAATCTTAGCATGAGTTCATTCACTCAGCTCAGGTACAACTGGCAGATAAATACGTGGAAAAGTAATCAAGTAGAATATCTTATTATTATCTATACAGACAGCTCGAGGTTCGTAATGGTCAGAGCTGGTGTTAGGCGCCCTGACTTTACCACGAACTACAAATAAGATAAGTCATCAAAGCACTAGCTCGGGGTCGGATAGCTGTCAGAATACAAGCCCGTGGAAGATACGCAACTCGGGTGATTCAGATATAACGCATACTGCATACTACATACTAAAGGATTCCCAAAGATTCAGGATTTGCTTATACACTTATTCATTACCAGGCTGACATATTTATTATCCAAGATAGCAGGACATATTTACTTTGTGATCAAATCATATCCCAATATAAATGGGAATTATTTGTATTGAATGTAGACATTGTGTAAATGCATGATTGACTCACGCAGTTACCAAAACTTGTCCATGGAATTCCCCTATAAATACTGGGAATATTGCACAGGAGAGGGGGGATTATTTGATAATACCGAAACTCTGCCAAAGTAGAGAGAAACAACAATAATATTGACTCGTGGACTATGTGGATGTTAACCACTGAACCACGAAAAATTATCTGTTCTTGAATGAATTCTGGTTATTTTTCATTACAGTTTACTATAAAGTACTAATCTGCCTTATTATTTCATAATACACTATTGGCGAAAAACTGCGTCCCCAAATCTCATAAATTCGATGGCATCATTGCCTTCATTGACCCTTCAATAAGAACAACAAAGTCATATCCAATTCTGGGCAATAATGAAGATATTTACAAAAATGTCACTGTCGTACAAACTACGCATCAGCATGTTCACCATCTTGCACCCTCGTGTGCGCATCTGACCGAGAACCAACCTAACTTGTAACATGCCCTCAAAGCCATCATGTTACATTGTGCACCTTCATGGCACGTGAAAATTAAGAGAGCATACTACATATTAGAGGATATATCTACTTAACAAGAGAGAGCCATCTCAAGGTAGGTGAGTGCTTGAGATGTGAAGTAAAACTAGAAGGGCTCCATTCCACGTGAATGTGCTTGAGCATTTATGAAACTTGATATGCGGGCTAGGAGGGTGATGTGCTAATCGATTATTGTGGTCTCACAATATGCTAAAAGAATATGGCATAAGACTATCAAAGAAGAGACAAAAATTATGCGGAATTAATGTGGTACTGATTTTGGATGGACTTGAAGTGATACTCAGTAATAAAGGGAGAATAATTTCTTTTTTCTTTTTTCTTTTTAATACCAAAGGGTGGATTAATTCGCATCTTAATACCATGTTTAGATGTGGAAATATATATTTTTACTTTTAATTTCCATAAAATAACAAAGACTAAAAATTATGTAAAATACTTATAGTTTAACATGTTTACTTAGAAAATAACATGTTTAGATGTGGAAATATATATTTTTACTTGTGTTATTTTTAAAAGACTTAATTTAAAATAGAATAAATTCATATGTGAAAATCCAATGATTATTACTTTCAGCCATGATTAAATTTATTTAAAAAATCACAAGTAAAAATTAATTTCATCATTTCTCTCAATTAAAATTAAAGAAAACATAACTATTAATATAAACTCTCATAGTCATAATAAAAATACCACTTTTAATATTTTCAAAGGTTAGGGTGTTGATTTATTTCACCATATACACAAAACTCCTTTTATTTTAAAACACAACTTCACATTTTTATTAAAATTCCAGCAACTAACTATATTTTCCAAATCACCATTTTTATGTTTAAAACTCAATATTTTCTCAAAAATAAAGAAAAAAATCTTTAGGAAATTAATTGTGCAAAAATATCATTTCAATGCATCTTAAAACCTTCCATTTAATTTCTTGAAACATCAAAACATTAGCAAAATTATTTAAACATCCAAAACATTATTTTCATCATATACTATAACCACTTAAATACCAAAAAATCAGCAAGCTTAACAAAACAAAAATCCATCTTTACATCATGCTTTTACAAAATTTACATCATTACCATACATGTTTAAATCTATTAAATTAATTCACAAAACCTAGCATGTTCCTAATATGCATGGGTAACACAAAACCAACAACTTCATCATGCATTATACCCTTTTAACCAAAACCCTCATGAATTAACTATCAAACCAAATTCTCATTTATTTCCATATACATCCTAGCATGTTACTATCATCATTCATGCATACAATAATTTATTGATACACAATCTCATAAACATACTTATCAAATTTCATGGATTCAATCATCAAGAGTCCATATTTTTATTATACCAAAAATTCATATGGGGTCCTAGAGAATGGATCTAACATACAAATCACAATAACAATAACAAAACATAAATGGGGTTTCTAGACATGCATAGGCCCAAACATACATGTATAAAATCATAAAATATCATGAATCATCATACATAGCAAATCAACACCAAAACCCCTTCATTATTAAACCACAAAACCCTTCATCCATGATCAAAATAACATACCACCATCAAAATAATAGGAACACAATCAACATATTATTACAATTCATAAATCCTTAATCACCCCAAGAAAACAACACCAACACATAGATAGAGGGGGGAATCCAATACCTTCCTTGAGAGAACACAAGAACCAACACCCAAAAGGCAACCTCTCTTGAATACCCTAGGGTTTTTTTTCGAAAATCAAGATGGAGAAGAAGATGAACACCAACAATAGAAACAACCCTAATCAACATACTAGAATTAAAAGGAAGAAATCATAAAGCAAAAACAAGAGTCATACCCTAGCTTGATCTCTTCTTCTTCTTCGTCCTTTCTTTCTTCTTCTCTTTCTCTCTCTAGGTCACGCCCCCCACCCCTCTCTCTCTAAAAGTCGGCAGCCCAAGAGCATATGCTCTCTTCTCAAATTCCTTCCCCCTTTATTTGATTCCTCTCATAATGGTCCAATAAAAAGAAAAGGTAAGTTTCCTATTTGTGTTTATTTGTCTTAATTTTTATTTATTTTGTTTTTATCATAATTGATAGAAAATAAAAGATGATAACATCCTTACCCAAAATAACCTTTATCTTCCAATTTTCATTTATTTTCTTAAAAAAAATAAATGGAATAATCCTCTTCCTTTCCCACTACACCATGCACGACCAAGACCCCATTTCCCATTATTGTTTTTATTTTATTTTATTTTTTTAATTAATTCAATAAAAGGCAACTTCAAAGTGTGTAGAAAATTCTACACATGTGCACCATGCTACCATGTATTTGCACACACTCAAATACTAGGGTACATCACTTCCTACCATGCACCTTAATGCATTAAACCAAAACTCAAATAATCAAATTTGTAAAATAAATTATTAACTAACATTTAACAAATAATTTCATAAAAATTCTACCAAACAATTCTAAGAATTAATTTAAACAAACAAACAATAAATAAAAATAATTCACCACACTTAACAATTAAATAAAAATAAATAAAAAACAACAAAATTCTAATAACTGAAAAAAACAAAATTGGTGCACTACACCCATAACGAGAATATTCGTCTATAAAAGTGATAAAATACTGTTGGTCATTCTGAGATGCTATAGGGAACGGACCACATATATCAGTATGTATCAATTGTAAGATGCCAGAACTCCTTTTGGCACTTAACTTCCTAATGTTTGTATGCTTCCCTTTGATACATTCAACACATACATCAAGGTTCGTGTAATCAAGGGGTTCAAGTATTCCGTCTGATACAAGTCTCTCTATTCTCCTTTTTGAGATGTGTCCTAAGTGCTTGTGCCATAAGGTGGCAGAATTTTCATTTGATAATTTTCATTTTGTACCTCTTGATGTTGTTTGTAAGGTTTCATTAGATGAAGCATTTGTATTTAGCATATATAGTTTATCAATTAAAGAACCAGTCGCAACAACAGTAGAATTAAGAAAAAGACTAAATTTATTTTTCCCAAATGAAGAAGAATAACCAAAGTTGTCCAAAACAGAAGTAGAAACCAAATTTATTGTAAATGACGGTACTGCATAAATCTCTCTTAATTCAATGGCTAGTCTCAAAAGATAATCTAAAAGTGCCAATGGCTTCTACTGGAACTTCTTTGGTGTCGCCGACATAAATGAACCTTTCAGCATCATTTGGTGGCCAACTCCAAATGCAACCCTACATAGAAACACTTGTGTGAGAAGTAGCACCATAATCTACCCACCAAGTATTGCTAGGTACAGAAGTCAAACTAACTTCAGAACAAATAAAGGTGAAAAGTCTACCTTTCTTTATACGCCATGAGACATATTTGGAACATTCCTTCTTCACATGCCTGGGTTTCTTGCAAAAGAAGCAGGCAAATCCCTCGTCCTAAGTCTTTTGTTTCTTGGATTGTGAAGTTCCCACTACAGTTTCCTTATCTCAAGTCCTCTTTCGGTTGTTGCTCTTTGAGGCAGTTGCAACATGAGCACTTTCAGTCTTTTCGCGCTTCAATTTATCATCTTCTTGCACACAATGTGAAATGAGCTCATTAAGAGTCCATTTTTCCTTTTGAGTGTTATAGCTCACTATAAACCGACCATAGTGTGCAGGAAGGGATATGAGTACCAAATGCACAAGCAAGTCATCAGATAAGTCAAGTTTTAGTGCCTTAAGTTTGGAAGCGATGTTAGACATCTCCATAATGTACTCCCTAATATTTCATTTTCCTTTATACCTCATCTAGACAAGGTCAGCTAAAAGCTTGCTTGTCTCAACCTTTTCATTCTTTGCAAAACATTTTTCAATTTCTTTAAGGAAATCCTTTACAAATACCTCATCGGACATACCGCCCCTGAATGCTTCTGGAACGTTGCGCTTTAGCATCATTAGACTTAAGCGATTAGAACGTTCCCACTTCTCAAAGTTCACCTTTTCATCAGCAGAACTTTTCTTCGTAGGAGAAGCAGGTTGTTCTTTTCTTAATCCATAGTCTAAATCCATGCAGCCGAGAACCAACAAAATGGTCTATTTTCAGCTCTTAAAGTTTGTGTCGTTAAGCACATGAATCGAGTTCATGTTGTCAACAATATTAGCAACAGAAGTAGTAACTAACAAATTCAGAACAAACAAATAACATAAGCTCACATAATAGAAATTCATCTTATAATATACAAAATAGTAAAATAAAACAAAATAATATTGAAAGACAGAAATTTCAATCAACTGTAGTAGTGGGCCAATTTAAACAAGATATCTAGCACAACATTGATGTTTAGTCTTTGGGTAGAAACAACAATTTGTTAGTGGTACTCTCCATGCAAAAATCAAATGTTGATAATAAATCCGGTCAAACAACAACCTTCCTTTGGGTCTGTGTGTTGTTCAAATGGAAACTTTATAATTATCACACATTTATTTCCTCCTGTGTCTTTGTTGTTTGGCCAATCAATAACCTTCCTTTCGGCCGATCATTGATCACATAAACAAGAAATACACACATCCAATTATCTCAAAATAAATAAATCTATGCAAAAGAGGTTACTTTGGCAACGTTTTGCTTCAATTAATTTATTTTAAAATAAAGGACATAAAAAAACCAAGATTAAGTGACTGCCTAAATCTAAAATTATGCCATAAATATATATAATTATGATAAAATCATAATTACATATCCATAATAATATTCATAAAAATTTTATAAATTTAATAAAACTTTACAAATTCATATCATATTAATTTAAAACATTAAAATATATGTATTTTATATTCCAAAAAAAACAAAATACATATACGATTCATCTTTTAACTTTATTATATTTAAATAAATTAATCAAATCTATGATAATCTGAAACCAAAAAATTGATTTAAGACCAAAAAAAGAATATATATATATATGAATATTACTAAACATGCATGAAAACCGTTTACATTATTTGGATTGGGCTGAATTTCATTTTATTGAATCAAAATGTAAATAAGCATACGATTGAAATAATCCAGAAACTTTAAATATGTATATATGAATAGATAACCGAATATTAATAACCGAATCAACATATATAATATATCTCACATAAGTTAGCAACACATTAATTGGAAAGACTAAAATAAAATCTGAATAGATGAATCAATATAGATTTTGCAAACCACCAATTATAATGTAATGAGTATTGCCGATCAAATGAGAAATTCAATGGAAAACTAAAGAATACAGTGGTGCCAAAAAAAATGTCCATCCAAAAAATATAAACATATATATTGACTACAGTACTAGTTGAAATTGAAAAAAAATATATATTTATTAACGAAATTTGAGCATATAATATATATCATAATTCGAATCCAACAACAATCATATAATCATGATTAATGAAATACACAGAATATGAATAAAATTCCTAAAACCATATGGATTTATGAAATAAATTTAAATTATGTGTATAAACATAAAATTCAATAATCACAACCAATATGATCAATCCTAATAATCTAACCTAAACCTGGCTCTAATACCACTTGTTTGGAACTATATCTGTATATGCACAGATCTAAACTTATGTCAGATTATCAAGATTAAATAGTGAATTCACAAGAGATACCTGAGTCCATGATGTTGGATATGAGAAGGATTGTGAGTTTATAGTCTTCCACAAACTAATATTTTCTCCCTATGGGTCTCACTCAATTGATGGGAATAGAGGAGGAGAGGTGATGAGAGATTAGCCTCAGGGACCAAACCTTGTAGCATTCTTTATATAGTAATCTAATTAGAACCCCACTAACACTAATTAGGTTTACTATTGGGTATTACACATTACAAAACTCATACCGTATAAGATGTTTAATTGGGTTCCTTCAATTAGATCACTTAGTTAGCCCAACTTAGAATATTAACTCAAATATAATTATCTTAATTTGTTAACCCACACAATAACCCAACATGAGTAACAGATTCAAAGTACCATCTTCTACAAATTCAATTATAAATTACCATATTCATCTTATAGAAATTTAGTTTTTTTTCTCTAATCAGGTAGTTATTCACAAATCAGTGCAGTCAGTTCATATGAGATAAAGTTCAACAAAACACTAGGTAGCATCTTATATAAATTCAGTTATGATTTTACTATATTAATCTTATAAAAATTCAGTTATGAATTACTATATTATGCTATGTGAGTAAAAATATTTTAAATGTTTTTAGTTTATGAATTTAGTGAGTTTAAAATAGAAACACATTCAAATAGTAAATAGAGAAATAAGACCTACAATCATTAATAAGATTTTAGGATTCATTAGATTAACTATCAATATTAAATAATATTCAAACAAATAATGCTAACATTGCATAAATAAAATACTTAGATCTAGAGCTAACCCATTAATACTTGGGGTTGTTAAAATCAAACATAATTTTATTAAAAAAATCATGCAGCCATTAAAAAACAAAAACAAAAACTTTTAAAACTTATACTTGCCTCTGAAAAGTAACACATTAATACTTAATATAACATGTACACACACAAAATATAGTAACATATAAATCTCCTATGCCAAACCATTCTTAGATCTTCCTATGCCAAAGATTTCACAAACCTCAATCCCCAAAAATACTTACATTAGAGGGAAAAAAATTAAATTATAAAAATAATTCAACAATACTCAAACAAAAATTAATCAAACAAATAAAAGTATTTGAATAAGTAGTAATCAATTTAGTGAGTTTAAAATAGTATCACAACCAAATAGTAGAGAAATAAAACCTACAAGCATTAATAAGATTTTAGGATTGATTAGATTAACTATCAAGATTAAATAATACTCAAGCAAATAATGCTAACAATGCATAAATAAAATACTTAAATCTAGAGCTAACCCATTAATACCTGGGATTGTTAAAATGTAACATAATTTTATTAAAAAAAAATCATGCAGTCATTAAAAAAGAAAAATAAAAACTTTTAAAATCTATTCTTGTCTCTTAAAAGTAACACATTAATACTTAATATAACATGTACACACAAAAAATATAGTAACATATAAATTCCCCTATGCCAAACCATTCTCAGATCTTCCTATGCCAAATATTTCACAAACTTTAATCCCCGAAAATGCTTACATTAGAGGAAAAAACATAATTAAATTATAAAAATATTTCAACAATACTCAAACAAAAAATTAATCACACAAATAAAATGATCTGAATAAGTAGTAAATCAAAGAATGAAAATAAAATACAAATAAGAGAGTGAAAAGCTACAAACCTCGTAGTTCAAGCTACCACTCTCATGAAGAGATAATTCACTATGGCTTCTATATTCTAATGACTAAAACCAAATCCTAAATAAACTATTTAACAGTAGAAAACAATATAAGTTGGATGAGCCACATTTTAATTTGCAAACATACAGTGCCAAAATTTACTTACTAACCTTCTAAGTAGTAATCAATCAAAGAATGAAATTAAAATATAAATAAGAGAGTGAAAAGCTACAAACCTCGTAGTTCAAGCTACCACTCTCACGAAGAGATAATTCACCATTTTATCTGCTGCTCTTAGTTGGTCTCCTGAACAGAGACACTTCAAAATGTTTCCAAGCCCCCTCTTAAATTCACCTTTCTTCACTGTGGAGACCCTACTCTTCTTCATGTTGTTTCACTGAGCCCTAAACTCTTAACCACCACAGCCAACACCAAAATTGAATCAGAACCTTTTTTAAAAGAAGGTAAAACAATCCCACAAAATAAGCACTTTGATAATTCTTAGATCATAATCACCAGTTCTCAAACACTTAATTTCAAACAGACAATGATCAATCATTCGAAGAAAAAACAAGAAACATAAACCCAATTCCCAAATTTAGAACAACACGAAGAAAAAAAATTCACACAAAAAAAAACATCTTAAATTCTTGACCCAAAACCTAAATCCAATCTAAACACAATATTTCATTATCAATATAATAGTACTATTCTTCTAAGCAAACCAATCTAACTACTCACTACTCAGCATGATAGCCTTAGGGTTCTATTTCAAGAAAAATTTACTTCCACTCTTTCCTTTTTCTTTTTGCGTAAAAAAATCTTAGAGAATATATAATGAGGATCATTTTTTATACGGAAACAATCAGATATCGATCTCACTTAAGTTCCTAGTCAAATTAATATATAAGTATAAGTTTAAGAATATATAATCACTCAAATGAGAAGCAATATGACATAATGTATATATGATCCCTTAGCTTTTCGTTGTGGTAGATTTTACTTTGTTCACACACTCATATTAAATATTTTTTATATATAAATGTATACTATATTACAGAAGATATAAATAGTAATAATAATAAATTATTGGACATAGCAATTAAAGAATAATGGGATACTGATTAGCTATCTAAATAGCTAAAACAAAAATCCCATGAATAATTTCAAAACCCCATGTCAGAAATCAAACCAATTCCAACGACACCCCAACAATTGGACAAAAATTCATCCAAATAACCAATTAAGAACTTAGAAACAGAGAAGAGCGACCAACAATCTAACGCATACACTCATACAAACCGAAGGCCCACAAGGAATGCTAACAACCGTTCGCCTATATATCAACAACAAAACACAAAGGCTTAAACTTCTTTGCTGCTTGGAAATAAACTATTCATCTTGTAGAAGCAGCAAAACTAAGCTACAAACATAAATAAATGACTCACCATTTAGCAAATTGAGCACCTTGCTTGTAGTACTAAGCATATCTTGAACTTAACCCATCTAATCCTTGGCACCAAGACTCATTGTTGGACCCGGGCAAAGGAACAAACTCTGAAACCCAAATAATGCAATAAAGATAAGGACATAAATAACAACAAATGAGATGGTTGGGTCCTACTCTTGCCCAAAATTCTTGAAATAACAATCAATAAAAGTGGAAACAACATCACACCTTATCAACTTTAATTCCTGGCACGATATTCTCCTCCTTCAAACAGTCAACAAACTTCTTCCCATCTGTTGTGGACTAGCAGAGTGTTTCAAAAAATAATACAAGTGTTAAATGTTAATATATTGGTTTTTTTTTCTTTTAGGTAGGATGAGATCCCTGGTAAAATTATATATATTTTTTATTTTTGAATTGTTAGGATTTTAATTAGGTGGGTTGTTCTATTATCAAATATGCTTCGATTAAGTTTACTAACTAAACATGACCAACGAAATAAATCAAAAAATCAAAAAATCAATCCAAATAAATAAAAATTCATTAGGATCTTTCAAACAATCAACAACAAGTGATTCGATCGAATAAGCGTAAACAATACAAAAACATGTATTGCATGAACGATATCAAAGATGAGTAGAAAGAAATTCACAACTGTCTTGATGAGTTCGAGGTCGCGCGCGAGGGAGGCCGAGATGGGGGTAGGTGCTTCAAACACTCACCCCTAGGTCCTCATGGCTCGGAGATGGTGAGGGAGGGGCGAGGTGGTCGGAGATGGTGAGGGAGGGACGACGGGGAGACTATTTTTGGGTGAGGGGAGATGGCGCACGAAGATGGTGGTGGTGGTGAGTTTAGGAGTGGTGGCTAGGATAGGTTTAGAAATGAAAACTAGGTTAAGGGTTTTGGGAGAATGATATATATCTATACTAGGGTTATTGATAGTTAAGGTTTCAGAATATTGGGTTTCAGCTGTTTACTTTGGGTTTGACCCAATAATGTGTAGTTTTTACCCAATGATCCTAAATTCTACCCAAAATTTATACTACAAAATATTAATAACTAAAAATTTATACCCAAAATTTATAACTTAGGTAAACAAAATTTTAATTTATATATATTTAAACTAATTAAAATTAAATAAGTTAGGTAGACAATATTTGGAATATATTGTTATCATTATATATATAATATTAATAATTAGGTTATTTTGGATAACAAATTGGATATATACATATTAATATTATAATATATAAATTGTATATTAATAAATATATAAATATACAATCAAACTCACTCTGTTTAAATGTTATAGATAGTTAGAGTTTCATTATTTGGCTTTAGGTGTTCACTTCGGGTTTGACCCAAAAATTTGTAGTTTTTACCTGAGCCCGATGACCATAAAATCCACCCAAAATTTATACTACAAAATATAATTTACAAAAAATTTATAACTTAGGTAAACAAAAATTTTATTAATATATATTTAAACTTATTAAAATTAAATAAGCTAGGTAGAAAAAATTTGGACGATCTTATTATCATCATATAATATTAATAATTAGGTTATTTTGGATAACAAATTGGATATATATTAATAATAATATATAAATAGTATATATTAATAAATATATAAATATTATTGTTATTAAATTCCATATATATATATATAACATAGTTTGGTCGATTAACATATTCTTATATAAAAAAATATAACTACATAAAAAAATAACTTTATTATTATTATTATAACTTTACTTTAAGGATTACACTCATCTCTATTCACCTTCAACACTTTAAGTGGTACCAGGTTAGTAGTAAAATATTAATTATTTATTATTACATAAATAATTGGAAGTTTCTTGGAATATGGAAATTTAGTTAATTAATATATTTGAAAACATATTTTATCATTTAATTATTTAATCTAGACTATGAAATGATATATTTGTTACTATTTTCCTGTAGAAAAATATCTTCCAGTTAAAACATATACTACATTCATTGACATAATGGGATATGGTAAGATTTCATTAATAATAGTTTAAATAAAATTATAAACCTACAAAAAAAATAAAGAAATATATATTTGAAATTTTTTTCCTTAATGAAGATCATGACAAACCACCTACAAAAAGAATTTCATATAAAGATTTTCCAAAAGTAAAAAAGGAAGAGATTCGTAGAAAACAAAGAGAGAGATATTCTAAATAGAAAGCATTAAAAACCAATTCAATTCGTATAAATGATACCGAATCATCAAATAACGATGATTTGGACACATTTGTTAAAGATCGTACGATAGTATCAATTACTCAACATTCAAATATTGGTGTTCAATATATGAACAATATTGAACATGTTAGTCCTCTTCAAAGAGTATCAAAGAGACAACAAAATTCTTATACTCATACTGACATCAATGAAGAGGGATCGTCTCATGAAGCCTTAGTTTATCCCAATCTTGATGGCACTGGGCTAATTCATTCAAAGGAAAATTCATCTATAAATGTCTCTATCCAACAGGTTTTCCTGAAATTATTTTTCTCAGTAGTCTAATTCAACCATCCTTCTATTCTTTTTTTCTTAACATTTCAATTTTTTTATGAATAGGACCCATATCTTGTTCGAGAGGATCTAATTTATGAAACAAACATATCAAGACCTTGTAGGGGTAAGGAATTAATATAAAATTAGTTAGTTTTTCAAATTCATTCATTAAAACAATATGGACAGTTTCATTTTGTTTTCTAATTAGCCAATCTCATCAAAATAGGTCAATCGCATACGCATTCTACTGGATTTAGACAATTGCTAAAAGTAGTGCCATCTAAACCATATTCACTTCCATTAGTGCCTAGATGTAGACATTGTAAATCAAAGCGATTCTGCCATGAAACAATTGTCTTTTGTTGTGCTAATGGAAAAATTTCCCTAGCCACAAATAATGTACCAAGTGAGCTTTATGCATTGTTTACATCAAACAATAGTGAATTTGCACATTATTGGACATATAATCGAACTTATAACAATAAGTTTGCATTTACATCGTTCATTGTTAATTTTGATAAAGAACTCTGTCGAAGAAATAGAGGAATATATACTTTCAGAACCCAAGGACAAATCTATCACTATATCAACGACTTGCTCCCTCTCTATAGTCATCCTTCTTATCTCCAATTGTATTTATATGACACGGAGCATGAATTAGAAAATTGAATTTCTGATTTAGACAGAATGGAGCCATCAATTGTAACCCAGTTCATAATATTCTTCACATAAATCCTTATTCCATTTTTTTCCGTTCACTTGCAGATTTTCCTAATTTGGAACAACAAATCATTCATATAAAAACAAATGTTGGGCTTGATCAACGTGTATTCAATGCCCCTACATCCTCATAAGTTGCAGCGATATGGGCCGAAAATGATGATGGAGATCAACCAAGAGGACGTAACATTCTTGTGTATAACCATTCTAGTGGAAATCATAAAGTTTGGTATTACTTTGGGTGTTATGATCCATTGCAATATCCGATATTATTTCCTTTCAGTGATAATGGTTGGCATCAAGGGATTCAAAGGATTAGAGGAAGCAGTCAAAGTACAACAAAACAAACCCATCAATAAATCCTCAACAATCAGCCACAGCAGAAGAATTATTTTCAACAGTAGAACGAGGTTAGACTATAGTATTAAAAATTTATAAAACTCCATTTAGTATATACATACAAGTTAGTAACATTTCCTTCACATTCAACTTTTGTAGGATTAAACCAACAAAGAAAGTGCCCAATAGTTTCAGGTCGGGAATATTATTGCTACAAGTTGCGAATAAGATAAAATGTTAGATCAATTTTGCTGCTTTCTGGTCGATTATTGCAACAATTTGTAGTATATATGTATGTCAAGATCGAGACCTCAAGACTAGATTATTTTACAAGCAAGCAACAACATATTAGATCAGAGTGTATCAAGGTATTGTTGATACAATTATGCTTGGGGAAACAAATCCTTCTAATGTTGGGAAACGGATTATACTCCCATCTTCTTTTATTGGAGGTCCAAGAGACATGAGAAAAAGATATATCGAACCAATGGCTTTAGTTCAAAGTTATGGCAAACCTGACATTTTCTTAACGATGACATGCAATCCAAACTGGCGAGAAATTACAAATGAACTAAGTCCACACGAGGAGAGTCAAAGTCGACCTCATTTGGTTGCTCGAGTCTTTCATGCGAAATTGGAAGGATTAAATGACCGGTTATTCAAAAGACAAATATCCAGAAAATTGTCGGCATATGTCTATGTTATTGAGCACCAAAAAAGGGGTCTTCCGCATGCCCACTTTTTAATTATCTTACAAAATGAGTGGAAACTCCATGCACCAGAATCTTTTGATGAGATCATATCAGTGGAGATACCTGATAAAAATACAAAGATCCACCTCCATAACGTTGTTGTCAAGCACATGATGCATGGACCATGTGGAGTATTGAATCCATCAAATGTTTTCATGAAAGGAAATCGTGGATGCAAAAGTAATTATCCAAAGAATTATGCACCTGCAACAACTGTTGGAAATGATTGCTTCCCAATATATAGGCACTCAAACAATGGAATGACTGTGAAGGTTCGAGGACAAAATCTAGCCAATCGTTGGGTTGTTCCATACAACCCATATCTCCTTGCAACATTTGACTCTCACATTAATGTAGAGATTTGTTCTACAATAAAAGCAGTGAAATATCCTTACAAGTACATTTATAAAAGTCATGATCGTGTCGCTTTCAACTTGGTTTCTAAAACAAACAATCAACAAGTTGATGAAATCCAACAATTCAAGTTAGCCCGATGGATTGCTCCCCCAGAAGAAATTTGGAGAATATATGGATTTATTATCAATGAGATGTCCCCAGCAGTATATAGTTTGCATTTACATCTGGAGGATCAACACCCGGTCACTTTTCGAGCAAACGACAATCTAATTAACATCCTCAATTTAGACCATTCTAGAAAATCTATGCTAACACAATTCTTTGCATTAAATCGAGTAGATGAAAATGCAAAGAAATTACTATATAAAAAAAATTCTTGAATATTATGTTTGGAACCATCAACGCAAAGAGTGGACTCCCTGAAAAATGAAAACAGTCATAGGTCGTATTGTTATAGGAAATCCATTTGAGGGTGAACGTTATTTTGTGCGGTTATTGCTAAACCATGTAAGGGGACCACTGTCCTTTGAAGATCTTAGAACAGTCGAAGGCATTTTGGCCCCAACATTTCATGAGGCAGCAACAATGCAAGGTTTGTTACAAAGAGACAGTAGCTTAGAAGGTTGTTTACTTGAAGCATCTTTATATGAAATGCCATCAAGTTTGAGGCGACTGTTCGCAACAATATTGGTATATTGTAATCCAACCAATCCAAGAGACCTTTGGGAACGTTTTGAGGATGATATGTCAATTGGTTTCAAATCATCAGGATATTATCCCAAAAATTGACACGTCTGACGTGGCATTAAGTTTGGACACGTGGAATAGACTGGGCAAACCTCCCGACGGGTTAATCAATAAATACCCGCAGGATACACGACAAGTCACTACTCGGTAAGCTTGGCAGAGAGCGACCGGTTGGTGTGACATACAAGTAAACCTGGTCGATAGGAAGCAGTTACACTCACCGATCACAGTCCACAGGAATCGCCCAACCACCAATAAAAAGTGCCTAATAGCCCTAAAAAATTGGTCAAGGCTCCTAAAGAATAGGACAGCAGCTACCTGTGAGAAGAAAGAGATATTTCCCCATCAATTATGCTTCAGGCACAACCCTTGGATGAGAGGGACAGTATAAACACAAACTCTCCCACAATGGAGAGGGTGGAGAAAAATAGCCTACCCACCAGCACTAGGAACATACCGAGCATCTTGGCTTGGTACTTAGCAGTGATTCTACCACACTGTATTATCTTTTACACATAGAAATCAATTTGTAATACCTTGTGATCTTGTGTAAGCCTTCAAGATTAATACAAATCTAAGAGGACGTAGGTCATTACCAATCCTTAGGGTCGAACCTCTATAAATCTGGGTGTTCTCTATTATTTATTGCTCATTATTACTAGATTCTTGACTTATTTATGGTGTATTGATTGTCTAATTGAAAGCTCTCTAGTTAATTATTTGACTCCGTGTCAGTTGGCTAAAATATTAGTCAACATTTTCGTACTTTCATTGAGAGCCTAAGACAATCACATTCAGATTCTATTGCTGCAAGGATGGTAGTCTCAACTAGAAGGTCAAGCCAAGGGCCTCCAGTGCCCGAGGATGAACTCTCTTTCTAAGTCCCATCAATAAGCAATTTCAATGGGCAGCGAAGTGACCTGCCGCCTAGGAATCCATCTGGTATTGGGAGGCAAACCGTTGGGCCCACTGTACCAAGGCGCGGAGCTACTACCTCCGCTAGAATCACCCATGCAGGAACGTCAGGTGGAGCAGCTGCGTGGGATACTGATCAGCCATGTCCTAGAGCTGGAGGTCCTTGACGGTATGAGCCTCACATGGATATTGAAGGACTTGACCCAAAAATTGATCAGATAAGGGAAGTCGTTGGGCGGTTGCAAGATCATCTCGCTTCCATGAACCAGGGGTGGGCCACTGCGCATGAGGCCCTTAATAAAGCTTTCGAAAAATAAAGGAGAGATTTTCAAGAATGGATGGATCGACATGCTCAGGAGGTGCAGGCCCGTCAGGAAGACATGGAACGCTAGACTCGGGAGGCGGCTGAGTCTATCCTCAATTATACGCAGCAATAGTAGCAAACCCAAGGTATGGGAACGACAGTTGGAACTACTACCCAAAACCAATAACGCTCTTCCATTTTTTTTTCGGTGAAGGTGTCATGCATGGGCCAGAGGCTCAACCTCAGAATGGGAACTAGGGGCCGACCAGGAGTCACAGATCTGGTCGGGGTGCCTAAGCATATAAAAATAGGTGACCCTTACCAACTGATGAGCAGGTCCTGCCAAGGAGTGGCATGGGACAAACCCAAGCAGGGAATTTTCAGCCAAAATCTCAGGGCAGTGGCCGTGTCAAGAATCCTCGTGCTACAGGGCGAGATGGTAACCCCTGAGCTCCAGCACCGAATAGGATTGGTCAGCTCCATAACTACCAACAGCAACCTAGTCGGTACAGACAACATCAATAATACCGACCAAGATCCCAAAGAGATGAGCCGGAGGTTAATAGTGCATACAGGCCCGATTATGCTGATGGGTATGACCATAATGAGGCAGCAAGCCAAATTTGCCAACAGAATAATCAAGATCAGAGAGGTAACCAGCCCGAAGGACCGTTTGTCCCACAAAGGCAGGATATCCCAAACAACCAACCACCTTAGGGTGGAGGGTTCCAGGGAGTATCTCCAGTACCGGGCCCAGCAGACGGCCAGAATGTCGGGGGCAGACCTTGGCCAAACTTCGTTTTCAACCAAATGGGCCCCATGGGAGGTGAAGACCTTTCAGATGCTCTTAATTGCAATAGGGAAAATTGAGATTCGAACAACATAGCTCCACCTGAGCCTGTTCGAGACCCAAGAATGGATGAGTTCCGCAATGCAACACAGCCTCATGCAGCTGCAGACCCTAACATCCAAGCCCAGCTGGATCTGTTAACCCGAATGGTAAGGGACTTGAAAGCCCCCAAGTTAACATATATTGAAATTGAGAGGCAGAGTGATTTCCCATTTTCAGACTGCATTAATCAGTTGCCCATACCTGTCAAATTCAAAATGCCAACATGGAAAATGTACACTGGGTTTGAGGACCCGGTATCTCATGTTCACAACATTGAACTACAGATTGATTTATAAGGAGTTCAGGATGATGTCAGGTGCAGGATCTTCCCAGCCACTCTGTCAGAAATTTCCTAGCAATGGTTCTTCGAGCTACAGCCAAGGTCAATTATATCATGGGATGGATTTGTACGCACATTCTATTCCCAATTCTCCTCAGCAATGCCCCTTCCCATCGATACGAATGACCTGGTGGTAATACAATAGAAAGATAATGAACCTTTGAAGGATTACATTCAACATTTTATGCGGGAAGCCACCAGAGTAAAATCCCTTAGTGATGACGGTAAATTAATAGTCATCAATTCTGGAGTTAAGGTAAAGAGTGTTATCGAACAGTTTGCAAAGGAAGTCTGCACATACCACTCAGGAGTTTCGTGATCGGGCAGAGGAATTCATCAAGCTTGAGGAGGCCAAGCGGAAGGTGGATAATCCAACTCAGGCGGCTACCGAGGAGGGAGGAAAGATTGGGCCTAAGAATGGAAAAGGCAGGGCTGGAAGTAGTGGTAACCTAAATGACAACAAGAAGCCAAAGACCGTCGAGCATCCCAAACCACAGGAATATGTTCCTAAATTTACTACTTACTCCATCATGTTAGACACCCGAGTGAACGTTTTTAATGCCACACAGGCTATTGTGCCGTACAGAAGACCTCCACCAATGAGGAAGGATGTTAATAGATGGGATATGACCAAGTTCAGTTGGTTTCACAATAACTATGGTCATGAAACCAATGAATGTAACCACCTAAAGGAGGAGATAGAATTCCTCATTAGACAAAGCAATGCTCATCTGAAGAGGTGTGTATGGTTGACTGCTGACCAGAATCCTCAACAACAATCTCAGCAGTATTAGAGCAGTCAGTCTATCCTACCACCACCAGTTGTTGGTCGACTAGATATGATCTGTGGTGGGACAGATTTGGCCGGCAACTCTGGCAAAGCTCGAAAAAGATAAGCTCGTTCCCTTAGGCACGAGTAGGAGGAAGACGTACTGGTTGTCCAGGAGCGTACTCCAAAACAACCTTGCTACGAGTGTGAGCTCATCACATTGAGCGAGGAAGACTCAAGTCATGTACATCATCTGCATAATGATCTGTTGGTGGTAGAGGTACAAATCTCTAACATGATCGTAGCTCGAACGATGATTGACCATGGATCATCTGCCAACATCCTATTCAAGATTACCTTGGACATGATAAATTTAAGAATCAGAGATCTGGAACCATGCCAGTAGTTGCTGTATGGATTTACAAGGAATGCCATGGCCTCGGCAGGAAGTATAAGATTGCATTTGACGGTAGGAATGGCTCCTAATAGCAATACTGTAATGGCCTTGTTCGTGGTAATCGACATCCCATCTCCGTAAAATGCCATGATAGGACGACCAACCCTGTATGACCTCCGAGCAGTCACTTCAGTCTTCCACCTGCTCGTTAAATTCCCAACCTGGGCAGGTATAGGATGTCTTAAAGGGAACCAACTGGTGGCCAGAGAATGTTATAACTCATCAGTAAAAAAGGCAGGGAAGGCAGCCTACACCGCGCAGACTGCAGGGCCCAGTCTTCAAAAATAGGATACAACCCAAAACAAGGGGGAGGTCATAGACCCTCATTTTGGGGATATTAATACAGGAGTGGGCCCAGTCGAAGAATTAGAAGAGGTCCCGATTGACCCAAAACACCTGACCAGGGTGGTCATGGTAGGGAAAGGGTTGTCCGGGGACATAAGATCCGCTTTGATCCAGTTCCTATGGAACAACGAAGATGTATTCGCTTGGTCTCATGATGATATGGTGGGGATCTGCCCAACCATTATAAGCCCCACCCTCAACATCGATACCGGACACTTCAAGCTCGTACAATAGAAAAAGTGGTTACTAGATCGAACGAGGGCAAAGGCATTGAAGGAAGAAGTGGAGAAGCTTCAAAATAATGACTTCATTAGGGAAGCTTTCTATCTAATATGGGTGTCGAATCCTGTGTTGGTGCCGAAGCCTAATAACAAGTGGAGGGCGTGCATAGATTTCACCGATTTAAATAAGGCATGCCCAAATGACTGCTTCCCACTTCCAAGAATTGACCAATTGATGGACGCTATAGACGACAACGAGATCTTAACTTTTATGGATGCTTATTCAGGGTACAACCAGATAAGTATGCATCCACCCGACCAGGAGCACACCAGCTTCTGCACGGATGTGGGGTTGTACTGTTATAAAGTTATGTCGTCCGGTCTGAAAAACGCTGGAGCCACGTATCAACGGCTGGTAAACCCTATGTTCAAAGACCAAATAGGAAATAACATGGAGGCTTACGTGGAAAATATGTTGGTGAAATCCAAAGAGGCTGGGGGGGCACATTGAAGACCTGGAGGAATGCTTCAACATCCTGAGGCAATATAGAATGAAATTGAAACCCCTAAAATGCTCTTTTGGTGTGGGGTCGGGAATTTTTTTGGGGTTTATAGTGAACTCCTGGGGAATTGAAGCAAACCCCAAGAAGATAAAGGCACTGTTGTACATGCCCTCACCAGCCAGGATCAAGGACGTGCAGAGTCTAACAGGACGCATAGCAGCACTCCGCAGATTCGTGTCCAAATCCACTGATAGGTGTATTCCATTTTTTAATACTCTCAGAGGCACAAAGAAATTTGAATGGACTGAAGAGTGCGAACAAACATTCCAAGCTCTAAAGCAGTAACTGACACAACACCCGATCCTTTCAAAACCTCTGGAGGGTGATGAGTTATGCATATACCTAGTAGTAGCTCAGCACGCTGTCACTGCAGTCTTGGTCAGAGAAGAAAACAAGATCCAACATCTAGTCTACTATGTCAGTAAAACGCTGGTCAAAGCTGAGAGTGGGTATCCTCTAATTGAAAAATTAATTTAATGCGTGCTCTTGTCATCTAGAAAACTTCTCCCGTACTTCCAAGCTCATCCAATGAAGGTTTTTACCAACCAACCATTGTGCCAAGTCCTGCTAAAATCGGACACCTCTAGTTGGTTACTAAAATGGTCTATAGAGCTTGGGCAATATGAAATCACTTACCAGCCCCGAACAATAATTAAAGGCCAGGCTCTCGCAGATTTTGTACCTGAATGTACTGGTATACCAGATACAGATGAAAAAAAGGCCGAGTAGTCACATGAGTCTGGACCACTTCCTAATACAGATGCTGAATAGAACACCAAGCACCCAGCGACCAGTTCAGTTCATTACAAGGAAGAACCCTAATTATGGAAGCTGCACGTCGATGGCTCATCTACCGATCAACTGTCTGGGGTTAGTCTAATATTAATCACTTCTGAAGGGAAATGCATCCATTGTGCACTTCATTGTGGATTTAAAACATCCAATAATGAAGCGGAGTATGAAGCATTAATCACGGGCTGAGGTTAGCAAGGGAAGTAAAGGCTAAAGCCTTGGACATATACTGTGATTTACAATTGGTTGTCAATCAAATCGTTGGTGAGTACAATGCTCGGGGAGAAAAAACGATGGCTATCTTGATAAGATCAAAGACATGCTTGCTTAGCTTAAGAGGTACAATATCTAATAAATACCAAGAGAGCAAAATGCCACAGTAGATGCACTGACTAGACTAGCCAGTAGTGTTGTAATGGACAAGGCCAACCTAGTCCCTATGGAATGCCTTGCGGAACCAAGTATCAACCTGCCAGAACCATTCTTTCTTATAGATAACACTCCATCATGGATGGCTCCAATTGCAGCTTATTTGGAACACGGCATCCTGCCCAATAGTCGCAATGAATCCAGAAAATTAATGAGGAAAGTCACTCGGTGTGTAATTCTGGACAGGGTTTTGTACAGAAGGGTATTCTCCATGCCATTACTCAGGTGTGTCACCTAAACAGAATCAGGATGGCTGCTGGAGGAAGTACATGAGGGTTTTTGTGGGAACCATGCAGGGGGGCAAAGTTTGTCTAAGAAGATTTTAAGGCAATGCTACTTTTGTCCAACTATGAACAAATATGCCTTTACATATGTTCGAAGATGTGACAAGTGTCAAAGATTTTCCATGATACCCTGAGTAGCCCCAAACGAGCTTACTCAAATGCAGAGTCCATGGCCCTTCACTATTTGGGGAATTGACCTTATTGGTTGGTTACCCAAGGGAAATGGAGGAGTTCAGTATGTAGTCGTGGCAATTGATTATTTCACCAAGTGGACGGAAGCCGAGCCACTAGAAACCATCACTTCCAAAAAAGTATTGGACTTTTTGGTGAAAAATATAGTCTACAGATTTGGTCTACCCTAGAAGATAGTGTTCGACAACGACACCCAGTTGGACACCCAACTGTTTACTGATTTCTGTACCAAGCATGGCATCACAAAAAGTTTCTCAGTAGTCTCGCACCATCAAGCAAATGGGTAGGTTGAAGCAGTTAACAAAACTCTCAAAGACATCTGAAGAAGCGTTTAGAACTGGCTAATCAAAATTGGCCTGAGAAATTGCCTGAAGTACTCTAGTCATACAGGACTACCGAGCGAACAGCTACTAGTGATACCCCCTTTGCACTCATGTATGGGTATGATGCAATGCTGCCAGTCGAGATGATTCAACCTTCTCACAGACATTCAGTGTGCGACCAAGATCATAACCACCAATTTTTGGCCGAGTCCTTAGACAAGATTGAAGAAAGACATGAAAAATCCAACATATGCCTAGCTGCCCACCAGCAAAAAGTTGCCTGGTACTTCAATTCTAGAATTAAGGAACGAAAGTTTAACGTGGGAGATCTAGTCCTGTGAAGAATATTCCCAAAAACTCAAGATGCCTCAGCATGAGTGCTAGGGCCAAGCTGGGAGGGTCCTTACCAGGTCACAGAGATAGTATCGCCCAGCACGTACAAGCTAGCACGTTAAGACCACCAGTTTGTACCTATGCCTTGTTACTGGAATGGGGAACACCTAAGGAAGTACTACCAATAAAGATCACTTTTAAGTGCCCGTACATTGGTCGGTACAGGCACGAACTGCCCATACCACCGACCAACTCAAGTTAGTTATATTAATTATGCATAGGCACGATTTGCCCATTTATTGTAATAATTAATATTTGTGAATGTAGGCTACATTGTAGCGACAGATCATGTATGGTTAACTTTTAATCCATAAGACACGATATTTGTCCATTTTTACAAGCCTTACTTTTACAATGATTATCTTGCTAATTAAGTGATTTATTTCACGGATTTTCAATAGTGTATGAAACCTTTGTAGGTTTTGGCGAACCCAAGTACCCCCAAACAGGTTATTACAAACAGCTCTGGCAGTTAGCAAGTGACCAAGAGGATAACCCAAGAGTAATGAATCCTGCTCGGTCACTTGGGGGGCACCATAGTAATACATGGTCAAGTAGAGAGAACAGTGCGTAATCAA
This sequence comes from Humulus lupulus, assembly GCF_963169125.1. Lineage (NCBI taxonomy): Eukaryota > Viridiplantae > Streptophyta > Magnoliopsida > Rosales > Cannabaceae > Humulus > Humulus lupulus. The sequence goes on from NC_084802.1 coordinate 266,429,871, forward strand.
AAGGACTTAGAAACATTGATTTTTATTAATGTTAAAGTGCTTGTGTGTTGCTCGGTATGTACCAAGCAATAAAAAGGGCCATAAAACAATTTCTGTAGACAGGGTTGAATAGTTTTTGTTTACAACTCATTTGGAAAAATTGAATAGCTCCGATTCACAAAGCCGCACAGGTCCAAAAAACATTATACGCTGAGTAGCAAGGAAAAATAAAAGTACGAGCAGATAGATAGCTGAAATGAGAAGCATTTTATAAAAAGGAAAAAGAATGCTCAAGATTAAGGGCTACTCGGCTCAGCCATCTTTTTCTTTGCAACAATAAAAATATATATAATATAATAACAAGTAAAGTTTATTAATCACTCTGGATTTGTTGGTCAGATTCGACGACAGGGGTCTCAGTAAGGAAGTTGTTATACTGGTTGGCAAAGGTCGGGGCCTCAGTTAGAACACTTGGACTAGAGGGCAGGACATATTTTTCAAGGGTTGCGATGATCGTCTCGATGGGTGGCACAACAGATTCTGGCTCAGAGGCTGCTGGTTGCTCGGCATGGACGGTCGGGGCCTCATTCTTCTCTCGCTCAGTATATTAGTTTATAAGCTTATCATACGCCTCTCCCATATAACTAAAGTCTGTCGTCTTGTTGCGAAGCTAGAATTCATAGAAGGTGCTCATACCAAAGTCCCCCAAAGCTTTAGCGTCAGCGGCCCTGTCAATTTTCTCTTTCTTAAGAGGCTCTGCCAGCTTATCCTTTTCCTCCTGAGCAGCCCTCCCATCACCAGCGTTCTTCTCCTTTAACTCCTCAATCCTCCTTTCCAACCGGTTAATGTTGATATTCCTCTATTCGGCAACAGATTTGAGCCCATCATTTTCCTTGGTAATCTACTCGGTGGCCTGTTGAAGATGGTGGACTTGCTCGGTCAATTGGGAAACTTGAGAATTTTTATCCTCAGACTCTTTCACTACGCCGATTACATGCTTGCTCACCCCCTTGGCTCAGTAATGAGCGTAGATAAGAGCCAACATATCCTGCAATATGAAATAAAGAAATTCAGAACAAGTAACAAGAGAAGAAAGACCACACAGAGATCGAACAAATTCATTACTCACCCTGCTAACATCTTGAAGATCGGTACTTGTGATGCAGTCTAGAGATTTGCTATTGATAGTATCCATGAATTTAGTTTGGGAGGTGGATAACCTTTTTATACGCCCTTGCTGGATAGCCAGGGCTTTCTTCAGAGCCCCATAGACCTCCTTGGCAGAATCCTCAACAGTTTCATCGAGAGCTTTGCTTGGTCTGGTCAACTCTGGTGCACTGGTCACATGGGTACTGTAACGACCCAAATTCGCTAATAAGGCTTAAGGGCCTTGATTAGTGTGTCGGGAGGGCATAAATGGGATTAGAGTGAATATTATTGACTTAAATGTGTGAATATGTAATTAATGATGTTATGTGATAATATGAAATGAACATGTGATATATGTGAGAACCACATTATTATGTGGGCAGGTTCATAGAGCGCAACTCGAGACGGTCCTAGGGTCAGATAGCGGGAAAAGTCACAACGGGACTTAAAATATGACTTTGGACAAGTCAGGGGTATTTTAGGTATCGGGTAGTGATTTGGACTATCGGGTTATGAAAATAAATATATGGAGATATATTTGAGGTTAGGATGTTTAGGCGGGAATATTGGGGGATTTTACCGTTTTGGCCTCGGGGACGGTTCCGGCACCCTGAGCCGTGGGGTTAACTTAGTGAGTAAGACAAACTTAGGAAGCCTTTAGAAAATTAGACCGACATTATCTTTTTCCCCTCAGCTAGTTATTCTCTCTCACTCTCAAGAAAAACAAAGGAAATCAACTAGAAACACTCAAGAGAAAAAACAGAGGAAAATTGGGGAAATTGGAGCTGAAGAATTGCTGGAAACTTAGAGGAAATCAGGGGCAACTTAGAGGTTTAGCACAGTAAGCAATCAAGGAATAAATCAAGCTAAGGTAAGGATTAAATCTTATGTCATCTGAAGTCTAACCTTGAGTTCTCAGCTGGGTATTGAGGTATTGTTCAATTGATGATTAGGGTGGAATAGAGCTGGGGAAATCCTTGGAATCAGCTGGGTTTTGGCTTGAGGAAGGGTTCTATCAAGAAGGTAACATTTGCTTCATGAATTGGTAATTGGAATTTTAGTTTTGACTGATTATAATTGGGTGTTTATGTTCTTAGAGTCTCAAGGATTGAAAGTAAGATTTATGTGGGTTATTGAATTGAATTTCTGTTGAATGATGTAGCATAAGTTGTGTAATAAGTTATGGTAATGTTGGGTGTTGAATTAGGGAGTTTAGGGATGGTTTTGGCTGAGGTTTTGAGCATTGAAATGGTGGATTTTCTGTGTTCGAAGGGAAGGGCCGCAACTCTGTTCTAGAGCGCTGCAGCCCTAGGATGAAAAAGGGCCAAGGAGGCTCGGCCATGGGAGGGCGTCGCGGAGCCCAAAGCAAGGGCCGCGGTGCGTGTCTTTGCTCGAGATAATCTTGGTTCTATTTTTAGGCTAGGGCCACAACTAAGCTTCAAGGGCCGCAGCCCTTGGTTGTGCACATGAACTTTTGAGGGTTTTAGGCACGGGGATGTGGTCTAGTGTGCTTGGGATTGATTTCACCACCGTGTTTGGTGGAATTCGGATTCCCGGGAGTTAGTTTTGTAACCGAAAACCCATATTCGAGTATTAATGGAACCTTATACTTTGGTTGTGACTAGGTGATAAAGGCTTAGGCTCGGGATCGGATCGTGCTTGAGGAGCGTTGCTCATAATCAATAACCGTACAGACTAAAGGTAAGAAAACTGCACCTGGTTGAATATATGTGACGGGACTAAGGGCTCCCTATTGTAATTTCTTGGAATGATGGTATTATGCCATGCAAGCTATTTAGTGAACCAGCGACCTAAGGGTACCAAGGGTTACACTAGCGCACAGGGTGCGGCTCGGCCACTGGTAGCCGAGGACAGCTTATTATGCATTGAGCTCGGTTTAAGCGGGCCGGAGTCAGTGGGTTAAACAGAGGGTGCGGCCTAAGTCGTCGAGCCTGAATATTATGTGTGAAATGAGTGATATAAATGATTGAATGCATCCTGAATCTGAGTATATGTGCTGAATGTCTATTGTGAGTTATTTAGTGAGAGTTCATGCTTGTAGAATTAACTATCTGGTATCATTGTTTGTGTTGTATATAATGTTTTCTTGCTGGGCCTTGGCTCACGGGTGCTACGTGGTGCAGGTAAAGGCAAGGGTAAGCTCGATCAGCCTTGATTGGAGAGCTCTGTAGGGTGAATGTACATGGCAGGCCGCTCAGCCGCCGCGGTTGAGGAGATAACAGGGACAAGAGGACCAAAACCTTGTATTTTGCCTTAGTACGGCTAATGTATACTTTTAACTGTTGAGTTCTGCAAACCAACTTTTAACTGATCTTTTGGGGATCCCTTCTGTAAACTGTTTATAATTTATAAAATGTATCTTTTGAGGCCAAAATGTCTTTTAACCCTAGAACACTAAAGATAATGACACGTTTTTAAATTAATGACTTGATTAGCAAGTCTTGCACTTTATAAGTACACAGTCTAGCGGTCTTGGCTATCCAGGGCGTTACAGGTACCGTCCTCAACAGATAATCCTTTGCCTTTGCCCGATTAGCGCGATGGAGTAGGCACCTTTTTTCTAAGAAGAGGCATTATCAGGGGTCTTCTCGGCCTGCTCGGTAGTTCCGATAGGATTGTCGGCTTTTTGACGCTTGGCCAGGGGAACCTCACTACTAGGACCACTTGTGTGCTTTTAGGCAAAGTTCTTGAAAAATACGGATGACATATCTAATAAATGAAAACAACGGATTAGCAAAAGTGTCGAGCAGGGTCAAAGTAAACAAACAAAAAATCATCATAATTAGGTAAAAAGGAAAAGTACGCTGGAGAAAGAGAGCAAGATCACCTACTTCAGCTTCCCTCGAGCAGTCAGCTGCCTCGAACAGAAGACCCCCATCACTATTTGATGAGTCTAAGTCTATAGGCTGTACTGTGGCCTCCTTGCCCTTTCCAGGCTGGGGGGTGATGGCATATTTGGGAGTGCCATGCTCGGCAGGCTCCTTGATGACAACTCCGGTTGAACTTATGGTTCGGTTAGCCACGCAGGGTCTGGACGGGGGGATTGATGCTCTAGTTTGTTTCTTGCTGGGTGGTGGACTAAGTGAGTTAGAAATGAATGAAGGTTTCTTCGGAGATTTCTTGGTAGGAGTGGCATCTTGGCCCTCGTCTTGGGATCAGGGTAGAGCCCAGCGGACACAAGTCTTCTACAGTGGTCACGGCCACCAGATCTTTGTTGCAAGGGTCCATAGTAGCTAGTTTTTTGCCCTTATCTCCATTTCTCTGGTGGAGGCCGACCAGCTAAAGGGACCATTGTGATAGAAGGAGAGGTGATTAGCAGCGATGTTGTCTGTGACAAAGTATTGGCTGGCATACTCCCCAACCTTGGAGATACCTTCGGTATTCAATAAGTAAATGTTGGAGTCTCGGTGGCTAAAGTAAAAATACCCCGACCTGCCTTGTCGAGGGCTGGATTTGAGGTTAAAGAGATAGTTTATCTTGTGTGTAGTCGGTACTGGCCAGTTTAAGGATTGGTACAAAACGTAAAGGCCTGAAAGGAACGGATGCCCTTAGAAATAATCTGGGTAGGGCAAAGCCCGAAATAATCTACCACACTGTAAAAGTATGGCAGAAGAAGAAGGGTTGCGCCCGCATTCATATGGAATCTGCTCCAAGTGCAGAATTGAGCCTCAGGGTGCTGGGCAGTTTGTACAGCAGCAGGCTTGAAGATGGAAACATCTCCGAGATGGAAGTGCTCTCTGATGTTCTGGAGCTTCTTGTCAGAAATCGTACTCTAAGGAGCTACATATAGGGGGGCTTTGTTTGTCTCTGAGGAAGGGTTAAGGACGACCTCAGTATGGATCTCCAAGGCATAACTGATTTCAGATTCCCCCTCTTGTCCTGAAGAGCTCGGCTCTTCCTCTACGGATGGGACCCCCTGCGTGACCCTAGTGGGGGTACGGTGTGCCACATGGGGGTCTTCTTCCTCTATACCATGGTTAGTGTGTTTCATGCAGGCCATCGATCATTTCAAATGATATCTTACAACATAGTTCGGTGGTCACCTCCCCTCTGCACATACAAAAAAAAAGAGGGAAAGGTGAGGCGAGAACACCGAACAGTACTGGTCGGTAGGGGTCATAGGTTATACCGACCAGCCCAGAACAAACACAGAGCAGCATGCCAAATAGAGGACAGATCAAATTTAAAACAAAGGAACCCAATAAAGTGGAAGGTTTTCCCCAAAACAATTTTTGAGTGGCGTTATTCGTGTATTCTCAAGAACCCCAAACGCAAATCAACAAAAAGAGGAAGTTAAAACCCAATTTTAAAAAAATGAGAGGTTCAAAAGGTTATCCAGGCCAAGAGCCACGCAAAATAGTCAACTATTTACGGATTCAAGCAACATACATTCAAGAAATCTAGGGATTCATTAAAAAAATTACTCATAGTCACAATGAAAAAATGCAAAGAAAAAAGAGAGCATCTTGCACGAGTTACATGAATAACAAAAGGGAAAATGGAATACTTACTAGTAGAAAGTGGTTGGAACAAGCGCGGTACGAAGAGCCTCGACAAAGCACGACTGAACGGTGGTCGGTGTGGAAGTTTGAAGATTCGACGAGCTTTGAGTATGGGTAATGTCTGGAAAAGAGAAAATGTAATGTGGTACCAAGGATGGGGGAGACTATTTATGAGCCAGGTGCAGCACCTTCTCTCCTCTCACTACATTGATGGGTCGTCTCTTCAACGGATGAAGGCATGCCTCCCCAGACACGTCAACACGCCCATCCAATCACTTCGCCTCAGCTGCCAAGTACGTCAGCCACTTTCTAGTAACTGCACGATACAATAAGTGGGGGACTATTATTGTGCTTTATGGTTCCAAAAAGAGGTGGGAAAAACTAAAAGGTTATTTCTTGGAAATACTAGGATATTAACTACACTAGGTACTATGCCACGTAGCAAGGGGCGTATACCCTCGATGAGGCTGGACGGTATGGTTCCCAGAGAAAAAAAAAGTTTCCAAGTTGCTTAGCACCATTGCAAACTTGGGGGCAAATGTTAATCAAAAAATGGACATGTATAATGTGGCATTAAGTTTGGACACGTGGAATAGACTGGGCAGACCTCTTGACAGGTTGATCAATAAATACTCGCAGGATACACGATAAGTCACTACTCGATACGCTTAGCAAAGAGAGACTGGTCGATGCGACATACAAGTAAACCTGGTCGATAGGAAGCAGTTACACTCACGATCACAGTCCATAGGAATAGCCCAACCACCCACAAAAAGCGCATAACAACCCTAAAAACTTGGTCAAGGCTCCTGAAGAATAGGACAGCAACTACCTTCGAGAAGAAAGAGATATATTGCCCATCAATTATGCTTCAGGCGCAACCCTTGGATGAGAAGGACAGTATAAATACAAACTCTCCCACAGTGGAGATGGTGGAGAAAAATAGCCTACCGACCAGCACTAGGAACATACCGAGCAGCTTGGCTTGGTACTTAGCAATGATTTTGCCATACTGTATTGTCTCTTACACATAGAAATCAATTTGTAATCCCTTGTGATCTTGTGTAAACCTTCAAGATTATTACAAATCTAAGAGGACGTAGGTCATTACCAATCCTTGGGGTCGAGCCTCTATATATATATGGGTGTTCTCTATTATTTATTCCTCATTATTACTAGGTTCTTGGCTTATTTATGGTGTATTGATTGTCTAATTGAAAGCTCTCTAGTTAATTATTTGACTCCACTTCAGTTGGCTAAAAAACCAGTCAACACAGAATATTCTACATCGACTGCAAGATATCACGTATTAAGGTCAATCTCTTCTATGATTGAATCAATGGGGAAAAACATTAAGTCTTATCATCTTCTTGATGAAGACATTTCTTTCGATAGAAATGAATTTCAATCTAGGGAAATTGATGATGAGTTGGGTGTTGAAATTCCAGAAAAAGATATTACATCTTCAAGACCACTTAATAGAGAGCAACAACAAGTGTATAATGTAATGTTGGAAAAAGTTTTATCAAACAAAAATGTTGCATTCTTTGTAGATGGCCTGGGTGGGACAGGGAAAACATTCCTATACAGGACACTTCTGGCAACAGTACAATCAAGAAACTTGGTACCACTTGCAACTGCTTCATCAGTTGTGGCTGCATCTATACTTCCAGGAGATCAAACAACTCACTCATGCTTTAAGCTTCCACTTGATATTGACGAAAACACCCCATGTTGTGTGAGCAAACAAAGTGCACTTGCAAACCTACTTTGTACAGCAAAATTAATAATATGGGATGAGGCATAGATGACAAGAAAACAACACATAGAGGCATTAGACAAAATTCTACGACACAACAATGATTCTGATGTAGCCTTCGGTGGAAAGATTGTTGTTCTCAGGGGAGATTTTCGTCAAGTATTACCTGTTGTTCGTAAAGGGAGTAGACAAGAGCAGGTTAATTCCAGTCTGGTTTATGTGGCCTACATTGACTAAGTTTTGACTAATTGAAAATATGCGAGCAAGATTAGATTCAATATTTTCAAATCATGTGTTGGCAGTAGGCAATGGATTTCCACCCAACACAAAAGATGAAATCATAAAATTACCAAATATGATGCTTGTTCCCTATGATGATGAAAATAGTTCATTAGATCACTTAATAAAAGACATTTTCCACAACATTCAAGAATATTCGTGAAATATGTCAACTATGATGAGTTGGGTCATACTAACACCAAAGAATAGTTTTGTCGATGAAATAAATGTGTTGTTAATTAAGAGGTTTCCATGTGAAGTCCAACGATATTACAGTGTAGATGAGACAATAGATAAAACTGAGCAATCAATTTTGGAAGATTTATTAAACGCATTAACGCCTAATGGATTTCCTCCTCATGAATTATTACTAAAGAAAAATTGTCCCATCATAAACATTAATCCTTCAGAGGGACTATGCAATGGAACTTTTTTGACTTGTTGAGCTTTCGATCAAAATATCATAGATGATGAAATTGTCATTGGACATCATATGGGAAAATGAGTCTTCATTCCAAGGATACCATTCTTACCAAATGTGGATGATAATAGTAGTTTTCCGTTTAAGCGAACTCAATTTCCTATAAGATTAAGTTTTGCAATGACCATAAATAAGTCACAAGGCCAAACATTGGATTATGTTGGGATTTATATACCACAACCAGTATTTTCTTATGGTCAATTATACATGGCTTTAACAAGGGCAAAGACAATGTTAAACTTGACAAAAACTACACCAAAAATATTGTGTACAGAGAATTATTATCATTATCATTTTTAAATTAATGTCTACGTAGGGAACATTCAATAATTTTATTAATCTATTTTCAATCCATTATTCCATTATTTCATCAATTAATAATTCAAATACATTATATCTATGTGTGTATTCTTCTATCTTTACAGGGGGAAAAATGACGAAAATATGTACCCCGATCAACGAGATCACCCCAAATACAAAACCTTAGAAAATCAAGATGATTGTGGCAGACATATCTCCAAAGCGAACAAGTCATAACTCAATAGACAAATACCAAAATCTAATATTAATCGACCAATAAGTATCTAATTTATTATAATATATATTACTTTGAAAATTATTAATACTCTCCTAAATGAATGTAGGATACCTCTATTTATCTTTTACAACTCGTATAATACAATGTTAATCATTATTTCTTTAAAATTTGGTTCAAGGGAATCGAGTCCAATCAGTAATTTCTGGAACGGATATTGACTTTAGGGAGGACACTTTAAAACTGTTTCACTCTTATTATACCAATGACGCCCTTGTCAAAAACGCCAACGAAAGGTACAAGATTGGAACATATGAATATTATTGGACCCTCAACTCAAGAACACTAATAGAAGATGTAGAAGAACACGACAATCAAATAGAGGCGCCAAAATATAACATCGTTCCATTTACAGACTTGCATTCTTTCAAAGAATCAGTTCAACGAATAAGTATTTCTAATTTAATTGTTATAAAAATGATTATCATAAAAATAACCATTTTCTTATTTCAATATGTAGATTTCTTAGTTGTTGCAATCCAAATTAAACCAACAAAAGAGATCACCACAGAATTTTAACAACAAACAATCCAATAGATATATCTTATGGATGAAAGGTAAAAATAGAAAAACATATTTTTCAATTAAATTTAGTATTGATATTACTTTACAAAATGTACACTAACATTTTTTATACAATCTAATTTGCCAGCTTCAACCCAATACAATTGACTATGTGGGGTCGATTTGTCCAAGACGAATGTCAAACAATAAAAAAATTTATTGAAGAATACCCAATAATATTGGGAACACAAATAGTTCTTCGAACATATAGAGGTACTTTAAAATACACAACTTATATATTCTTCTATCTTCGATATACTTTCATTAATATAAATCTCAACTTGAACAAAGGATTGTCCCTATCATCACGTTCATCAAGTACATTCACAATCAACCCTCAAATTTCAGAGGCATCTACATTGAAGCAATGGTAATACTCGATATTAAAATACACATATTGCTCAAATTACATTACATTTAATTATATTATTTTCATATAATCTTCCTATATTTATTAACTTGTATCACTATTCTTTTGTTATTCTAAACGGTCGATAATAATACACTGAAAATCAAAAGTATCATTAAAACATCGTTGACACATCCATTTACTACTCTATCATCTGTTGTACTTCAAAAAATTGTGAAGATTTGTGATATTCCCTGTGCGATGAAGATTTTGCAACCTATGGAGGTAAATATTACTTGTTTATTTAAATTTAATAACAAAATACAATTTTAAAATTTCTAAAGAACAGTTCTTATTTGATGTAGAAAGCATACTTTTGGATAGAAGCAAAGATAAATATAATTGATTCTACCCAAATGTACTATCACATGTCGTGTGCGACATGCCATAGAAAAATACGACATAAGTATGACGAAATAATTGTTTGCGAAAATCCAAACTGCAAATAGCAAGGGACCCCCACACCATAGTGAGTACTTTTTATTTAAATTTGAAATTAAATTATAAATTTTAAAAATATTACTAATATTCACATTAAAACTAATATATTTAAATACATTTTGAGTGCTATGGCATATGTGCAACTAGAAGATGATACTGGAAAACTAGATGTTGTTATGTTCGGAGAAGTAGTAGAAGAGACATTTGGTTGTTCTGTAGTCCAGTTGATGGAAAATTCTACAGAGGTAAGAATAAATATTACTACATTTCAAAATAATACATATGAAAAAAACCATTATTTTTATAAAGTAGCTCTAAATTGTTCTTGTAGGAAAATCCTCAATACATTGAAAGTGTTGCAAAGAAATTAGCAACAAAAAAATGGACAATCAAAGTGTTTGCAGATAAAAAAAAAAATGATGAATGTCAAATGCAAGCATTTCACTATTCTGTCTATTGCACCCACACAAGATGATAACAACAATGAATCATCATCCTAAATTACAAACACAAATTAACCCCCTTCTTAATTTATTTATTTATTCACACAAAAATCCCCTTCTTTATTAAACTATAGACAATTTCTTTTTTATTTATTTTTTATTTACAAAGGTCTAGCTTTTAAAACCCTTCACTAGCAAAATCACCCGTTCGAAAAAAAAAGTACCAAATACTTATCAAGAATATTATTGTTTGAATTTCATCAATATTTTTAGTAATATCTTTATGTCATACATTATATTAAACCTTTTCTTTTAAAATATATGACATTGATTATATAATAAAATTCAATATGAAAGTTAAAAAATAAAACTAAATTCACACATTTTCTCAATACAACTAAGTAAACGTACATTACACGTGGTTTTCTGCTAGTATATATATAAAGCTGAGCTATATGGAGTTGACATGACAACAATTTCTAGAGAACACAACATTTAGCTTTTAATCATGCATACTTATTATTAATTAATTAATTTTATTTTAGTTTATTATCTATTATTATATAGATTATTATTAATCCTAATGTAACACACGTTTTTAGGGATGCTCACTTATTATTAATCCATTTATTTTATTAGCTTATTATCTATTATACAAATTATTATTATTATTATATATATAGATGTTATATTAATCCTAATGTATTATCAAAAAAAAAAAAAAAATCCTAATGTAACGCACAATTATATTAATGTTAGTGTAATGCATGTAGTAAAATAAAACTAATATTATGATCAATATTAATCTAATAAAGAAAGTTTAAAAAATCTATATACAAATTGTGAAGTCAGAGGGTAATTGGATGATGAGCCAGAGGAAGTCAATGATCCTGAAGCAACAAAGCCAGATTTTGGGATGACGAAGAGGATGACAAATGGGAGGCACCAAAGATTGATAACCCTGCTTATGAAAGAAAATGGCATGCTCTTGATTATTTTGAGATTGAGATATTAACCTGATGTTTTTTAATGTTTGGTCTTTAATTTCTCCTGATTTTGTGGAGCATTATCTATTGTGCAGTGCTTTTTCAAGAATTTGGTCCATTTTTTCCCTTTTGTATACAATAGTTGATTTGTCTTTCTTGAGGCATATTTTTGTTAATTTTTTTTTTTGTAATTATAAAGAACTTCTTGATTTTGATTTTCTTGTAACGGAAATTCATAAATAGATGGGTTTTCTGATTCATTTAGGGTTGTTGCTTCCGTGAACATAGTAGCTAAATATCATTTGTAGATCATTGTGAGTAGCAGGACATTGGAACTTGTGATGATTCATTGCGCTTTCGTAGTGTTTCTTGCCTAAAGATTTTTCCTCATTTTCTTAACATGATGGGTTAAATTGAGTCAAAGAAAAAATATATGAAAAATCATTGTACGAATCAAAAATCTTCGTGATGGGTTAAATTCATTTTCTTAAGGTACGAATGAAAAACCATTGTACTTGTATAATGCTTACGTCTCTTTCAAAAATCTTGGTGATGAGTTTAATATTCATACATTGTATATATTTATAGCCATTGATATAGTATATAATAATTTATTGTAATACAATATAAGTGTGAATAGAGTTAACAAATGATTATATAAAACATTTTTATATATTTAAATTATATAATATCTGTAATGAACAACAATGTTAAAAAATGACTGCCTCAGAAATATGCAATCAGTTTAAAAAGAAAATTGAAATCGAAAGTTGTTACAATATTGGATAAAATGTTATGGTACTCATATTATGGTACTCATATCAATATAACTAAAATTATGTTGCATTCGGGAGACGTAATGGTGAGTATACGTGGCTCACTCTCTTCTGCCTAATGCTTATCCTATCAGCAACTTAGACTGCACAAAAATTTCACGAACTGCTGTTGAAGCTCTATTTTGATCATGATGGTAAAATTTTGGAAATCAATATTATAGAATTAATGAACTTTCTTTCCTATTTAAATTATATTGGTGCAATTGGGAAAGTAATTATTAAGTAATGATATTGTTAGGACAAACTCAAGATTGATGATGCAATTATTTTGTGCAAACACATCTTCTCAATCACTCTATAACGCAGTTAATTTGATTTCGGAAGATATCATTTAAAGAAAGAATGGTGATCTTTCTTATTTGTGGCAGTAAGGGACACTATAATCGTTTTGTTAACGACTTATTTAGTTAATGATACAAATGAAAACGTTTCTTCACAATTATGCTCTTTCTGATTATAAATAATAATAATAATTTTAAAACAAATCATTAATATTAGTTATCTGTATAAAAATAGTTTACAAACCATTATTAACAATAAAAAAATAACATAATTCATATTACTAAAAACAAGGTTTACGCGTCATTAATATTTTTTTGGACAAATATATGTTAGGATTATATGCTTTAATTAAAACTCAAATTTTTTGTAATCTCATTTTATTATCAATAAAAGAATAAAAATCATTTTTTGACTTGGTCAATCACTTTGTTCATATGTTTTATTTTCATGATTATTTGTTTAATATAAACTTCTATTAAATCTCGAGCATATAGCTAATCTTATTTATAGTGACTGTTATCCCCAAAAATTGGAGATCAATGACGTAGCAATAGAGGTGACAAGTGGCAGTACATGGTCAGTAAAAGACATATTAATAGTCAATAAATATATTGGCTCCTCAGAGTTGTGATAAAGTGATCTGGCTTAGGAGTAGCCTAGTAGGCCATTGAAGAATTTTGACTGGCTTAAGAAATGTCATGACTGACCAGGCATGACCTTGTCCAACCAGTCACGTGTTTGTCTGCCCAGGAATGACTTTGTCTGCCCAGGAATGACCTTGTCTGCCCAGGCATGACCTTGTCTGCCCAGGCAAGACCATGTCTGACCAGTCATGACCATGCCGACTAGTCATGACCATGTCTGACCAGTCATGACCATGTCCGACCAGTCATGACCTGTCTGCCCAGCCAAGTGTGTGTCTGCCCAGCCAAGTGCACGACTGCCCAATCAAGTGCACGACTGCCCAGTCAAGTGCATGACTGCCCAGTAAAGGTGTGGCCGACCAGACTGAACGAGATATGGGTCGACCAGATAGAGGAGGACTACGTTAAGATTCCCAGAAACAGCTTCAACAAGAATCGGTCTTGGCATACACGAGAATCTCTCAATTTATCCCACAAATTTAGTGTATTGTTACATTTTTAATATTAATGTAATTTAAATATAATGAGGATGATAAAATATCCCAATTATGGGGAATATCATCTGTATGATCCTAAGCCTATAAATACAAGGCTTATGGCATCATAAATGGGACTTTTGATTCGGATTCTAATTTTCTAGAGAGAGAGAGTATTTGTATTTGAGAGAATTCTTGTATTCTTGTAATCTGCACTAAAGAAACTCAGTTGGCTCGGATTCATCTGATCTTGAGTGCAGATCTATAATCACAACTCTATGTGGATTAGGCTATTGCCAACATATTGGGGCTGAACCACTATAAAAATTACATGTGTTATTTACTTTCTTTTCAAAATCGTCTATGTCGTTTATTTCTCTTGAAGGTTTTTGTCGTATTTGACGTTCTCACGTCGTTGGCCAAAAACACGGTCAACAGTGACGTAATCACAGTGGAATATAAATATGATTATATGTTTAAAATAAGTTAGTCCTAAGAATAGTCAGTGCACAGGATTACACTGACTTGCCAATCAACGATATGATCTACTTACACATTACAATGTTATGTTCTTTCCAGAACATTAGCAAAGTAGATAAGATCGGGTGTATTTGTTACATCGGACACGACCGATATTGACAGTTGATAAGTTAAGTAAGCATACAGTTATTATCTATTCTAGTCATATCATGTAGTGGACCACAGGTCAATTCAATCTCAATTCTGAGTGGTTAGTAATCTAACTGATTGTATTATTTGAGTTCTTTGATTTGTTCGTTACCAGCTTACCCTACGGACTAGCCCATACTTACATCTTGGGAACTCGGCAGTATAATTGAGTAGGAGTGTTAATCATAGATATGAACATCTATAGCTTCTGATGAAGAAGTGAAACGATGGTTTCCTTTTAGTTTTGTTCAAGGTGTTAAATGATAGAGATCTCATTTCAGTAATTTAATTAGTTTACTGAAATATCATTTACAAGGAACTAAGTGTTTTAAGGATAAAATACAATGAGGGGTAAAACGGTATTTTAGTCTCATCTCATTGTAGACCGTCTATAGAGGATTGAGTGAAAATTATGGTTGTAACAATGGATAATTAATAACGTATCTATATTTTTTATTGAGCGTTCTATGAATTCAAGAGTGCAATTTCGAGTCTGTAGTGGAGTCACGAGTAATTAATAAGTTAGTAAATTTCTTTGTTAGATTTATGATAACTTATTGGAGCTTGATTTCATAGGCACATTGTAACGACCCAAAATCGCTAATAAGGCTTAAGGGCCTTGATTAGTGTGCCTGGAGGGCATAATGGGATTTTGTGTGTGACTTTAATGAGTTAAATGCATGATTATGATTTAATGCATGTTATATGACTATTTGATTATTTGAGATGCATGACTATGTGAATTAGTATGCATGTAGACCTGATTAACTTAGAAAGAGCATAATTGTAATTTGGCCATTTTGGGCATGACTGTGTTGATATCTGTGATCTGTGACTCGAGACGATCCTAGAATGAGCGGGTTAGCGGAAAAGTCAAAGCAGGAATTTATACCCGGCTTGGGGTTAAGCCTGGGGAGTTTAAATGGGAATTTGGAAATATATTGAGGTTAATCTTGATGATGAGGGATATATTTGGTGATTAATTAGGTGTTGGGTAGCAAGCGGGAAATTATTAGAGACACTCGAGGAATTAGTGGGAAATGGGTAAAATGACTAAAATGGCCCTACATGGACAAAAAAAAGGGTTAGATTTAATAGGGAGGGCATTTTGGTCTTTAGGCTTTTTAGAGATAAGTTAAAGGGAGCTTTATACTTAGTGGAATTGGTAGAAAAGAGTGGTAAGGCTGTAGAAAAGAAAGAAAGAAGGAAGAAAAAAAGAAAAGAGAGAAAAACAGTGTGGGTTTTCTTCAAAGGATCGGTTTGTGGCTCTCCCACCATTCCCCTTCATTTTTCTTGGAGTTAAGCTCAGTGGAGAGCTAGGGTAGGCTGAGCATCAAGGATCCTAAGCTAGACTTGAAGATTGGCAAGGGATTAGCAAGAACTCATCAGGCATTGAGGTAAGTTTTAGAAATTTCAGTTTTAGGGTTTGACTGGTTTGAGCTGTGTATTTAAGCTAATTGGATGGGGATTTTTGGGGAAATCAGGCCAAGGTTGTGAAGGAGCAAGCTAAGGAGGTTTAGGGTTCAACTCAAGGTCGAATTTCCATCCACGGTATGATTTCTAAGTCCTTAACTTTGATGTTTGACTGAATTTCTGGGTTTAGGGTTCATTGTGGTAGATCTTGAGTTTTGGGTTGCTTGAGCTTGGGTTATGAGTTCTTAGGATGCTTGGGATGAGTGTGAGGTGTTGATAAGTTTGTTTTTGGGTTTGGGAAAGATTTGGACAAGTTTGGGGTTGAAATGGTTGAAAGAAATCGCAGAAAACGATTTTTGGGGTTGCCAGTCTGCAACTAGCACTACAGCGCTAGTCTTTGGGCGCTGTAGCGCTAGGCCCTGTTTCTGGGAATGTGTTGTTCTGCTTGCAGCGCTACAGCTCCCTCTTAAGAGCGCTGTAGCGCTCCACTGTTCACAGAAGGGGTTTTTGGGCTTTTGTTGAGGGATTTTGACCTAGGGTTCGGGGCTCGATTCCACCACCTTGTTTTGTGGATCTACGACTTCCCGGGGGCTCGGGATTGGTCCCAAGGCTAGGTTTTGGACTTGAGGTTTGGTAATGACTTTGACTTATGGATTTTGTTTAGGTGAGCGCTAGGGCTCGAGTAGGATCGTGCTCGAGGAGTCAGGTGATCAAAGCTATCGAATTGAAAGGTAAGAAAACCGTAACACCCGAGAACAGGGCATGGGCCCACAGTGTTATTGCAGGGCATGGCCCTAGATTGTATTATGTGCGAATGTATAACCTTAAATGAATTATTATATGTTTGAATGATTATTTCGAAATGTACTATATGCATGATTATAATGAAATGAACGGCTAAGGCCGAGAGCGGCGAAGGCCGAGAACGGCCTTGGGGCCGGAAGTAACACTTAGCATACGGAGTGCTTATAGCCAGGGTGGGACCCAATGGATACGTGAGTTATCCTTACGGTAAGGACCGACACCCCAGGCTTTGGTAAGGCCTCTGGGGCGGCATGGCCGTGCTTGTTCAGTCTAATGGTTTTCCTATTTATCAGTGGATTGTATGTCAGCTATATTCTATGCATATGTTATATATTGTGTGAGTTTTCTTGCGGGGCTTCGGCTTACGGGTGCTCTGTGTGGCAGGTAAAAGCAAGGAGTTAGTCAACCAGCCATGAGTATGGAGACCGTGAGGGCGGCGCGTACATGTTCGGCCTGCTCGACTGCTCTGGTTGGGGGCATTTTGTATATGGCTGTATTAACTCATTCTTTTGATAGTTAACCAGGTGTAAATCTATTTTTGAGTTGTAAATATTTTGTAAACCTTATTTTGGGATCCCAGATGTTTGACACTTAATGTTTTCAATGAAACTAAGCATTTTCAAAGACTACAGCCTTAATTTCTAATCAAGTCACACTTTTGGTTTTAGAAACATCGTAGAGTCAGTTAATTGCACAATTTTCGTCTTAAACTCACTTGGTAACGGCTCTAAGGTAGTAGGGCGTTACAACTCACATGGTCCCATTGTACCTTGGATAAAATCATATATATAGTCTCAATTAATTGATTTAATTATCAATTAGAATTATCAAAGTTGACCAGGTCAATTTTGGATAGTTTCACAGAGTTATCTCTATGTAATAAATAATTATAATAATTTAAATTATAAATAATTAATTTGATAAAGGATTTAAACAATTATTTAATTAATTAAATAAATAGAAAATAATACAGGCCTCGATTTTAAGTCCAATAGGCTTATAATCAAATGGGAAATTTCACGGGCCTAAAGCCCATGATAATTTCGACCTCGGGCTTCAAATTGGCTATTATTTTATTGATTAATTAATTAAATTAAGTGACCTAATTGAGTCTATAAAATGAGTGCTTAAAGAGAAGTCAAAAGACAAGTTTGACAAGTCACAAGTCAGATTTTCTGATAGGTTTTAGGTTCTCTTTAAACACAAGTCATTTTCTAAGCCTCTTTGTTATTTTCTCTTCTTCTCTCCGTATCTATCTCATGTGTTGAGAATTGCCCACACTAGTCTAGGTGATTTTAAGGATACATTGAAAGACTGTGAAGAAATTAGAAGAATGGTTCAGTTTCTTGATAATACTCTGCGACAGAAAGGATACAAGAGTTAGAGAAATTGAAGGGAGGACTCTTTCATTCTGCTGGATATGCTGTAAATATTCTTATCTTTGTTTCTCTTTGAATTCAATTTTAGAAACATGTTCTAGGTTATCTCATATTAATTTGTTTAATATTAAATCTACATAAAAATAAATAAAGATCATGTATAAAATTTACTAACAATATGTACCATCAATATTAACAATTAATAAAAATAATTAGTTGTCTATATAGAAGCAATTTACAAACCATTAATAATAATTTATATATACATATTTATCTATACTATAAAGCTAAGCTTAAACATAATGATGATCATCCTAATCAAATAAAAAAAATGAATCAACCTCCTTTAATATCCTATTATATCCTATGTAATAATAATAATAATATAAACGTTCTTATGTATTTTTGTAACATCCAATATTGCACATTAATATAACTTATGAATTCTCTCTTTCTTCAAAAACATGTAACAACTCCAATAAATAAATTAGGTTAAAAAATTAGACAAAACAAAAAAATAAAACACAATTGACATCAGTATAAATAATTGTAGAAAAAAAAAAGTTCAAGAAACTGTAGAATAAATATACCATGTAGGTGATTAACATAATATTTTGTTTTTTCTGTTACTTAATAACATTTTTTTCATGTCATTTGATTTTTTTTCTAAGCATGTAATGTATAAGGTACATATATATGTTTTGTATGCAATTAGTATTAATCAATGACCATAAATCACAAAGAATCAAAATAAAAAATTAGTGAACGTTACATGTTTTAATTATAATTAATTTAGTGAATGCATGTATTATAAATTTAGCAAATTAAAATTGGGAAATGGAAAATGAACCCTTATTTAGAATGTTGATTGTACTCATTTTTCTTTCTTTTTAAGTTCTCTCATGTTATATATTTCATATCAATTTGAAGTAATTAGTGGTTAAAGAGTTTGACCTTGCAGGTTGAGGGTCTTCATATTGGAGGAGAAGTATCTATTAGGAATATGTAATAGCCTTTAGCAGCACTGAGTTCTCATCAAGAAAACATAAATAATATCAACCAGAGTGTTACTTTTGTGGTGGATCCTTTTAAGAGTACATATTACTACTTTTGAGCACTTATTGTTTATGTAATCATTTTATATATATATATATATATATTAACATTTGTGAATTGATAATATTATCAAAAGTTTTAAAATTAAGAAGCACATATTATATATATTATAATTTTTAAATATGATATGGAATAATATAATATTCCATGTAAATTTTTAGTTTTTAAATAAGTAAAATAGTAAAAAGAAAGAACTTATGAGTTTTAATTTTGTTCTTTAGTATATTTTCATTATATATATGCATATATTGATTTTTTTTTTCTGCTTCAATTATGTGGCTGTAACGACCCAAATTCGCTAATAAGGCTTAAGGGCCTTGATTAGCGTGCCAGGAGGGCAGGTTGGGATTTATGTGTGATTTTATGAATTAAATGCATGGTTATGATTTAAAGCATGTTATATGACTAATTGAACATTGAGGTGCATGACTACGTGGTTAGTATGCATGTTAGGTGAAATAATTATGCATGTGGACCCCGTTTGCATGATAGGGGTAAATTGGTAATTTTAGCCCGCTGAGGGCATATATGTGATAATTGTATTCTGTGAATTGTACCACGTGAGTGTGGTGTTATTATTGTGATGCACGTGCCGAGACGGTCCTGGAGAGAAAATTAACTTAAGAGTCACAACGAGATTTCTATACCCGGCTCGGGAGGAGCCTAGGGGTACTTCAGGAATTTTATGGTTAAGATTGAGATTTAGCGGGTAATGGTTATTGGTGATTGAGTAACCTGGGTAACCATTAATTACTGCTGAGAGTAACAAGTTCTAGATAGAAAATGGTAGAAATGAAATAGAAGTAAAAGGACTTAAGTGCCCTTGAGGTTAGTTGGGAAAGGATAGGCAAGGAGGGGTAAAATGGTCATTTGGCTGAGAATTGGATATATGGCAGCTGGGTATTAAGGGGTACACGGTTTGGGGCTTGGTCATTTGATGCTTTGATAATTTGAAGAGAAGAAGAAGGAGAGGGAAAAAGCTAGGGCATGAAGAAGGAGAAGGGAGCTGAAACTTGAAGACTAAGGGGATGAACCAAGGAAGCTTAAGGTTGGATTCTTGATTGAGGTAAGAGTTTTAAACATCCTTGGGTTTTCTTTTCTGTTGTGGTTTAAGATTTTGAAGCCATGGTTTAGGTTTGTCAAGCTTGGGTTGTGTTTTTGGCTTTTGGGTTTGAGTTTTCTGAAATTTGGAATCAAATGGGTGATTTTGAGTGTGATTGTGTTGTTGAGTTGGGTTATGATGTTTATGGGTTGATGTATGGTCTATTTGGAGTTTTGAGTTGGTTTTGGAGCTTGGGTGTGAGTTTGGGACGATTTGGGAGGTTTTAGCTCGGAGAAAATGCAGGGGAAAAACCCAGAATTCTGGGTCTGCGAAGGCGTGCCGCGACACAGGTTTTTCGTGCCGCGGCGAGGGAGTCCCTGACTGATGTGTGCCACGGCACAAGGAAAATTTCAGGTTCACATTTTTGGCAATTTTAGGCCTTTGCTCCAGGGGTTCGGGGGATGTCTCCGGGGTGTTGTTTTAAGGTTTTAGAGGTCCCGAGAGTGCGGGATTGGTCCCGGGAAGTGGTTTTGGGTTGATTAGTATTGAGGGATGTTTCTTGTGTGTTGTGACTAGGTTGTTGGTGAGGCTCGTGCTAGAGGACCGTGCTCGCGGCATTAGTGCATCAGGAGGCTCGGAATACAGGTAAGAAAACTATAACACCCGAGGTTAGGGCATGGCCCCAGATTGTATTATGTGCAAATGTTTAAACTTAAATGAATCATGATGTGTGTGAATGATTAGTTCGAATGTACTATATGTGTGATTATGATGAAATGAACGGCCGTGGGCCGAGTACGGCGTAGGCCGGGGCGGCCGTGGGCCGAGTACGGCGTAAGCCGGGGCGGCCGTGGGCCGAAAGTAACACCTAGCACATGGGATGCTATAATCAGGGCGGGGCCCGGTGGATACATGTGTTATGCTATATTCAGGGTGGGACCCAAGGGATACATGAGTTATCCTCGCGGTGAGAACCGATACCCCAGGCTTCGGTAAGGCTCTGGGGCGGCTTGGCCGTGTTTGCTTAGTCTAATGATTGACTTGTTTATTGTGGATTATCTGTTATGATAAACTGTATACATTGCATATGTTATGTTCTGCATGAGTTTTCTTGCTGGGCTTCGGCTCACGGGTGCTCTGTGTTGCAGGTAAGGGCAATGACTGAATCAAACCAACCATGAGTACGGAGAGCGTGAAGCGGCGCGTACATGTTTGGCTTGCCCAACTGCTTTGATTGGGGGTTTATTCAAAAATGGCTGTAATAACCTATGATTTTATGATTTCTCAACTGTAACCTTATTTAATGATGTAATTAGTTTTCAAACCTTATTTTGGGATCCCAAATGTTTAATGATAGAAGTTTTAATGAAACGACACATTTTCAAAGATTACAGCCTTAACTTTTAATTAGTCACACTTTTGTTCAAAACCTCGGTTAGCGAGTTCATTGCACACTGTTTCGTCTTAAAAACTCACTTAGTAACGGCTCTAAGGAAGTAGGGCGTTACAGTGGCAATTTTTCTTCTATTTCTATATCTCTAGAGATATATTTTTCTTCTTTAATTTTATTTTATTAGACAAATAACAAATATAAATATGAGTAATTTTATTATAATAATATTTTATTATTGATTTATTATGTATTCATAAAACTTTTTGTTTATTGTCTATTACCATTATTATTTTATAACATTTAAACGGAATCAAGCAAATTTTTGCATAAAATTTGAACAAAATATGTCACCAATATTTACATATATAATGTATAATAATATTTGTTTAATTTGATTAACCATTATTTTCAGTTGTGTATGGGATTAGTCTATTGGATGATTATCATAAAAGATATGGAATAATTAGAAAAGTAAAGTAAAATAAAAATTAATACATATTTTCCCTACTATTACAAAACTATACTTAATTTATAATAATAAGAGTAATACCACAATAAGATAATGACACTAAAATATTAATAAATATTTTTATAATTGAAATTATTATCTTTATTTTTTAATTATTATATTGATTGTATTAATAAAATTTCCTTCCTTTTATTATAAATAACATATATTTTTTTTAAAAAAAATTCTAAACAACCAAACAAAGCATGGTTCTATTACCTAGCTAAAATTTTATATATAAATTTATTTATTTTATTTTACTTTTTAATTCATTGTTTATTATTAATATTAATTAATGAATAATATAACCTATATATCTCTATCCAATTTAGCTTAACAAAACTCATGTTTTTGTGTATTAAAATCCAAATAATGATTACACTAATAATGTTACATTTAATATTACCATTGTCAAGTGAAAAAAATTACTTTGTAAAAATAGCACTACATTTATAATGTTTTCTTATTTTTTTTTCAAAAAAAGAAATAGTTCACTCGGTTTTATGAAGTAAAAAACATGATATAAATTAATTTTTCTACAACTATACTATTTTATTCTAAGATATTATTAATTAAAGAAATATAAAAAGTTTTTTCAAAATATATACTATTCAATTATTATAAATGGCTGCTCAGAGCGCCACTCTATTTCCTAGTTATAAATATAATAGAAGTATTAGAAGAGAAAACACAAAAGATGATGGGAAACACAAAAATGAAACCAAAATAACTCTATACGGTGGAAGTCGAAATTGTAGAACCAAATCTTGGCATGATGAGAATCGCTTTCCACAATCTCTATTTCAAGCATTCCTTGAGTTGCTTGAAGCCTCTACTAAGAAGTTATAAGAAGTGGGATGCAACAAACCTTGAAAATCACATAAGAGGTATGTTAGAGAGAGTTGTAAATTGTGATCATGACTTTACAACTCTAAATGACACATTTTCTTATAGTGTAGGCACCATAATTAACTCTAACTAATAGGATTAGAGTTTTTAAAATATAAAACTTGGAGCCAAAAACGTAATTGCAATGTATGTCTCAGGCCATATGTCGCCACACACAGGCGACACATCACCATGTCGCATGTTGTTTCAAGGCAATACATTGCCTGCTTTGCATGTGACATGTCGTTTAACCATTGGTCAACTTGCTCAAAAGTGACCTAAATGAATTCCAAATGTTTCCAAACCTTTTGGACAACGGTAGATATCTCATTATACAACTTTAGATCTAGACATACAATTTTTTAATACCTACAACTAAAACTCAAATTTCACACATCTATTATGTGAAATCGTTAAGGGTTTTACATATAATGTGAAAGTAACACTTTAGACATTGTATATAACTAATCCTAATAGAATATCAAGAAAGGTTTATTTAATTTGTTTTTTCTTTTTGTCAACCTCTGATCAATCACCATTGAATAATGCTCTAATAGTTAAAATTAAGGTAATCTTCAATGCAATGTATTAAATATTGGCTTAACAATATTGAGCACTGACTCACATATAAATATATGTGTATATATATAATAGGTAAAAGTAATGTTAGTTTTATTTAGAAAATATATTAAATTATTTTTATTATATTTTTTTAATTGACATATAAATTTAAAATAAATAAATAATATCATATATTATAAAAGAATGATATAGAAATATTAACCAAAACATTGTCTATAGTTTTAGAAAAATAATAAATAAGATGAATTTAAAAAAAAAAAAAATAATTATGCAAAAGTATTTGTTAGATATACACTTTATATCTCTTGTATATAATAAGTGTATAGATAACGAAAATTATTAGTTTTAACGGTATTTTTTTAATGTTAACTTTAATTAAATATTCTTATATTTAACAGAATATTCTTAGATTTAACTGTAGTTTGTAAAAACTTAAACTTAAATAAAATAAAATAAATAATTAAAAAAATTAAAATATGATATTTTTGAGATATTTTACAATGATAATTATTTAAAAATAATAAAATAATAATTTTTATAACTTAAATAAAATTTAATTAAACTTAAACTCACTTATTAGAATAATATCATATTAAACATATAATATAATCTACTGTGAATTAGTAACAAATTAATTTTTTTTTTAATACCTAGAAAAGAAACTTAAATTTAAAATCTAAGCATAATATTTAATATTACATTAAACATATAATATATAATATATTATTGTCACTCCCAAATTCAAAAACTAGAACAAACATACACTTAAACAAAAATAAATAAAATTATTTAATTAAAATTTGATATTTATTTCAAAATTTATATGACATTAATATAAATTTAATAAAAATAATTAATAAATTCTATAAATACAACTAAGCAAACGTGCATATTGTATGTTGCTTGTATCTAGTATATAAATATATAGTGCATTGTAGTTTTAAAATTAAATACTTTTTTTCTAATTTTCTTTTAAAAAAGAGACCTATGAATTTCAATAAAATAAAATATTAAAAAATTCTAAATCAAAATTATAAACTTTAAAAGTTTAGTTGATCCAATTTTAATTTTTTAATTTAAAATTTTTTAAAACCAGCAAAAGGTTCGATATATATTGTAGCGACCCAAATTTGCTAATAAGGCTTGGGGCCTTGATTAGTGTGCCTGAAGGGCAATAATTGTTATACTGTATTAATATATGTGAATTTATTAATATGTGGTTAGGATGCATGTGAGCCCCATTTGGATATTAGGGGTATGTTTGTGATTTTTGCCCATTGAGGGTATAAATGTAATAAACATGATATGTATGTGATATATCTGTGTAGCACAATCCGAGACAGTTCTGGGGAGCAGTTAGCCGGAAAGTCATGACGGGGTTGAGAATCCAACTCAGGGCTAGTCGAGGGGTATTTTGGGTACTAGATGTCTTATGGGGTTATTGGGTTATAGAAATAAATATTTGGAGATATATTTGAGGTTAGAATGTCTAGGAATGAATACTGGGGAAATTTACCGTTTTGCCCTTGGGGACGTTTTGGTACCCCGAGCCTTGAGGTAACCATATGGACTTAAGTTAAATAAAACAAACAAATAGGAAACCCCCAGACTTATTCTAACCGACTCACTCCCTCTCCCTTCACTGGTTTTCTAACATCTTGGGGACTTAGAACATCTTGGAGAAAAAACTTGCCAAAGCTAAGGAATTGGGCTGATGGTCTTGAGGAATTAAATAGCTTGGCACTTAGAGAATCTACACAGAAATATAACTCATCAAGGTAAGCTCCTAATATGTGGAACTGTGTTAATTTGCAACTGGTTTTAAGGTTGTATATCAGAGTTTTGCATGTTGGAGGGATGAGGATTCAACTTTGATTTCTATAAGGTTTTGGCTTGAGTTTTTTGTTGGGTTTTGTTGTTGAATCTATGGTATAACCATTGTGATAATTAGTTGGGATTGTTGGTTTGATTTTGGGGATAATTGGACTGATTTTTGAGGTGAAAATGGTGTTATTTTCTGGGCTCGAAGGGTTGGGCTGCGGCTCTGTTCTTGAGTGCTGCGGCCCCCTACGAAGTTGATGAGCCAGGGAGGCTCTGCCTCTGGGGAGCGCCGCGACGCCATAGGGCAGGGCTGCGACTCAAATGGGCGTCAGAGAGGTTTTAGCCTCTGTTTTGGGGGCGGGCCGCGGCGCCAGCTCTTAGGGCCGCAGCTCAAAAGGGAAATTTTGGTTGAATTGAGGTTTTAAGCGCGGGAACCTAACCTAGGATGCTCGGGATCGACTCCACCACTGTGTTTGGTGGAATTCGATGTCCCAGAAGCTAGAAATATATTTGGAAATCGTTACTCGAATATTAATGGAATCCTTTATCATGCGTTGTGACTAGGTTTTCTTCTAGGCTCGGGATAGAGGACTGTGCTCGTGATCGTCGTGCTTGGGAAGCTCGGGTTACAGTTAAGAAAACCACTGTTCCCATAGAGCTTGTGTGCAGGGCTGAGCCCTATGTGAATGTGTTGCAGGTCATAGTCCTTTGATTGAATTTGTTCAAGTTTTGCATTTGCTTTATTATGCTATGGTTACATATGTGTAAATGTTCGGCAAGAGCCGGGAACGGTGCAGGCCGAGGTCGGCAAGGCCGGGAACGGCAAGGGGCCGGGAACGGCATTAGGCACGTGGAGTGCAAGGCCGAGTGCGGCAAGGGGCCGGGAGCAGCGTTGAGCACGTGGAGTGCGAGTTGCCAGGGTGAGCCCTAAAGGATACCTGGGATATACTCACGGTGTGGACCGCGAACCCAGGACCTGGTAAAGTGCCTGGGATGGCTTGGCCGTATGTGTTTAGCTTAATGATGTCATGTTTATATGCTAAGTGTTTGATGTGCATATGTTGTCTGCTTATGAGGGTTTTCTTGCTGGGCTTCAGCTCACGGGTGCTCTGTGGTGCAGGTAAGGGCAAGGAGAAAGTCAACCGACAATGAGTATGAAGGGCGTGAGGTGGCGCGTACATGTCTGGTCTACCTGGCTGCCACGACCAGGGTTATTTTTTGGGAATTGTTTATAAAGAACCCTATTTTGTCGTCTTGTCAACTATAAGTATATTCTGAGTTGTAAATATTTATAAACAGTATTTTGGGTTCCCAAATGTTAAACGTTTTATGATTTTCAGTAAATGGAATTATTTTCAAAGTTTATGTCTCTGATTATGATTTAATTACACGTTTACCTTAAAACCTCGATTAGCGAGTTAAATGCACGTTTTAAACTCACTTAGTAACGGCTCTAAGGAAGTAGGGCGTTACAACTTGGTATTAGAGCGAGCCAAGGTTATTGGTTCTAGAGATTGGCCAAACATTTACGCTCGCTGTCAGTGACAGGCTCGACTCAGGGTTGGTTGGTATGATTGCTTAATATGCTTGAATATGTACTTGAATGCCCTATTTGCCTACTTGTTTCATATAGAGCATGATGAATGAGTTAACATATGCATGATGCCAGGGCATGGCCCGTTGTGTGTTATATGCTATCTGTATGTTATCTGGATTGCTGTTCATGGTTGGTTGTTATGATTGGGAGGTGGTATTGGACTTTTTTATCATGCCTCATGAGCGGTGTAATTGATTACAGGCATATAGTTGTGATGCCTCGGCAATCATCTAGACTCCGCGGCAGTTGGGCCGAGGATGACAATCAGGGTCAAGACCCTCCACCTGCCCCACAGAATTGGAAAGAAATGTTTGCTTGCTGAAATGGAAGCGAGATTGCAGAGAACAGAGGAAGAACTACGTCAGTTGAGGCAGCAGGCCCCTCCACAGGTCACTGGGCTGCCAATTCAGCAGGGTGCAGCGCCAGTGCCGGTTCAGCCTGTGGTTGAGAACAGGTGGGAACCTCTGTATGAAAGATTCAGAAAGCAGCATCCTCCCGCCTTTGAGGGTGGACCAGACCCACTGCGGGCAGAGCAGTGGATGAATATTGTTTCCTCTATCCTGGATTTCATGAGGGTTGAGGGGAACGAGAGGGTTGCTTGTGTTAGTTATATATTAAGAGAGGATGCCCGCATCTGGTGGGATGTTGTAGTTCAGAGAAGGAATGTGGCAGTCATGACCTGGGAAGAATTCAAGAATATATTCAACGAGAAGTATTACAGCGTAGCAGTCCGAGCTGCAAAGGTTGAAGAGTTCATCAACCTGACTCAGAATCAGTTGACTGTGACTGAGTATGCTATGAGATTTGATAGATTGGCGAAGTTTGCGCCAGATTTAGTGCCGACTGATGCGGCAAGGAGAGGCAGATTTGTGCGAGGGCTGAATGTTATGATCGCCCGCGATGTGAACATTACATTGGATCCAGTGACTACTACCTATGCACAGGTAGTAGACAAGGCCCTTACAGCTGAGAGGCCGAAGATCAGATATGGAGAAAGAGCACTGTTAGGCATGATGCTAGGAGGACAATGCCTCCTTTTGTTGGATCCAGTCGGGGTATTGACCCCAGTGAGCAGAAGAGGAAGGCCCCAGATTCCTTTGTTCCTCCCAGTTCTGATAGGAGGGCACGGGGTGCTTTTAGTGGCCATCAGGGTGGAGGTGATAACTGGAGGAGTTTCCTAGTGTGTCCCTAGTGCAGACAACGACATCAGGGCGAGTGCAGGATCAGGGCCTGCTTTGTCTGTGGGAGTGCCAACCATTTGAAGAAAGACTGCCCACAAGTCAGGAGGGAGGAGCCAAAGCAGGGAGTCTGTCGGAGCGACTAAGGACTTTTCCATTTCAGAGACGGGGTTACTGAAGTACAAGGGTCGGATTTGTGTTCCGATGGATTCTGTTATCCGACGAGAGATTCTAGATGAATCACATACCACTCCCTACTCTTTACATCCAGGTACGACGAAGATGTACCAAGATTTGAGAGCTTTATATTGGTTGTTGGGCATGAAAATGGATGTGGTGGATTATGTGGCCAAGTGCTTAACGTGTCAGCAGGTCAAGGCTGAACATCAGAGGCTAGTGGGATTGCTGCAGCCTCTAGGGATTCCGGAGTGGAAGTAGGAGGACATCACCATGGATTTTGTAGTTGGTTTGCCGAGAACTGTGGGACAGCATGACTTGGTGTGGGTGATCATGGATAGGTATGCCAAGTCAGCCCACTTTTTGTCTGTCAGGACGACTTATACCGTGGAGCAATATGCTGAATTATATGTGAAAGAAATTGTTCGGCTTCATGGAGCTCCAAGGTCGATAGTGTCTGACAGAGAGCCCACATTCACCTCCAAGTTTTGGGAGAGCCTATAGAAGGCTATGGGCCACAGTTACGATTTAGTATCGCTTATCATCCTTAGACAGATGGACAGTCTGAGAGGACGATTCAGATATTGGAAGACATGTTGCGAGCCTGTGTATTAGACTTTGGGGGATCTTGGAGTAAGTATCTTCCTCTGATTGAGTTTTCGTATAATAACAGCTATCAAGCAACTATCGGAGTGGCTCCGTATGAGATGCTATATGGGAGGAAGTGTAGATCACCTATCCATTGGGACGAGACGGGTGAGAGAAGCTATTTGGGTCTTGAGATGGTTCAGAGGACCAAAGAGGCGATTGAGAAAATTAGAGCGCGAATGGTCGCCTCCCAGAGTCGCCAGAAGAGTTATTCAGACCTGAAGCACAGGAGTGTGGAATTTCAGGTCGGTGACCATGTGTTCCTTAGGGTTTCACCTCTAAGAGGAGTGAAACGGTTCCGTGTTCGGGGCAAGCTGAGCCCTAGGTTTGTTGGACCCTTTGAGATTCTAGAGCGGGTTGGGGAGTTAGCTTACAGGTTGGCGATACCTCCAGCCTTATCAGGGGTTCATAATGTTTTTCATGTGTCCATGCTCCAAAAGTATGTATCAGATTCAACTCACGTGCTGAGTTATGAAAGTTTGGAGTTGGACCAGGATTTGTCCTATGAGGAGAAGCCGGTTCAGATTCTTGACCGAAAAGATAAGGTTTTCCAGAACAAGCCCATCGCCTTGGTGAAAGTGCTGTGGAGGAACAACAAAGTTGAGGAGGCGACATGGGAACTTGAATCAGGCATGCGAGAGTGGTATCCCGAGTTGTTCAGGTAATTTCGAGGAAGAAATCTTTATAAGGAGGGGATAGTTGTAGCGACCCAAATTTGCTAAAAAGGCTTGGGGCCTTGATTAGTGTGCCTGGACGGCAATAATTGTTATACTGTATTAATATATGTGAATTTAATGAATATGTGGTTAGGATGCATGTTTAGTTGAATTAAATATGCATGTGGGCCCCGTTTGGATATTAGGGGTATGTTTGTGATTTTAGCCCGTTGAGGGTATAAATGTAATAAACATGATATGTATGTGATATATCTGTGTAGCACGATCCGAGACAGTTCTGGGGAGCAGTTAGCCGGAAAGTCACGACGGGGTTGAGAATTCGACTCAGGGTGAGTCGAGGGGTATTTTGGGTACTAGATATCTTATGGGGTTATTGGGTTATAGAAATAAATATTTGGAGATATATTTGAGGTAAGAATGTCTAGGAATGAATACTGGGGAAATTTACCGTTTTTCCCTTGGGGACGTTTTGGTACCCCGAGCCTTGAGGTAACCAAATGAACTTAAGTTAAATAAAACAAACAAATAGGAAACCCCCAGACTTATTCTAACCGACTCACTCCCTCTCCCTTCACTAGTTTTTCTAACATCTTGGAGACTTAGAACATCTTGGAGAAAAAACTAGCCAAAGCTAAGGAATTGGGCAAATGGTCTTGAGGAATTAAAGCTTGGCACTTAGAGAATCTACACAGAAATATAACTCATCAAGGTAAGCTCCTAATATGTAGAATTGTGTTCATTTGCAGCTGGTTTTAAGGTTGAATATTAGAGTTTTGCATGTTGGAGGGATGAGGATTCAACTTTGATTTCTATAAGGTTTTGACTTGAGTATTTTGTTGAGTTTTGTTGTTGAATCTATGGTATAACCATTGTGATAATTAGTTGGGATTGTTGGTTTGATTTTGGGGATAATTGGACTGATTTTTGAGGAGAAAATGGTGTTATTTTCTGGGCTTGAAGGGTTAGGCCATGGCTCTGTTCTTGAGTGCTGCGGCCCTACGAAGTTGATGAGCCAGGGAGGCTCTACCTCTGGGGAGCGCCGCAGCGCCATAGGGCAGGGCCGCAGCTTAAATGGGCGTCAAAGAGGTTTTAGCCTCTGTTTTGGGGGCGGGCCGCGGCTACAGCTCTTAAGGTCACGGCTCAAAAGGGAAATTTTGGCTGAATGGAGGTTTTAAGTGGGGGAACCTAACCTAGGGTGCTCGGGATCGACTCCACCACCGTGTTTGGTGGAATTCCATGTCCCGGAAGCTAGAATTATATCTGGAAACCGTTACTCGAATATTAATGGAATCCTTTATCATGTGTTGTGACTAGGTTTTCTTCTAGGCTCGGGATAGAGGATTGTGCTCGTGATCGTGGTGCTTGGGAAGCTCGGGTTACAGGTAAGAAAACCACTGTTCCCATAGAGCTTGTGTGTAGGGCTGAGCCCTATGTGAATGTGTTGCAGGGCATAGCCCTTTGATTGAATTTGTTCAAGTTTTGCATTTGCTTTATTATGCTATGGTTGCATATGTGTAAATGTTCGACAAGAGCCGGGAACGGTGCAGGCCGAGGTCGGCAAGGCCGGGAACAGGAAGGGGCCGGGAACGACATTAGGCACGTGGAGTGCAAGGCCGAGTGCGGCAAGGGGCCGAGAGCAGCGTTGAGCACGTGGAGTGCGAGTTGCCAGGGCGAGACCCTAAAGGATACCTAGGATATCCTCACAGTGTGGACCGCGAACCCAGGACCTGGTAAAGTGCTTGGAACGGCTTGGCCGTATGTGTTTAGCTTACTGATGGCCTGTTTATATGCTAAGTGTTTGATGTGCATATGTTGTCTGCTTGTGAGGGTTTTCTTGCTGGGCTTCGGGTCACGGGTGCTCTGTGGTGCCGCTAAGGGCAAGGAGAAATTCAACCGACCATGAGTATGGAGGGCGTGAGGCGGCGCGTACATGTCTGGTCTATCTGGCTGGCACGGCTAGGGATATTTTTTGGGAATTGTTTATAAAGAACCCTATTTTTTTCGTCTAGTCAACTATAAGTATATTCTGAGTTGTAAATATTTATAAACAGTATTTTTGGATCCCAAATGTTAAACGTTTTATGATTTTCAGTAAATGGAATTATTTTCAAAGTTTATGTCTCTGATTATGATTTAATTACACGTTTACCATAAAACCTCGATTAGCGAGTTAAATACACGTTTTAAACTCACTTAGTAACGACTCTAAGGAAGTAGGGCGTTACATATATATTATTTAATTAATGGCTAGAGCAATTAAAATAAGTAATTTCTCATTAAAAAAACTAAACAACAAAATAAGAAAATGATCTAACGATTCAAATATATATAGATATATTCATGTATACATAAATAGTTAACAAACTCGTATAGATATTGTAATGCCCTAAACTCCAAGGACCGTTACGGTGCGCATTTTAAACAGTGTTAAACTCGCTAGCCGAGTCATTTGGCCATAATTGTGTAACTAAGTATGATTTGCAGTTTAGGGATTAAAAATTTCGGTTAAGATGTAACGTTTCATTAGAACGTTTACTGTATACAATGGGATCCAAAAAATATAGTTTAAAGGTTTATTACAAGAAAATATTTCCACCCAGCCGATCTAAGCGGTAAAACAGGGTTTAACCCTAGTTCCTCTCTTTCAAACCTCGGCCGTGGTGATCGAGCAGCTGCATATGTACACATCGTCACCTAAGCTCTCGAACTCAAGAATGGTCCAGCTTTCTTTTACCTTTACCTACACCACATAGCACCCGTGAACCGAAGCCCATCAAGAAAACTCAATATGCGCATGGACAGTCATATCATGATATCAAATTATATCTGGCATGCCTAGCAGACATAGCTCTATTCAAGCATGCAAGTAAATTCAAATTATGTTGGGGAATCTAGGATAAGAAATCTTGCCCTCCTGATTGGATGACCATCAAGCCAATGCTAATCAGATGAGTGATTTAACACTTAAGGTTCTGGTAAACCATACTGAGTGACCGCAAGCAAGTCACTACGAGGCTCAGTGCCCAAATCCATGCAAATGATGATCAGAATGATCATACAAATCTGATAGCCCTCAACAGATGAGTGAATATCACTTTAAGGTTCTGTTAAACCACAATGAGTTACTAACAAGCAAGTCACTATGGGGCTCGGTGCCCATAGCCGTGTAACAAAACCGTTACATGAGCTTTCCTGCAATGGCTCTAATCAGATGAGTGACTGATGGGTAAGTCACACGGAGCCCGGCACCCATAGCCATGTGACTAAACAGTCACTGGGCTTGCTGGCCTTGGCTCTAAATGACTAGCCTTTGGCTAGACAAGCGCCTTTAGTATTCATCGAACTTGAGGTCGGTCCGGCATTAACGCCCTTCTGAGTCGTTTAATGCAGATGTCGATTAGATCTAATCTTTGTTGGCTTGCGTTGAATACGCTAAGGCCGTTCCTGACTTATAAGTCAGCACTGTGTGACCAGTACCCAGTACCACTGCCGAACTCGACTAATGAGTCACAGCTTCACAGTTGATACTGACTCCTTTCCCAATTCTGACTAATGAGTCAGTGCCACGCACAAGTAAGCAATGCTACCAAACATGTATCGTATGTCAAATATCCAAATACAGGGCATTCAGCACACTTACTTAACAATTGCTAGCATAATTGAAATCATGCATAAACACAAAGACTCAAGCTCTGAGCAATCTCGTATTCAATATTCATGGCATGCCCTAATCAAGTGTTTCTCGTGCATCACATGCATCATACTTAAACGTCTAACATGCCTCAATAATAACCATATACAAGTGAGCAAGATTGCTAAGCATTCAATATACTATCAATATTCACATTTAAACATCCAACATACATCAAGAATAACCATGCATGTCACATATAGGGTGCCATTTTCTTACCTTTGGTCCAAGCACAGGTTACCAATAAACAAGCCACAAGCACGTTCCTGATTCCAAGTCTCTAGTGATAACCTAGTCACAACCATAATATAAAACCTCATCAAAATGAGTAAATAAATACTTTCAAACCCAACCCAAGCCTCCGGGACGTCGAATCCCACTCAACTAGGTAGTAGGATCGATCACAAGCTCTTAGAGTTAAGTTCCCATCACAAAAACACAATTCTAGGCAACTTTTTCCTTAAGGGTCGCGGCCTGCCCCCCTGGCAGAACCTATCTCCACCTTCATCAAGCTAGGGCCGCGGTGCCCTAGAATAGGACCGTAGCCCAACCTCGCACCACCCTAAAAACCCTGATTTTCCACTTTTAAAACCTTTCGAAAACCTTTCTAAACATCTCCAAATCCCAAAATCAAAGTTCCCAAACATCCCCATGATCCAAATCATGCTGACCCACTAACCTGGGCAATCCCACAGCAAAACCCATCACGATGCTTTCTTATTTCCATCATAAAATACTCAAAGGCTACAATGGCCCCACTGATTTTGATACCCTGACTTGACCTGGTAACAAGTTAAGAACTTTACAACGCATTCCATTATGTCCCTCTCCATCTCAGCTCATCAATAAAATGCTTTCAAACTCTGGTACACTGCCATGATTCCTAAATGAAGAGAATAAGAAGAACAACATGAGATTCATCCAGAATCTCCCAATTAATCTCAGTGTCCATCGGATTCCAAATCCGATCCTTATACCTCAATAAATTCATACCTGACACTACAAAACCCTTAGTTAATCCAGATAAGACTTTCCACTCAATCTTTCCTGTCTGTGGTTCACTTAGTCATCTTTCCTTTTGATCTTCTCTGAGATAGTAATCTCAAGCACAGAACTGGCCACCTGGCCCACCAGAAACACTACTCTAGTTCTGGTCAGATCCTTTAACCAACATGCTTCATAAGCAATCCATTCCCCTATCACTGAGGTGTCATAACCACCTACTAACTGATTCTGATCTGCAAGAAGACTCAGAACCCTTTCCCAAGGTATATGTGATATCCTGCCCATCCAAGGAAACTCTTGCCTACCGAGGCATTCCTTGACCTTGGAAAATCTCCGCAGAGAAAACACCAGTGTACGCCCTAAATATCCACGCTTTATTGGCGAGCTAGAAAAGGGCCTAATTTGATCTGCCACGTGTAAATCGTCCACCCGGAGCTGTTTTGTTACGGACCTCCATCTGTCCAGCCCGAGCTGATTAGAGTGTTAACTGCTACTTGGAGGCATCGCGTCAGCAGTATGAGTATCACGAGCTGGCGCCACATTAAGCTCGTGATGCGGTAGAGATCTAACACCCGAATCCTTGTAAAGTCAACCGCGCAATGTAAATGTGCATATATCAGACATCACATGTCTGTTTTATTCCTGATTTCTCGGATGCGCAGTATAAATGTGCGCATTCAGACATCCCGCCTGATTTGGGCAATTCGGCCCACTGTCCCTCCTTACCTATTAATTACACCACACTTCACTGCAAAGTTTAGGAGTTAATCATCAGTGTCACAGAGATGACGTGAAGGATAAAGAGATCACGGGATGACCCCATTGCCAACCCAGATATCTTCTTCCTATAAATACCAAGACCTTGGGTAGTGCAAGGGGTTGGCATATTTTTGTAAAGAAACACTCTGTAAGAAATAGTCAAGAGATATCAATAATATCGACTGGTGGACTAGAAGGATTTTAACCTTCGAACCACCTAAAAAGAAAGGAGTGACCATCTTCCCATTCTATTAGTTTCTCAAATCCAGAATATAATTATTTTCATATTACGGTTCACCAATTTGCACTAATCCATCCTATTTATTCGTATAATTACCTGTTGGCGAAGAATCGCGTCAACAGTTTGGTGCTTTCATTGAGAGGATTTAGAATGGTGCCCTGCCCACGGGAAACGGAGGAGTTCGCTATGCGGTGGTGGCTATTGACTACTTCACGAAATGGGAAGAAGCGGCGCCCCTGGTGACGATTACATCAAAGAGGGTCCTTGACTTTGTAGTTAAGAATATTGTCTGCTTATTCGGGCTGCAAAAGAAGATCGTGTCGGATAACAGAACCCAGTTCAATAGCGACCTCTTCACTGAATTTTGCGAGAGGCACGGCATAATTAAAAGTTTTTCCACCGTGGCCTACCCCCAGGCTAATGGACAGGTCGAGGCTGTGAACAAGACACCAAAAGCGAGCCTTAAGAAGAGGTTGGATGAAGCCAAGGGAGTTTGGCCTGAACAGCTCCCCCAGGTGCGGTGGGCGTACCGGACCTCGCACCGAACTTCTATGGGTCACACTCCTTTCTCCCTGACTTTCAGGAGCGAGGTCGTCCTTCCTTTCTAAACAAAGATAGCCTCGCATAGAGTCCGGGCATTGACCAAGACCAGAACGACAAATTGCTTAGAGTGTCCCTTGACCTAATTGACGAAAAACGAGAAGCTTCGCAGCTGCAGCTCACGCATTATCAACAAAAGATCACTTGTTATTTCAACTCAAAGGGAAAGAGACGCATCTTTAACTTAGGCGACCTGGTGCTCCAAAGAGTCTTCTTAGCCAGTAAGGATCCCAAGGATGGAGTCTTGGGAGCAAACTGGGAAGGACCCTATCAGATAATAGAGGTTGTGAAGGAAGGAACCTTTAAACTAGCTCGGCATAATGGAGAAGCAGTCCCACGGACATGAAACGCTATACACCTAACGAAATATTATAAATAGTCATACTTTTGTAAGGCTTAATTATGAAAGCCACCTTGTATTATTAAAAAATGAGAAGTACTTTTGTATATCGTTGTATGCTTCCGTGTGCGTGTAGTGTTAGAAGAGCGAGTTCCAAGTAACCAAGAACGATCCCTTTCTGTTTACTTGGGGGGCATATATCCTGGATACAACCAGGTCCTAAAACTTAGAAGTTAGTTAAATTGACTAACCAGTGTTTTTCCTAAAGAGAACGAGGTGTCGATAAAACTAACGGGAACTAAGTTGTTAAATCAATGTCCTGGATACAACCAGGTCCTAAAACTTAGAAGTTAGTTAAATTGACTAACCAGTGTTTTTCCTAAAGAGCACGAGGTGACGATAAAACTAACGTGAACTAAGTTGTTAAATCAATGTCCTGGATACAACCAGGTCCTAAAACTTAGAAGTTACTTAAATTGACTAACCAGTGTTTTTCCTAAAGAGCACGAGGTGTCGATAAAACTAACGCGAACGAAGTTTTTAAATCAATGTCCTGGATACGACCAGGTCCTAAAACATAGAAGTTAGTTAAATTGACTAACCAGTGTTTTTTTTCTAAAAAGCATGAGGTGTCGATAAAACTAACGCGAACTAAGTTTTTAAATTAATGTCCTGGACATAACCAGGTCCTAAAACTTAGAAGTTAGTTAAATTGACTAACTAGTGTTTTTCCTAAAGAACGCGAGGTGTCGACAAAACAAATGCGAACTAATTTTCTAAATTAATGTCCTGGACATAACCTAGTCTTAAAACTTAGAAGTTAGTTAAATTGACTAACCAGTGTTTTTCCTAAAGAACACGAGGTGTTGATAAAACTTACGCGAACTAAGTTTTTAAATAAATGTCCTGGATGCAACAAGGTCCCGAAACATAGAAGTTAGTTAAATTGATTAATTCAGTGTTTTTCCTAAAGAACACGGGGTGTCGATAAAACTAGCACGAACTAAGTTTTTAAATTAATATCCTGGACATAACCAAGTCCTAAAACTTAGAAGTTGATTGAAATTGACTAGCAATGCTTTGTAGTTTCGAAGAAAGTCAATAAACTAACGTGAACTAGGTTTTTATCAATCACATCATATTAAAAAGAAAAATAAATGATGAAATTCAGGGTAACTGAAATTAATTGTCTCGAGGAGGAAAAAGCTCGTGATAAATTATTACAGATAAATAAAAAAAAAATACAAAAAGTTCTAGGCCCCCCCCAGGCCGCTCCGCCGAGGTCACCCCCTCGGTCTCTTGCTCGCCAGTAGTAGAAGTCTCCCCAGTCTCATAAGGCGGTTCCTGTTGAAGACGGGCTTTGAACTTCTCAAGGACTGGCTCCCACACCTCGGGCGCCAAAAAGGAGAAGTCACCATCCTAGTTGAAGGCCCAGTAATGGTAGAGAATGGCCTCCATGGATGAGCTGGAAGACGCTCTCTCTACCACGATGGCGGCCTCAGCTTCCAACTGCTTAGCCTTGGCCTCCTCGAGCTCGATCTTCACAGCGGCCAAGGTGACCTGTACAGCCTTTTCACTTTCTTTGGCAGCCATCAAGGCAACCTTGGCACTTTTCTCTTGTTGTTGGGCAAACGTGAGAGCGGCCTAAGCAGTCTGGAACTCGCCCCTGATCTTGTCAATCCTGGCCCTGGACCGAGCTATGCTGTGGTGTAGAGCCAAAGACGCCTGCAAAGACATAGATAGTAAGGCACGTGCTGGGGAGACTCCATGACATTCTTGGGGCTCCTCGTCTTGATCTCCCTCAAGTCCCTCGGGGTGGAATTGTAATAATGCTCCACCGTATAGCTCGCAGTCTCATAAACCGTCCCTCGGAAGGCCTCGAGGATTTTCTCCAGGGGCTGGGCGTTAACCAGGATGCGCATGGTGGGAGTGGGAATTGGCAGGGTTCCAGCTGGTGCCTCCTGTTCCCGAGTAGGGGCTGGAGGTCGTGGGGGAGGTGTGGGCATGTTCTTTGTGGCTGCAGGGACCTGGCCCCTCCCCTTGGCGGGAGACTTGAAGGTGGTCCCGGTAGGAGGAGTCTTCTTGGTCAGCTGGGGTTTCTTGACCAGTGGCCCGGACGATCATGAGGGATGATTCCTCCCCTGGAAGATGGATCGCAAGACGTTGTCTCCGGGCTGTGCCATCTCTTTGCCTGAAACAAAAAGAAAGGAATGTTAGTATACATGTAAGGTTACTTTATTACAAGAAAAATCTAAAGGTGTATTGAAAAGGTCCTACCCTCCGAGCTAGAGGAGGAATCTATTGCCACAACCTCCGGCCTTGAAGCATCTAAGGGGGAGTCTAAGTTTATTACTTCATGGATGAAAGGGGGCTTTGGGTCTAGATCGGCCTCAGGACTAGACTCCCCTACATATTGCCTAAGCCCTGGAGCGACTACACCCTCCAGAAAGGAGTGCCATGACCTAAGGTTGGTCCCGTACTCCTCAAAGAAGGTCGACCAAAAGGATAGGGTGTTGTCTACTACTACGGTGCCCTAAGATGGCCCATATCATGGTGCAACACTAGTTGATCTACACACTAGAGTAGGGTTATGTTAAGGTCGGGTCATCTCGATGATGATGTACGAGTTGGCTTAGGTTAAACCTAGCAAGCCTTAGGTCTGTGGCAGCCCTGTCTAAGTCCTTAAACAGGTATGGGTTACCTTGTCCGGAGGGACCGGCTGCTGCCCCAGACTGAATTTGATCCATGTCGAGGCCTTGAGCAGCCTCGAGAGCTCGCTTTCATCGCACGAGCGACAACTCATCTTCTTCGTCCTGCTCGTCACTGTCCGCGACATCCCCCTCGGGGACAGTCACTAGCTCGTGAGCTACTGGGATAGCCCGCGACCTCCTCAAGGCCAGAGTCTGGCCCGGAGAAATTAACTTACACGCCAACATCATCTCATCAGATACGAGCTGGAGGTAGTCTTTTTCACTTGGTGGGAGCCCCGCCAAGGTATCGTATTGACCCCTAAGGGTCACCGATTTGGCCGTCCTCGCAAAAATGGCTCCATGATGATGTTTAAGTCAATACGCGTGAAAATAAATAAAGCAATATGGTGATTTCCCGAGCTCAGAATAAAGAGAACTTATGAGGACGGTTGAAGTAGTGGTATCCAAATTTGCGAAACCCCGTCGACATGAAGAACTGGTCCTTGAAGTCGTTTGGGTGGCTAGGCAACTCGATGATTGCGGGAGAGTTGGGAAAACTGGTCAAATAGTAGAACCTGCCGCCTCACCCCCATTGATCAGGGCTGGCTTTGAGGCAGAAGAAGAAAAGGATGTCCGCTGGTGTAGAGACCTCCCACTCGTGCCTCAGGAAGAGGTACCTCAGCCCCGCCAGTAGACGGTAGGAGTTAGGGGGCAGTTGGAAGGGAGCCAGCTTCACGTAATTCAGGAAATCTGCGAAGTACTAGTTCAGAGGTAGGAAGGCCCCAGCCTTGAGGTGTTCATCGCTCCAAGCCGCGAACTCCTCGTCGAGAGGCATGCATCTCCTCTTGCCTTCGAGGGGAGGTCGGGCAACAAGAGCGCCTGTCCCAATTTCGATGTTATGGGACAACAGGATCTTGTTGACCCTGCCTTGGGTCGTAATCTTCGAGACTATCCTCTCTATCTCGAAGAAGGAGTCAGGTCCCACCTCGACCTCTTTCTCCACCTTGGGACTGAAGTTGGGGATGGGAGAATCCACCGCAATCCCTTTCCTCTTGCTGGCCTGCTGGGATGACGAGCTAGCCATGCTCTTCTTGGGTGCGTTCTTCCTGGGTCCCATCTGGTCACCTAATGAACAAGAATGAAGAAAAGTTTAAATAGGCGACCTAAAAATAGAAAAGGGAATATAGCGCGAGAAGTGATTTTCGTACACGGGCTGAGGTAATCTCAACCCGCGGTGTGTGAAGCCACGCGTTGCCATGGTCACGCGCCCACGTTTCCAACAAATCCCCGATTGCTTGGGATCTGTGTGTCAGGAGGGTCAGGATAATGCTTGCCTTGGAGGGAAAGTTTTAAAAAGCAAAACCGCCTAGGAAGCGTGACCCCTAAGCTACCTGGTTTTGCACCCTAGAAACCTCTCACCTTCCCCTTTCTAAACAGGCATTCCCTAAAGCTACCTAGAAAAATTACCCAGTATTTATCTTGTCCTAAACATCACGTTCTTAGACATGTTCTCAAATAGTCGATATGCCTATGATCAAAACCTATGCACAAAAAGCCAGCCAAAAACAACCTACAGTGTGCGACTAAGAAAGAGGTTTACCTAACAGAGAAATGTAAAGATCAAAACATGCAATAGGCAGAGGACTTACAGTCTATTTTCCGTGTGAAAGTCGCAAAAGGGGAAGGAATCTGAGTCCTGGTAGAGTCTTTAAAGCTGGACTGGTGAAGAAACTCTTATGGCAAGAGCGTAGGGATCTCTAGGATGATAACCGGAAGAAGAAAAACTTCTAAGACTAAAAAGGAGAGAAAATGAGGAAAAAATTTCAAATGAAGGGTGGCTAATACGGAAGATGGCCAACCTTATATATATGTAAGAGGCATAAAGAAACGAGGACGGTTCGATCAAATTAATGCGAGATATGAGGATCATAACTCGAGAGGCGAAACGACCGCCGAAAGCAAGCTAGTCCATTTAATGCAATTCTCAGAAATCGAACAGTCGCCAACTGCGGTGCTCCACGTGTCCGATACCCATGCAGTGGGTGGGACATGGAGAGTTGAAAGGGAAACTTAAAAGCCCCCGCTGTGAAGTCACAGATGACGTCATGGGTCACGAGCAGGGGCTTGTGGGCAAATGTACGCCCTAAATATCCACGCTTTATTGGCGAGCTAGAAAAGAGCCTAATTCGATCTACCACGTGTAAATCGTCCACCCGGAGTTGTTTTGTTACGGGCCTCCATCTGTCCAGCCCAAGCTAATTAGAGAGTTAACTGCTACTCGGAGGCATCGTGTCAGCAGTATGAGTATCACGAGCTGGCGCCACATTAAGCTCGTGATGCGGCAGATATCTAACACCCGAATCCTTGTAAAGTCAACCACGCAATGTAAATGTGCATATATCAGACATCACATGCCTGTTTTATTCCTGATTTCTCGGATGCACAGTATAAACGTGTGCATTCAGAAATCTCGCCTGATTTGGGCCATGCGACCCATTATCCCTCCTTACCTATTGATTAGACCACACTTCACTGCAAAGTTTAGGAATTAATCATCAATGTCACAGAGATGATGTGAAGGATAAAGAGATCACGGGATGACCCCATTGCCAACCAAGATATCTTCTTCCTATAAATACCAAGACCCTGGGTAGTGCAAGGGGTTGGCATATTTTTGTAAAGAAGCACCCTGTAAGAAATAGTCAAGAGATATCAATAATATCGACTGGTGGACTAGAAGGATTTTAACCTTCGAACCACCTAAAAAGAAAGGAGTGACCATCTTCCCATGCTATTAGTTTCTCAAATTCAGAATATAATTATTTTCATATTACGGTTCACCAATTTTCCCTAATCCATCATATTTATTCGTATAATTACCTATTGGCGAAGAACCACGTCATAACCAGCTTTATAAAAACCACTGATGAGTCCTTTTCATCATAATCCAACTCATCTCTTAAATTACCAATACAATATTACTTTCCCATCATCACATAACCATGTGATAAGCATACTAACTTTATGCTTCTCTTATATGCAACAAACAGAGGAACATCATGGCACCATAACCAATCAGTATAACTCAAAAATCAGAACTGGAAAACTAACCTGCCACCCCTGAAGAACTAGTCTCAGACTCTAACTTCCTCGGAATAAACACTCGAGCTAGAGTCGAGCTGTCCATCCCCTTATGCTCATCCTTCCTTAGCATTGGGCAATCCTTCTTACGATGTCCAAACATTTTGCATGAGAAACATGCCTTTGCTCGGCATTCTCCCAGATGACGCCTCTTGCACCGAGTGCATACTGGACGAGTCTTCCAACTTTCATTCTTGCTTGCTCCAATAAGTAGAGGTACCACTATCTGAGCTCCGTGCTCTCTGGTACTCTTCTTCTCATTTCTTACACTCTCAACTGCAAGAGCCTTCTCTACCACCTGAGCATAAGTAGAGATTTCATGCACTGGGGCAACTCTAATGCCCTGAGCTATTCCAGGATTCAATCCCTGAACAAACATTTCCTTCCGAGCTACATCTGTGGGTACCATGTCAAAAGAAAACTTGGCCAACCCATCAAATCTGTTAGCATACTCGGTTACTGTCTCATTTCCCTGAACGAGATTCAGAAACTCATTCGCCTTAGCAGTCTTGGCTACATCAAAATAATACTTCTCATTAAACAGCTACCTAAACTATTTCCAATCCATCACAGTTGTGTCTTGTGTCTCGTGTCTGGGATACTACTTATATATATACATATATAGTGGAAGCACATACAAGTTATATGCTAAAAAAAGTGTGATTGATAAAATATTTAAATATTACAAGAATTGTAGATAATTATAAAAAAGGTGTGCGACTGGTTTTCTTCCTCCCCATGGTGAGGCAAAAGAAAACTTCTCAGACGCCTGTTCTCCGATCACCTGAGATAGTGGGTAGTTCTGTCAAGATTCGTAATGAACGAGAGGAGAAACCTGATGATGTTAGTGGAAATCCCCTGGAGAAGATATTTTCTGATACGGTTGCACATTTTCCAGCGATTGGGGAGGGCCAATTACTAGATGACTGTGAATAGACTGCAGATGAGGGCATTTCT
Organism: Humulus lupulus; assembly: GCF_963169125.1. Lineage (NCBI taxonomy): Eukaryota > Viridiplantae > Streptophyta > Magnoliopsida > Rosales > Cannabaceae > Humulus > Humulus lupulus. The sequence goes on from NC_084802.1 coordinate 266,473,033, forward strand.
GGCTCTAGGTCTTGGGTGAAGGAAACCGAGGAACAGGATTTCCATGAGTTGGCCAAAGAAAAATGGTCCAATTTTTAGGATTCTTTTATTGCTCAGGGTGGTGCTCAGCTTACCTATGAAGAGCCCCTGATCCAAGAAGGGAAATTGATAGCTCAAGTCAATGTGGAGGAGATAGAGGTGGATGCTTCCTTTTGGCAATCAACTATTGTATGTGTTGTTTTAGGAGCGAATCCTCCTTTTGTTGTTTTTGAAGGGTTTATTAAATGATTATGGGGAAAGCTTGGTATTGAGCGAATTGCTCGTATGAATACGGGTCATACTATAGTCAAATTCCGAGATGTAGCTACTCGAGATATGGTGTTGGAATCTGGTGTTGTTCATTTTGACAGGAAACCTGTTCTACTGAGGCCTTAGTCGATTGATTTAGACAAAATGAGGCTGGTGAAATCAGTGCCGGTTTGGATAAGATTACCTGATCTAGGTCTTCAATATTGGGGTATTAAAAGTTTGAGTGCTCTCGTTAGTACTATTGGTAAACCTATGATGATTGATAGGGTTACAAAGGAAAGGTCTATGGTGAAGTTTGCTAGAGTTCTTGTGGATGGAGAGATATCAGATCATATCCCTCAGTTCATCAGTTTTATTAATGAGCGAGGCCAACTAATGGAACAGGCTATAGAGTTTGAATGGATTCCTACCCAATGTTCGATTTGTAAAAGTTTAGGTCATTCTTCTGCTAGTTGCAAGCATGTTCAGGAGGTTGTTTGGAGGCCAAAGAAGAAGGAATTTGGTCTGGAAAATGGGGAAACCGTGGGATCTCATGCTCCTTCTGCACCTGGTTTTGAACCTTTGTCCAAGGATCCTCAAGAACAGGTGGCTGGAAAGGTTGTACAGACAAGATCGTTAAAGGAGGCTAGTTGTTCTACAGCTGGGCAGGAGATGAAGTGGACTACACCAAAAAAAAGTGGGAGGTACTAAGAAAAATGTTACAGCATCTATGACTTTGAGGACTAACAAGTATAGTGTCTTGCAGGAGAATAATTTGGAGGTCTCAAAGAAGAGTCAACAAGAGGTCAAGACTTCTAATGGAAGGGTGCAACATACTGTGTTGGAACATTAGGGGTTTGAATAAAAGGAATAAGCAGAGGTCTTTGATAGACCTTTGTAGGATCAATAAAATTTGTTTAGGTGCTTTTCTAGGAACTAAATTAAAGGGCAATAAGATTGAGGAGATGATGCGGAATGCTTTCATGGGCTAGGACTAGTTTAGTAGCCTGACTGTGGAGGGTAGGATTTTGTTAGTTTGGAAGCCAAATATTGTTTCCCAAAGTATTATTCAGGAAGATGACCAATTCATTCATTGCTATGTGGAGATTAAGGGTGTTTCTCAAAAAATTTGTTTGACTCTTGTGTATGGTAGGAATTCGGTGGAGGAGAGGAAAAGTCTTTGGACTTAGTTACCATCGATTGAGTTTCCAACTCTTCCTTGGTTAGTAGTTGGGGACTTTAATGCAGTTTTTGAATATGATGATCATATTGGTGGTAGGCCAGTTACTGAGTTAGAATTGGAAGATGATTGTCATTAGAGGGCCCGTGCTATGATGTCAGAGTTACAATCGAGTGATTCTCATTATACCTGGTCAAATAAACAAATGGAAGGAACCATAATTTTCTCTAAATTAGACAGAGTTTTTATTAATGAAGCTTGGGTAGACGCCTTTCCTAAGTCTGAAGTTCATATTAACTGGGATGTCATTTCCGACCACTGTTTTTGCCTTATCAAAACTGTTCCAGGTCAGTACTTAGGGGTTCGGCCATTCAAATATTTTAATATGTGAGCGGATCATCAGGATTTTAGAAATACAGTCCTTTGTAACTGGTCTATTCCAATTGGTGGTTCTGGGTTGCTGCGGATCATTCAGAAATTAAAGAGACTAAAACCTATTTTGCTTCAGTTTAATAAGCTGAAAGTTGGTGATGTTGCAAAGCAATTTTCTGAAGCAAAAATTAATTATGAGCAGGCCCAGCTCTTTTTAAAACAGAACTCTTCTTCGATTTCTCTTCAGCATGCTAAGAAAGAGGCTTATTTTGAATTTGGCCGTAAGTCCAAATGTCTGAGACTTTCCTTAGACAAATGAGCAAAATTACTTGGCTTAGATTTCGAGATGAGAACACTGCTTATTTTCATGCTAGTCTAAAGCAGAGGAAAATTGGTAACCATATTACTTCATTTATGAATGATGAGGGTCAGATTATTTGTAACGACCTAAATTTTCTAATAAGGCTTAGGGCCTCGATTAGCGTGTCTAGAGGGAAATAAGTGATTTATTGTTATAATATGTGAATTTGTGTGAATATGTGATTAGAGATGCATGTTTAGGTGAATTAAATATGCATGTGGGCCCCATCTGGTTATTAGGGGCATCACTGTAATTTTTAGCTCATTGAGACCATAAATGTGACAAATGTGAATAATTGTGATATATTTGTGATATATCTGTGTTGTACGATCTGAGACAGTCCTAGGGAGCTATTAGCTAGAAAGTTACAACGGGGTCGAAAATCCGACTCGGGGCGAGTCGAGGGGTAATTCGAGTATTAGATGTTTTATGGGGTTATCGGGTTAAGGAAATAAATACTTGGAGATATATTTGAGGATAGAATGTCTAGGAGGGAACATTGGGGAAAATTTATTATTTTGCTTCGGGGACTTAACGGGATTTGGGAAATGACCAAATTTCCCTTGGGATTACTTGAGAGTTAATGATAGGTTTAAGGGAAACAAGGAAAATTGGCTTAAAGGATAAGTTAGAATTGGCAGGGGAAAAGAGCTTCACGTTTCTTCACTTTGGTTTATGCTGGAATAGTCTTTGGAGCTCTAGAGGAAAGCTAGAGCTAAGAGAGGAAGAGGAGAAAGAAAGATGATATTCTTGGAAGCACAGGAGGAACTCAAGCTGGGATTTAGAGGGCTAATTCAGTGATTTAATCAAGCTCAAAGGTAAGTGTTAAACTTCATAAACAAGCTGAATTATGCTGATATTGGGTGTTAGGACTTAGACATGCATGGTTTGGTTTCTAGGATTAGCTTTGATTGCTTCATGGGTGTAGGAATTGGTTCTTAAATTTGTTGGTATGCTTAGGTTGCATGAGTATGAATTCTGGGCTTAATTATGAGGTTCGGGGTAATTTTGGATGAGATATGTCGGGTTAAGCTCGGGGAAAATTTGAAGGAAAGGCTGGGATTTTCTGGGTTTGCAGGTAGAGCCGCGACCTTAGGAGGGGCATGCCGCGACCCGTGTGCACGCTAAGCCTGGGGAGGCCATGGATCTTGAGGCGCGTTGCGGCGCTTGGCCAAGCATGTCGCGGCCCGTCTGTCTTCCAAGGAGGTGTTTAGCCTCTATTTTGAGGCAAGTCGCGGCCCTTAAGGGGTTGGGCCGCGGCCCTAGTTCAAAATGCAAGGTGTCTTATGGGAATTGACTTGGGAACCTAATTGTTAAGGCTCAGGATGGATTTTATCACCCGGATTGATAAAATCTAAGGTCCCGGAGACTAGAATTATGACCCAAAGCTATTTCATGGATTAGAACTTGATGGGTGGATATTATTAATGCGCTGTGACTAGGGTTTTGGCGAGGCTCGGACTAGGGGACTATGCTCGAGACATCGGTGCTTGGAAAGCTCGGGACACAGGTAAGAAAACTACTGTTCCCGTAGAGCTTTTGTTGCAGGGCACGACCCTGTTTGATTATGTTGCAGGGCATATCCCTTTGATTGAGTTTATATGTGTTCAAGAACCTGCTTAATTATGCTATGTGTGTGCATATACATAAATGAACGGCGAGAGTCGGGAACGGTGAGGGCCGACAACGGCGAAGGCTGAGAGCGGCAAAACCGAGAACGGCAAGAGGCCAAGAGCAGCGTTTAACATGTAGAGTGCGAGTTGCCAGGGTGAGACCCTAAAGGATACCTGGGATATCCTCATGGTGTGGACCGCGAACCCAGGGCCTGGTAAAGCGCCTGGGACGGCATGGCCGTATGTGTTTAGCCTATTAATGGCCTATTTATATGGTGAGTGTTTGCTATGCATATATTTTCTGCTTGTAAGGGTTTTCTTAATGGGCTTTGGCTCATGGGTTCTCTGTGGTGCAAGTAAGGGCAAGGGGAAAGTCGACCAACCATTTGTACGGAGAGCGTGAAGCAGCGTGTACGTGTGTGGCCTGTCTGGCTGCCACAGGCTGCCTGGCCGTATGTGTATAGCCTGATGATGGCTTGTTTATATGTTAAGTGTTTGATATGCATATATTATCTGCTTGTGAGGGTCTTCTTGCTGGGCTTCATCTCACGGGTGCTCTATGGTGCAGGTAAAGGCAAGGGGAAAGTCGACTAACCTTGAATATGGTGAGCGTGATGAGCGGCACGTACATGTCTGGTCTGCCTAGCAGCCACGGCCATGGATACTTTTGGGAGATGATTGTACTAAACTTAAATTTTGTCGTTTAGCCGACTCTAGTGATATGTTTGAATTGTAAATATTTCTAAACAATATTTTTGGGATCCCAATTGTTAAACGCTTTACAATTTTCAATGAATGGTTTATTTTCAAAGTTTATGACTCTAATTATGGTTTAATTACACTTTTTCCTTAAAACCTCGATTAGCGAGTTAATTACACATTTTAAACTCACTTAGTAACGACTCTAATGCAGTAGGGCGTTACAACTTGGTATCAGAGCGAGCCAAGGTTTATGGTTTCTAGAGAATGACAGAACATGTACGCTCGCTGTCTGTGGCAAGCTCGACTCAGGGTTGGTTGGTAATGATTGACTAATATGCTTGAATATGTGCTTGAATGCCCTGTTTGCCTGCTTATTTCATATAGAGCATGATGAATGGGTTAACATATGCATGATGCCAGGGCATGGCCCATTGTGTGTTATACGCTACCTATATGTTATGTGGATTGATGTTTGTGGTTGACTAATGTGATTGGGAGGTGGTTTTGGATGTTGTTATCATGCCTGAGGAACGGCGTCGTTGATTGCAGGCATAGTTGTTGAGATTCCTCGACAATCATCGACACTCCGCAAAAGTAGGGCTAAGGATGACAACTAGGGTCAGGACCCTCCACCTGCCCCACAGAATTGGCGACAGATGTTTGCCGAAATGGATGCAAGATTGCAACGAACAGAAGAAGAACTTCGACAATTGAGGCAATAGGCCCCTCCACCGGTCACCGAGTTGCCAATTCAACAGGTTATGGCGCCAATGCCGATTCAACCTGTTATGAAGAACAAGTGGGAACCTTTATATGAGAGGTTCAGAAAGCAGCATCCTCCAACCTTTGAGGGTGGACCAGACCCACTGTGGGCAGAGCAGTGGATGAATATGATTTCCTCTATTCTCGATTTTATGAGGGTTGAGGGGAACGAGAGGGTAGCTTGTGCAAGCTACATGTTCAAAGAGGATGCCGGCATCTGGTGGGATGTAGTAGTTCAGAGGAGAAATGTGACAGCTATGACCTGGGAAGATTTTAGGAACATTTTCAACAAGAAGTATTACATTATTGCAGTTCGAGCTGCGAAGTTTGATGAGTTTATCAACCTGACCCAGAACTGGTTGACCGTGACAGAGTATGCTCTGAAATTTGACCAATTGGCGAAGTTTGCGCCAAATTTAGTGCCGACAGATGCAACAAGGAGAGACATATTTGTACGGGGATTGGACGTTATGATCGCCCATGATGTGAAGATCACTTTGGATCTAGAGACTACTACCTACGCTCAAGTTGTAGACAAGGCCCTTACAGCTGAGGGGGCCGAGGACCAGATGTGGAGAGAAAGCGTTGTTAGGCGTGATGCCAGGAGGACGGTGCCTCCTTTTATTGGATCTAGTTGGAGTAGTGGCTCCAGTGAGCAGAAGAGGAAGGCCCCAGATTCCTTTGTTCGTCCCAGTTCAGATAGGAGGACACGGGATGGTTCTAGCCGCCGTCAGGGCGGAAGTGACAACTGGAGGAGTTTTCTAGTGTGTCCTCGGTGCAGACGATGACATCAGGGTGAGTGCAGGAATAGGGCCTGCTTTTTTTGTGGGAGTGCCAATCATCTGAAGAGAGACTGCCCACAAGCCAGGAGGGAGGAGCCGAAGCAGGGCGACAGTCGGAGGCTAGCCCCTCGGTTGTGACAGGTCAGATTTCTAGTGTTGGTTCTTCTTATACTGCATTGTTTGATTCGGGAGCTACTCATTCGTTTATGTCTGCTAGAGTGACAGATCAGCTGTGTAGACCTAGTGTTTTGTATGCTAGGGGTTTTCAGACTTTGTTGTCGACTGGGGAACCGGTAGTCTCTAGGAGATGGATTAGAGCTTTACTAGTAGAGGTAGATGGTAGGGAGTTGTTTGCTGATTTGATTGAGCTAGTGTTGGATGACTTCGATATGATCCTAGGGATAGATTGGTTATTGAAGTATGGGGTGACGATTGACTGAAAGCACAGAATGGTGACTTTTGAATCAGAATGGGAGGTACCCTTTGTATTTGTGGGAATAGCCAGTGGACCGCGAGTACCTATGATTTTACCACTACAGGCTAGAGACCTGATGCAGGGAGGTTGCATAGGATTCCTAGCAAATGTTGTGGATACCTCTAGGGTTGTGTCGGTTGGACCAGGGGAGACCAAATTGGTATGTGAGTTTCCAGATTTATTTCCAGCAGATCTGCTAGGGCTGCTGCCGCCCCGGGAGATTGATTTTGTTATATAGTTAGTACCAGGAGCGGAGCCAGTATCTAGGATACCTTACAGAATGGCTCCAAGGGAGTTGAAGATTTAGTTGCAGGAGTTACTGGATTTGGGGTTCATCAGACCGAATTTCTCGCCATAGGGTGCTCCAGTGTTATTTGTCAAGAAGAAGGATGGATCTCTTAGGATGTGTATTGACTACAGAGAGCTGAACAAGTTGACCATTAAGAATAAGTATCCATTGCCTAGGATTGACGATTTATTCGACCAGTTACAGGGAAGAACAATGTTTTCCAAGATTGATCTCCAGTCAGGTTACCATCAGTTAAGGATCAAAGAGGAGGACATACCAAAGACTGCTTTCCGCACGAGCTATGAACACTATGAATTCCTGGTTATGTCCTTTGGATTAACAATTTCCCCAGCAGCTTTTATGGAGATGATGAATAGGGTTTTCAAGAACTATTTGGACAAGTTTGTGATTGTGTTCATCGACGACATTCTAGTGTACTCTCAGTCAGAGGAAAAACATGAGCAGCATCTATGTTTGGTACTGCAGTGGTTAAGGGAGCATAAGTTATATGCTAAGTTCAGCAAGTGCTAGTTCTGGTTACCGCAAGTTACATTTCTGGGCCATATTGTCAATAAGGAGGGGGTTCTAGTCGACCCAAGTAAGATTGAGGCAGTGAGAGACTTTAGATCGAGCAATGTTCCTAAAGTGCGGAGTTTTCTGGGATTGGCAGGGTATTATCGGCAATTTGTTGAGGGGTTCTCCAGGATAGCTACGCCATTGAAAGAATTAACAAAGAAGAAGGCAAAGTATGTTTGGACAGACAGATGTGAGAACAGTTTCAAAGAGTTGAAGCGATGACTGATCACCGCGCCAATGTTGAGTCTGCCGACAGATAACGAGAAGTTTGTGGTTTATTGTGATGCTTCCAGAAAGGGTTTAGGATGTATGCTGATGCAAGCTGGAAAGGTAATAGCCTACTCATCGAGACAGTTAAAGGAGTATGAACAGAGATATCCCATGCATGATCTAGAACTGGCAGCATTGGTATTCGCACTTAAGATTTGGAGGCATTATCTATATGGTGAGAAGTGCGAGATATACACCGATCATAAGAGTTTGAAATACTTCTTTACTCAGAAGGATCTGAATATGCTCCAGAGGCGGTGGCTAGAGTTAGTTAAGGATGACGATTGTGACATCCTATACCATCTTGGGAAGGCTAATGTAGTTGTTGATGCATTGAGCCGGAAAGGCCCAGGACAACTATACAGTTCGAGACAGATATCTGATAAGCTACCTGAGGAGATGACTAAAGCGGGTATAGAGTTGGTGGTTGGTCGGTTAGCCAACATCACTCTTCAGTCTACGCTCCTTTAGAGGATCAAGGAGGCACAAGAGAAAGATTCCCAGTTGAAGGGTCACAGGGAGAACATCTTAGTCGGAGCGGCTAAGGACTTCTCTATCTCAGAGATGGGATCACTGAAGTACGAGGGTCGAATCTGTGTTCCGATGGATTCAGATATCCGGCAAGAGATCTTAGATGAATTGCATACTACTCCCTATTCCTTACATCCAGGTACGACAAAGATGTACCAGGATCTGAGAGCTTTGTATTGGTGGTCGGGCATGAAGAGGGATGTGGTGGATTATGTGTCCAAGTGCTTAACTTGTCAGCAAGTCAAGGCACGCAGTTACGGTTTAGTACCGCTTATCATTCTCAGAAAAATGGAAAATCTGAGAGGACAATTCAGATATTGGGGGATCTTGGAGTAAGTATCTCCCTTTGATTGAGTTCTCGTACAACAACAGTTATCAGGCGACTATCGGAGTGGCTCCGTATGAGATGTTATATGGGAGGAAGTGCAAATCACCTATCCATTGGGATGGGACAGGTGAGAGGAGGTACTTAGGTCCTGAAATGGTTCAGAGGACAAATGAGGCGATTGAGAAGATTAGAGCTAGAATGCTCGCCTCCCAAAGTCGCCAGAAGAGTCACTCAGATCTGAAACGCAGGGGCGTGGAATTTCAAGATGGTGACCATGTGTTCCTTAGGGTTTCACCTTTGAGGGGAGTGAAATGATTTGGTGTTCGGGGCAAGCTGAGCCCTAGATTTGTTGGCCCCTTTGAGATTCTGGAGCGGGTAGGAGAGGTAGCTTATCAGGAGTTCATGATGTCTTTCATATGTCCATGCTTTAGAAGTATGTGTCTAATTCGACGCATGTTTTAAGTTATGAGAATTTGGAGCTGGACCAGGATTTATCTTAGAAAGAGAAGCCGGTTCAGATTCTTGACTGGAAGGACAAAGTCTTGCGGAGCAAGACCATCGCTTTGGTGAAAGTGCTGTGGAGGAACAGCAAGGTCGAGGAGGCGACGTGGGAACTTGAATCTGAGATGCGGGAGCGATATCCTGAGTTGTTAAGGTAATTTCGAGGATGAAATTTCTGTAAGGAGGGGATAGTTTTAACGACCCAAATTTGCTAATAAGGTTTAGGGCCTTGATTAGCGTGCATGGAGGGAAATAAGTGATTTACTGTTATAATATGTGAATTTGTGTGAATATGTGATTAGAGATGCATGTTTAGGTGAATTAAATATGCATGTGGGCCCCATCTGTTATTAGAGGTATGACTGTAATTTTTAGCTCGCGGAGAGCATAAATGTGACAAATGTGAATAATTGTGATATATTTGTGTTGCACGATCTGAGACAGTCTTGGGGAGCTGTTAGCTAGAAAGTCACAACAGGGTCAAAAATCTGACTCGGGGCGAGTCGAGGGGTAATTCAGGTATTAGATGTTTTATGGGGTTATCGGGTTAAGGAAATAAATACTTGGAGATATAATTGAGGATAGAATGTCCTAGAGGGAACATTGGGGAAAATTTATTATTTTGCCTCGGGGACTTAACGAGATTTGGGAAATGAGCAAATTTCCCTTGGGATTAGTTGAGAGTTAATGATAGGTTTAAGGGAAAAAAGGGAAATTGGCTTAAAGGATGACTTAGAATTGGCAGGGGAAAAGAGCTTCATGTTTCTTCACTTTGGTTTATGCTGGAATAGTCTTTGGAGCTCTAGAGGAAAGCTAAAGCTAAGAGAGGAAGAGGAGAAAGAAAGCTGATATTCTTGGAAGCACAGGAGGAACTCAAGCTGGGATTTAGAGGGCTAATTCAGTGATTTAATCAAGCTCAAAGGTAAGTGTTAAATTTGATAATTAAGTTGAATTCTGCTGATATTGGGTTTTAGGACTTAGACATGCATGGTTTGGTTTCTAGGAATTGTTTTGATTGCTGGATGGGTGTAGGAATTGGTTCTTGAATTTGTTGGTATGCTTAGGTTGCATGAGTATGAATATTTGGCCTAATTATGAGGTTGGTGGTAATTTTGGATGAGGTATGTAGGGTTAAGCTCAGGGAAAATTTGAAGGAAAGGCTGGGATTTTCTGGGTTTGCAGGTAGAGTCGCAGCCCTAGTAGGGGTATGCCGCGGGTCGTGTGCACGCGAGGCCTGTGGAGGCCATGGATCTTGAGGCGCGCCGCTGTGCTTGGCCAAGCATGCCGCGGTCCGTGTGTCTTCCAGGGAGATGTTTAGCCTCTATTTTGAGGCAAGTCGTGGCCCTTAAGGGGTTGGGCCGCGACCCTAGTCATTTGGGATTTGACTTGGGAACCTAATTGTTAAGGCTTGGGATGGATTTTATCACCCGGATTGATAAAATCCAAGGTCCCGGAGACTGGAATTCTGACCCAAAGATATTTAATGGATTAGAACTTGATGGGTCGATATTGTTAATGCGTTGTGACTAGGGTTCCGGCGAAGCTCAGACTAGGGCACTGTGCTCGGGACATCGGTGCTTGGAAAGCTCGGGACACAGGTAAGAAAACTACTGTTCCCGTAGAGCTTTTGTTGCAGGGCACGACCCTATATGATTATGTTGCAAGGCGTAGCCCTTTGATTGAGTTTATATGTGTTTAATAACATGCTTAAGTACGCTATGTGTGCGCATATATGTAAATGAACGGCAAGAGTCGGGAACGGTGAGGGCCAAGAACGGTGAAGGCCGGGAACAACGAAGGCTGAGAGCGGCAAGGCCGAGAATGGCAAGGGGCTGGGAGCAGCGTTTAGCACGCGAAGTGCGAGTTGCTAGGGCGAGACCCTAAAGGATACCTGGGATATCCTCACAGTGTGGATTGCGAACCCAGGGCCTGGTAAAGCACCTGGGACAGCATGGCTGTATGTGTATTGCCTGATGATGGCGTGTTTATTTGTTAAGTGTTTGATAAGCATATATTATTTGCTTATGAGGTTTTTCTTGCTGGGCTTCGGCTCACGGGTGCTCTATGGTTCAGGTAAAGGCAAGGGGAAAGTCAACCATCCTTGAGTATGGTGAGCATGATGAGCGACGCGTACATGTCTGGTCTGCCTATCTCCCACGACCAGGGATACTTTTGGGAGATGATTGTACTAAACTTAAATTTTATCGTTTAGCCGACTATGGTTATATGGTTGAATTGTTAATATTTCTAAACAATATTTTTGGGATTCCAAATGTTAAACGCTTTACAATTTTCAATGAATGGTTTATTTTCAAAGTTTAGGACTCTAATTATGGTTTAATTACACTTTTGTCTTAAAACCTCGATTAGTGAGTTAATTGCACGTTTTAAAATCACTTAGTAACGACTCTAAGGCAATAGGGCATTACATTATTGATAACTATGCAGAGGTTGTTGAGCATTTCTTTAATCATTTCAAATGCTTTCTTAGTAGATCTAGTTCTGCAACTATTCAGGTAGAGCAAGACTGTTTTCAGCAAGGGGCTGTTTTGACTTTGGAACAACAACTTGGTCTAATAAAGCCATTCACTAAGAAGGATGTTAAGAAGTCTTTATTTAGTATCCAATCAATCAAGAGCCCTGGTCCAGATGGATATGGCTTGGGCTTCTACAAATCTTTATGGAAGGATATAGGGGATGAAATTTCAGAGGCGATTTTGACGTTTTTTTATCGTGGGGAGATTCCACCTGAGCTAAACAAAACATTTATATCACTCATTCCTAAGGTAGATACTCCTGCTAAAGCTTCTGATTATAGACCTATTGCTTGTTGTAACACTCTTTATAAATGTATTTGAAAAATGCTTTGTTATCAGCTGACAAAAATTCCTCATGTGATTGTTAATCAAAACCAAGGAGCTTTTATTAAGAACTGTTTGCTTCCGCATAATATTCTTATTCTACAAGATCTCCTTCATGGTTATACTAGGAAGAATGTCTCTCCCCGGTGCTTGATAAAAATTGATCTTAGTAAGGCCTATGATTCCCTTGATTGGGTTTTTTTGGAGGATATTCTGAAAGCTTTTTGTTTTCCAAGTAGATATATTTAGTGGATTATGACATGTTTGTCGGGTACCTCTTATATTCTATTGATGAATGGGAGGTTACAAGGGAGTTTTGATGGGAGGAAAGGTTTAAGACAAGGAGACCTGATTTCTCCCTTGCTGTTTGTGCTTGTCATGGAGTATCTCACTCGTCTTCTTAGGCTTGTTTCTCGGCATAAGGATTTCAGGTTTCATCCCATGTGTAAAAGTTTGCATCTTGTTAATCTTTTCTTTGTGGATGATCTTATATTGTTTTGCAAGGGGAATCTTAGATCGTTTCAACTCTTATTTGATGGATTTTCCAGATTTAGTCAGAATTCTGGGTTGATTGCTAATTTGAATAAATCTCAAGTGTTTTTTGGAGGTATTTCTACTGAAGTGAAGACTAGTATTCTGAGTATTGTTCCTATAGAAGAGGGTACTTTTCCCTTAAAATATTTGGGTGTTACTCTTCGTCCTACAAAATGGAAGGCGGCTGATTGTGGTGTGATCATTAATCAAATCCAGTATTAGCTTCATGTTTGGGCTAGTCGACATCTGTCTTTTGCTAGGAGAACTCAATTGATTCACTCTGTTTTACTGGGAATTTGTTTGTATTGGATGAGTATCTTTCTTTTGCCTCAGAGTGTCATTCAAGAAATTGATAGACTGTGTCGTAATTTTTTATGGGGAGCCAAGGGTAACCGCAGCAAGTTTCATTGTTCTTCTTGGGAATAGGTTTGTCCTCCTAAGACTATGGGTGGTATTGGTTTTAAGGAGGGTTCTAAGTGGAACAAAGTTTTATTGGCCAAATTTATTTGGGATATTTCCTCAAAACAATATTTGTGGCGGGTCAAGTGGATAGACGAGCTTTATCTCAAAGGTCATTCTTAATGGGATTATTCATTAAAACCATATGTAAGTTTGTATTGGCGAAAATTATGTTATCTGAAAGAGCAGTTTTCTGAAGCGGATTTGGAAGCTTCGTCTCTGCATGGTAAGCTGAATTTGAAGGTTCTTTATAGCAATTGGCTTTAGAGGGATTTGGTCTCTTTTTCTAAGGCTGTGTGGTGTAGGCTTTCTGTTCCTAAGCATCGTTTTATCTTATGGTAATCGGTCCTTGGTCACCTGCTGACTAGAGATAATCTGTTGCACTGTCATATTTCTATAGCCTCATCTTTGTGTCCGATTTGTGAGAGAGCTGAGGAATCCCATGTGCACTTGTTCTTTGATTGTGTTTTCTCTCAACAGGTTTTGGAGCTCATTAAAATCTAGTTAGGCCCAGCTATTTGGCCAGTTAAGTATGTTGATTGGAAGAGTTGGTTAGAAGGGAAGCCTAAAGGATTGATGCAACGAATAGCAGTAGCCTCTTTGGCTACTGCTGTCTACTGTATTTGGCTTAATAAAAATTCTTGTATTTTTGCTCATTGTTCTTTATCTTCTCATAGTATTGATTGTATGATTAAATTGGGGTTGAAAGCTAGATTGTTTAGTATTATGAGTCTGAAGTTGCTAGTTAAAGAGCAGTTTCTTGATGAGTTTGTTAGGCAATTGTAATTTGTTTTCTTGTTAGCTCTGTTATTGAGCTTTTGGCTGTAAGTTGGGTTGAGCAATATATTACTTTTTCTGATAAAAAAAAGAATTGTACATTTTTTCATTGTTAGTAATACATTTTTTTACAATATAATAAAAGCATTTACAACAGAAATGGAATATAACATGAAAAAGCTACATGTACAAAGTAGTTTTACTATCTCATTTACGTCACATTATGTTTTTTTTTTATTTAAATGCATAAATAAACTTCTAAGTAGCATAATTTATTTAATTTTTTAATGTTATATATTTTATACTAATTAAATAATAATTTACGTGTATTTAGTTAGCAATTTTTAAGTCTAAAACTAAGACAACTAAACAAAATTTAGAATAAAGAAAATATATTTTTTTGCATAGCATTAATGTTTATGAACTCATTTGTGGTTTTGCTTGTGTAAATTTTATATTTTAGGTTATTTGTGTGTTCTTAAAAAGTAAACTATTTGATATTATTTATTAGTTGAAAATTTAGGGTTCATAATAATTTAAATTTTAGTATTATTTATGTTTTGATTCATATATTATATTTTTAGGAATAATGCCCTAAAAGCATGTAAAGACATTTTATTGGTTTTAAATAAAAGTATACTTCTATTATATTTGAATGTTATAATTATTGTTTGAATTAATTATATAATAATATCAAGAAAATTCTTTATTCATTTATGAGAATATGATCTTGTATTAATACGAGAGAATTAAGATCATAAATAATGAACAACATAGCCAGTAACATATTAAAGTAATGAATCTTTAATGAATGGTTACTAGTATGGTTTTCTAAGAATACGAGATGCAAGTAATCTAGATTCAGATTACTGATGTGGATAGACATCTTAGTAAATGTGTTGTATATAATAGAGATTATATATGACAAGACCGATGAAAATTAACTATCTTTATAAACTTGTCGTTTTACGTAAAGATCTAATTCTTGTCAATATAGATGATCATTTGTAGATCAGTCTAAATCCTGAGTATTCATGAACTCTTGTTTATGTTCATGGGATCTTTTGATTCACTCGTTAAGGTCTCTTAGAATAATGAGGCTAATGACTTTTGTTTTGGAGGTTCAATATCATGCATGGTTGGGAACATGAATTACAATATTTGAATTTCGGCTTTCCAAACAGATCGACTATTGGTTCCATTTAGGGTTGATTCTGGAATTGAATAGTTATTGAGCTCAAATCTATAATTAAATTATATATTAAATACTCACTAGAGAATTAATGGTACTTAAGGATCAAGAGGTAATTAGAAGGGTAAAACAGTAATTTTGACCAGCTCTAATTAACGAACCAATAAATGGAGGACAAAACTACATATATTTATTATATCAATGGGCAACTAGAGAAATCTTTGTAAATATAATTCTATAAATATTTAGAGTACAGTTCCATATTTATAGTAGAGTAATCATGGAATTAATAAATAAGATTATTAGATTAAAGAGTTTAATTAATAATCTGGTTTATCGCAGCTTCGTATTATAGGTCCATGGTCCCCAGATCACCTCTGTCCTACACTGTCAAGGGTAAGGATGTCAAAAGAAAGATTTATTAAGAGAAATGACTAAATTGCAAAGGAATTAATTTTTTAGAGTAAGGAAATAATTATTTGATAATTATTGGTATTTCATTAATTGTTAATTAATTAATTATTTAACTATATAGTTTTTATTTTGAAAAACCATATGTTAAAATTAATATTAATCTCGTTTGGATTAATAGAAAGAGAGAAAATAATAAATATCTTATTTATAATATGATATTTATTTATTTATTTTAAAAATGATATTTTAAGATAAATATAATTTTAAATTTTTGATATTTATGTTTGAATAAATATCTTGTCTTAAAAGTTGATTAAATAAACAAATGAGAAAATTAGGGCAACTGTAATAGGGCTGGGCGACACACATTGTACAGTACAGTGTGTGGCACCTAGCATCAGAGATTTTATTCCTGGCAATTGAATTTTGAATTTCAAATAAATTTGTTTAATCAATTATTTAATTATTGTTTTTAAGTATGATTTAAATAGATGTAAATTAAAATATCTAACCAATTTTAATTTGAATTATATTTGAATTAAATAAATATTATTTAATTAGATTAAATATCTTTATAAATCTGATATATGCAATATTCAGATAAGGATGGATAATCAGACTCCCTCTCTCTAAAACAATAGTTTTCTCTAAACATGAAAAATATTTTAAACCTTCTCTCTGTCAAAACTCTCTAGATCTCATATGTTGAGTATATCTAAGGAGTCACACATATCAGCCTTTTGAATCCTATTTTCCCACACACGTCCTTTTGTGTTTGAGGATTAGTTTGGAAGATCAGGGTGTGAGATCTCAGAACATTGAATAGGAAGATCGTTGATTTATACAAAAAGACTCCAGAACACTTGATAGGCTACAAGAGGTAATCCCTAATCTATTTGTATGTTATTTAATATTTATATATGTATATGATCCTGGCTGGTATTAATATTTATTAAAATGGGTCTATATATTTCGCTGCGTAGCTTTGATTTGATCATTTAATACTAACAATTGGTACTAGAGCAGTCTATACAAATATATATATGTTAAATACTTTGTGGATTTCTTGCATTTGTTATATGTATGTTGATATGTATATCGAATGGATGGATATGTTTCTTGAATGTATGGTTGAATGATGGATCCTTAATTATATGGTGCTATTGGGTTAGGAATTTTATTATTTTTCTTGATCTTATGTAAGCCATAAAGGGCATAGGATTTTTGTAATTTTATTTCTTGAAATTTAAATTGAAAAATCTGTACTCAAAGAAAATCAAGAGGACTCGAGCCACTAGCCATGGCAGCAGCACAAGCCCTCTCGGCCACCTGCGCACAGCCACGCATGGCCCCCGAGCCAGCCTGCGCGCGCCCCTGCGCCATCCTGCGTGCGCCCCTACGCACCCACGCCTGGCCCCTCACTTGCCTGCACGCACCCCTACGCACCCAAGTCGAGCCCCTGCTGCCTGCCTGTGCCTGCGCCTACGCACCCCTGCGCGCACCCCTGTATGCCGAGCCTGATGCGGCTACATGCCCAACCGCCCATCCCGAGCTTGGCACCTTGTGTCGCCGGCCCTAGGGCACCATTTTGGTGCCCAAAATCCTAATTCCTAAGTTGTTATAAAATATCTTTTATTTAATTAATTTTTAAATTATTTTAATTTGAATGTTTAATTATCTTATTTTATTTTATTAGAAAATAAAATATCTTTTAGTTGGTTAAGATATTTTAATATCTTAAGTTTAAATAATTATTTGAATTTGATTATTTAATTATTTAAATTCATCTAAATTGAAAAGATGACAAATATGGTTATTTAATTAAAAGTTAGTTTTAATTAAATAAATTAATTAGAAAATTTTCTTCTAATTAATAAGTTGGGCAAAACAAAGTTCCTAAAGATTAGCAAGAAAGCCTAAATGAGAGTAGGAACATTCTTGGAGAGTCTTGAAATCTACATAACTTAGATTGTAATTTTATTACTAATTTTTTTCAAAGGATTGTAAATCTTAGAAACACCTATTAGTACTCGGTTCATCATTTATTATTTATTTAAATAAATATTCATTGATGTTAAATTGATAACATGATCATGCATTAGTCAATTACATGTCATTCACGAAACCCCACACAATTTCTCATTAATCATGCATCTTTTAGAAACATGATTATCTAGGATTGTCCTATTTGTTTATATGAATTATTTTTGGTGAAATCAATTGCATGTAAAATACTAAGTATTAAATTAGTTAAAGCATGGTAACTCACACCATAATAAAGGCAATAGGTTTATAGGCCTTTATGTAAAAAAAGTTTTAGTAAAGTTAGATGAATGTAATGGGTAATTATTTAGATCACATTAATTATAGAAACAGACTATTTTATAATTATGTTTTTTGTAATTAATTACATTCATAGGGTTATTAATAAACTAGTAATTAATTGATTAGTTTAATAAAAGACATTTAATCTAAAATAGTAAGTGGGAGAAGGTGAACATCTCAATGTGACCTATGGTCTCCATTATTAGTACAACACCGTGAGATATGAATAGGGTCTCGAGACAGCTTTGTTTCTGTCCCCCTAAGGAAGGTTTCTAGACATATCATCACCAAGGTTGGCTTCTTAGGAAGATAGGAGGAAGTGATGTATTTTAGGCTTGACCGACCCTAAGGCGGCACTCTCTAAGTTAAGTCATGAAATCTGAAATAATGGGTTACACTTACAAAGATGTAATTAAGCTTTTGCGGTGGATAATTGCATCTTGACCAAACCAGCGGTACTTTATATTTAAAAGAGAAATAAAGAGTTATTTTAAGTTTTAAATTACAAAGATAAGATTGTCTTATAAGCTATCGTAATTTAACTTGACCGACCCTAAGGCGACACTTTATTTGTTTGGTAGTTTTCTCATGGAAAAGTAAATGTTAATTTTTGTGTTTTAATTGTTGCATTCATGCATCATGTTTACTTTCCAAAACATTGATATTTTTTCAAATCATAATATTATTGTGTTTTATTTTTAGTCATAAAATGTTGCCACCCAATTATTTTAATATAAAGTGCCCGGTAATGCATAAAAAGATTGATGATCATGCAAAGAAAGTAAAAATGACTGAAGAGGATGAAGATGGTTGGGAAAATTCAACTTTGTTCATTTTTCTGGCTAAAAATCTTAAACATATCTATAATGATAAGAGACCTCCTCCTGTACCATCATGGGATGCAAGCAAAGAGGAACATGAGAAATATGCTGATTGGATGAGATCAAATCATATGGCAAGATTTTACTGTCATAGTACCATGGAAGAGAAGCTAAGGAAAAAGTTCGAACACATTGAATATGCTCGTGATTTGTGCGATGCTTCTTTTGAGGATTTACAAACAAGAACACAATCACGAAAATGGTAGATATAATTTACCTTTACCTTAGGCTTAATAGTGGATTATGATACATAAAGTTTTTTCTTTGATTTAGAAACCACTAATCATATTTTTTGTTATTTGTTCTTCTTTACAGACACTTGAGCGATCAAGAGGAACTTGCAGATGGAGACAAAAAGTTGGAGAGGAAAAGAGGAAAGCGTCTAGTTCAAGAAAGCATTAAAGAAAGTCCATTTATTTAAAATTCTGTAGTTTTATTAAAAGAAAACTGTATTGTTGTTTGGACAATGTTTAGTTCATTTTTTAGTTAATTTGGAATTTTATAGCATGTAATGACTTTAGAATATTTTAATTATAATTTGATTATTCTTAATTTTTTCTTTAGATACACAATTAAAATATTTGGACTTTATCGCTTTCATTAAAATGAACAAATGCTCATTAAAACAAACGAACAAAAGACAAAAAGTTTCAAACGAGGATGACACATATCTTTAGCATCTTAGACTTGGTCATATAGGTCTAGATAGGATAAACCGATTAAAAAAAGATTGACATTTGAGAGAACTAAGAGTTTGAACTCTTCTGGTTTGTGAATCTTGTATAAAAAGGTAAAATGATCAAACGTCTTTTCTCAGCAAAAGGCAATAGAGCCAAAGAACCTTTGGAGCTTGTACACAACGATGTTTGTGGTCCAATCAATGTACAAGCAAGAGGTGGGTATGAGTATTTCATCACTTTTATTGACGATTACTCAAGATATGGTCATACTTACCTAATGCTTAGGAAATCTGAAACCTTTGGTAAGTTTCAAGAATTCAAAGCTGAGGCTGAGAAGCAATTAGGTAAGACTCTAAAGACACTTCGATCTGATCGAGGTGGAGAATTTTTGGATTTAGAATTCAAAGATTTCTTACTGGAGCATGGTATTCTCTCTTAACTTACAGCACCAAGACAACCACAGCAAAATGGTGTTTCTTAAAGAAGAAACAGGACCTTGTTGGACATGGTCAAATCTATGTTTAGCTACTCTTCACTTCCTCTCTCCTTCTGGGGATATGCACTTCAAACGGCGACGTACATTTTGAATGTAGTCCCATCTAAGACCATTAGCAAAATGCCACTAGAACTATGGAATGGAAACAAACCTAGTTTGTACCATTTCCGCATTTGAGGTTTCCTGCTCATGTTCTTAGACCTAAATCAGGGAAACTTGAATCAAGGTCGGAAGTGTGCATTTTTGTTGGCTATGCTCCAGAACCAAGAGGTGGTTATTTCTATAGTCCCAAGGATCAAAAGGTATTTGTTTCTACAAATGTGACCTTCCTTGAAAATGACTATATGAATAACTATAAACCTTATAGCATGGTAGTATTGGAGGAACTCACAACTGATAAGATTCCATCCCAATCAACTTCATCATTAAATGATAAACGACAAACTGAGGGAACCATGATTCCTAGAAAAGAAACCCCTGTGCAACGTCGTAGTGGGAGGATTGTGAGACAACCTGTTCGCTACGAACATGAGGCACATGTCCTTGTTTCTGATACAGACAAGGATGACCCATTAACCTTTAAAGAGGCAATGGATGATCCTGAAAAGAAGAAATGGCAAGAAGCCATGAACCAAGAAATGGAATTGATGTATTCCAATTTAGTCTGGGAACTTGTGGATCCACCTGAAGATGTCAGGCCCATAGGGTGTAATTGGATATACAAGAAGAAAAGAGGTGTAGATGGGAAAGTAGAGACATTAAAAGTGAGGCTTGTAGCCAAAGGTTACACTCAGAGACAAGGTGTTCATTATGAAGAAACATTTTCTTCTGTGGCCATGCTCAAATCCATCCGTATCCTCTTGTCCATAGCGGCTGCCAATGATTATGAGAAATGGCAAATGGATGTCAAGACAGCATTTCTAAATGGCTTTCTTGATGAAAGTATCTATATGGTACAACCAGAAGGGTTTATAAAGAAAAGGGAAGATCAAAAGGTGTGCAAGTTGCTGAAATCCATTTATGGATTAAAGTAAGCATCTAGATCTTGGAATATCACTTTTGATGAAACAATTAAAACATATGGCATTGAACAGAATGTCGATGAAGCATGTGTGTATAAATACATCAAAGGAAAAGTGGTAGTTTTCTTAGTTCTTTACATCTATGATATTTTTCTCATTGGGAACAATGTAGAGACATTGCCAAACGTAAAGAAATGGTTAGTTGAAAAGTTCCAAATGAAATATTTGGGCGAGGCGAGCTACGTTTTGGGAATCCAAATCCTAAGGGATAGGAAGAACAAGCTCCTGGCACTTTCTCAGGCTAATTATATAGCTAAGGTGCTTGAAAGATTCTCTATGGAGAATTCCAAGAAAAGTCAATTACCGACCAAACATGGAATTACTCTCTCCAAGGAATAATGTCCCAAGACACCTCAGGAGGAAGAGGATATGAGAAAGTATCCCTATGCTTCAGTAGTTGGGAGTCTGATGTATGCAATGTTGTGTACTAGGCCCAGCATATGTTATGCAGTTGGGATTGTGAGTCGTTATCAATAAAATCCTTGTTTGGAACACTAGATGGCAATAAAGAACATTCTCAAGTATCTTAGGAGAATGAAAGACTATATGATGATATATTCAGAGGATGAGCTAAGCCCTACTAGATGCACTGATTCTGATTTCCAATCAGAGAAAGACAATCAAAAATTGACATCTGGGTCAATGTTCACTCTTGGTGGAGGAGCTGTGGTCTGAAGAAGCATTAAGCAATCTGTACGCCCTGATTTTCCCACAGGCTGATTAGCGAGCTGAGGTACGGCCTAATCATGATTACCAGGCAGACATCCTCGAGACCGGAGCTGCCATCGTAAGGTCCTACCTCCTTAGCTCGGGGTAACCTAAGGGTTCGCCAAGATTGCCTAAGGATTGAGTCTGGACTCGGAAGGCCGCAGGTCGAGTGAAGATCCAGCTCGTGATACGAGTTGGAGTTGGAGGCTGTGACCCCTTATAAAGTCAACCATGCAAGGTAAACGTGCATATATCAGACATCACGTGTTTGATATATCCCTGACTTCTCGGACACGCAGCAGGAATGTGCGTATTCAGGCACCCACGACTAGGTTAGGCCGTGCGGCACACTATATCCTTACCTATTGATTTGACCCCACTTATGTGTCAGGTTTAGGAATTAATCATGAATGTCACAGAGTTGACATGATAGGTAAGAAGGTCACGGGATGACCTTCTTGCCAACTCCCAGGTGCCTTCTCCTATAAATATGGAGACCTTGGGAGTTAATGGGGGTTGGATTCTCAATTGTAAGAAATACCCTGTAATCAAATATCCAGTATATAGAAATAATACTGACTACTGGAGTAGAAGGATTTTAACCTTTAAACCACTCAAAAAACGTATCCTGAGTCACCATTTCTTTTCTAAGATCATTTATCTATTTCGGTTCAACCTAGGCACTAATCCCCGGCCACCTAATCTGAACCCATGTTATTACACTGCAGTGGAGATGGAGAATGCTCAGCTGAGGAGCCAGCTCGCAATAGCTAGCTAGCAGATCAAGGATGTGCTGGCCCGACTACCCCCTCTCACAACTGACGCTAACGTCGGAGAGAGGCAAGGCGAGGCTCCTAAGTCTTGCTGGGGTAATCGGTCCAGGCATAGCCGCTCGGACAGACTTCCGGCAGCCAACTCCACTCCCTCGTCGCACCGACGAGAGGCAGACTTCAGAGGAATGCCTAGAGCCGAACAACAGCAGTACAGTCGTTCGGTCAGGACTTCAACTCCTAGCTCCCAACCAGCCTCGAGCACACCCAGGAGAGCTCGAGGAAATTCCAGAAGGAGGTCCGGGGAGTGCTCACAGCGTTAGCCCATCCCCAACAGCCGTTCTGCGCCTCGTCCAGATCGCCAGGCGCGGGACCGACAGGTTGGCAGGGCCGAAAGGCCCCCACCTAATCTGATCCGTCCTGACAGAACTAGGATCGCCTCTCCGGTCAGGCATCCTCCGTCTCCAATTAGATATCCATCTCCTCCTCGGCCCGTCCGAGATATTCCAGCCTATGGAAGTAGTAGGAGTAACCCGCCATCAGCCGAACCTCCCCGACATAGCAGGGCGCTGAGGGAAAGCCCAGATCCTCACCACCAAAGGCGGACTCCGAGCCTATCTAACAGGAGCTACTGGACTGGCAGTCGCCGGAGCGACATCTCTGGCGGAGACCTGCGTCAGCGTCTAAGCTCGGCACAAAGTCCACAAGCCACCCAGGGGGGCGACCTTCGAGATCGCCTTAACTCTCATAGAGGGGAGCCAGCAGGAGGAGACAGCCATGCTCGCTCGGGAGGAGCCTTGTCCGAAGTACGTAACGGCGGGAATGCCCCAAATAACCTATCTCAAGATAGGAGGGGCAATAACCCACCAAATATGTACAATGGATCCGGAGCTGTTGAACAGCCCCGGAATAACCAAGGACACCAGGACCAAACCCTCGAGCGCCTGGCCTAGATGGAAGAGCTGATGAGGAAGCTCTTGTCGGAGAAAGAAAAAGATGAATATGATTCAGAGGACGAGATGGAGCTCTTCGCCCCCAGCATAGCAGCAACGGCTTACCCACCTGGTTTCCGTATGCCGCACCTGTCTAAGTTCAATGGAGACGGAGACCCGTCGGATCACCTAGGGATTTTTAACACCCTGATGATGGCCCACAACATTGGCCCCGAGCTGAGATGCTTGATATTCCCTTCCACACTGACTGGACCAGCCAGGCAGTGGTTCAAGCAAGGTAAAAGACAGTCAATCAGCTCCTAGAAAACTTTCTCGACTGATTTCAAAAGGGCATTCCGAGCCTCCCAGGCTGCCCACGTTCAGGCCGAATCTCTGGCTAGCGTGAGGTAGCAGCTCGGCGAAACTCTGAAGGCCTACCTGAGCAGATTTGTGAACGTTGATGCTCGGGCCAGAGACGCGGATGATTACTCCAAGCTCATGGCCATGAGAACTGGAATCCTCGTCGGAGGGGATCTCTGGAAAGACATACAAAGAAAGGGAGTCAGCTCGGTTAACGAATTCCTTAACAGGGCCCAGGAATGGATCAACTTGGAGGAATTCGAAGCCGAAGCCGCAGGAACCAGCCAGGTCCCTGGTCAGCCCGCTGGAGTAGGGACGGAGGTTGTGGCAGCGACCCAAGACATCACACAGAACAACCAGCTCGGTGGAGGCAAAAGAAAGGGGAATGGTGAAGGCAGCCAGCACGGCCAAAAGAATAATAAGTCCGTAGACAAGTTTAAGCCTGTCTACACTACTTACACAGAGCTCACCCAGTCTAGGGAGAATATTTTCCTAGCTAATTCTACTCGCGTCCCCTGGAAGAGGCTCGAGCCGTTGAAGCACCAAAAGGGGAAGAGAGACACCTCCAAGTTTTGCCGCTTTCACAATGATGTTGGCCACAACACCGATGATTGTAGGCATTTAAAAGATGAGATTGAGACTCTCATTTGAGTCGGCCCTTTGGCTCAGTACGTGCGGAACAGGGTTCCAGCAAGTCGACCTGCTCCAGAAGTCCTGGCCAGTCAGCCCGGGTCTCGGATAGATCAGGACGTCCCTCCTCCCATGGTTGGAGGGGAGATATCCACCATATCTAGAGGTCTGCATATGGCTGGCACGAGCGGGGGTGCCCAAAAGAGGTACGTGAACGAACTTAAGGCGCACAATGGAGAAGAGTTCGTCTCGGAGCAGCGCCTGCCAAAGCAACATCGATTGGAGAAGCAACCAATCATTTTTACAGAAGATGATACGGGCCATGTCCAGTTCCCGCACAATGACCCTCTGGTCGTAGCAATTCAGCTCCCTAATCGGAGGGTTAGGAGGGTGCTGGTCGACAATGGGAGTTCGGTGAACCTCCTATTCTGTTCCACATTAGAAAAGATGGGTTTGACTGTCGCCGAGCTGGAGGCGACCTTCATGATGCTGTATGGTTTTTCGGGAGAAGGATTGGCGGCCATTGGGATGATCGAGCTGGTGATCACCCTGTGAGAAGGACCTCGAACAGTCTCGAAACTCCTTGAGTTTGTGGTCATCGACTGCTCCGCTGCTTACAATGCAATTTTGGGATGACCTATGCTCATAGCTTTTGAGGCCATCACATCCATCCGCCACCTCGCGATGAAATTCCCTACTTCCACGGGAATTTGCACTGTCCATGGCGATCAGCTTGCTGCCAGGGAATGCTACAGCATTTCCATGAAGAGAAAATCTAAACCCGGGCAGCTGGCAATGGCCATCCAAAGTGGTGAAGAGGAATCTCGGGACCCCTTGGTTGGTCCTGAGATTGAAAAACCTTAAAGCAGCGAAGGGGAAAATATCGTCTTAAGTGAGGATATTGACCCCCGAGTAGGCGAGGACAAATCCGAGCTCCAAGCTATTGAGGAGCTCGAGGAAGTAAACATTGATCCGCAGAACCCATCACGGATGGTCAAGCTCAAAAAAAACCTCTGCAGCGAGAGGAAGGCGGAGCTGATCATATTTCTACGGGATAGCCTAGATGTGTTTGCGTGGTCTCACGAGGACATGGTGGGAATTAGCCTGAGTGTCATCATGCACACACTACATCTGGATAAAAGCGTTCCTGGGAAGTCCTGGAAGCAGAGACGCCTAGGAACAACCCAGTATGAAGCCTTGGAGGAAGAGGTAGCCCGGCTAAAAAAATGCGGCTTTATCCGTGAAGGCAAGTTTCCAATATGGGTCGCCAACCCCGTGCTGGTCCCGAAGCCCGACGAGAAATGGCGGAACTGCATAGACTTCTTCGACCTGAATAAAGCCTGCCCCAAGGATTATTTTCCACTGCCAAGGATTTTCCAGTTGGTGGATGCCACGGCGGGGCACGAGCTCATGTCCTTTATGGACGCGTACTCGGGCTACAATTAGATCGCCATGAATCCAGCGGATCAGGAGCACACCAGTTTCATGACCCCGACTAACGTTTATTGTTACAAGGTCATGCCCTTCGGGCTGAAGAACGCCGGAGCTACGTATCAAAGGTTGGTGAATAGAATGTTCGTTGGCCAGATCGGAAAAAACATGGAAGTGTACGTCGATGACATGCTAGTCAAGTCAAAGACTGCCAATAACCATGTTTCTGACCTGGAGGAATGCTTCAAGATACTACGGGAGTATGGCATGAGGCTAAATCCACAGAAGTGCACTTTTGGAGTCGCATCAGGAAAATTCATGGGTTTCATCGTCAATACCCGAGGAGTCGAGGAAAACCCCGACAAGATCAGATCGTTGCTCGAGCTTCCCTCACACAGGTCGCGAAAAGATGTCCAAGGCCTGACAGGAAGAGTGGTAGCCCTCAATCGGTTTATTTCCAAGTCAACCGATAAGTGTTTGCCATTCTACAACCTGCTCAGAGGGAATAAGAAGTTCGAGTGGACAGAAGAGTGCGAAAGCGCCTTCCTCGATCTGAAGACACACCTGGCCGAGCCACCCGTACTGTCCAAACCAAAAGCAGGAGAGCTTCTTTTTCTCTACCTGGCTGTCACGGAGGATGCAGCCAGTGCCGTATTGGTCCGGGAAGAAGACCGGATTCAGAAGCCAGTCTACTACATCAGCAAGAGACTTCTCGGAGCTGAAACCCGGTACCCGTTGATGGAGAAATTGGCGTTCTGCCTTATCACAGCCTCGTGAAAGCTCAGGCCGTACTTCCAGTCCCACTCGATACATGTCATGACCGATCAGCCTCTAAGGCAGGTTTTGCAAAAACCTGAAGCATCGGGACGTTTGTTAAAGTGGGCAATCGAGGTCAGCCAGTTCGAGATTCTGTACACTCCGCAAACTGCTATAAAGAGTCAGGCCCTGGTCGATTTTGTAGCCGAGTGCACAGGATTCCAGGAGGATCCTGCAAAAGACTCACCCCAGGTCACCTCGGCCCAGGAATCGTGGAGGATATTCGTGGATGGTTCATCCAACGAGAATGGCTCCAGAGCTGGAATCATTTTGATATCCCCTGAAGGACATAGATTCCACTCGTCGCTGAGGTTCGGGTTCAAGGCCTCCAACAACGAGGCCGAGTACGAAGCTTTGCTGGCCGGCCTAAGGATAGCTCAGGAGCTAAAGACGAGCTCCGTCCAGTGCTTCAGTGACTCCCAACTCGTGGCAAACCAGGTTCTGGGTGAGTATCAAGAACGGGGACCCAAGGTGGCTACCTATCTAGCAAGGGTAAAGGTTGAGCTATCCGTGTTTGGGCGGGGCTCGATCAAGTAGATACCTCAGGAGCAGAACGCTAACGCTGACGCTCTCGCCAAGCTCGCCACCTCTGGGGAGACGGAGACCTTGGGGTTAGTGCCGGTAGAAATTTTGGAACAACCAAGTATAGAGGAAGCCAGGGCGGAGGTCGAGATGATCGATGCCAGGCCGACCTGGATGACTCCCATCCTTGAGTATCTCGTCGAGGGAAAGCTACCTGAAGGGCGTAATGATGCGTGGTGAATTCTGTATCAAGCTCCCAGGTACATTGTAGAAGATGGGGTGTTATACCGACGTGGGCACTCCTTACCTCTCCTACGATGTGTTCTTCCAGGAAAAGCAAAGGCCATCCTGCAGGAAGTGCATGAGGGTTTCTGCGGAGATCACACTGGGGGCAAAGCTTAGCCTTAAAGGTCCTGTGGCAAGGTTATTACTATCCAACTCTATCCAAAGACTCAATCTCATACGTGAGGAAGTGCGACAAGTGCCAACGATTCGCCACCGTTGCCCGAGCTCCCCCAGTCGAGCTGAAGATGATCTCTTCCCCATGGCCGTTTGCAGTTTGGGGGATCGACTTGGTTGGCGCCCTCCCTACTGGAAAAGGCGGGGTCCGTTACGCCGTGGTGGCCATCTACTACTTTACGAAGTGGGCTGAAGCGGAACCTCTGGCAACGATAACTTCCAAAAAAGTTCTTGACTTCATGGTTAAGAACATTATCTACCGGTTCGGGCTGCCCAAGAAGATTGTCTCCGACAATGGGACTCAGTTCGACGGTGACCTGTTTACCAAATTTTGCGAAAGGTACGGAATTGTTAAAAGTTTCTCCTCCGTGGCCTATCCTCAGGTGAACGGCCAGGTCGAGGCTGTCAACAAGACTCTCAAGGCGAGCCTAAAGAAGAGACTAGATGAAGCGAAGGGGGTTTGGCCAGAACAACTCCCCCAGGTTCTTTGGGCATACCGGACCTCGCATCGAACTCCTACGGATCATACTCCTTTCTCCCTTACCTTTGGGAGTGAGGCAGTCCTCCCCGTGGAAATAAAGGTACTTTCGCATAGGGTCCAGTTATACGACCAGGATCGCAACCACGAGCAACTTCGCACTTCTTTAGACTTGATTGATGAAAGACGAGAAGATTCGCAGCTCCAGCTCGCCTTTAGCGTTGGCGACCTGGTCCTTAGGAGAGTTTTCTTGGCCAGTAAGGACCCCAAAGATGGAGTCTTGGGACCGAACTGGGAAGGACCATATCAGGTCATCGAGGTCATTAAGGAGGGAACTTATAAGTTAGCCCGGCTTGATGGAGGCGCAGTCCTACGGACCTGGAACGCCATCCATTTGAAGAGATATTATCAATTATTCACTGGTAAGGCCTAAAAGGCCATTTTTTATGTATTAAGCAATGAGAATCAACTTTTTGTTTATATTTGTACATGTTTTCAAGTGTAATCTAAAGTAACCGCGAATGACCCCTTCCCAGTTACTTGGGGGGCATATGGTACCTGGATATAACCAGGTTGCCTTAATGACTTAGAAGTTGATTCATACCGATTGATCGTTGTTTTTCTTAAAAAATGCAAGATACTGGTAAGGATTAACACGAACTAAGTCCTATCCTGGATTTAGCCAGGTCAAAAAACTTAGAAGTTAATTTAAGTCTATTGATCGTTGTTCTTCCTAAAGAGATTGAGATATTGATAGAAATTAACACGAACTAAGTTTTCAAATTAAGTTCCTGGATTTAACCAGGTCACAAAACTTAGAAGTTGATTTAAATCTATTGATCGTTGTTCTTCTTAAAGAGCTCGAGATATTGATAAAAATTGACACGAACTAAGTTTTCAAATTAAGTTCCTGGATATAACCAGGTCATAAAACTTAGAAGTTGATTTAAATCTATCGATCGTTGTTCTTCTTAAAGAGCTCGAGATATTGATAAAAATTGACACGAACTAAGTTTTTAAATTAAGTTCCTGGATATAACCAGGTCATAAAACTTAGAAGTAGATTTAAATCTATTGATCGCTGTTCTTCTTAAAGAGCTGGAGATATTGATAAAAATTGACACGAACTAAGTTTTCAAATTAAGTTCCTGGATATAACCAGGTCACAACACTTAGAAGTTGATTTAAATCTATTGATCGTTGTTCTTCTTAAAGAGCTCGAGATATAGATAAAGATTACCGCGAACTAAGTTTTCCAAAAATAGTAACTAAAGTGCGTAGAGGCAAAGGGGAGTAAATCAATAAACAATAAAATTGAGTTAAATTGTCTCGAGGTGGAAGCACTTCATGCAAAGGTTACACAAAAAATTAAAAAATATTGAAGGAAAGGGCACGAGAGAGGAAGGCCGTAAGCTCTGCCAGGTGGCCCCTTGGAGGTCGCCGTCTCGCCCTGCTCCGCTGCGCCGAAGCCTTCCCCGGCCTCGGAGGGCGCTTCTTTATCGAGGCGAGCTTGGAACTTCACCAGCAAGCGCTCCCAGATGTTCGCTGCGAGGAAAGAGAAGTCGGCGTCCTGGTTATAGGCCCATCAATGATAGAACATGTCTTCCATGGCGGCCTCTGAAGTTGCCCGCTTGGTCGCCAGCTTGGCCTTGGCCTCCGCCTTCGCGGCATCTAGGTCTGCCCGCGCAGTGGCGAAGGCGGTCTCGAGCTCTTGAAGCTTTGGGCGAGTCTCTTCTAGCTCGGCCTGCGATGCCGCCAAGGCATCCGTAGCCGCCTGCAGAGAAGCCTGGTGGGTGGCCACGGCCGTCTGATGCTCGTTCCTCATCTCCTCGAGCTGAGTTTTGGTCCTGGTGATGCTCCGATGAAGGGCAACGGCGCTCTGCGAAAGCGGAGAGGCAATTGCCTTAGAAAAAAGAGAAGAAAGAAAAAACAGGACAAAGTGTAATAATAAAAAACAACAAAAGGGTAAGGTGAGCTTACCATCATGGCCATGCCCAGTGAAGACTCCAGCACGCCCACCGGGCTCCTGGTT
Source organism: Humulus lupulus (assembly GCF_963169125.1). Classification (NCBI taxonomy): domain Eukaryota; kingdom Viridiplantae; phylum Streptophyta; class Magnoliopsida; order Rosales; family Cannabaceae; genus Humulus; species Humulus lupulus. The sequence goes on from NC_084802.1 coordinate 266,502,881, forward strand.
TCGATGGCCCAGAGCTCCTTCTCGTTGAACCTGTATATGTGGCTGACGGTGTAGTTCGCCGACTCATACACTATTCTCCGAAAGGCCTCTGGAATCTTCTCCAAGTCCTGGGAGTTGACTGGGATGCGTACCTCGAAGGGTACAATCGCCGAAGCCTCGAGCTCCATTCCTGCATCCCTGGCGGTGGACGGAGCTCGCGGAGGGGGCGGGGGCATGTTGCTTCCCCCTGCAGCAGGAGGAACCGTTCCCACGACCTAGGCAGCCGGGGGTTGGTCTTTCTCCTTTGCAGGAGACTTGGTGGGGGTCCCGGCGGCGTGCTTGGACGTCCGGAGCCTCTTCATTCTTGGCCCAGCTGCCCCAGCTGAGGGGTTCCCCTCGACGAACGCACCTCGCAGACTCTCTTCGGGCTGAGACATCTCTTCTATCAAAACAAAGAATTGGTTAACGCCAAAGTTAGCAGTCATGCAGAAACAAAAACAAAGGGGGAAAAAGGAGAAATTCAAGTATATGTATACTAAAAGGGATCCTACCCCCCGAGCTAGAAGAACTTATGGTTACGACCATCGGCTCCGGAGCTCCCACGGGAGAATCTACGTCGATTATCTCCTGGGCTGGTGCAAGTTCTGGATCCGACTCTAGTTCCGGGCTAGATTCCTCTACATATTGCCTAAGTCCCGGAGCTACGGCACCTCTCCGGAGTGATGGCCACGACCGAAGGTTGGTCCCATACTCCTCGAATAGGATCGACCTAAAGGCTAGGGTGTTATCTACTACTACGGTACCCCTAGGCTGGCTATCTTGGTAGTCCAGCACGAGCTGGTCGACATAGTGGAGCAGGGTTGTATCCAGGTCCGGATCCCTTCGGTGACGTTGGACGATCTGTCTGGGATTGAACCTAGCTAGCCGGGGGTCGGCAATGGCCTATCTATATTCCTAAACATGTAAGGGTTACCTTGGCCAGAAGGACCCGCGGCTGCTCTGGACTGGATCCTCTCCTCGCCCGTTCTCTGGGTGACCTCCAGTGCCCGCTTCCTGTTCCTCACGAGGGGAACCTCGTCCTCCTCGTCCTCCTCATCTTCATTTCCCACGACCTCCTCCACGGTGATGGGTCTGGTATCGCGGGCTGGTGGAAGCCCCCAGGACCTCCTTAGGTTCAGAGTCTGATTTGGGAAAATCAGCTTGCAGGCCACCATCATCTCGTCTGTTATGAGCACGCGGTTATCCTTTTCACTGGGGGGCAAGCCCGCCAGTCTCTCGTACTAGGCCCCGAGGGTCACAGATTTCTCTGTCCTAGCGAAGATAGTTGCAGAATAAATCTAAGTCAGAAAGGGATACAAGAGGAGCTAAATGATACTTAACTTACGAGCTAAGGTTGAAAAGCACTTACGAGGACGATTGAAGTAATGGAGCTCGCAGTTTCTGAACCCCGTCGACATAAAGAATTGATCTTTGAAGTCGTTGGGGTGGCTGGGCAGCTCGATGACCGCAGCCGTGTTGGGGAATCGGGTTAAGTAGTAAAACCCATCGCCTCGCCCCCTCTGCTCCGGGCCGGCCTTGAGGCAGAAAAAGTACAAAATATCCGCAAGAGTGGGGACCTCCCTCTCGTGTTTCAAGAATAAATATCTCAACCCCGGCAATAGCCGATAAGAGTTGGGGGGGAGCTGGAACGGGGCCAACTTCACATAATTGAGGAAGTCAGCAAAATACTAATCCAGTGGAAGGAAGGCCCCCGCCTTGAAGCGCTCGTCGCTCCAGGCCGCGATGGCCTCATCAAGCGGCGCGCAGCTTTGCTCGCCCTCTGCGGGAGGTCGGGCAATCACTGATGCTCTCCCCAACCCGATGTTGTGGGAGAGGAATATTTTGTTGACCTTCGTCTGGTCTGTAATCTTTGAGACGATCCTCTCCACCTCAAAGAATGCGTCAGGAGCCACCTCGAGCTCTTGTTCCACCGCTGGCCCAAAGTTGGGGATCGGGGATTCGGGCATCACCGCTTTTCCTTTGTGTTGCTGGGAGGCCGAGCTACGCGCAGTCCTCTTTGGAGCATTCTTCTTCGGTGCCATCTGGTCGCCTAGCGAACAAAAGAAAAGATTTCAGAAAAGGTGACCCAAGCATAAGGAAGAGTCAAAAAGAGTGTTCTTTGCACGAGCTGAGGTAAGCCCAGCCCGTGGAGAGTGAGACCACGCAGTTCTATGAACACGCGCTTGTGCTCCCAACAGATCCCCGATTACTCGGAATTCGTGTGTCAGGAGGGTCAGGTTAAATTGTTACCTTGGAGGGAAATTTCCAATACGAATGAAAGGCAAAACTGCCTGTGAAGCATGTCCCCTAAGCTACCCGGTTTTGCACCCAAAATACCAAAAATCCAGCCCAGAAATTTTCCCCAGAAAAGGCATCCTGTAAACCATACTCCTAAGTGATTTCCCACTGCAAAAATACCCTAACCTAAAAGGCTTTCACCCTTCATACCCACAAAAACCAGTAAACCCTTGCATGCGGCTACAGTAAATATTTACCTAAGCTACAGTGAAAAATATTTTCAAAACATGTACAGTCAGGAGACTTACAGAGTGTTTGGCTGGAGAGTGGGTGTAGGATTCGCCTGGGTTGGAGCTTCGTCGGATTATTTGTTTCCAAAGCTTCGAAGGAGTCCTTGCACCTGAGCTTCTTGAACGCTGAGGGCGGCAGACGGAAAGAAGAGGGTTTTTCTTCTGAGATGAAGAGAGAAGAATAAGAGAATTTCTGAGAAATTTCAAATGAAAGGGTGGCCCATGCGTAGGGTGGCCACCCCTTCTATATACGTGAAGGGTCACATAAAGAGGGCCGTTGGATGGCCCTGATGTGGGATCCAAGGCCCTCCACTCGATATACGAAACGACGGCTGGGTATAGGCTAGGCCATTAAATGCGGTTCTCGGAAGACGTACCGTCCCCAACCATGATGCTCCACGTATTAGGCGCCTTCGTAAAAGGTGGAATGTGAAGAGTTCATGGGGAAGCCTAAAAGCCCCTACTGTGGCCTTACACGACGTCGTGTACCACGTGCAAGGGCTTAGGGGCAGATGTACACCCTGATTTTCCCACAGGCTGATTAGCGAGCTGAGGTACGGCCTAATCATGATTACCAGGCAGACATCCCCGGGACCGGAGCTGCCATCGTAAGGTCCTACCTCCTTAGCTCGGGGTAACCTAAGGGTTCACCAAGATTGCCTAAGGATTGAGTCTAGACTCGGAAGGCCGTAGGTCGAGTGAAGATCCAGCTCGTGATACGAGCTGGAGTTGAAGGCTGTGACCCCTTATAAAGTAAACCACACAAGGTAAACGTGCATATATCAGACATCACGTGTTTGATATATCCCTGACTTCTCAGACACGCAGTAGGAACGTGCGTATTCAGGCACCCACGACTGGGTTGGGCCGTGCGGCCCATTATATCCTTACCTATTGATTTGACCCCACTTATGTGTCAGGTTTAGGAGTTAATCATGAATGTCACAGAGTTGACATGATAGGTAAGATGGTCACGGGATAACCTTCTTACCAACTCCCAGGTGCCTTCTCCTATAAATATGGAGACCTTGGGAGTTAATGGGGGTTGGATTCTCAATTGTAAGAAATACCCTGTAATCAAATATTCAGTATATAGCAATAATACTGACTAGTGGAGTAGAAGGATTTTAACCTTTGAACCACTCAAAAAACGTATCCTGAGTCACCATTTCTTTTCTAAGATCATTTATCTATTTCGGTTCAACCTAGGCACTAATCCCTTTCTCTTTTTTCTTAATTACTTGTTGGCGAAGAACCGCGTCAACACAATCCAACATAGCTGATTCAACCATGGAAGCCGAATACATAGCGGCTTGTGAAGCAGCTAAGGAAGCAGTTTGGTTGAGGAATTTCTACACTGATATGGAAGTTATTCCAGATATGAATATGCCACTAATCCTGTACTATGACAATAGTAGAGCAATAGCTAATTCCAAGGAACCTAGAAGCCACAAGAGATGGAAGCATATAGAAAGGAAATACCAACTGGTAAGAGAGATTGTACACTGAGGTGATGTGACAGTTATGAAGATAGCGTAGGAACAGAACCTGGCTGACCCATTAACCAAGACACTTCTGGTAAAGTCGTTCATGGGTCACATGCACAATATGGGATTAAGGGAAATCCCTCACTTACTTTGAGGGTAAGTGGAGATTGTTAGGATTAATGCCCTAAAAGCATGTAAAGACATTTTATTATTTTTAAATAAAAGTACAATTTTATTATATTTGGATGTTATAATTATTGTTTGAATTAAGTATATAATAATATCAGGAAAATTCCTTATTCATTCATGAGAATATGATCTTGTATTAGTACGAGAGAATTAAGATCATATATAATGAATAAAATAGTCAGCAACATATTAAGGTAATGAATCTTTAATGAATGGATACTAGTACGGTTTTCTAAGCATACGAGATGCAAGTAATCTAGATTCAGATTACTGATGTGGATAGACATCTTAGTAAAGGTGTTGTACATAATAGAGATTATATATTACAAGACCGATGAAAATTAATTATCTTTATAAACTTGTCGTTTTACGTAAAGATCTAATTCTTGTCAATATAGATGATCATTTGTAGATCAGTCTAAATCCTGAGTATTCATGAACTCTTATTTATGTTTATGGGATCTTTTGATTCACTCGTTAAGGTCTCTTAGAATAATGAGGCTAATGACTTTTGTTTTGGAGGTTCAATATCATGGATGGCTGGGAACATGAATTACAATATTGGAATTCGAGCTTTCCAAACAGATCGAATATTGGTTCCATTTAGGGTTGATTCTGGAAGTGAATAGTTATTGAGCTCAAATCTATAATTAGATTATAGATTAATTATTCGCTAGTGAATTAATGGAACTTAAGGATCAAGAGGTAATTAGAATGGTAAAATGGTAATTTTAACAAACCAATAAATGGAGGACAGAACTACATATATTGATTATATCAATGGACTACTAGAGAAAACTCTATAAATATAATTCTATAAATACTTAGAGTGCAATTCCATATTTATAGTGGAGTAATCATGGAATTAATAAATAAGATTATTAGATTAAATAGTTTAATTAATAATTTGTTTCATTGCAACTTTGTTAAATAGGTCCATGGTCCCCAGATCATCTCTATCCTACACTGTCAAGTGTAAGGATGTCAAAAGAAAGATTTGTTAAGAGAAATGACTAAATTGCAAAGGAATTGATTTTTCAGAGCAAGGAAATATTTATTTGATAATTATGGGTAATTGATTAATTGTGAATTAATCAATTATTTAACTAGTAGTTTTTATTTTGAAAAACCATAGATTAAAATTAATATTAATCTTGTTTGAATTAATATAAAGAGAGAAAATAATAAATTTCTTATTTATAATATGATATTTATTTATATAATTTAAAACTGATATTTTAAGATAAAATTAATTTTCAATTAACTGATAATTATGTTGGAATAAATATCTTGTCTCAAAAGTTAATTAAATAAACAAATGAGAAAATTAGGACAACCCTAATAGGGCTGGGCGACTAGCATCAGGGATTTTATCCCTAGGATTTGAATTTTGAATTTCAAATAAATTTGCTTAATCAATTATTTAATTATTCTTTTTAAACATGATTTAAATAGATATAAATGAAAATATTTAATCAGTTTTAATTTGAATTATATTTAATTAAATAAAGATTATTTAATTAGATTAAATATCTTTATAAATCTGATATAAGTGATATTCAATATAATAATGATAATCGGACTCTCTCTCTTAAGCTATAGTTTTCTCTAAACATGAAAACTACTCTAAACCTTCTCTCTGTCAAAACTCTCTAGATCTCATGTGTTGAGTACATCTAGGGAGTCACATAAATCAACATTTTGAATCCTACGTGCCCACACACGTCCTTGTATGTTTGAGGATTGGTCTGGAAGATCAGTATGTGAGATCTCAGAACACTGGATAGGAAGATCGTTAATTTATATAAAAACTCAATGACACTTGATAGGCTACAAGACGTAATCCCTGATATATTTGTATGATTTAATATTTATATATGTGTATGATCCTGGCTGGTATTAATATTTATTAAAATGGGTACATATATTCTGTTGTGTACCTTTGACTTGATCATTTAATACCAACATATATATGGTGCATTCTAGTTTTAAACTTAAATATTTTTTTTAATTGTCTTTTAGAAAAAATAACTATGAATTTTAATATAATAAAATATTAAAAAAATTCTAAATTAAAACTACGAATTTAGAAAATATAATTTATCAAATTTTAATTATTTAATTTAAAAATTTTAAGCAAACAAAAATTTATATATAAATAATATTATTTAATTAATGGCTAAAGCAATTAAAATAAATTATTTGTCATTATAAAAAAAACTAAATAATAAAATAAAAATATGTATATTTATGTCTTATTTCATTATTTTTAATTTTTTTTAATTTATGTACTTTAAAACAAACAGTGATAAAAAATAATAATAAAAAAACTGTTAAATAATGCATAGCATTACACGTATTCACATTATGACAATAATTTTATACTATATTAATTGTAAAATCATAAATTGGCAAATTTATGGAAATATCTTTTTTTTTTTATTTAAAAGCTCATTTAAATTCTTTTATATTGTGATTTTCGGTTTTAATACCTTGGAATATTTTTTTGGATTTTCAAATATATTGAGAAGGGAATTTATATCATGTTTTTAAAAGGAAAATATTATGTGATTAATTAAATTCATTTATGGATTTTCCTGTGATAATTTTCGTACTCTCCCAGGATGGTTTATTGCAGGAAATAAAATTATTGGGTTGTTATTGCTCATTTCCTAGTTTAGGAAATTCTGTGTTGACTCAGGAATAAGTTGTTCCCGCAGATTGCGTGGTTGTCAGAACATAATCAACAAATTGGCAAATCTCCCTCAATCAAGAATATTATTAAATATTCTTTTATTGTGGAATTTTTTCTCAGCCCTTATGAGCTCGAAATGGTCTCTATAAATAGAGTACTAGGGTATTGAGAATATGTGAACTATTTGGTGAATTGTTTGTTGAGTGAATTGTAATATTTGTGAGAGTTCATAGTCTTTATATAAGATCACCTTGTTCACATGATTTTGCAATAAACTGAGTGTTTAATCTTTTAGTGTGTCCATATCACATTCTTGTATTAGATAAAGATTGTTTTTTGAACACAACTCTTAAGGTCTTCAGGAGGAGATTTTTACAAGCCTTTCTTTGGGAGGATACAAGCACTCGCAGACCATTGAAGGGAGTTCAAGTGGTTAGGCATTTCAACAAAACCAAGAGAAGTACAACAAAGTTGCGGCAAATCTCAAGAGGGAGTCTTGTTTTGTTTAACTCAATATTTTTGTACTTCTGATTCTTTATTAATTGGTTTTATTCTTTGGGCGTGGTCCCTAAGGCATAGGTTATTCGAAGGGGTTTCTGAACCTTGTAAAAATTTGTTGTGTTCCTTTATCATTTATGCACTAGTTTTTATTGTGTTCAGTTTGTGTTGCAACCAATCCTCTTTCTATCAAGACGGATCTGAAATCTGTTTTAACATTTAATTACCATTCCACATCTTAATTAATTTGGTAATTATTAAAAAAATGAAATTTCATTTGGTATCAGGGAGGGACACTTATTTCTAAGTGTGATCTTGGTACATTTTGTTTGTTGTGTTCTTCCAATGTCTTTTTTCACAGAAGGAGGTTCCATAATCAGTCCCTCTTTGCTCAAAGACTCTAACTATCCATATTGGAATGTTAGAATGAGAGCCTTCATCAAGTCTAAAGATGAGAAGGCTAGGAGAGCAATCTTAACTTGTTGGACTCCTCCTGTAGAAAGCGGCGACATCACTAAGGTAAAATATGAACTGGATTCGATAGATTTTGAAGATAAACTGTCCAATTATAATAATAAATCTCTGCATACAATTTTTAACTGTGTTGGTGATGGTTACATTGAATTAATCTATCCATGTGTATCAACCAAAGAAGCTTGGAAAATTCTTGAAACTCAATTCAAAGGAACTGCTAATGTCAAGCGCTCTAGGCTTGTTATGCTTACAACAAAATTTGAAAATGAATGAAAATGAGACCCTCACTGAATTTTATGAAAAATTGTCAGATATTGCTAACAAATATTTTGCTCTTGGTGAAAAACTTGAGGAAAGTATTTTGGTCCGAAATTTTTTTAGAGTTCTTCCTAACAGGTTTCAGAGTAAGCTCACTATAATTGAGGAAGCAAAAGATCTGGAAAAAATTAAAGTAGAAGAATTTATGGGTTCACTTTGAACTTTTGAGCTGAACCAACAAATCAGACAAAACTGCAAAGTAGAAGAAATCTAGGAGAAATATATTGCCTTGAAATCTTTTAAGGAGAAGAAAGAAAGTTCAGATGATGAGATGACCTTATTAACAAAAAAAAAAATTAAAAAATACATGAAAAAATTGGGAAACAAAAGACCATACTCAAAATCCAAAAGGTAATTTTTCCAAACCTTTTGAAACTAACAAGAATGGTATGGACACATTCAATCTGAGTGGAACAATACCTTAAAGAAAAAGAAAGCCATGGAAGCTACATGGAGTGACCAAGACTCTGAACATAGTGATGAGGAAGACAACATTGTTACCTTAATCTCCATTAAGAAAGGTAATGGTTTTCTCTTCAATTGATACCACGAATTTGGTATGCTTTAATAACTCTGTTCAAAATAATGAAGAATTTGACATTGACTCTGATGAATCTGAGTTAGATGAGGAGTCATTAAAAGAATCTTACAAAAAAATGTAGGATCAATGGCTGAAAGTTTGCTCTGAGAATCGATTAATGACTAGCAATAACAAGCAATCGTTTGAAAAGATTAGAGAACTTGAATTGATTATTTCTTCCAAAAATGATGAAATAAATTATTTGAGTAGAGAAATTTATCTTTTGAGAAAAGGTGTCAAAATGCTTAATCCAAAGTCTGGAGTTTTGGATGATGTTCTCTCGGCATGAAAAAGAGCTGGTGATTTCAAGGGATTAGTATCTAATGGATTTGAATCCTCTAGAAAAATGATTTTTGTAAAATATGTGAATTATCCTTTTGTTGTGACAACTAACTGTTTTGTAGGAGCAAGTGGCTCTTCAGAGAAAACAAGGTTGTCATATGTTCCAACATATCTGCAACTAACTAAAATTTCTCTGAAGATAAAAATTGGACAATTTGTACCAGTTTGTCATTTCTATGGTATGAAAGGACATATCGGGGTAAATTGTTTTTCTCTGTTGAACTTGTTGAAAAATAATTATATTAAAAAATTTGGTAGCATGAATCAATCCTTGACCAAAAGAAATCCAAAATAAAAAAAATATATGGGTCTAGAAAAATCATTCAGCTTGTTTGGCTGCTTTTACTTGTCATAAAACACATGCATCTAGTTCATGGTACTTTGATAGTGGTTGCTCTAGACATATGACAGGTAATGTCAGCATACTAACCAATTTCAAATCTTTAAAATGTGGTGTAGTAACTTTCGGAGAAGGGATGACAAGAACCATTTTAGGAAAAGGTACCCTAAACATGGAGGGGTTACCAATGTTAAGAAATGTTCTTCTTGTTGAAGGGCTGAAAGCTAACTTGATTAGCATATGCCAAATTTGTGACCAATGTTTTGTTGTTAATTTTTCACATGATGAGTGTAATGTTGTTAATCTAAAAGGTTACATTATTCTAAAAAGGTTCTCGTTCTTTGGATAATTGTTATACACTCACACAAAAATTCACATGTCATTCATCATCATCAAGTGTTAATAAAACAATTTTGTGGCAAGAAAACCTTGGTCACATAAATTTCAAAAATTTGAAAAGAATTTCAAATATAGGTCTTATCCGTGGAATACCCAAACTGGGTAAAGAATCTACTGGTAAGTGTGAATCACATCAATTGGTAAAACAATTGAAAATTTCCCATAAATCTTTATCTAATATTAATACTTCAAATGTGTTGGAACTGTTACATATAGATCTCATGGGTCCTATATAGGTAGAAAGTATTAATGGTAAGAGATACATTTTTGTATGTGTGTAGGATTTCTCTAAATTTACATGGGTTAATTTTCTAAGAGAAAAATCAGACACATTCTATGCTTTTAAGACTCTCTGTACAACACTAAGAGTCGAAAAAGACTGCAACATTGGGAAAATTGTGAGGATCTGAAGTGATCATGGAAAGGAGTTTGAAAATTCTGGGTATGATGAATATTGTAAATCTTTTGGAATATTGCATGAATTTTCTGCTCCTAAAACCCCAGAACAAAATGGGGTAGTGGAACGAAAAAAATTGTACCTTACAGGAAATTGCCCGAGTTATGCTAAACAACAAAAAACTCTCAAAGAAATTATGGGCTGAAGCAATTAACACTGGTTGCTACACAATTAATAGTGTTTTCCTGTGACCAGGTACAAATAAAACTCCTTATGAGATCTGGAAAGGTAGAAAACACAATGTTAATTATTTCCATGGTTTGGTTGCCTTTGCTATGTTCTTAGAGATCGTGAGAATCTTGGAAAATTTGGTGCCTTTGCTGTCTAGGGGTTTTTCTTGGTTATTCAAATAATATTATAGCTTATCATGTTTACAGCGTGAGAACCCAAACTGTTATGGAATCAGCTAATGTGGTTGTTGATGATCTGAAATATTTTTCTGAGTATTCCCATGAGGAAGAAATTGACAGGTTCATTGATGCTCAACATCAAAAAGGAATAACAAATCTGATGGAAGACCATTCTATGGCTACAACTTTAGACGATGTTATGCCAGACACAAAGTCTATTGCAACAACTACTAGACTATCAGAAAAGGAAACACCACTCATTATCTCTAACTCAGTTCAGAGAGAACCTTCGACCAGAGTTAAAAAGAATCACCCTTCTGAACTTATTTTGGGGAATCTTGAAGATAGCATGTGTTGGGAATAGTGCCCTTAAAGCAATTGTAGTTGACAATGGTTTTAATGAATTGAATTATTGTGTATATGTAGCTTATGTACTATATTATTGTTAATAATATTAAGTAAATATCAAAAAATTCTCAAGTTCATCTATGTGGTCTCAATCTCGTATTGGTATGAGATGATTGAGATTGAGATAATGGGCTTAAATAATTCACAGTAAAATAAAGTCGTGGATTCTTTAGATTAATTACTCCTAGTACGGTCCACTAGTATTATGAATACATATGCCCTAGATCCAGGTTACTAGTATAGTAGGACACTTTAGTGAAGGTACTTTGCATACCGAGAGTATGTAGAACTGGACTAGATGTGATTTGATAGTACTTGTTTAAACACCGTTTCATAGTATTATAAAACACATCATCTGATGATCATATACAAACTAATCTTAATCCTGAAGTTACTATGTAATCCTATCTATGTCTTTTGATCCTTTGATTCATGCGTAACGGTTTGTCAGAATGATCAGGCTAAAAACTATTATTTTGGGGACTCAATGATGTATATGGCTGGGGACATAGCTTAACAAATATGTAATCTATACCTTCTTATAGATTGAATGATGGTTCCCTATTGGGTTGGCTTTTGGAAATGAAAAGGTTATTGACGTGAAATTCATAATCAGAATATGAATTAACCTTCACTAGTAAAGTCAATGGTACACTAGGAATCAAGATATAACTAAAAGGGTGTAACGGTAATTTTGTTCCCACTTAATTATGAATCATCAATAGATGATTAATTTGTATGTAATGATTATACCAATGGACACTTTATGGTTACAATAAAATACTCAGTAAATATATATCTTTAATTCTCAAGAGTGCAGTCTCATATTTATAGTGGAGTAATCATGAGATTAATAAATATGAGAGTTTTGGTTAATAATCTATTATTTATTGGAGCTTGGAATTATTGGTCCATAGGTCCCCGAGGCGACTCTATCAACACTATTCTAGGTAAGAGTTGATACAATGGTCAAACTGTGAATGGCCTATTTGAAAGAATATTTATTCGTCGGGATAAATATACAATTATGTGATAATTGAAGTTTCACAATTTATTATTGCATTAATGTAATTTTCGAAATTGTATTGAAATAAATGAAATTGATTTTAATCAATTATTTTATTTAAGTGAGAAAGGATAAATATGGACACTCAAAATTGGTTTTGATTATTATATTTATTTAATTAATAATAAGATGATAATGAAAATTCAAATTTTGAAATTTAAAATTTATGTTGTTATCTTTATCTTAAAAAAATGATACCTTATTTGAATTTCTAATCATTAATTAATTAAAATAAATATGTATGAAAAACCAAATCCCCTTATTTTAGGGAAGTGTTACACACATAGGGTTTCCTGGACTGTCCTATGCATGTACTACTACTGATAGTGATCAGTTATTGATTTTTTTTATTAAATTAATTAATAAAACATTTTTAAAAAGTTTTTAAAATTGAATGTAAGACTTTCTCTTTAATTAACATTTTTATTATTATTAAAATGAACATTACCATGTTATTATTATTATTGTGATAATAATGCCTATATATTCTATATGATAGAAAATAGGAAAATACGTTTTTTGAAGCATTAGAAAAAGTGATCACCTTTTTCTCACAAAAGACAAACCTTTCTCTCTAGCCTATAATCAAGAGTCTCATGTGTTGAGAATACATTTGATTCAAAAATTTGATTCTTGTTCTCTATGTCCCCACCCACATCTTGAGGTGTAGAGAACATCTTGAAAGATCTTGGTGTGAGTACTCTAGCGAGGATAGGAATATTGAATTATATACGAAAAGATTCAAGGACTCTTGATAGGCTACAAGAGGTAAATCATTTCGTCTAAATTTTACATATACATATTTTTTTTATTAACATTTTGCATATTAAAGGATTCTCATATAAAGTTGTTTATATGAAAAATTTTGTTGTATACAAAACTACCATTACCGCAATTTCCGATGCGCGCTAGGAACAATTCCTAAGAGCATGGTCACACAAAAATGTATGTTAATTTGGTTCAATTTGTTTGCTTCAATTCTACGTTTGAGCCAAAAAACATGAAGGAACTTTAAATGTTGAATCATGGATTAATGCAATGAAAGAGGAGCTAGAACAATTCACAAATAATGAGGTATGAGTTCTTGTCCCTAGACTGAGGCAGACAAATGTTATAGGTACCAAATGGATCTGTAAAAACAAAATTAATGAATTTGGTACCATAATAAGGAATAAAGCTAGGCTTGTTGCACAGGGGGTATACTCAAATTGAAGGTATTGATTTTGATGAAACCTTTGCCCATTTTGCAAGACTTGAATCCATAAGATAGTTGCTAGCTATTTCTTATGTCTTTGGCTTTAAATTGTACCAAATGGATGTCAAATCTGCCTTTTTAAATGTGATTTTGAATAAAGAGGCTTATGTTGAGCAACCTAAAGGATTTGAGGATCCTCATTTCCCTAATCGTGTCTTTGAGTTGCAAAAAGCCTTTTAATGGGTTAAAACAAGCTCCTCAGACTTGGTATGAAAGATTGACGCAATTTTATGTCTCAAAAGGGTACAATAGAGGGGGAGTAGACAAGACTCTTTTCTTCAAAAATAGTGAAACTGATATTACGATAACTCAAATATATGTTGACGATATATTATTTGGGTCTACTAACGATTCTCAAGTGCAGGAATTTGTAAAAAAAAAAATGCAGGAAGAATTTGAGATGAGCACGGTGGGAGAGCTCATTTTTTTCTTGGGGCTACAAGTTAAGCAGTTCGATGAGGAAATCTTCATTTCACAAAGCAAGTATGCCAAAAACCTGGTGAAGAGATTTGGGCTCGAGACAACCAAACCTGCCAAACACATGCACCCATGGGGACCACAATCAAACTATACAGAGATGATAATGGAACCAAGGTGAATCCAACTCTTTACCAGAGCATGATTGGGAGTCTTCTATACTTAACTGCTAGTCGCCCAGACATCAGCTACAATGTTGGAGTGTGTGCTCAGTTTCATGGAAACCCAATGGAGTCTCATGTGACTGATGTAAAAAGAATTATTCGTTATGTGAATTATACGCTTGAATTTGGCATATGGTACTCTAAACAAACAAACTCTAACCTTGTGTGCTATAGTAATGTAGATTGGGCAAGAAACATTGATGACCGCAAAAGTTCAAGTGGTGGATGCTTTTATCTAGGAAATAATTTGGTTTCCTGGCATAGTAAAAAAAAAAATTCCTTCTCTTTGTCAACTGCCGAAGCTGAGTACATAGCTGATGGTAGCCATTGTACTCAACTATTATGGATGAAACAAATGTTGGCTGACTATGGGTTTGACCTTAAAACTTTAACCATTTTTTGTGACAATACAAGTTCTATTAATATCTCCAAAAATCATGTTCAGTACTCTTGCACCAAACACATTGACATTCATCATCACTTTATCAGGGAACTTGTTGAAAACAAAACTTTTATTTTAGAATATGTTGAGACTAACAAACAAATTACAAATACTTTTACCAAAGCTTTAAACACGGTCAGATTTGATTCCCTCAGGAAATCCTTGGGGTTTTGTTTTCTTTGATATTGCCAATAATCGAATTTATGCTTTATATATTTATGTGTGTAACTCTCTTGTCCGATCTGAAAGAAATTTGTTAACCATTTATTCAAAATATTGGAAAATGAACTTTATAATTTTTATATTTTGTGATATGTAAAATTATATTTGAAAATTGCTTTACACCCTCCAATCTATATTTGATCAAATTATTATGTCATTCTTGTATGAGCATTCGTTCTTTAAATCAGTTTCTTCTTCAGCCTCCATTATGGAAACGTGCTACCTATACTGATGTGTGAAAGCCAACAATGAGTAAGTTGGTACTAAGTAATTATCAATTATATTGGAGGATACTCTACTAGTGTAAAGGGATACCATTAGTAAAAGAGTCATAGCCTCGATTGAGTGTACAAAGAGATAAAGGCTAATATAGCCTAACATGGGCAATGAAACTAGCAGAAAAAGGCTAAAAAGAAACGCCAATGTTCTTTGCTTACACATGTACACACAAATGTCTGTTGTCGAAATTGTGTAAGAAATTTTGTAAGACTCATACACATATTAATTTGATTAACATATTTTTTGGGACTGGCATATACTTTTTCATATTATTTCTATCATCATCTCTTAATATTCTAATTATATTATTCATTCTCTAATTTTTTTTTGTTATCTTATTTCTCTTGGACATGACTTGAAAATTATATAGACACATATGGTATGGAAATTTTTTTATTTCGACAATTTTTATTATATATTTAAATAATAATAACAATAATAACAACAACAATAATAATAATAATTAAAAGTGATTTTTTGTTTTGTCTCAATATATTCAGAATTTGTTTTTAGAAAGTTTCTCATTTTTTTGGTGTGAGAGGGTATATGTTTTTAAAAGGAGATATTTTTTTCATTGATCACTAATTTGTTTTCCCGTTTTAATTGGTTACCCATCTTTGAAATTGCCTCTTTGTTTACTGAATCCTCTATTTATTAGAATCTTTAAGGCTCTCGGCACTAAGTGTTTCTTGTTTTAGTTTTCGCTAACTTGTGCCTAGAGTTTTTGGTGTGTTCTTTGTGTTTCGATTTGTCTCTTTTGCGGCAGTTATGAAGACCAGAGGATGTGGTTCCACCTCCAAGTCAGTGGTTCCACTAAAGGAGACCCATTCCAACTTTTACTCAACCATCTCTAGCCTTTGTTTGACCTCGTCTCCTCCTGTCTCATCAGCTCATCTAATTCATCGACCCAAGGCAACAATAAGGAAGAATGTCCTAGCTCTTTGTAGTCTTGGTGCTCCTCTCTCGGATGACACTTCTAGTAAAGGTGTGACCTTTTCTGACCTCAATGTGCAGAAGAGCTCTTCATCGACAGTTCCATTCCTCTCAACAGAAGCCCCTACCAAGACTACCTCGAGCCCATAATAGTCTTTCACAATAGATTCGGAGACCTTTCCCTCTGCCTAACTCTTCGAGTCCTCATTATATCCAGTTGTGCTAAAACCTAAGGCCACCAGCACCAAGCAATCCAAGAAGGCTAAAGTGACCCATGCGAAAGGGGCTAGCTCCATCTCGAATTCAACCCCACTGTCCAAGTTCAAAAGGAAAGCTAAAATCAATCCTCCTACTTGTACTTTCTCGGAGGATGTCTCTCCTAAAAAAGAAGATTCCATTCTAGAACTTGAGCCTTCCTTAACTGAGTCGATCCATGAAGAACCTCAAGATGATCCTCTTCTTGAAGAATCTGAGGATAGGTCTAAATTTGAAGAAGATCCCTCAGAAACCATTCCCGCTAGATCATATCCCAAAGGCAAGAATCCATTGGCCTTTCCCGAGTTGTCTTCCAAAAGCAAAGGCACTCCAATTTGCTCTTCAGGTTCTTCTTTCAAGCCTCATTCTTTTACTTACTATTTTAATTGTAATGAGAACACCATGAAATATTATGAGCATAGGGATTTCATTGGTAAATGTAATTTTCTCTTTGCTCCTCATCTGGGTTTTGGAGTCTTGCTCACAATAAAAGAAATGGGTTGTTACGGTCTTTGTCTGGTTTTGATGGGTATGTTCCTCGGGCGGTTCATGAATTATACAAAAAGTTGAATGATGAATTATTTGATTCTACGTCATTTATGTTTCAAAAGGTGTATGTTAGAGGTCTTTGTTATAAATTTAGTCCTGCTGAAATTGCTAGAGTTCTCAATCTAATCTGTGTGGACTATGATGACTCTGTTGAATGCCAGGCTATGGCATGGGAACCAAATGCTTCCCTCAAAGTCTTGGATCTCACACACTTTTATGGTTCTCTTTTCAAGTTTGCTACGAGCAATTGGCTTCCCACTACTCACTCCTCGACAATCACTAAAGACATGGTCTTCTTTTTGTTTAAGGTCAAGACATGTATTTCCATTGATCTTGCTTCTGTCATTTTCGATCAAATAGTCTCTTTGGCTGGTGCAAAGCGCAAGGGCCAACATTTGATGTTTCCCAATGTCATTTATAAATTGTTGGACACCCAACGTCCTTTGAAGATGTCTTATGAGTCTCTGGTCCCTACTTTGACTGGCTCTACCTAAGACGACAGCACTAACACTTCGACTAAAATGACCAAAGGTATTTCCTTGACGATTTTTGGGTCTGGAGATGTCGAGATTGATTCTCCTTCTGTTCAGACCAGTCTTACTGTTGTCCAGTTAAGAATTTCCAATCTCTCTGAATGCTTCACGAATATGGAGGCAACTCAGAGCCATATTTTGGCTTCCCTAGAAATTCTCAATGCGTCCATTACTCCAGCCCCCTGACGGTTTCAGTTCCTATCAATCTATCTTTATCATCTTTTCATAAATATAAAAGAACATGAAACATGTCTTTGTCTTGGTTTGTTTTTGTTACTTTGACATTTTGATAGACAATGATGGGGAGAAAGAGAGAGAGAGTGTGTGCATACTCTCAATTTTTTTTGGTGTTTGGTTCTTTCCTATTTCTGTTTGAACTATGTTGGTTGCTCGTTTTTGTTTATATGCCTTGTTTATATTTGATAGGGGGAGTCCTTATGTGACTCTTTATCATGCTTGGTGGATTGAGCACTAACATGTTATTTGCAGGTCTTTCTTTTTTTTTAAAAAAAAAAAGATAGGTCTTGTCTATAAAATTACAAAGGGGAGATTGTAAAATCCTAAATTGGCAAATTTATGAAAATATCTTTTCTTTTTTATTATTTAAAAGCTGATGTAAATTCTTTTATATTTTGATTTCTCAGTTTTAATTCCTTCAAATATTTGGTGGGATTTGCAAATATTCCTTATTAATATTTATATTCACAATATATTGAGGAATTTATATTTTGTTTTTATAAGGAAAATATTATGTGAATAATTAAATTCATTTATGGATTTTCCTGTGATAATTTTCTTACTCTCCAAGGATTGTTTACTGTAGGAAATAAAATCCTTGGGTTGTTATTGCTAATTTCCTATTTTAGGAAATTCTGTGTTGACAAAGGAAAAAGTTGTCTCCCGGATTGCGTGGTTGTCGGAATAGAATCTACAAATTAACAAATCTCCATCAATCAAGAATATTATAAAATATTCTTGCTTTTATTGTTGATTTTTTTCTCAGCCCTTCTGAGCCTGAAATGGTCTCTGTAAATAGGGTACTAGGGTGTTGAGAATAGGTGAACTCTTTGGTGTATTGTTTGTTGTGTGAATTGTAATATTTGTGAGTTCATAGTCTTTATACAAGATCACCTTGTTAATGTGATCTTGCAATAAACCGAGTGTTTAATCTTCTCATATGTCTATATCACATACTTGTATTAGATATAGATTGAATTTTGAATACAACTCTTAAGGTCTTTAGGAGGAGATTTTTACAAGCCTTGCTTCGGGAGGATGCAAGCACTCGCTGACCATTGGAGGAAGTTCAAGTGGTTAGGCATTTCAACCCAAACCAGATTTGTGAAGAGAAGTCCAAGAAAATTGTGGCAAATCTCAAGAGGGAGTTTTGTTTTGTTTAAGTCAATATTTGTGTGCTTGTGATTCTTTATTAATTTATTTTATTCTCTAGGCATGGTCTCCAAGGAGTAGGTTATCCGAAAGGGTTTCTGAACCTTGTAAAAATTTGTTGTGTTCTTTATCGTTTATGCACTATTTTTTCTACCGTGTTCAGTTTTTGTCACAACCAATCCTCTTTCTATTACGACAGATCTGAAATATGTTTTAACACTTAATTACCATTTCACATCTTAATTAAACTTCTTGATTTAAATAATTTTACAATTATTAAAAAAATGGAATTTCATTAATTAATAACAATATTAGTACATACTCAGGCATCATCAAAAACCTTAATTAATTTACTATTATCTATATATATGTACATGTATAACCTTAATTTTATTTATAGAATTTAATTATTATTTTTATTAAATTTGTAACATTGTCATATAAGTTTTAAATAAATAAACAATATTATATATAAAAGAATGACATAAACATATTAAATGAAAAATTAAACATAAAAGTTATTTATAATTTTTTTAAATATATATATGTATAATATGATAGTCTTCTTATCCATAAATGATAATTTTTTTAATAAAAATTAAGATTATCTATAATATATTTTGTTGACCCAAGATTTGGCCAACTGACATGGAGTCAGAATATACTTGATATGAATGAAAGTAATGAGAAGAACGTAATGGCAAAAGTAAATAAGACACAGTATTTTATAGTGGTTCGGCCCCAGGACCTGGTAATGACCTACGTCCACTTAGGTTGATATTGATATAAAAATCAGATGAGTGATCAAAGAACTAGGGTTCAATGAGTTTCACTAATCTCTGAAGAACAATACAATATTACTAGGAGAATTGCTATAGTCTCAAATGATTCAAAAGCCAAAAGTCCTCTCCCTTGAGCTATCTCTTGCTATCTATAGGCTCAAGGGGGATTACAAAAGATTGTTACCGGTATTTTTTCCTGAATAATCGGATACTCAAGAGATTGTGTGAGATAAATTTGGGATTCACAAAGATCTTCCCATTAATGTTGCCTTGTATGCGGAACTATCGACTAGACTGGTCGCAGGTAAGACAGGTTCGCACTGCTTCTAATGTGTCTTCTGGTCGATACTCTAGCAGAACGTTTCCAGGTGTCAGCCACATGTCCAGGGATCACTTGCCATGTCACCAATGCTAATTTTTTGGATAACATATTTGTACGCCCTGATTTTCCCATGGGCTGATTAACGAGCTGAGATACGGCCTAATCATGACCACCACGTGGACATCCCCAAGACCGGAGCTGCCGTCATAAGGTCCTGCCTCCTTAGCTCGAGGTAACCTAAGGGTTCGCCAAGATTGCTTAAGGACTGGGCCTGGGCCCTGAAGACCACTGGTCGAGGGAAGCATCCAGCTCGTTGTACGAGCTGGAGTTGGAGGCTGTGACCTTTTATAAAGTCAATCATGCAAGATAAACGTGCATATATCAGACATCACGTATCTGATATACCCCTGACTTCTCGGACACGCAGCAGGAACGTGCGTATTCAGACATCAACCACTGGTTTGGGCCGTGCGGCCCCTTATCCCCTTACCTATTGATTTGACCACACTTATGTGTCAGGTTTAGGAATTAATCATGAATGTCACAGAGTTGACATGATAGGTAAGAAGGTCACGGGATGACCTTCTTACCAACTCCCAGGTGCCTTCTCCTATAAATATGGAGACCTTGGGAATTAATAGAGGTTGGATTCTATATTGTAAGAAAACCCTGTAATCAAATATCCAGTATATAGCAATAATACTTACTAGTGGAGTAGAAGGATTTTAACCTTTGAACCACTCAAAAAACGTATTTTGAGTCACCCTTTCATTTCTAAGATCATTTACCTATTTCGGTTCAACCTAAGCACTAATCCCTTTCTCTTCCTTTCTTAATTACCTGTTGGCGAAGAACTGCGTCAACAATATTATTATCATGATATTATATAAAATTTAAATATATATTAATATAAGTATTAAATATCTAGTCTTGTATTCAATATTATTATAATAATAATATTTTATAATATTTAAATTTATACTAATATAATTAGTAAAAAGTTAGGACTATATAATATTATCGTAATAATATTTTATAATATTTGAATTTATATTAATATAATTATTAAATGTTGATTTTTCTATTATATATTATTATAATAATGATATTTGATAACATTTGAATTTAAATTTATGTTTGTACGCCCTGATTTTCCCACGGGCTGATTAGCAGGCCGAGGTTCGGACTAATCATGGTTAGTCCATAAACATCCCCCAGGTCGGAGCTCCTGTCTTGAGGTCGTACCCCCCTTAGCTCGAGGAATCCTCAAGGACTCGCCAAGACTCCCAAGACTGGAGCAAGGAATCGGAAGGCCGAAGGTCGAGTCAGATGTACAGCTCGTGGTACGAGCTAGATATGGAGGCTGTGACCCCTTGTAAAGTCAACACACGCAAGATAAACGTGCATATATCTGACATCACGTGTCTGATATCTCCTTGACTTCTCGGACACGCTGCAGGAACGTGCGTGTTCAGACACCCACGGCTGGGTTGGGCCGTGCTGCCCATTATCTCCTTATCTATCGATTTGACCATACTTATGTGTCAGGTTTAGGAATTAATCATGAATGTCACAGAGTTGATATGACAAATAAGAAGGTCACGGGATGACCTCCTTACCAACTTCCATGTGCCTTCTCCTATAAATATGGAGACCCTGGGAGTTGATAAGGGTTGGAAAAAATAGTCTCCAGAGAGATATACTTTGTAACCAAATACCTAGAATATATCAATAATATTGACTAGTGGAGTACAAGGATTTTAACCTTTGAACCACTTAAAAACGTGTCTTGAGTCACTTATATCATTTACTAAGATCATATATCTGTTACGGTTCTACATTCAGCACTAATCCTCTTCTCTCTTTCTCTTAATTACCTGTTGGCGAAGAACCACGTCAACAGTTTGGTGCTCTCATTGAGAGATAGTTCAATTAGTGCTGCTAAAAATATCCAACTATGGTGACTACTCGATCCAGGCATGGCAATGAGACAGAACAACATGATGGGCAGGAGGCTCATCATACCGCCATCCCTGATGGACAAATTCCTGAAGTCCAGCAGCGGCCAAGAAAGCAGCCGGCGGGCCAAGACGATACTGGTAGTTCGGCGCCCCGGCCACCTAATCCGAACCCGTGTTATTATACTACGGTGGAGATGGAGAACGCTCAGCTGAGGAGCCAGTTAGCAACTGCTAGTCAGCAAATCCAGGATATCCTGGCCCGACTACCCCCTTTCACAACCAACGTTAACGTTGGAGAGAGGCAAGGTGAGGCTCCTAAGTCTCGCCGGGGTAATCGGTCCAGACATAGCCGTTCGGACAGGCTTCTAGCAGCCAACTCCACCCCTTCATCGCATCATCGAGACGCAAACTTCGGGGAAATGCCTGGACCCGGACAACAGCAATAGAGCCATTCGGTTAGGACGTCAACTCCTAGTTCTCAACCATCCTCGAGGACGCCCAGGAGAGCTCGAGGAAATTCTCGAAGGAGATCCGGGGAGGGCCCGCGACGTCAGCCCATCCCCGAAGACCGTCCTGCGCCTCGTCCAGATCGTCCAGCGCGGGACCAGCAAGTTGGCAGGGCCGAAAGGCCCCCACAAAATTTGATCCGTCCAGACGGAACTAGGATCGCCTCCCCAGTCAGGCATCCTCCTTCTCCAATCAGATATCCGTCTCCTCCTCAGCCTATCCGAGACATTCCAGCTTACGGGAGTAGTAGGAGAAACCCACCATCAGCGGGACCTTCCCGGTGTAGCAGGGCGCCGGAAGAAAGCTCAGGTTCTCGCCACCAAAGACGGACTCCAAGCCTGTCCAGCAGGAGTCATTGGACCGGCAGTCGCCGAAGTGATCTCTCTGGAGGAGACCTACGTCAGCGACTAAGTTCGGCACAAAGTCACCAGACCACCCAGGGAAGTGACCTTCGAGATCGCCTCAACTCTCACAGAGAGGATCGGGCTAGAGATGGTAGTCAGGCTCGCTCGGGGGGGGGGGGGGGGGGGCCCGATCCAAAGTACGTAACGGAGGGAATGTCCCAAACAACCTATCTCAAGATAGGAGGGGCAATAACCCACTTAATATGTACGATGGATCCGGAGCTGTTGAGCAGCCCCGGAATAACCAAGGATCTCAGGACCAAACCCTCGAGCGCCTAACTCAGATGGAGGAACTGATGAGGAAGCTCCTGTCAAAAAAAGAAAAAGACGAATATGATTCGGGAGATGAGATGGAACTCTTCGCCCCCAACATAGCAGCGACGGCATACCCATCTGGCTTTCGTATGCCTCACTTGTCAAAGTTCAACGGGGACGGGGATCCGTCGGACCATTTAGGGATGTTCAACACCCTAATGATGGCCCAGAGCTGAGATGCTTGATCTTCCCCTCCACACTGATCGGACCTGCCAGACAGTGGTTCAAGCAAAGTAAAAGACAGTCAATCAGCTCCTGGAAGACCTTCTCAGCCGACTTCAAAAGGGCATTCCGCGCCTCTCAGGCCGCCCGTGTTCAGGCCGACTCCCTGGCCAATGTGAGACAGCAGCCCGGCGAGACGCTGAAGGCCTACCTGAGCAGATTCGCGAACTTCGCTGCCCGACCTAGGGACGCGGATGAAAGCTCCAAGCTCATGGCCATGAGAACCGGAATCCTTGTTGGAGGAGATCTCTAGAAGGATATACAAAAGCAGGGAGTCAGTTCGGTCAACGAATTCCTCAATAGAGCCCAAGAATGGATAAATTTGGAAGAAGCCGAAGCCTCAGCCGCGGGAACCAGCCAGGTTCCCGAGCAGCCCGCTGGAGTAGAGACGGAGGTCGTGGTAGCGACCCCAGACGTCACACAGAATAACCAGCCAGCGGAAGCAAAAGAAAGGGGAATGGTGAAAACAATCAACACGGCCAAAAGAAGAATAAGTCTGTAGACAAGTTCAAGCCCGTGTTCACAACATATACCAAACTCACCCAGTCCAGGGAAAGTATCTTCCTGGCCAACTCTACTCGGGTCCCCTGGAAGAGGCCGGAACCATTGAAACACCACAAGGGAAAGAGAGACACTTCCAAATTCTGTCGTTTTCATAACGACGTCGGACACAATACCGATGATTGCAGGCATCTCAAAGATGAGATAGAGACTCTCATCCAAGCCGGCCCCTTGGCTCAATACTCACGGAACAGGGTCCCGGCGAGTCGGCCTGCTCCAAACGCCCCAGCCAGTCAACTCGGGGCTCAGGTAGATCAGGACATCCCTCCTACCGTGGTCGGAGGAGAGATATCCACCATCTCTGGAGGCCCGCACATGGCTGGCAAGAGCAGAGGCGCCCAGAAGAGATACGCGAATCAACTAAAAGCTCACAACGGAGTGGAGTTCGTCCCGGAGCAGCGTCAGTCAAAACAGCAACGATAAGAGAAGCAACCGATCACTTTTACGGAGGAAGATGCGGACCATGTCCAGTTCCCTCACAATGATCCCTTAGTTGTAGCAGTCCAGCTTGCCAACCGGAAAGTAAGAAGGGTGCTATTAGACAACGGGAGTTCGGTGAACCTTTTATTCTGATCCACCTTAGAGAAGATGGGTCTGACTGTCGCTGATCTAAAGGCAACCTCCATGATGCTGTATGGTTTTTCGGGAGAAGGATCGGCAGCGATAGGGACGATCGAGCTGGTGATCACTCTAGGAGAAGAGTCTCGGACAGTCTCTAAACTACTCAAGTTCATGGTCATTGACTGCTCCACGGCCTACAACGCCATTTTTGGCCGACCTACACTCATAGCTTTCGAGGCTATCACTTCCATTCGACACCTCGCCATGAAATTCCCTACTTCAACAGGAGTCTGCACCATCAAGGGCGATCAGCTCGCTGCCAGGGAATGCTACAGCATTTCCATGAAGGGAAAATCTAAACCCGGGCAGCTGGCTATGGCCATTCTGAGTGAAGAGGAATCCCAGGAACCCTTGGCGGCTCCTGAGATTGAAAATCCTCAAGACGCCAAAGGGGAAAGTGTCGCCCTTAGTGAGGACATTGACCCCCGAATAGGCGAAGACAAGTCCGAGCTCTAGGCTATTGAGGAGCTCGAGGAGGCGAACCTTGTTCCACAAAATCCATCACGGATGGTCAAGCTCGGGAAAATCCTCTGTAGCAAGGGGAAGATGGAGCTGATTACGTTTCTTCGGGCTAATTTATATGTATTCGCATGGTCGCACGAGGACATGGTAGGGATCAGCCCGAGTGTCATCATGCACACGCTCCATCTGGACAAAAGCATTCCTGCCAAGTCTCAGAAGCAAAGACGTCTAGGAACAACCCGAGCTGAAGCCCTTGAAGAAGAAGTGGCCCGACTCAAAAAATGTGGCTTTATCCGTGAAGCCAAATTTCCAATTTGGGTCGCCAATCCAGTGCTAGTTCCAAAGCCCAACGAGAAATGGCGGACCTGCATTGACTTCTCCGACCTGAATAAGGCCTGCCCCAAGGATTGTTTTCCATTGCCAAGGATCGATCAGCTGGTGGATGCCACGGCGGGGCACGAGCTCATGTCCTTTATGGACGCGTACTCAGGCTACAATCAGATAGCGATGAATCCGGCGGACTAGGAACACACCAGCTTCATAACCCCGACTAATGTCTATTGCTACAAGGTCATGTCGTTCGGTCTGAAGAACGCCAGAGCTACCTATCAAAGGCTAGTAAACAGAATGTTCGCGGACCAGATCGGAAAAAACATGGAAGTGTACATTGATGACATGTTTGTCAAGTCAAAGACTGCCGACAACCATGTTTCCGACCTGGAAGAATGTTTTAAAATACTACGAGAATATGGCATGAGGCTCAATCCCCAGAAATGCACGTTTGGCGTCGCATCTGGGAAATTCCTGGGGTTCATAGTTAATACCCGAGGAATCGAAGCAAACCCCAACAAGATCAGGTCACTGCTCGAGCTTCCTTCGCCTAGGTCGCGGAAAGATGTCCAGGGCTTGACAGGGAGAGTGGCCGCACTGAACCGGTTTATTTCCAAGTCAACCGATAAGTGTTTGCCCTTCTACAACCTGCTTCGGGGGAACAAGAAATTTGACTAGACAGTGGAGTGCGAAAGTGCATTCCTCGACCTGAAGGCGCACCTGGCTGAGCCGCCGGTGCTATCCAAGACCAAGACAGGCGAGACCTCTTTTTCTCTACCTAGCTGTCACTCAGGATGCAGCTAGCGCCGTACTGGTACGAGAAGAGGACCAAGCTCAGGTACACGTCATGACCGATCAACCTCTAAGGCAGATTTTTCAAAAGCCTGAAGCATCGGGTCGTTTGTTAAAGTGGGCGGTCGAACTCAGTTAGTTCGAGATTTTCTACACTCCACGAACTGCTATAAAAATTCAAGCCTTGGCCGACTTTGTGGCAGAGTGCACGGGATTCCAGGAGGATCCGTCAGAAGACTCATCTCAGCTCACCACGCCCCAATTATTGTGGAAGATCTTTGTAGATGGTTCATCCAACGAAAATGGCTCCGGGGTCGGAATCATTCTAATATCCCCCGAGGGACATAGGTTCCACTCAGCGCTAAGGTTCAGGTTCAAGGCCTCCAACAACGAGGCGGAATACGAAGCTTTGCTGGCCAGTCTAAGGATAGCCAGGGAGTTAAAAGCGAGCTCCATCCAGTGCTTCAGTGACTCCCAACTCGTGGTTAACCAGGCCTTGGGCGAATATCAGGCACGAGGACCCAAGATGGCCGCCTATCTGGCGAAGGTAAAAGCCGAGCTATCCGCGTTTGGGCGAGGATCGATCGAACAGATACCTCGAGAAAGAAACACTAATGTAGATGCTCTCGCCAAGCTCGCCACCTCGGGAGAGACAGAGACCCTGGGGCTGGTGCCAATAGAATTCTTGGAAAAACCAAGTATAGAAGGATATCGGGCAGAGGTCGAGATGATCGACGCCAGGCCAACCTGGATAACCCCCATTCTTGAATATCTCATCGTGGGCAAGCTGCCTGAGGGACGTAACGACGCGTGGCGAGTCCATTATCAAGCTCCGAGATACACGATAGCCGATGGGGTGTTGTATCGACATGGGCATTCCCTACCTCTCCTCCGGTGCATTCTTTTGAGTGAAGCGAAGGCCATCCTGCAGGAAGTTCACGAAGGATTCTGCGGAGACCACACCGGGGGGCAGAGCTTGGCTTTAAAGGTTCTCAGGCAAGGTTATTATTGGCCGACTCTGTCCAAAGACTCGATTTCATACGTAAAGAGCTACGACAAATGCCAGCGATTCGCTGCAGTTACCCGAGCTCCTCCAGTCGAGCTAAAAATGATCTCGGCCCCTTGGTCATTTGCCGTTTGGGGAATAGACTTAGTGGGCGCCCTACCCACTGGAAAGGGCGGGGTCCGTTACGCCGTGGTCACCATCGACTACTTCACTAAGTGGGCCGAGGTAGAGCCGTTGGCAACAATCACGTCTAAAAAGGTGCTTGACTTCGTGATTAAAAGCATCATCTGTCGCTTCGGCCTGCCCAAGAAGATCGTCTCCGATAACGGCACTCAGTTCAACAGCGACCTGTTCACCGAGTTCTGTGACAAGCATGGAATTGTAAAAAGCTTCTCTTCCGTGGCCTATCCTCAGGCGAACGGCGAGGTCGAGGCTGTCAACAAGACTTTAAAGGCGAGCCTCAAGAAAATATTAGATGAAGCAAAGGGAGTCTGGCCGGAACAGCTCCCCCAGGTCCTATGGGCATACCGGACCTCGCATCGGACTCCTACGGGTCATACTCCTTTCTCCCTAACCTTCGGGAGTGAAGCAGTCCTCCCCGTGGAAGTTAAGGTTCTGTTGCATAGAGTCCAGTCCTACGACCAAGGTCGGAACCATGAGCTCCTATGCCATTCCCTAGACCTAGTTGATGAAAGGCGAGAGGATTCGCAACTCCGGCTCACCCATTATCAGCAGAAGATCACTCGCTACTTTAACACCAAGGTAAGAAAACGCGCCTTTAGCGTTGGCGACTTGGTCCTAAGAAGAGTTTTCCTGGCCGGAAAAGATCCCAAAGATGGAGTCTTGGGACCGAACTGGGAAGGACCCTACCAGGTCATCGAAGTCATCAAGGAGGGAACTTATAAGTTATCTCGACTTGATGGAGGGACCGTCCCACGGACTTGGAACGCCATCCACTTAAAGAAATATTACCAATGATCCACTTGTAAGGCCTAGAAGGCCACTTTCTATGTATTAATAAAAATCAGCTTTTTACGCATATTTGCAATTGTAATCTTAAAGTAACCACGAAAGACCCTTTCTCAGTTACTTGGGGGGCATATGGTACCTGGATATAACCAGGTCTCCTTAACGACTTAGATGTTGATCCTTATCTATGGATTGTTGCTCTTCTTAAAGAGCTCGAGATATGGATAAGGGTTAACGCTAACTAAGTCCTATCCTGGTTTTAACCGGGTCATAAAACTTAGAAGTTGATTTAAATCTATTTCTCCTTGTTCTTCTTAAAGAGCTTGAGATATGGATAAAAGTTAACACGAACTAAGTTTTCCAAATAAGCTCCTGGTTTTAACCGGGTCATAAAACTTAGAAGTTTATTTAAATCTATTTCTCCTTGTTCTTCTTAAAGAGCTCGAGATACGGATAAAAGTTAACACGAACTAAGTTTTGTAAATAAGTTCCTGGTTTTAACTGGGTCATAAAACTTAGACATTGATGTAAATATATTTATCGCTCGCTGTTCTTTTCAAAGAGCCCGAGATATAAATAGCGGTTAACAAGAACTAAGTTTATCAAAAAGATATATATATATATATTGTAGCCAAAAGCATGAAAAAACGTGAATTAAAGGTGTAAGGCAAATTGTCTCGAGGTGAAAACACCTCATGCAAAGGTTACAAAAAATACTTCAAAATATTCGAAGGCAAAAACAAAAAAAAGAAAAAAGAGAAGAGAAAAAGCGCCCTAAGCTCCGTCAGTCGGCCCTTTGGAGGTCGCCGTTTCACCCTGCTCCGCCACACCAGAGGCTTCCCCAGCCTCCGAAGGCGGCGCCTCTCTGTCGAGGCGAGCTTGGAACTTCACCAGCAAGCGCGCCCAGAGACCCGGTGGCATGCAACAGAAGTTAGCCTCCAGATTGTAGACCCAACAGTGATAGAACAGATCCTGCATGGACTGCTCCGAGATGGCCCGTTTGGCCTCCAGGGCGGCCTGGGCGGCCTGGATCTCAGTCTTCGCTACCTCGAGGTCTGCCTGCGAGGTGGCAAGGGAGGTCTCGAGCCCCTGGACCTTCAGGCGGGCCTTCTCCAAGTCGACCTGGGTCTTCTCCAACTCGACCTTCGAGGTCGCCAAGGCATCCTTAGTCGCCTTAACCTCCTGAAGGGTGGCCTGGTGCTCGGTCCTCATGTCATCGAGCTGAGTTCTGGCCCTGATGATGCTCCGGTGAAGGGCGACGACACCCTGCGAGGAATGAAAGATAAACTGGCTTAGAGGAAAAATAAGGCAGAGTATAATGGTAAAAGCTTTAAAAGAATAGGGCAGCTTACCGTTAGGGTCATGCTCATCGAAGAGTCCATAACGTCAATCGAGTTCATTGTCTCAATAGTCCGGAGTTCCTTCTTGGTGAACTTATAGATATGGCTAACGGCGTAGTTCATCGATTCGTACACCGTTCCCCGGAAGGCCTCTGGGATCTTCTCCAGGTCCTGGGGATTGACCGAGATGCGTACATCGGAGGCCACCACAGACGGAGTCCCGATCTCCATTCCTACGTCCTGCGTGGCAGGCGGAACTCGCTGAGGCGGTGGAGGCATTTGTCCTGCTCCGGCAGCAGGAAGAATCGCCCCCACGACTTGGTCTGACGGGGTTTTCTCCTTCTCCTTTGCCGGAGATTTAGTGGAGACCCCAGCAGTGCTCTTGGAACCCCGGAGCCTTTTCTGTCTTGGCCCGGCTGAGGGGTTCCCCCTGAAGACCACGCCCCGCAAGCTATCCTCGGGCTGAGACATCTCCTCTGTCAAACAAAAAAAGAAAACATGGTTATTACAAGTTAACAATCATACAGAGATAAAGACAAAGGGTTAAAGCTAAAAAAGTGTGCGAATACTAAGGGAACCCTACCCCCCGAGCTGGAAGAGCCTAAGACAATTATTTCCCGAACTGGCGTAAGTTCTGGGTCCGGTTCTGACTCGGGGCTAGATTCTTCTACATACTGCCTAAGCCCCAGAGCATAGATACCCCTCTGGAGTGATGGCCATGTGCGTAGGTTGGTCCCATACTCTTTGAATAGGATCGACCTAAAGGCTAGGGTATTATCTATTACTACGGTACCCCTAGGCCGGCTCTCTTGGTGATCCAGCACGAGCTGGTCGACACAATGGAGCAGAAGTGTGTTCAAGTCCGGATCGCTCCTGTGATGATGGACGATTTGCCTAGGATTGAACCTAGCCAGCCGGGGGTCTGCAGCGGCCCTATCTAGACTCCTAAACAAGCAAGAGTTACCTTGGCCAGAAGGACCCGCGGCTGCTCCGGATTGGATCCTCTCCTCGCCCATGCTCTGGGCGACGTCCAAGGTCCTCTTCTTGCTCCTCACGAGCGGAACTTCGGCCTCCTCGTCCTCCTCGTCTTCCTCACCCGCGACCTCCTCCACGATGACAGGTCTGGTGTCCCGAGCTGGGGGCGGCCCCCAGGGCCTCTTTAGGTTCAAGGTCTGATTTGGAAAAATCAGCTTGCAGAACACCATCGTCTCGTCCGTCACGAGCGCGCGATAATCCTTCTCGCTGGCGGGCAAGCCCGCCAGCGTGTCATATTGGCCCCCGAGGGTCACAGACTTTTCGATCCTCACGAAGATGGCTGCAAGATTAGTTTGAGTCAGAATGGAGTATGGGAGAAGCTAAAATAACGCTTAAAAGGCGAGCTAACGATGGGAGCAACTTACGAGGACGATTGAAATAGTGGTGCTCGCAGTTCCGGAAACCAGTCGACATGAAGAACTGGTCCTTAAAATCATTAGTGTGGCTAGGCAGCTCGATGACCGCCGCCGTGTTGGGAAAACGGGTTAAATAGTAAAACCCGTCGCCTCGCCCCCGCTGGTCCGGGTTGGCTTTGAGGCAAAAGAAATATAAAATATCCGCAGGAGTGGGGACTTCCCACTCATGCTTCTGGAATAAGTACCTCAACCCTGCTAGCAGACAGTAGGAGTTGGGGGGGAGCTGAAATGGGGCCAACCCCACGAAGTTCAAGAAATCAGCAAAGTACTGATCCAAGGGAAGGAAGGCCCCTGCCTTAAAGTGTTCACCGCTCCAGGCCGTGAACGACTCGTTGAGCGGCGAGCAGCTCTGCTCGCCCTCCGCAGCAGGTCAGGCAATGACGGAGGCTTTCCCCAGCGCGATGTTGTGAGTGAGGAAGAGCTTGTTAATCTTCGTCTGATCGGTTATCTTGGAGACGATTCTCTCCGCCTCGAAGAATGCGTCAGGGGCCACCTCGACCTCCTTCTCCACTGCCGGCCCGAAACGGGGTATCGGGGAGCTAGGCATCACCGCCTTTCCTTTCTCCTGCTGGGGGCCGAGCTTCCAACGTTCTTCTGGGGGAGATTCTTTTTTGGAGCCATCTGGTCGCCTAGCGAACAAAAGAAAACACTTTAGAAAAGGCGACCCAAGCAGGAGGAAGAAGCAATTATTATTTGCACGAGCTGAGGTAAGCCCAGCTCGTGGAGAGTGGAACCACGCGGTTCAGCTAACACGCGCATATACTCCCAACAGATCCCAGATTACTCAGAATTCGTGTGTCAGGGGGTTCAGAATAGAATTTGCCTTGGGGGGAAAGTTTCAATAGGCAGAAAATTACAAAACTGCTTATGAGGCGTGTTCCCTAAGCTACCCGGTTTTGCACCCAAAATTCCTACCCAGAAATTTTCCCCAGAAAAGGTATCCTGAAACCCATACTCTAAAGCGATTTCCTACAAATATACCCTAACCTAAAAAAGGGCTGTCACCCTCCATATCCACAAAACCCAGAAAACCCTTGCATGCGGCTACAGTGAAATTTTTTACCTGAGTTACAGTATCATGTTTTCAAAGTATGCAGGGTCAGGAAACTTACTGTGTATGACTGGGAGGTAGACGAGAGTGTTGCGTTGGTAGGAGCTTCGTCGGTGTAGTAGCTTCCAAAGCTTCGGAGAAATCCGTGCGCCTAAGCTTCTTGAACGATGAAAATGCCAGCAACAGAGTCAAGGGTTTTGTTCTTCTGGAATATGGAGAGGAAAGAGGAAAAGAGGTTTGAAAAATTTCGAATGAAAGGGTGGCCCGTGCGTAGGGTGGGCACCCCCTTTTTATATGCGTGAAGGATCATGTGTAGAAGGCTCTTGGATGGCCTTGATGAGGGATCCGAGGCCTTCCACTCGAAATATCAAACGAGGGCTGGGCATAGGCTAGGCCATAAAATGCGGTTCTCGTAAGACGTACCGTCAC
Organism: Humulus lupulus; assembly: GCF_963169125.1. Classification (NCBI taxonomy): domain Eukaryota; kingdom Viridiplantae; phylum Streptophyta; class Magnoliopsida; order Rosales; family Cannabaceae; genus Humulus; species Humulus lupulus. The sequence continues at coordinate 266,535,053 of NC_084802.1, forward strand.
CACCCACGATGTGCCACGTATCAGGTGCCTGCATAAAGAGTGGAATGCGAAGAGTTGGGGGGAAGTCTAAAAGCCCCTACTATGGTCTTATATATGACGTCATATACCACGAGCAGGAGCTTGGGGGGCAGATGTACGCCCTGATTTTCCCACGAGCTGATTAGCAGGCCGAGGTTCGGACTAATCATGGTTAGTCCATAAACATCCCCCAGGTCGGAGCTCCTGTCTTGAGGTCGTACCCCCCTTAGCTCGAGGAATCCTCAAGGACTCGCCAAGACTCCCAAGACTGGAGCAAGGAATCGGAAGGCCAAAGGTCGGGTCAGATGTACAGCTCGTGGTACGAGCTAGATATGGAGGCTGTGACCCCTTGTAAAGTCAACACACGCAAGATAAACGTGCATATATCTGACATCACGTGTCCGATATCTCCCTTACTTCTCGGACACGCTGCAGGAACGTGCGTGTTCAGACACCCACGGCTGGGTTGGGTCGTGCGGCCCATTATCTCCTTATCTATCGATTTGACCATACTTATGTGTCAGGTTTAGGAATTAATCATGAATGTCACAGAGTTGATATGACAAATAAGGTCACGGGATGACCTCCTTACCAACTTCCATGTGCCTTCTCCTATAAATATGGAGACCCTGGGAGTTGATAAGGGTTGGAAAAAATAGTCTCCAGAGAGATATACTTTGTAACCAAATACCCAGAATATATCAATAATATTGACTAGTGGAGTACAAGGATTTTAACCTTTGAACCACTTAAAAACGTGTCTTGAGTCACTTATTTCATTTACTAAGATCATATATCTGTTACGGTTCTACATTCAGCACTAATCCTCTTCTCTCTTTCTCTTAATTACCTGTTGGCGAAGAACCGCGTCAACAATGTTAATATAATTATTACACATGTAGTCTTATATTTAATATTATTACAATAATGATATTTTATAATATTTGAATTTTTATTAATGTAATTAATAATATCTATTTTTAGTTAGTTTTAAAGGTATATTCCATTAAATATTTATAATATTTCGTTAAAATTAACAAAACAAACCGTTAAAACCAAGAATTTCGTTATCTTCACATTTTTTATATAGAAGATATATATATATATATTTATATACATGAAACATGAATTAGGATGGGTCTGAATAGTTTATTGCTAGAGGTCATTTCTCACACAATTAACCTAACCTACCATGTCATTTAAAAAATTATTAAAGAGGTACTCTAAATCATTTTATAAAGTTTTTTTTTATTTTAAATTATCAATACTATTAAATTAAATTATTTTCTTATTTATAAAAATTAAATTAAATTTTTTTAATAACTAATTAATTTATTAATTTATTTATATTTCAAAATTTATAATATATGTAATATTAATAAGTATAAATTTTTTTCTACTTATTTCATACCCAAATAAATTATATATATGTATTGTTTTAATAAATTAATATATTTTAAAATTCCAATAATGTAAAAAAAAAATTAGAGTATCTTTAATAATATGTTTTTATAATGACATGGTAGGTCTGTTCGCACACAACCGACCTACCATGTCCCATGATAGATCCGTTCCCACACAACCATAGATCCGTTCCCACACAACCAACTTACCATGTCACATGATAGGTCCATTCCTACACAACCGACTTACCATATCGCATGAGAAGTTATTTCCCACACAACTAACATACCATGTCATTTAAAATATTATTAAAGAGATACTCTAAATTATTTTATAAAGTTTTTTTTTATTTTAAATAATAATACTATAAAATTAAAATATTTTCTTATTTATAAAATAGAATTACATTTTTAAATTACAAATAGTTTATTATTTTAATTAATTAATTTATATTTAAAAATATTATAATGTAATAATAATAAATATAAACTTTTTTACATTTATTTTATACACTAATAACTTATATATATTTATAGTTTAAATAAATTAATATATTTTAAAATTAAAATAATGTAAAATAACTAGTAATGTGACGTGATAAGTCGATTCACATAGCACCGACCTACCATGTCGGCATGGTAGGACATGGTAGGTCGGTTGATACAGAACCGACTTATCATGACCACATTGTACGTCGGTTTGGTAGGTCGATTCTTGCGTAACCGGTCTCCCATGCTTACTTTTGACATACATGATAGGTCAGTTCTGTGTAAACCGACCTATGAATATATGTTAAGTTGGTTTAAGCGGAACCCATCTTTTATGACAGATGATTAATATCTAGATTGTAGTAGTGCTCTCTTTCTTGCATACCATAGATGCATTTAATTAAACATTATATGATCAGAATTAAAGTCTCCTTCCAGATAGAGAACTGTTGATTAATATGATCATTTATTATTGTACATAGCTTGTACATTTTGTGTGATGATCAAATTTGTATGTCAAAGAAGAATACCATGATTGAGATATTTGTCAATTCGACATTTGTCTGTGTAACTATTATCAAGATGTAAAAATTTGAATAACAATATCAGTTTGGGATACTGCAAGGGGCTACTTGTCATTCACTTCAAGATTATAAAACTACTTTTATTGGTGCAAACTTACCAACTTTTGTTGAAAGTTTCTAATTGATTCAGCTAGCTGGCTTGAATTTTATTATATTTTAAGTTTTCTGCATACCACTAATAATTGATCAAATAAAAGATTCCATACATTCATTTTGGTTCTTGTAAAACTAATTCAAAAGCTGTACCCAGTATTCATCAGCTGTTACTGTATTGTATAATAATATATAGGATTTCGATATGGCAAAAAAAAATATATATATATATCTACAGTTAATTACATAATTACTGCCTCAAATAGTGGAGAATAATATTTAAGTTAAAATCGTGATATATAATATTTAAATCATGCAATAAAAAATAAAGAAGTTTATTATCACAAACATATATATCAATATTTATATGTATCAACTAACTCAATTTGCGTACCGTCATAAGCAATAACGTCAAAGAATAAATAAATAAATAAACATGATGGCTTGAAGAATACAATATCTAGAATACGTGTGAATGATAACCTTTCTCCGAAGATTAACGCGCCTTATAAATTATTTATATATATTTTTTATATAATAACTGTGTAGATAATGAATTTTTTTTATTTTAATTGTTTTCTATTTTTTTAATGTTAATTTTAACAAAATATTCTTATATTTATCAGAATATTTTTATATTTAATGGTAGTTTGTACACACTTAAACTTAAATAAAATAAAATAAATAATTAAAAAAAATATATGATATTTTTTAGATATTTTACAATGATAATTATTTAAAAATAATAAAATCATACGTTTTATAAAATTTAATTAAACTTAAACTCACTTATTAGAATAATATCATATTAAACATATAATATATTCTACTATTAATTAGCAACAAATTATTTAAAAAAAAAAAAACTTGCAAGAAACTTAAATTTAAAAAATACTTATAATATTTAATATTACATTAAACATATAATATATGATCTCTTGTTATTACTATCAAATTCAAAAACAAAAACAAACATAAACTTAAACAAAAATAAATTAATTATTTAATTAAAATAAGATATTTATTTGAAATTTATATGATATTAGTATAAATTTAATAAAAATAATTAATAAATTTTATAAATGAAACTAAGCAAACATGCATATTGGACGTTGCTTGTATCTAGTATATATACAAGCACGCGTACAACATATTATTTCAATTATAATTTCAACATCCTAAATTATTTAAATTTTTTTAAAAATTTGTGGGATGTCCCTGTAACTAGATTATACACCATCATTTAAAAAAAAAATTACAACTTATTCATGTACAGAGAATACTATAAAATACCTATAATAATTATTAAATTATTTAATAATATTTCTGTACGCCCTAAATATCCACGAGTTATTAGCGAGCTGGAAAATGGCATAATTCAATCCGCCACGTGGAAACCGTCTACCCGGAGCTGCTGTTACGAGTCTCCACCTCTTTAGCCCGAGCTAATCACAGAGTTAACAAGTATACTCGAAGGCAACGGGTCAGTAGTATGGATATCACGAGCTGGCGCTACATGAAGCTCGAGGTGCGGCATAGCTCTGACACCCCTGACCATTTGTGAAGTCAACCACGCAATGTAAACGTGCGCATATCAGACATCACGTGTCTACTCCATTCCTGAATTCTCGAACACGCAACATAAACGTGCGTGTTCAGGCACCCCACGACTGGTTTGGGCCATGCGGCCCATTATCCCCCTTACCTATTGATTAGAGAACACTTCATTGTCATAGAGGTGACAAGATGGGTAAGAAGGTCACGAGATGACCCCCTTTACCAACACCCAGATATCCTCTCCCTATAAATATGGAGACCCTGGGCATTGCAAGGGGTTGGCGTTTTGATTGTAAAGAAACACTCTGTAAGGAATACTCGAGAAATATCAATAATATAGACTGGTGGACTAGAGGGATTTTAACCTTCGAACCACCTAAAAGGAAAAGAGTGACAACCTTCCCACCATACTAATTTCGCCAGTTTGGAATATAAATATTTACATATTACGGTTCACTATTTAGCACTAATCCATCCCGTTTATTCGTATAATTCTCTGTTGGCGAAGAACCGCGTCAACAGTTTCGTGCTTTCATTGAGAGGATTTAGATTGGTGCTATTGCAGAAACCTGACCAAGGTGGTTAATCGTTCGAGGCATGGTAATGAAGCGGATCAACGTGATGGGCAGGAGGCCCACCATGCCGCCATATCCGATGAACAAAATCCCGAGGTTCAGCAGCGACCGGGAAAGCAGCCAATGGGCCAGGGCGACACCAGAAGTTTGGCTCCCCGACCGCCAAATCCGAACTCGGATTTCTACATGGCGATAGAGATGGAAAACGCACAGTTGAGAAGTCAGCTGTCAAAAGAAAACAAGCAAATCGAAGAGGTCTTGGCCCGGTTACCCCCTCTTACAACCGACGCTAACATCGGAAAGAGGCATAGTGGGACTCATAGGTCCCGCCGGGATAACCGGTCCAGGCCCAACTGGTCGGTCAAAACCTCGACTCTGAGTTCTACTCCCACGTCATACCACCACCAGGAAACTGTGTTTGAGGCATTTCCTAGGGCCAATCAGCAATTCAGCTGATCGGTCCGGAACTCAACTCCTAGCTCGATTCCACCCTCGAACGCACCCAGAAGGGCCCAAGGTGTCACGGGCCGGCTATTTGGGGATTCCAACTAGACGGAACGTGCGGCACTTGCAGACTCTTCAAGCTAGCAAGTCAGCCTACAACACACACCTATAGGCAAACAAACTCAGCGGTTAGCCACATACACATCTCGGACATGCAACGAGCAATAACGAAGTATGAGCAAGCACAAAGCAAGTCATTCCTAGGAACGTCCACACAACACAAAGCACACAACAAGGCAAGTGGCACACAAAGGCCCAACGAAGGTAACAAACAAGTAACACATAAGCAACAAGGAAGTACACAGGGGCAAGTATGGATAAATGTTATTTCATTAATATATAGCCTTGATAGGGCAAGGGAGTACACAGCTTTGGCCCCTATCTGCTGATGGCCATGGTGCTTCCCTAAGTCACCAGGTCACCTCCCCCTAAGGAGCCTTCTAGGGAAATAAAGTCTTCCCAGGAACATATATGATTTTTGTCTGGGAGACATATGCAATATTACAAAACTGCCACTACCCTATCCCATGAGGTTGCTTGGTGCAAGACTTGACTAATGATCAAGCACCAAGGCATGCTCATTACAAAATGGCCCCATGTGGGTGTGCCAAAGGGGCAGCACGCCACACTCTCCCCCACTTAATCTTTCGGCGCCCTCGACGAAGTAGCTTGTAGATCTTCAATCTTCTGCGTGAGCTTCTTCAAGTCTTCCGCCCTTTCCCAGCTGATTTCGTCATCAGCGAGCCCCTTCCATTTTACCAGATATTCCTTATGCTTTTTACGGTCAGTGGTGACCGTTCTTTCCGCCAGGATTTCTTCAGGTTGACGCTTGCTCCTTGGCTGCACACTGACTCCTCCTCTGGTTGACTGGTTGCGCTCTGGATTGGCTGGATCTTCATGATACGGCTTCCAGTTGCTGACGTGAAGGACCGGGTGTATCTTCATCCAAGCGGGTAGGTCGACTTTGTATGAAGTTAGGCCAACTTTTGAGATGACTGAGACTGGACCCTCGTACTTGCGGACGAGTCTGATGTCTTTGTCCCCTCGGAATCTCAACTGTTCGGGCCGCAGCTTGATTAACACTAAGTCACCTGCTTTGAACTCCAGTGGTCTGCGCTTCTGATCTGCCCACTTCTTCATTCTTCTTGAGGCTTTCTCTAGATAAGCTCGGGCAATCTCTGTTGTCTTCTTCCAGTCTTTGGTGAAGTGAAAGGCTCGCGGGTTCCGACCGCGATATTCGTCCACTGTGTGGGGTAACAGTGGTTGCTGTCCATTAACAACTTCAAAAGGGCTCTTATTCGACGAAGAACTCTTTTGAGAGTTGAAACAAAATTGAGCTACATCGAGTAGTTGCGGCCAATTCTTCTGATTGGCATTGACAAAGTGGCGCAAGTACTCTTCCAACATCCCGTTGAATCTTTCTGTCTGCCCATCTGTCTGCGGATGGTAGCTCGAGGAAATATTCAGTTGTGACCCCAAGAGATTGAATAATTCGGACCAAAACGTCCCCGTGAATCTTCCATCTCGGTCACTGACTATGTTCTGGGGCACTCCCCAATATTTGACAATATGTTTGAAAAATTGTCTGGCTGTCTCTTTTGCTGAACAGTACTTCGACACTGGGATGAATGTTGCATACTTCGAGAATCTATCCACGACCACCAAGATCGCACTTAAATCTCCTGTCTTCGGAAGACTGGTGATAAAGTCAAGCGACACGCTCTCCCACAGTCGGCTTGGGACTCGCAAGGGCTCCAACAACCCAGGTGTCTTGTTCCTATCGACCTTGTCTTGCTGGCAGACCAGACATGTCTTGGTGTACTCCACTACATCGTCCCGCATTTGTGGCCAGTAGTATCCCTGCTTCAAGAGGGCATGAGTTCTCTGCCACCCTGGATGACCTGCCCACAGAGTGTCATGACACTCGCTTAGTAATGTCCTTCGCAAATCTCCAGCTTTTGGAACATACAAGCGTCCCCCTTTAGCCCACAGAAGGTCATCCTCCACCCAGAACTGGCGAGTCTTGCCTTCTTTTACGAGCTTCAGGATGGTCCTGACAACTGGGTCTTTTTCTAGGTTTTCTTTAATGCGTTCCTTGAGTGGAGTGTTCACCACGCTAGCCGATAAACTAGCCATGATCTTTAGAGTCGCCAACTCCGCTTTACGACTCAAGGCGTCAGCTGCCTGGTTCAAGCGTCCTGCCCTGTGCTCAAAACGGAAGTCGAATTCCGCCACAAACTCCTGCCATCGAGCCTGCTTAGGGGTCAGCTTCGGCTGAGTAAGGAAATGACTCACAGCTGCATTATCCGTCTTCACCACGAACTTTGACCCCAGCAAGTAATGCCTCCACACTCGCAAGCAATGTATAACTGCGAGGAGCTCCTTCTCCTGGGCAGTATACCTCCTTTCAGCTTCAGACAGCTTGCGACTTTCGTATGCGACTGGGTGGTCCTCTTGTACTAGTACCCCTCCCAGAGCATAATCTGATGCATCTGTCTGTACTTCGAAGGGCTTGCTAATAGTCGGCAAGGCAAGAACAGGATCCTTCATCATGGCTTCTTTCAAACTTCTGAACGCTTCAGCACACTTGTCAGTCCACGCCCAAATCACACCCTTTTTCAGAAGCTCAGTCAAGGGTGTCGCCCTTCTTGAGTAGCCGTCCACAAATCTTCTATAGTAGTTAGCTAGGCCCAAGAAGGAGCGGAGTTCTTTCACGTTTGTGGGGGCTTTCCATTCCTGGATTGCCCTCACCTTCTCCAGATCCATACGAATACGGCCACGTTCCACCACGTGGCCTAAGAACTTGATGCTCTCCTGTGCAAACGAGCATTTCTCTCGCTTCACATATAGCTGGTTCTCTCTCAACTTCTGAAACACTTGAGCCAAGTGTTCTTGATGCTCTTCTATCGTGGCGCTATAAACCACGATGTCATCCAAGTACACCACCACGAACTTATCTAGATACTCGTGGAATACTTGGTTCATTAGTGTACAGAAGGTAGCAGGTGCATTTGTCAACCCAAACGGCATTACTCGAAACTCAAATGCTCCGTATCGAGTAACACACGTAGTCTTTGGTTCATCCCCATCTGCAATCCTCACCTGATAATAGCCCGATCTCAAGTCCAATTTTGTGAAGTATTTAGCTCCACTTAGCTGGTCGAATAAATCAGCGATTAGAGGAATGGGGTATGTGTTGCGAACTGTCACCTTATTGAGAGCCCTATAGTCGATGCACAGTCTCAAGCTCCCATCGTGCTTCTTCTGGAATAACACCGGTGCGCCATATGGCGCCTTCGACGGTCTGATGAAGCCTGCCTCCAATAGCTCTTTTAATTGCTTCCTCAATTCTTCTAGCTCAGGGGGTGCCATTCTGTATGGCGCTTTTGTTGGAGGTTTCGCTCCAGGCACCAGTTCTATCTGGTGATCAATCCCCCTCTTTGGTGGAAAGGCTTTGGGGAGTTTATCTGGCATCACATCCCCATACACCTTCAAGACCCTCGTAATTTCTAGTGGAACAATTTCTTCCACTACTTCTTCGAACACGGTGGGTACAGCTACATAAGTCGGCTCCTGCTTCCTCACACCCTTCTTGAACTGTAAAGCTGATAGAAGCTTCACAGCAGGGGGTGGCTTCACCTTTGCAGGTACCATTGAAGGAGTCTCTCCCATTATGAGTAAGCTTCCAGTGGCAGGAATTGGAATGGCACCTTTCTCGGTTAGAAAGTCCATTCCCAAAACTACATCGAAGTCGTCCATATGGACGACCACCAAATCAGTCTGCCCTTCCCACGTGTCGATCTTCACTTTTACCCCTTTAGCCACGCCAGATGTGGCCAAGGCTTTGGAGTTGACCGCCTTCATGCGGCCTGCATCTTTCTCCAGCTTTAGTCCCAGTCGCTTTGCTTCGAGTTCAGAGATGAAGTTGTGGGTGGCGCCAGTATCAATCATCACGCTTTTGGCAGGCTTGCCATTGATAGCGGCATCCACGAACATTAGCCCTTTCCCCAGGGTCTTCTTCCCTTTCTCGCCATGCTTCTTGAGAGCGTTCAACAGGCGGACAGCGCCCCTGTGCGCGTACTCTTCTTCTTCTTCTTCTCCTTCACCTTGTTGTTCTTGGCCAATGAGGGCATTTATCTGGCCCCAGAATTTGCATA